>NC_136929.1:4063432-5263432 GCF_949752795.1 Hyperoodon ampullatus | reverse complement strand
TGCATATTCTATATTCAATATCAAATTGAACTAGTTTAGTGTCCATTTGTGACTCTCTTGCTTTATAAACACTTTCCAGAAAATTACTTTAGGGAATGGTCAGATTTTCAATCACAAGAACGCATTAGATATCTGAAACTTAAATTATTCTTTAGTGTTTTGAAATCCCCATAAGACCCTGGCCAGGAGAACAGTTTTGGCAGGCGAGGAGCCTGTGCTCTGGATGAGAGGGACTTTCTTCTTTCTCCTTGTTTCTTCTACCTCATTGGGGTTAAAAGAAGAACAAGAAAGGCTCTAACAGGGTTTCTTAGTCCCACCTTGGATTCCCGTATGCCAGCCGATAAATATTTGTCGAATGAATGCCCCTGTGAATAAATGTTTCCAGACCATTGGCAGCTCTCATTAACATCCTGTATGACATACAGCGCACTTAGCAGGAGGCAGGAAAAGATGAGGACAGAAGAAATGCCTAAGACATTCTGATGTTTGTCCTACCATTTGTAAACGGCAGATGAAGGATGCCATGAAGCCCTGAGAACAGCTGTCTTCTCTTCTGAGCATTAGAAGGCAATAGTTATTTTTCAAATCAGAACTCCCCAGGCATGTAAGAAGAGAAAGTCTGTAGAAAAACTGGAGTTCACAGCCATAATCATCCATTTTTAGTGTGAAAGCCTTTCAGAGGCATCATGGTTGTGGAGTATTTGTCTTTAGGGCATTTCCACTGAACAAAGTACCTGGCCAGTGGTACATGATGGGATATCAAATTCTGCTTCTGCTGATACCCTCACAGGACCTGCTAGCCTCATAAACGCTAGTTAGCTCACATAGGGCTTGGAAAAGACTGTATTTTTCAGCAAATCTCCTAAATGTGCATCTATGATAGAAGTGGTAATAAAGGAGGGTTTCATGAGTAATTGCTACCCTCCCGATCATGAAGCCTCTGCCAGTTACATTGTGTGTGTCTGTGCTCCTTCTGGAGATGAAGGCACTGCCTTTCATTGCTGCCTCTCTCACTGATTGCCAATTAGTAAAAATTAATGAGACACTTGACCGGCACTTCTGCTAGAGCTGCAGGAAACTCTGTATTGGGATCTCGTCAGTTCCTTTCACGTTTCCCAGCATCTAAGGCCCTAGATGTCTGCAGTGACATCGGTCCCTCTCTCTGCCACCAGGCAAAGCAGTTCATCACAAGACCAACATGTGAATGGGTCTCATCACATTTTAAACAAAAACTCTACCTTCCTTCACCTTAACTGTAGGGCACTTCCCACACCTCATTTACTGTCAGATATTCAACGATGAAGTTGTAAATACTTTAGCGATGAAACTGCTTGTGAGCAGGCAGTGGTTGGGCCTCAGTCACTTCTACATCCCTAGTACCCAGTAGAGAGAGGAGTCTGCAGAGAATTTTCAGTTACTATACACTGAATGCATGAATGGACGGTTGCTCTAATAGAAATATAAATGTATCTGGATACTACTGCTGCAAACCATTTTGTGATGTTTACCTAAAATTGAACTGAAGTCCAAAACCTTTTACATATATTCAGGGTCTTTGGTTGTGAAGCCTCTTCTCGATCCCAGAGCTCTGCACGTTCGAATGATCTGCCCCCTTGTCACTTCCTCAAGGTTAACGCCAAGATAATGACATCCTTGAAGAAACACGCACAAATCCCTAGACCATGACAGCTTTCCCTATTATACGCCTTCATAGAACTTAAAACAGTAATGATTTTCCATAAACCTGTGAAATTGCTTGTCTGTCCTACGTAAAACACCTCCTCTACCCCCATCCCCCCTGCCAAATCCTGTGACAGATCCCATGCTTTTACTTCCTAGTTTATCTCTAGAATCTAGCTCAGTGTCAGGCATAAAGTCGAGTGTCCAAAATATTAATTAATTGTTAAGAAGGCTCGGTTCCCTTTGGGCTAAAATTGCACACATATGCAGGATGACCTCTGCCACCATGGACTGTAAGGGAGCTAGACTGATTGGACAAATGGGCCTTTTCTTTAGGCCTTGGTGTGACATGTAGCAGTTAGCTAGACCCATCTAATAATTAGAAACTGATAAAGGGAAAAAATGTTTAGTTTTTTAGTTGTTAAACTACAGAGTAAAGGTAATCAAAGTAGATAGAGAGGAATTATTAGGGGAAAGGTTACAGGAAGAGCTATCAGTAAGAGAACAGGGATGCAAGGATCTAGGAAGATAGAGCTTTTAGATTAAGCCATGATCAGAATCTTCCAGTTCCCGGGATCCCTGTGTCTCTGAGTCAAGAGTAGGCTGGGCTCCTGAGAGAGATAAGCTGGCTCCTTCCTGTGCTTGGGATGTTTCCAGCCTGGTGTGGCTACACATCGCCCCTCTCACTAGTGACCTGGGAAGAACGACCCCACGGTTGGCAGGGGAAGCCCAGGCACAGAAGGTGCACACGAGGGAGTTTCTTTTCGACGTTCTCGTGTCCTGTTCCCAATGTGAATTTTCCTGATGGGGAAACAAGACAACGAATGCAGTATTTTCCTCCTCCCCTTTATTTCCTGCCCATCATGAAATATTTCAACTCAGTGTCTTTGGATACCCAAAGCGGTCATTTTTTTTTCATCCTGTGTTCATAGAAGTAATTAAACTTTTAGAGAAATATTACCTCTAAACGTAAAAGAAAAAAATATATTTTCTCAATATATTCTGTGTGAAGAATCAACTTGACCCTAAAGGCCTAAAAGAGTATCTATCCATAAGGTTACTAAATCCTAATTTCAAAAAAGTCTGTACCAACTTATAAGAGAGACCTGGTTCTATTAAAGTAGAAAATAGTGTAGAGGCATAACATAAATTCCTCAAGTGCAGTAACCTCATCTGTACGCTTCCAAGAGTATTCTCAGCATCACTCCCCTGTGGGTGAAGAGTATCATCCACTATCTGCTCTCACACACGCAGCCCAACGGATTTTTGACAACTCAAAAAGTGACTATTTTTAAACGCATAGACTTTCCTTTCCAGATGGACAATACTAATAATGGAAAATTATCTGGGGTAACTAGGACTGGACCACCCATTGGTAATTTTCACACACACTCACATACATTTAGGACTTGGGAAGCAAGTTTCCAGGTATCTGTGTTTGTCTTGTTCTTGAACAGTTAATATGTTGTTGGTAAAGTACTTACAAATAAACAGGAGGCCTTTGTGGAAAAAATGGGGGAATTATGACCAACATGATGAAAACTTTGCATCCATAAGGAACAACTTTATTTGTTCAGCACCCATGGATGGATGTGCAGTGGATCCACGGTGCTGATAATCTATATCCATTTGATGATAAGCTCTGTGTAACATTTTATCATTCCCCCACAAGCTGTCACATTTAACAAGGGGGCCATTATCTACAGAAGCATCACCCTCTTGGGGTTTTCTATTCAAGTTTATTATGTAGAAACACATTACAGCATAACAACATGGTAAATGACAATATAATGTACTTGAGAGACTAATAAAAATGTTCAACCAGTTAAGCTCTGTGAAGAAACCTTACTGTGATGACTAGACACTGAAGTTTCCAGGACCAAGGACACCTGGGTCCTTATCCCAAGTTACTGTTTTACCTCAGCAAAATAAAGCCATGCATCCTCCATACTCATCTCAAGAAGGCAATACACCCTTCTACCTCGAAGTCCTATATAATGAAGACCTTGAGTCTAAAAAGCCAGTGGATTCGAGTCAGAGATGTTTGTCTTAAGAAAAAGTGAAAATGAAATTGGGGCACAGAAAATGTCCTGAGTTGATTCACAGCACGGTGAACCCCTCGTCAGGACGGAAGTAACCTAAAGGACATTTTATAGTGTGGAGGCAGCAAACCAGGCGTTGTGACTCAGAACATTTAGAAAGGCTTGAAGAGTTTCTCTGTTTCCCCTTCGAGGGTCACACACAAATGATTTTGTCAGTGATAAGGAGTGACAGACAGTGTGAGAAATCCCTCTCGGTGACTGACTCTAGGTGTGAGAATGAGAACTAAAAAATGAACATCCGAAGCGAAGGCACAGTTTGCAGAGGTGTAGAGGACGCCGCATGGATGGCAGAACGTACGGTCTGGAGGGTCCAGGGCGCCCTGCTGAGAGAGCAGGACGCAGTCCACCACCCAGGCCTCAGCCCACTAGGAGGGGCTCTGGATGAAGCTCCCAGAAGGTGCCATGTGAGTTAGGGTGGTCCTATGCTCCACTCCCGCAAAGATTAAGATAAAGGGGTACCAAGAGAAGGCAGAAATTCATCAAACTAGCCATACCAGAAACTACTGCAAATACCTATTGTCTGTCCCTAGCGTACCTCATATTCAACAGTCCCACTCAGCACCACTGCCAGGACACACAGACTCTCTTTCTTCAGAAGAGTCCATAAGTGTTTAGTAATTTAACTCATTCTTACAAAGATGACTGTAGGAAAGAAAAAAAACAAAAACCTGAAGACAGCAGGTAAGAATGAGCCAAAGTGAAGGAATGATGGGATCAATTATTTTAAATGATAATAATAATTGTAGTAATATTCATTGCCATCATTATCATCCTGATAAATGACACCTGGGCACATATGCCCTTTACGGCACTCAGGTAGGCTGCAAATGTATTTTTACCTCATTTTTACTGGCCCGTCTTAAACTTATCCTGATGTAGAGGATTGACAGCACCAGAAAGAATACCTAAAAATGCAATTATCTCCTCTCAGCCCCACAGGTTTTCTTGTGCTTTCCTCTGCACCACTGCCTCCTTGAATTTCTCATTTTATAAAACCTCACTTCATGGGTCACCTCCTCAAAGAAGCCTTCACTGCCTTCCCCAATGTCTTGTTGTAACATCCCACCCATAACTCTAGGACTGCAATTCCACAGTATTTCTATAATTGGTTGTTCATTTCTCTTTCTCCTCTTTTCTATCAGTTCTTTGCTGTCTGCAGTAGGATGTTTTCTTAGATACCAAAAAAATAAAGTATGTTGAAAAAGATTAACTTATAAGATTCTGCTAATGGATGTATTTCACTAATGGGCAACAATAGACATTTCTGTAGTTATTTAGATTCAAAACCAGTTCCATCAAAACTCCAGAAGAGAGAAGTACACAATTTCATTTTCTTTGAGGGTATAACATCTGCAACCAAAAAGAGACAGCTGTTGCAATGACTTCACAGTGATATTAATATGTAGAATAATTACGAAAAATGAAGCAATTTGTTATTAAGAACAAGTATGGCTGAATCAGAATTTATCACTGGAATTTTATGTAACAGGATCATCCACCATTTTATAATCTTCAGAATTGTTCAAAGTGCTTTCATAACCGTTATTTTATTTATGGTTTTATCCTGTCATGATAGCCCTGGTATGCAGAAAAAGACATTATCACTTCTACTTTATGTATGAGGAAAATAAAGTAAAAATGAAAAATGCTGGATGGGCTGGACAAGTCATTATCTGGGAAAATGTGCACCCAGGAAATAACACTGGAAAGAAATGGTACAAAGTAAAATTTATTTTGAGCCTTTTACTTACCATGTAGAGCCTTAGAAACAGGTAAGTCAGGATCTCTTAGGTATCTGATTAGGAGTATGAATGGGTGAAAGGCCACCACCTTGTTTGGACAGAAGGAACCAGTACATTTATTTCATCAGCACAAATACTGACTGCAGCAAAATGCACAGTTAGGGACATTTAGAAATAAAGAAGTGTAAGTGCTCTGAAGGGTTGGGGTTCAACGGGCCGGTGGACGGAAGTCTTATAATGCCATTATTCACCTTGGCACCTCCAAACAGGAATGGCTTGATGCAAAGAGGAGTTCGTTGACTTCCTTGATAAAGGGGAAAAGACCCAGAATGGAAGGAAACACCCCAAATTCCAGCTGTCACAGAGGCCTTACTCTGCCTCACCGCCAGCCTCTGTTTGCACCATGCCCACTTTCTCAATCACCATTGCCACCCTCTGAAACAGTATACTGCTTCTCACCTCAGGGCCTTTGCACACACTGTTCTTCTTGCATAAACGGAATCCTTAGGCCTAAGCAACTCCTCAGCTTTCTTCAGATAACTGCTTAGTGGCCTTCTTCCCCAATAAGCCTTCTTTGATCCCTCTGACCAGGTCAATTGCCCTTTATCATACCCTCAAAACCACACCCTTCTCCCTGGAAACCCTTATTACAGTTGGATTTTTAAATGTTGCGTGTGGAGTTCTTTGAATAACGTTTGCTTTCCTATAGTTGACTGTAACCTTTATGAGGACAAGAACCAAATCTTAATTTTGGACTTTGTGCTAGTTATCCTGACTAGTACAAGAGCTGGAATTGGCTCTAATCTGCTGGCTGAGTAGATTTTGAACAACTTCATCCCAATTCCTAAGGCCAGGTGCTCCTCTGCTGGAGATCCCATAGTCCTTTCTTTTATGCTAAATTTTCCTTCTAAAAAAGTAAACAAAAAAACAAAACCAGTAGGCATTAAGGTCTCTTAGAAGGGAAGGAACCATAGGCAGTATTTTGCGATGAGGAGGTTTGTCTATAATACTGCCAGCTTCCCTTTCTAGAGTTAGAGATGATTTGCTCAGCCCATCCCATAAACCAGTCCACTCCTGAAATCTCATGCTTCACTCTCTGGTAAACTCATTCATAATACGGGTAAACAATTCGTAATCTTCATATTTCATATCTTTTGTAATATTTGCACTTTAACAGAGAGCAAAGACTTAAAAGAAAAAGAAGGTTATTTGTGAGATTTCGAACTGTTAGTGTACCTTCTTACCCCGAAGCAATCAAGATGCACAAATTGTTAGGCTGCCCAAGGCAAGCATCATGGTCTGCCCGGGGAGTTCCATATCCCAGGAAATGTCTCCCGGGATGCAAAGCTCCAGAAGTTGCTTTTGGCAATGAGTGCTGAAACCTGGGGGAAAGTACAAAACTCCAAAGTCAGCCCACAAAATAGGGGTTGAAAGCAGCACTGTTTTCAGTTTCAGGTGGGTATGGCAGAGATGATTAACCTAACATGTCCCTGTTGCTGTCTTTCCCCCATCACTGATGTTGACGGTCATGACTTTCCATTCACGGTGTTGGATCATCCGTAGCTGCATCATTCTGAGTGATGCAGCTTCAGTGCATTGTAATCATGAGTCTTAACCAGTGTCTGCCTATGGCTTAACTATTGTGCTTTGTATCAAGGTAGCACTAGTTTAATTTTTAACATGATGAATATTGTGACCATGTTTCCTAAGAGTTCATAAAGTAAAAACAATCATGATTACACCAAGCCAGCATGACCTAGACATCACCAAAAAAGAAGGATGAACAACAGTGGTATTTTAAATCACAGATAGGAGGACATATTCAACCTGGTTAGGAAGGTAAATAACCAAAAGAGAGCATACTTCTCAATAGACCTTGAGTCTGGTCACGGTGGAGAAGGGGATTTAATAGCCCATGTGGACACAGAATCTCCCAAGTCAGCATAAGACAGACAGGTGTTTCTAAATCAATCAAAAGATTTTGTCTCCCCCAAAGACACCATACTCAGAATGTAACAGCTACTGAATTTTGAGCATACTGCACAAATGAACACACATTATCACACTGCACATACAATATCATATCATTCACACAAACTCAGTTATCGTTCCATTCTCTTGATGGCTCAATGAAACCAAGTAAAGTTACATTTCCTGAATCAGAGGTTGCAACTAAAATGTGCCGTGGGTGAACAAAAGGGAGAATGTTGATCTTGTCAGATGGTACTAACAATCATGCTTTCTGTAACATATTAAAAATGATGTGTCCAATCAAAACCACAAAATCAAAAATGGTATTCCTAGCTCTTAGGTATTCTGAAAATTGGAGTTTTCAATCATCATCTTGATTTCTATGAAGATTTTAATGAAAGCACAGGAAACATAAAACAAAAAAAAATTGTTGATTGTTGATACCTTGTCCAACTGCAAACTAGACTTTTCTCATCCACCATCATATGTAGCAGAAGGAACAAATACTAATTTTGGCAAATTCCATCTAGACTATAGACTCACCCCCCTCCCTAAAAATTACCTTCCAAATGCCTGTATATCCTGTATGTGACACTGAAAAACGGCATGTGATTTGCTTCCCTGTGACACTGAAGTTTTCATAATGAAAGTCTGGTCACTCCTTCACCTGCCTCAAAGCATGCAGAAGCACTGACTGGGATGTGAATTCACAGCTACGGAAGGAGACAGCACCCAAAGACAAGACGGTTAACATTGTCAGCCACAGAAAAGATGTTAAAATACTGACCTGCAGTAAGATTATACTTTGCAAGTGTGGGAAAAGGATGTCCACCAACGTGGAGTGCACTGGACGAGAACGGAGAGAGAGATTACAGGGAAACAGAATCTATGCGCTGCTCCTCCAAAACTGTGATGACCTTGAGAAGGCCAGAAGGAGCCTAGAAAAGGATGAACTGACTACACCTCAGTTGTTCAGTGTCATGTGCAGGCTGTGACGACAACTCAGCAGCAAAATGAATTGGTTTTTTGAAGCAAGACTGCTTAAGAACTAAAAAAAACCCAAAATGTTACCAGAAAAGGGCAAACGAAGTATACAGTCCTTTCTCAATTTCTTTATTAAATTGTAACTATTTGGAAACCAACTTGGACTTTGCAAGTTCCAATTACCTTTGTGCTTTGAAAGCATGTTCCCTGGGAAAGCACTGTTTAATTGGTGATGACATCCAGTGTGCTGCAGTGTGTGTAAAAATGTCAGACCTTTTAGCCACAGAGAGCCAGTATGATGAACTTAAAGGACCTAATGGACTAACAGCTGGTCTACCAAAACCAGCCTGCGGGTACAAAGTGGATGGGCATTTTTGGAGTGCTGGAAATTGATTCCTACACGTCTAAAACCTGCTGTTGCCTGCAAGTCAAGTCCTAAGAATCCCACGCTCTGACCCCACTGTGGAGAGAATATTTTGCTTGGTGCACTCACCGGACTGACACCAGGAATCAGTGCCCTGAGGATCTGACAAGAGCACAGCTGCAAGTCAGAGGGAGGTTTATGTTTGTATCCGATGTTAACACCACACCAAGAACGGGGGCTGTGTCCCGAGGGTGAAGGCAGCCCAGCAAAGTGGGATGGAAAGCAACGTGCCAGTAGTATATTTTATTAAATATAGGTAATACTGATTAGATTTGTTACGTAGTTTCCTTTCTAAAATTCTTACATCTGTGAATGCTGAGGGTATACAATAATATAGCCTAAGGATTTTAAATATCCAGTACAGAGTTTAACAAAAAGTTCAAATAAATTGCTGTATCCAAGAACAGAAAGAAATGTTATAAGAATATTTTTATATATTTTTATTTTTTATGCAGTTTTTAAAAGTTACCTTCCTTTTACAGTTATTACAAAATATTGGCTATATTCCTCATGTTGTACAATACATCCTTGAGCCTATCTCAGTACTGTTATATTTTTATCATACATATTTGATTAATCATTCTTACTGTTTAATTACTATTCATTGGCACTGTTAATTAGTCCTACTGTTTTATTTAAATAATAGCATTTCTGTAATGGAAAAGTAAATAATACAGAATAATATATCATTCAGATAAACACCAATGTTTCATAATTTTGTTAATGTATAATTATTTGTTATATATAATGCTGTCATGGTTTTGTTTTATCTGGTATAGTTATTTCCCGGGTTGTCTTCCCACAAAGTTGGTCATTCTGATCACCAGGGCCATGTCAGGACAAGTCACTTCCTGCCCTGATGTATACTTCCCTTCAATCACAGTTTTCTAGATTATTTCAGATCCATATCCAATGCTACTTCATCAGTAAAGCCTTTGGCAATCAAAGCGATCAGAATTAGTAGTTCTCAATGTCCTCACAGCACTTCGGATATAGCTTTTCTGTAATCTGATTGGTACCATAGATATTTGTGTGCATGCGAATCTTCTTCATCAAATATAAGTAGCTGAGGGTCAGGAGCCCAGCCTCCTGTATCTTCATAGGCTTTTAGCACCTCTCATAGTTGGAGGCCTTTAATTAATGATGATTAAATGTGTCTTTGCTGCATCTGACAATTAAATAGAACAAAACAACTGAATCAGGAATCAACAGATCCGCCATATGCATGCAGATAAAGTAATTTTACACTTTATCTGTTTCCCGATCATCAGAATCTTTGCCCTTGTAAAAATAGAAAACTATTTTATGAAATGTAAACATCTTGACTGCCTTCCAAGTTCTGATTGCTATCCAAAAGAGATAAGATGAAGCCAATCAGATATGATATTTTATTTTATTAATTTGATGTTAGAATAGATGGGCTACTGATTACCTAATTAAAGAGATATCACATAAAACAAATCCTGTACACAGAATCTATGAGTAAACAACAAAGAAGAATAAAAAATAGTTGTATCTGGTGATGGACGTATTCTTATATTAAAAAAATAAGAAGCAGGAACATATTAATCATGTGTCAGAAGGAGTCAGGCGGATAAAATATGTCAGAGAGTATTAAGCTCAAAGAAAGGTTCCTATTGTTGGATCCACTGTGGAATAACTACAGGAAAAGAATTTGAGGGGCTTGGGAGAGAACTGTGGGGAAACAGGAACAATTTACGTTGGGGAAAAAAAGAAAGCCCTGGAGACATCTGCTTCCTGATCACTGTTAAAAATGGCTATGGGTTTAAAGTCAGTTGAATTGGGGCAGTGATTTTGGAGGGTAAGTAAGTTTTGTGCAGAAGGAGATATGGGAGGATGATGACTAAAGATCAAAGAGTAAGATTCATTGTTGCAATTTTAAGAAGAGAAAATGGTGGGAAGAAGACATCTGAAGAACAATGCAGAACTGAAAAGTGATTTCAGACCTAGGAGATGCTTTGCAAATGATAGTGTCTCCATTATGAAGAGAAGAAAAATGAATGGATACACACAGATTATGAAAAAATTAACAAGGGGCTTGATTTTTGTTCTTGTTGCTATTATTATCTTAACAATGTGTTCAAGATTCTTCAACAAGAGAAATAAAAACAGCAATCCTGACAATTGTCGTTACAGTAAGAGGCCAGAAGGAATTCGTTCAGGTTAATCCAAAAAAAATCTTTGCAAAAATAGAAGCAGTTTCTACTCAGAACAAATGAATGAAAATGGATATATGTAGAAAGCATAGTAGTAATGGATTTTTTAATGTTATTAAGTACTTATCAAATATGTGTGTATATATGTACAGATCTTTCACACAAGGACACACACATACACATCCATAACTGTGACGAAGCCCTAACCTAATGACAACTATACTTCAGCAAAGGCAAAAGGTCAATATACTTGCAGTTAAAACTGAAATGATGCCTGGTCTTCTATTATCTTAATTATTTAGTCAATAAACGAATGTCAGAAGGAAATAAAACTGGCATATGGTCACTTAATAAACGTTATTAATACAGATGACTTAAAAACAAATTCTTCAAACACTAAAAGTATTTTTTCTCAAACACTTTGAGAGTTACAGAGCCACAGAATTCACAGACTATTAGAATTAAATCCTGTCTTACATTTAAAGGTTATATAAAATAATATCTTTTTAAAGTCACTTGGTCTCAGAACCAGTGAAAATTCTACTCTTCTGTTGGAAATTCTAGGTTATGTGCCACATGCAAGCTCTTGATCAAGTCACTATTTCACACTATTTTAATAATGTTTGATTGTTTACAGGACCATCCTGAAAATCGAGGACACTGTAATGAACACTGAGATTTAGAGACCAAAGGAAAAAATAATCGAACAATGATTTCTTTATGCCTTGGTTTGTCTTTCCTGCTATTCTTAATCTGACATATTCTTCTCTAATTATCCCAACTTTATTTTATGTGTGTATATTTTCTCTTTTCCTTGAGATGTAAGTGACTGTGGGACTTTACCTGGTATGTACATCATCTAGGGCAATGTTTGTGTGTTGTTTTCAAATAACACGCTGAGGAAACTCATTATCTTTAAAACTTATCCTAACGTTCCATTTAAAAGGTCAGGTAGCGTCAAAATTATCTATACCATCAAAACAGGTCACACATAGTTTATAGATCAACTATATCCATTATCATGTATAAGGTTAGAAGTTTACAATCAAGCTTGTCAGCAAGAATACAGGAAGGCTTGACAGTCTCACATATATTAATTCTAAAGTGGACAGGGATACAAAAAAAAACAAAACAAAAAAAACTACATCATTTTGTTTTTGTGATGGTAAAGAATTATGTCTTAGGGCTTCCCTGGTGGTGCAGTGGTTGAGAGTCCGCCTGCCGATGCAGGGGACACAGGTTCGTGACCAGGTCTGGGAGGATCCCACATGCCGCGGAGCGGCTGGGCCCATGAGCCACGGCTGCTGAGCCTGCGCGACCGGAGCCTGTGCTCTGCAACGGGAGAGGCCACGACAGTGAGAGGCCCGCGTACCGCAAAAAAAAAAAAAAAAAAAGAATTATGTCTTAAAATATTTTATGCCTAACATCACTTTGTTTCGACTCTCATTTTTTCCATTTTGTTAAATATTTTTTTGTAATTTCCATTGTGTCATTTCCTATCTCTGCATGAAGAGGTCCGCTAAGAACTAAGATGCTGAAACAGCAAATATTTTGTATAGCGACTCAATAAACTGAAGTATTTAAAGAGAAGCCCTGTTTTCAGAATGTCAAACTTATCAGGTAGACGTGACTTTACACATTTACCAAGTCAGTTTCCTCATACAATTTTAAGCCTCGGCGTGTGGATTATTTAAGCTAGCCACTGATGGGAACAGAGTTCTACTTTCTGTTGAATGTGGTGATTCAAAAAGGATAAATGAAATAACGATTTACTAGAAAATAAGAGAGAAGGATTTTCTTTTGCATTTTTCCACCTTGTGAAATACATGATTTCAGGCATTCCTTTTAATATGAATAAATGTTTTTGATGTATAAGAGCATCAATGAACAATTTTCCTATCCAACTGAAAAGATGGAACTTCTGCAGGGCATTTTATTACTTTTCACATGAACAGATGCAAAAGAATTACGGTTTGGGGCTCTCTTTTGGAGGCGGCAGTAAGAATCCCCCCAAATTTAAAAGGACTGACTACAGCTTTCATCATTTGCAGACTGTATTTGACTTAGGACAGGACAGGTTATTTCTATGCTCAAACTGCTACCAGAGAAATCTATTTCTATGACTGAGGACCTGCTTCACACGGTCAAGAGTGCAAGGAATGTTTAATCTCAAGTGATAAATAAGGCTTCCCTCTTTTAAAAACTATTTTGGAGATTCTTATGAAAATATAAATATGATAGAAATACTTTGAGAATGCTTCCTATCGATAGCATGAAAATTAGAAAAATACAGTTAACATCAAGTTTTGTTTTTCAAAGAAGACTTCAAAGATATGTTTGAGCTTTGCAGGCTCCCCTTCATCTCTCCAGCACCCCATCCTTTAGGAAACACAGGATAAATCTCCCTTACATTTCCCTGAGTTAAATACCTTGGGAGATTTTTATTTAAAGAGATGCCTTATTGCACAGATAAGTTGTTATTAATTTAGAAGAGTAAGTTGTCTAAATGGTATTCATCTAAAATTATAAAATAAGAACTGCAATGGCCTTAATGAGAATCCAACTTCATGGGAACCCACCTATTCCCTTCTGGTTCCATTACTGCAGGTCACCTCCCAAAGAACCCAGAGCCCCTTAGGACTCTGGATACACCTTCCTTTTTAAAATCTCTGTAAAATATTATACTTCTTATAACCACTTAAACAATAAATTCTAGAATTTCAAAAACTTTTTCGGACAATGAGAAAAAAGTGAAAGCAGATACATAGTTAAATCTAAATCCCCCCCGCCCCCCCCATATATGACCTTTTTGTGTAATCTGATTGCCTAAAAGCTTTCGGAAAATACAGATGAATTGGTACCAATACTGTTATTTAATGCACTTTTTTTTCTTTTCAAAAGAATCTATAAAAATGGAGATGCAGCTTGTTTATGCCTGTATTTGTGAAAATAACCATTTAGCAGTAGACAGATAAAGTTCCACTGAACACAGCCCCTGCCCTGAGATGCATGCAGCCTGTGGGTGGCCCTTGTGTTAGCTGATTGGAGCCTGGAGAACAGGCTGCAGGCACAGAGGCCTCAGGCTGAATCCTGCCAGCATGCTGGTGTTGTCTGACCCCAAATTCAAGCAAATAAAATAGAATGTAATGTCTGTAGGCGGGGCAAGCTCTCGCTCAGCCTCTTTCCCAGGAAAACCTCCAGCCAGCCCAGTTCACCCATTTAGCTTTTCTGTGTGGTCCAACCTTAGAGGCACTTGAAATTGTGGCCTTTAACAATGGCCTTTAACAGAAGACAGATGTGATAAGACAAAACAGACAGTATTTATAATAGACTCTCCAGTGGCTCTGACTGCATATTGTACATTTTTTAAAAGACAACTAATTTATTATCAAAAAGGCCTAATTACATCACTCTTCAGTTTCACATTCCTTAATAGGTTTACTTATTGTTTGTAACCTAAAGTCCAAAGTTCTTGATACTAGTATTGAAGTCCTCTCCAAAATCTGGCCCTAACTTAGTTTTTCAATTTTATACAATACACTAACCTCATCCCCAAACACACATTTCTGCTGAGTACAACATATCTTTTACTCAGGCTTTTCCCCATAGTTTGCCTTAACTACCATCACAGCGTGTGTCACCACTGTAACTGTCCCCCTCCCATCACTCTTGGTGCCTAGGGGAAAAGGGCATCCCAGGTAAAGCTACTGTGAGCTGCAAGGTCTAGTTACCCTCTCTCTATACCTCTGTTTATTCAACAACTACTTAGCAAATGTCTACATATGCCAGAGGGCCAGGGTTGAATGAAACAGACAAAGGTCCCTGCGTGCAGAGAGGCTATGCTTTAGCAAGGGAAACAGAACATACATAAATAACCCAAATTTGATGTAACTGCAAGAAGCTGTAAGGGCTATGGAGAAGACTACATGGGCAAGAAGAGAGAGAACGACTAGAATTCAGAAAGAGCGCTGAGCCTGTGACAGCAAGGAAGCAGAGCCATGCCTGGGGTGAGGGCAGCACCATGCAAACGGTGGAAGAATGTCCCAGGCAGACAGTACAGCAAATTTTAAAGCGGTGCGGAGAGAACAGAGCATTTGTGATAAATGTCCAAGGCATGGGGGAGGCTAAAGTGCAGCAAGGAGTGGGAAGCAGGCTCAGGGCATGACAAAGAAGAGTGGCTTTCATTCTAAATACGCAGGGAAGCTGAGGATGGTCGATACGGAAATGACATGATCTGATTTGTTGTTGAAGTTTCCCTCCAGTTATCGCTGCAGGAGGCTCACAGGAGAAGCAGGGAGCTCAGAGATGACTCGTGCAAGTGGTCCAGGTGAGACATGACAGCTGGGAAGAAGGTAAGAGCTGGTCAGAGTCCGATTTCTGTGAAGGTAGGATGGCAGATTTGCTGATGGACTGGATTGCATGTGGGAGTGAAAGAGAAAGTCACAAATGACTCCATGAGTGAGATCTGAGGACTAGGAACTCGGAATCACTGAGTTCTTCTGAGAACACTGAGAGAAGAGTGAGTTTGGTGGGCAGGAGATTAAGAGTTCCATTGGGTACACAAGAAATTTAAGTGTCTCCTGTATATCCAACTGGAGGTTTTTAGTACATCACTGGATATGTGAGTCTGAGTTTCCAGAGCTGGGCATATAAATTTGAAAGTTATCAACTTTGACATATCCATATTGTTGTGAGATTGCTTTCAGCCTTAAGATCTCAGGTAGGTATGGACAAATTTGTTTTCCCACCACATCAAAAACTCATTGGACTACTCAATATTCTGTAATAACCTCTATGGGAAAAGAATCTGAAAAAGAATAGATACATGTACATGTATAAGTGAATCACTTTGCTGTACACCTGAAACTAGCACAGTGTTGTAAATCAACTATACTCCAATATTAAATGAAAATTAAATTAAAAAATAAAAGCCAAAAAAAAGAAAGAAAATTCATTGGAGAAAGAACATCATCTTCTGAGTGGTTCCCATAGTGACATATAAATGCAATTGGATATAAAGTTAAGGTTCAATAGATATTGGTTGAACTTATGGAAATAAAATTTTCTTTATAGGTGGTTTGATGGATAAAAATTTTGTTCTTAAAACCAATTCTGAAGTCTTTTAAGCCTGTTCAGCCTTGTTGTACTGACACTATTTATTAGCAATTATGATGTAAAACATTTTACCATGCTAATTCTCAAACTTGGAGAAACTTTTTGTTGTTATTATTAATTTATGACATCAGAATATGTGAGAAATTAAAGATTCAACTTAGGCCAGAAATGTCTTTAAGTATCACTCATTTAGTTAAAATGTAGTCATTTTAACTATATTTCCCTGAAGTCAAACCAATCCATATCTATTCCTACTTTTCCCCTTCAATAACATGTTTTTTAAAAATACACTATATTTTATCTCATTATAATAAAGTCCACATATGACAACTCATAGCTAACATACTCAACAGTGAGAAACTGAAAACTTTTTCTCTAAGATAAGGGACAAGGCAAGGATGTTCATTCTCATCACTTCTATTCAACATAGAACTGGAAATCCTAGTGAGAGCAATCAGGCAAGAAAAAAAAAAAGGCATCCAAAAATGAAGATGTAAAATTGTCTCTGCAGATAACATGATCTTTTATACAGAAAACACTAATGACTCCACCAAAAATCTGCTTAAACTAATAAACCAATTCTGTAAAGTTGTAGGGTACAGAATCAATATACAAAAGCCAGCTGCATTTCTACACACTAACAACAAACTATTTGAAAAAGAAATCAAGAATACAATCCAATTTACATAGCATCAAGATACATTAAATGCTAGAAATAAATTTAACCACAGAGATGAAAGATGTGTACACAGAAAAATACAAAACATTGATGGAATAAATTTGAAGAAACAAATAAATGGAAAGATATCTTATGTTCAAGGACTGGAAGAATTAATATTGTTAAAATGTCCACACGACCTTAAGTGATGTATAGATTCAGTTCAATCCCTAAAAAAATATCAATGGCATTTTTCACAGATATAGAGAAATGTATCCTAAAATTCATATGGAATCACAATAGACTCTGAATAGTCAAAGCAAACTTGAGCAAGAAGAACAAAGCTGGGAGCATAACACTTCCTGATTTCAAACTAGGTTACAAATTTATAGTAATCAAAACAATATAGTACTGCCATAAAAACAGATACATAGACCAATGAAACAGAATAGAGAGCCCAGAAATAAATGTGTACATATACAATCATCTAATCTTCAAAAAGGTGCCAAGAATACAAAATAGAAAAACAATAGTCTCCTTAATAAATGGTGTTGGGAAAACTGTATGGTCACATGCAAAAGAATGAAGTTGGACCCATATCTTACATCTTACACAAAAATCGACTCAACATGGATTAAAGCCTTAAATATAAGACTGGAAACTGAAAAACTCCAAGGAGAAAACATAGAGGAAAAGCTTCTTGACACTGATTTTGGCAATGATTTTTTGGAGATGACACCAAACAGCATAGACAACAAAAGCAAACACAAGTAAGATTACATGAAACTAAAATAATTTTGTACAACAAAGAAAAAATACAACAAAACGATAAGGCAACCTATGGAAGCGGAGAAAATATTTGCAAATCATATATCTGATAAAGGGTTAATATCCAAAACATATGAGGAACTCCTACAAATTGATGGAAAAACAAAAACAAAAACAAATAACCTGATTAAATATTGAACAAAGGACCTGAAGAGACATTTTTCAAAAGGAGACACACAAATGGTTAACAGATATATGAAAAGGTACTCAACATCACTAATCATCAGAGAAATGCAAGTCAAAACCACAATGAGATATCACCCCACACTTGTTGGGATGGCTCTTATTAAAAAACAAAACAAATGTTAGCAAGGGTGTAGAGGAAAGGGAACCCTAGTGCACTGTTGGTGGGAATGTAAGCTAGTACAGTCACTATGGAAAGCAGTATGGAAGAAATTAAAAATAGATTTACAGTGTGATCCAGCAATCCCACTGCTGAGTATCTATTCAAAGGAATTGAAATCAAAATCTCGATGAGACACCTACACTCTTATGTTCACTGCAGCATTATTCACAATAGGCAAGATACAGAAATAAGCTAAATGTCCATCAATAAATGAATGGATAAATAAAATGTGGTATATACATATAATGGGATATAATTCAGCCTTAAAAAAGAAGGAACCCTGAAATTTGTGACAACATAGATGTACCTGGAGGCCATTATAAGTCAAATAAGCCAGACACAGAAAGACAAATATTAAATGATCTCATTTATACATGTAATCTAAAAAAATCAAATTTAGAGAAGTAGAGAGTAGACACAGTTGCCACAGCCTGGGGGAAGGAGGAAATG
This sequence comes from Hyperoodon ampullatus, assembly GCF_949752795.1. Lineage (NCBI taxonomy): Eukaryota > Metazoa > Chordata > Mammalia > Artiodactyla > Ziphiidae > Hyperoodon > Hyperoodon ampullatus. The sequence continues at coordinate 5,244,955 of NC_136929.1, read as the reverse complement.
AAGAAATGATGATCAAAGTTTCTGTTATGTAAGATAAGTAAGTTCTGGAGATCTACTAATCAGCATTGTGTCTATAATTAAAGATATTGTACTGTGTAATTAAAATTTGCTAAGCAGATAAATCTTACATTAGGTGTTCTTAACACACACATACACACACACACACAAAATGATAATAAAAAAGGGGGCGAGAGAGAACTTTGAGAGGTAATGGATATCTCTATGGCTTTGATGGTTGTGATGCTCTCATAGGTGTATCCTTATCCCCAAACTAATTGAGTTCTATATATTAAATACAATAGAGTGTTTTACAAATATACTAAATTTAAAAACAAAAGAGTATATTTAAAACAAAATTAAACAGGGCTTCCCTGGTGGCGCAGTGGTTGAGAGTCCGCCTGCCGATGCAGGGGACACGGGTTCGTGCCCCGGTCCGGTAGGATCCTGCATGCCGCGGAGCGGCTGGGCCCGTGAGCCATGGCTGCTGAGCCTGCGTGTCCAGAGCCTGTGCTCCGCAACAGGAGAGGCCACAACAGTGAGAGGACCACGTAGCGCAAAAGAAAATAAATAAATAAATAAATAAATAAATAAATAAACAGCTTTATTGAGATATAATTCATATTCAACACAGCTCACTAATTTAGAGTGCATAATTCAATGATTTTTAGTATATTCACAGAGTTGTGCAACTATCACTCCAACTAATTTTAGAACATTCTTGTCACCCCTCCCCCCAAAAATACCTGTACCAACTAGCAGTCATCTATCAATACATCAATGCAAGGCAACCACTATTCTATAATATTTCTGTCTCTATATATTTCCTATCTTGGAAATCTCATGTAAGTGGAATAACAAAATACGTTATCTCTTGTGATTGGTCTCTTCCAATAAGTATAGTATTTCCAAGAATCATCCATGTTGTAACAGGTAACAAAACTTCAATATCTTATTTTGCTGAATAAAATTTCATTTTATGTATGCCCGCCCTTTATCCATTCATCACTTGATGGACAGTTGGGTTTTTTCCACCTTTTGGCTCTTGTGAATAAAGCTGCTATGAACATTCATGTACAATTTTTGAGTGGAAATATTTTTTATTTCTCTTAAATATATAATAAGGAATATAATTGTTGGCTAATAGTATTTCTAAATCTATTTTTAAACTTAAACATAATTAAGAAATTATCTTTAATTTATCAGGAAAATCACCTTTTATTGGTTACATACAGAAGAGAAAGAATACTGAATTTCTGGGATATTGGTAATTTCTAACTGAGTGGACAGTTCTTTCATGGAGCACAAACAAAATACATGTACTCTTCATTCAACATTGAACAGATGAATATGAAAATTCTAAGCTATTTTCCAGGGAGGAAATCATTATTCAGATTGTGATAGAGCTTCACAAATAGAATTTTATGTTAAGCTGACCTACTTCAAGCATTTTATTAGGGAGTTCCTAGTCAGCGTGTGACAGCAAAATGTAGGAGAAAGACGGGTTTTCTTCAAATTTCCTTTCCTTCATTAACTTAGGATATAGGGCATTTGTTTATAACTGGCCCCAGAGGAGATTCACATATTTTATGTGCTAGAATTTTTTTTTTTAATGGATAAGGGAAGTTACATAAGAAGCACCTGAGGCAACCAAGGGCTAATGAACCTGCTCAGGTATGTTTAAAAATCTAAGTTGCCTCTTAAAAAAATGTTTAAAGGTGTTTCAATATGTTCTAGTTTGCCATCCTCCTTACAGAAAGCAAGGGCAGAAACACTCAATACAGTGAAGTTCATAGTAGCTGTCAAGTAGCCACTTTTTCTAGTGTGGTGAAGATGGTTTGAAATCAGGACTTTGGGTTCTAGGTATCTTACACTGTCTTGCCCTCTTGATATTGGGATTCCTTCAACTCATCTCTGTTATACTTATGAAACAGTAGAGAATAATTAGCACTCATTGCCTAATGGATAATTGAAGAGCCAAATGAAAAGTCTAAGCTAAAAGCATAAAAATGGCTAGTTGTGTTAACCAGGAGACCAAAAATTGCTCAACTAGCTGGATGTTACCAGAATGGAATGGCTGGCCTGCCATGTCTGAGCCTCCTCCCATACCACACATTCTTGCTGGCCTTTTCTCCTCTGAATCACCACCTTCTTCCTAAAAACAGATTAGGCTCATTGATTGGAAAAAAAATAGTAATAAATTATACTGCTCCATCCTATTTAAAAAAGTACCTATCATGACTTCTGACAATTTGAAATAGTCATAGGAATGTTTGGGTCTTATAAGCATGGGGACTTCCCTGGTGGCACAGTGGTTAAGAATCCGCCTGTCAATGCAGAGGACACAGGTTCGAGCCCTGGTCCGGGAAGATCCCACATGCCGCAGAGCAACTAAGCCCGTGCGCCACAATTACTGAGCCTGCACTCAGATGTTTTCACACCTCATTCCCAGGTCTTGCTCTCATCATCTCTTGGGGAGAATCAGCAATTAAACCTGGTTCATGCCATGATTCTCTAGGGCAGCTGCCCAGTAGAAGCTGTGAGCAGAAAAGAAGAGGAATGCTCTTCCATTTGAGCCTACAACAGAGGGTTTTATTTCAAATTAATTTAGTTCTTACTATATTCTGCAACCTCAATATTATTATACACAATTTATAGATGATGAAATAGTCGAGAAAGAGAAAAGCCACCTCCAACATGCTGGGGTTTGCCCATTACCCAGCCACCCCTTGGCATTCTGCTGTTGAACCCAATTCCACAGACCATCAACATTGGACAAGGCCACTCTGTGACCGTGACAGACAAGACTGCTCTGTAACCGTGTCCGAACGCAGACAAAGCATGGACATTGGGCAAACCACAGATGGCCACACTTTCCCTCTCTATGCTGGCTAATATGACTGGCTACTACTTTCTTACAAGTTACAGCTTAGTTCACTCTTGTCTTCCCTGTTTCTAGATAAGATTTATGAAGATTTCCAATCATAGAATCCCTCACCCCTGTCTTATGTCCTGCTTCTTGTCAGCAAAGCCCTACTTCTTAAGCCCTTTCCAAGTCACCTAAGACACACACCTAAGGCACATTACCTTCACATCCCAAATGACTGAGAGGCGATGGTTTTGAGTCTCCTTAATGACTTTCCTGAAAAGTCAAGTGCCAAACCACAAAAATACCTGTATAAAGTTAGTACTCATTTTTGTTTCTCTCTGGAGTTAATATATCTGAACCATATATGCATTACTTTCTAAAGTGATCTTTAGAAAAAGCTTGTTTACTGCAATATCTAAAGCTCACTAATATAGAATCAATCCCCAGAGGAATAAATATTAGACCTGTATTAAATGTCTTTGATTTTTAAATATATTTAGGTGACCTATTATAACAGGCATCAAAATAGCATTGCTTGACTTTATTTCAGAACAATATGTCTTCCCATAACAATACTTTCAAAGTAAGCATTTTAAAAAATTAATTGTAGTATGAAGGATTTCATAAGGACTGAATATAAGACAACATCACTTCTTTGAGGGATAACTTTTGGAAAACATAAAGCTCTCTTTGATATTTGGGCATAACAGGTAGTTACTGATAACTGCACACTTACCATAACTCTCTCCTACGTGCTTTGTGGGAAAATAATTTATCAAAGTATTAATTTGGTTAAGAAAAAAGCTATTAAGTTATTTGTTCAACTTTTCTTATTTTGAAACCATTAAAACCTACAGAAAAGTTGCCTGCATGATATTTTTTGTGTTCTTATGTCACAAATCGTTCTTCTCTTCTGTTCCAAGCCCTTCGTGAGACTTCTGTCTTGCAGGACGTTTGCATCATAGGAAGAGGAGCAGTAGTTGTTTAAGACTAAAGCATCCTAGCCTTTCTTTTCTTTTTCCCTGAAGTCTGAGCTAATTAAGGGTCTATCGCTATTGTAACAGAGGTGAGAAGGGCCTTGAAGGATGATGGTAGAAGTAATAATAGAAAGCAAAACTATTGTCTCAAGCCTGGTAAATGATGGAGGTGCCTGAGCAGAGAAGACCCCACATTCTCCTCCTCATAGTGGCCCCCTGTCCCCCTGGAGGTGGCGGGTCATTTGGGGGAGTGGCTGAAGGTCCATCAAGGGATGCTCAACCAGGAAGAGAATTGGGACCAAGGCAGTGGAACCACCTTGGACATCAGACTTTATGGGACGCCCTTCAATGGACAATAGGTGTTTTGGTGGCTACTGGGCCATTGGTGACTATTCATTCAGAATAAGAAATCTGAGACCTCTGAGTGACCCCAGGTTTAGGGGGACCACTGGGCCAGCTATAAAGTTGAAGATGAAACTTATGCCTCTCACTTGGTTTAAACAAACATAAGGTAACTTTTCTTGCACACACGAATTGTTTGAGAAAGGTATACAACTTCCGTGTAGCAGTGTGAAAAAAGGTAAAACACATTGTTTTTATTTACTAAATCCTATCTTTGTTTTCTCAGAGAGTTTAGGTAATTTGCTCAAGGTCACACAGCAAACAAATGGTTGAACCTATATTCAAACCTTGGTCTGTCTATCTGATCTAAAGCCCAGAATCTCTGCACTTAGCAGTTCACTTCAGTTTGTTTAAATCATTGGATAGGCAACAGGATACAAAGATAAAGAAGCAGGCAGGCTAAGGAATTAGAGTTTGTTGGGAGGCAGTGGACAGTGTGGTCAGATCTGACCTTTGTTTATGTAACAGGTATTTATTATGTTTCCTATGATAAATAAGAATAGACCCTGTCCTCATAAGAGGTCCAGGAGGATTAAGCAGTTTATGTGATCTGCCAGCTACGTGTCCATAAGTTACTTAACTTCTCTGAGCAACAGTTTACCCATTTACAGAATATGAGAAATAAATGTACCCCCTCTAAATGGAAACTTTGAAGATCAAATGCACTGCTTTTGTCAAAGTGCCTGTAATCATAAAAACGACTCCAAAATGAGAAAGTATGATTCCTACAAACAACTGAGTGGTAATTGGTGCTGGAACCTTTGTGTTGACCGTAAGAATGGAAAGGTTAGGGGTGGGAAATGGTTTGGGAGAAAGAGAGAAAAGTAAAAGATTACCAGACATTTTTTCTTTGAAAATTCACACTTACAGTATATTGAGCATTAAACATCATTATACGGAGCGCTTACCACATGCCTGACACCACCCAAAGCCCTTGCCGTCCATCAACCCATTTCATCCTTATAACAACCTCGCATGGTCGGCATTGCCATCATCCCACAGAACAGGAAATAAGTAACAGACTTATTAGTAAATCAGAGAGACTTACCCCAAATCAAACAGCTTCAACAACAAATGCTGGGGGTTTGAAAACAACTCTGCCCAGCCACAAAGCCCTAGTTCTGATCCGTTCTTGTTATTACAAACAATAACCAGTAATGTTCCATGGCTGCACTGTGACACCACCGTTCACACGGTGAACCTGAGATACTCATCCCACATTCTCCTCATCACCTTCCCCGCCACGTGAACTGCGTGCTTCCAGCATCGCAGGAGCTGGGAGAGCTCCTCTGGCAGGCTTATTTCTGGGGTTGGACTGGAGTGGAAATGACCCTATTTTACTCACTGTATGAGGACAGAGTTGAGGAAGAAGGAATTATTTCAGGCCTCGGAGGATGGGAGAATAGGTAGCTCCACTGATTTAGCAGGAAACTTGTTCTCAGACACTGAGTAGGTGGCGAAAGGACCTGAAAAGCCTCACAAAGAGGAGATCGAATCGACTCTTCAGGGGAAGCAGAATGTGGGCAAAGAGTGACGCCTTTCCAGGACGGCTTCACTCAGTGGTTCTGAAAACAAAATGAGAACATGCATTCTGCCAGTTGAAGCTACTGAGCGTGACCTGCAGGGCTGTAAGGAGAAAAAGGCTGACGTTTGATCCACAAGCAATAAAGAGTCTCCACCCGGCTTTCTAAAATGACAGAAGTCAAAGATGACAAACAGCAGATCTGGGTCTGAGGACTCAGGAGTGGAGAGAGGAAACGCAGACTCCAGAATGAGGGTAATGCGTGCTAACCCAGCAATGTGGCCGGAAGCAGAGGGTGAAAGAAAAGAGCAAATGGCGCTTGCTCGCTGTTCCAAGCCTATTAAACACCCCACATTAGAAAGCAACCGCCATCACCATTCAGTACAGAGAGACTGTCCTTAAACAGCAGCACTTGCCACGATATAAGCAAAAAGATTTTATTTAATTTGACATCTCAGTTTAATTTAGTTTTTCTCAGCTTTATTAACGTATGTGGCTTTCTCAACTTATTGTCAGCCTTCAGATGCGTAAATAATAAAGCAATCGCAGCAGTCTTGTAGTGGTTGGCAATTACATTTAGGGGAAGAAAACCTTTTCTATAGTAACGGCTACTCTTTTACAGTCTCCATTACAAACAGACAGATTGAATTTAGCACATACAAAAAATGAGTACACCCCTATTCCCACTATTTTTTGTTTGTTTGGTTTTGTTTTAGTTTTTGTGGTACACGGGCCTCTCACTGTTGTGGCCTCTCCCATTGCAGAGCACAGGCTCCGGACACACAGGCTCAGTGGCCATGGCTCACGGGCCCAGCCGCTCCGTGGCATGTGGGATCTTCCCAGACCGGGGCATGAACCCGTGTCCCCTGCATCGGCAGGTGGACTCTAAACCACTGCGCCACCAGGGAAGCCCAATTCCCACTTTTTAATTGCGCACCGCAGGGAACTTTTCTGAAGCACCATCCACTATGATTTCCGACCAGCTAATGAGGATTTTAGTAAATATTGGGATATACACTGATATTTTCCAGAGTAAATATTTACGTCTGTGTTTTGTCAATATGCAAAATTGGACCTGGGTTCTTTAATAAACACCAGATTTCAAAGTTTCTAAATTTCACTATTTTGGATAATCTTAGATTAGATAAACAGAAGTGTTACGGTGCTGACATCCTTGGATAAAGATGCAGGATGGCGCCTGGCTGTGCACTCTTTCCACTGTATGAAACAGATACTCCTCACTATTTCTCTATTCCTTCCATACTATTTGTTATCTTAGTTTAAAGTAAAGTTTGTGTGGTGTGTGTGGTGTGTGTGTATACGTGTGTGATGTGTGTGTATGTGTGTGTGTATATATGTGTGGTGTGTGTGTCTACATGTGTGTGCCTACGTGTGTAGTGTGTGCTGTGTGTGTCTATGTTTGTGTGTCTACGTGTGTAGTGTGTGTGGTGTGTGGTGTGTGTGCACATGTGTGGTGTGTGTATATGTGTGTATACGTGTGTGGTGTGTGTATACGTGTGTGTAATGTGTGTATGTGTGTGCATATATGTGTGTGTGTATATATGTGTGTATGTGTGCGTGGTGTATGTGTCTACGTGTGTGTGTATATGTGTGTGTATACATGTGTGGTGTGTGTGTATCTTGGCTCTTACTCCTACTGGTCTTTGATGATGTCTAGGAAAAGATTCTGTCCTATTTATTTATTTGAAAAGATCATTTTTTTTTATAAAATAGAGAAAATATAATTGAAAAACCAAAGGAAAAGAAAACAAGCAAACTATTGGCAATATTAGCTACACTACCCAGGCTTAACTTCTTCCTACATATTAATGGGGATTTTTTTTTAAGTAGAAAAAAAGGAAATTGAAACTTAACATAAACTCAAAAAAGTAGTTTGGAGTAAGGCAGAACATAATGCTGACAGGAGCAACTCACAAACCCTTCACACAGAATGTAGAACGAGAGACGAACAGAAGCTGAAAAGATCTGATGCTTTGAAATACGGGTCTTAATGTTAGGAAGAATTGAGATGAGATAGAATTTTGTCAAATACAAGAAAAACAGTTGCTTTATTTTCTCTCTGCTGTACAAATATGTTATTTTTTTTGTTTATTTTCAGATTAAAGAATTTAATGTTGGCATTGAAAGAAGAGGAACAGAACAGATAAGATCAAATATTCCCCCGCATAATTAAATATAAGGTAGGTCATTTTTATGGTGCTGCACATGGTTTTGGTTTCATTAATTGTTTACATATTCTCTACGAAGCATACACAAATGTTGGAATTTGGGAATATCTAGGAAGTGAAGGGGTGAGAGCAGTTTTGGGGAAATTAGTGAAATGAAATTTGAGGTGTTCATATATGTACTTGGAAAGAAAGGAGCTCTTGAAATTACTGGGAAATGGCATAAGGATTGCAGCTCTACAGTCTGACAATCACAGGGAATGACCACAGCCCCATGAAGGCCCAAGTGAAGTGAATGGGGAATTAAAAGTATGCATCATCTGTTTCAGCAATTCACATGTATTACTTTGGTGTGACAATACTATAAAAAGTGAATAGTAATTCTGTTTTCCCAATTAGAGAAAATGTTAGGCTATGCACATAATTGTCTTAATTTTATATTTTTCTCTCATACATAAATGTATATTTTTTCAGTCTAGCATTCTTCTATTCATTGGACAAATATTTATTGGCTGCACTCTGTGTCAGTCACTTTTCTAGACACTTAGGATACTTTGAGTTACCCATTCTCCTGGAGCTTACATTCTAGTAGGGAAAAGCAGAAGAAGATGTAAACATGGCACATAAGTAACTATATAGTATACGAGAGGTGATAACTGCTCCAGGAGAAAAAATTAAAAGTAGCTGTGGTGAGGACCTGGTGAGTCTTGAGGCTGGGATGGCTGAGGGCAGGTTTCTCTAAGCGGATCAGAGACGTGATTGGCTCCTGCTCTCACGTTATGCTAATGTGAATGAAAGCAGACAGCTGAGTTATCCTGAAATCGTACATTTACTTCTTTCGGGTGTTCTTCAACAAGCACGATGAGTTTGGGATGGAGCATCCTAAACGAACTTGAGAACACTTCAACACCACGGCGATTTATTTGGGAAAGTAGATTTGAAGTGGAACCATACAAGACAACAAGGCCAGAGTGATTCATGGGAGAAATGAAGGTAAGACTGGAATGCCAAGTGACAAGTCAGGCCACAGTGACCCTCATGGGAAAGTAAAATAACAAAGCAAACACACAGGTGGACCAGCACTCAGATGCTGGTAGAGACTGTAATGTGCAGAATTTACAATGTGTCTTCCAGAGAACTTTGGTTAATATCTGGTAAAGGTGATTAGGGAATAGTTTGTGATCTGTGTTTATAACCAACCACAAGTTACAGATAATATATAATTATTGTTCACATTGGTCTCCAATTAGCATTTTAGATTTGAGGTACTCAAAAAGAGATGAAAACTTCTTTGGGCACTCAATTCCAATTTCTTGGAAGCTAAGGATGAAGCTGTATTATGATACAGATGAAGAAGATTCTTATGTGATAGCAAATCAGAAGATGTGGGGAAGAAAAGAGAGCATGTCAAAGAACGTTCATTAAAGTGTGTAACAACTGAAGCTGCGGTACATGTAAGTTATGACTCACAAAGGGCCTTGTGTTATGAGAATGGTGTCCCCCCAGGGTGTTGGCTCCCCAGGGACCCTTTTAGAAGGATCACACCATCCAGTGTATGGTTTGCCAAGGGGTGGCCATTTCTCCAGTAATAAGAAGGCAATCCAAGTTGTTAAATAATTGCTGCTTTTTGCTGGGTCAGAAAAAGGGTCCCATTTTAGTTCCTTCTTAGCCACAGAAACTAAAGTCTCAAAATAGAAATATTTAACAGCAAAATATTAAATAAAACTAGATGCTCATGACCTAATAAAAGGAACAATACTTTCCAGCCAAAGTAATGTTTTTCTTCCACTGCAGCTGTATCATACTATTACCAAGAGACGTAGGTAGAGAGAGAAGTAGCTTACAGGACAATATCCAGGTATTATTCAGTTAAAATTAACTATCAGTTCATTCTAGAAATAGTAACTATATGTAACTCTAGTTAGAGAATGTTCATTTCAAAAAGTGGAGTACTCTGGTTAAAGTTGCCAATAATATGCATAATTTACATACAAAAATTATATATAAATCATATGTAAAAATTAGAATTCAAGAAGTAAAATAGGTTTTAATTTTCAATGACTGGGAAAGTTATTCGTATCTTACAGTAATTAAGGTCAGCATCATGAATATCAATTGTAGGTTACACAGGAGGAAATTATGAGAAATTAAGCCATACCTATGAAATTGCATTTTAGGGGTCAAATTAATATAACTGCTTTCATACATGTATAAGGGGACATGTACATGAAAACAAAAACATGTTTTTGTTTTGAAAACAAAAACAACTAGTTGGTAAGCTGTCAGTTTCATTGGTTTTCACTTAGATGAGGGCTTCCTATTCAAAAATCATGACTAAAAGAGTGTAAATGAGTTTCAGGACTCCCCACGTAATTTACACTTCTTCATTCAATAGATTTTCACATTGGATGTCCAGAAATAAAATGTGAAAGGAGAAAGATTATTACAATAGAAGGAGGGACAGATCTGAAATAGACCTGGAGAAAATGAGCTCAGAGATTCTTAAATGTCTTTTGACCTAAATCTGAAAGCAGGGAAACATTTCATAATGTAGTAATCTGAGTAACCACAGTGGCTAACATTTATTAAAGAGTTACACGGTGCTTGGCACCCAGATAAGCATTTTACATTCAGTTCCCCATGAATGAACTTTATTCGCTCAATCATCAATTAATTTATCAAACCTTTACTATGTGCAAGGCTCTGTACACAGTGATTCTCAACAGGGTTGCATCTGTCATTTGGCAGAACAATTCTTCGCTGTGTGTGACTGCCCTGTGCATTGCAAAGTGACTGGCATCGCTGCCCACAAGTACTGGTGAGGTTCCCCTGTCCTGCTGACAAACAAAGAAGCCTCTTCTCACCTTTCTAAACTCATGGGAGAGGCAGTACCAACCCTGCTCGATGGAGCTGGAAGGACACGATCTCTGCCATCCAGGAGCTGGTGCTGGTACCATTTTGCCCATGTACTTAAAGATACATGGGGAGCTGAATTAACTGCAGCAGGCAATTAGGCCATCATCATCCTCATAGCTAACACTTATATGTTGTCTGAAGCAAAGATGCAAGAACCTTAGGTATACTACCTTTTTACAAACCTCCAGGAGAGACCCTACTATTTATCTCCATTTATAGGTAAGGAAACTGAGGCACAAAAACATAAATACCTGCCAAGAATTCCATGACTAGAAAGTACTCAAGCTGGGGTTCAAACAGGCGGTCAGGCTGCAGAGTCAACTTGTAATATCCAGGGAGCAGATGTTCTAAACACCCCTCCCAGGACAGTATTTTCAAGCATGCTATATTTATAAAATGCTTAAAATTTAAAAAAAAAACCCTTAAAACTAAATGCATGGCTGAGCTGGGGGCATACATTTGAAACGAGACCCTAAATCCATATAGATACAAAAGCTCTGAAACTAAAACTTTAGTTTCTATCAGGCCACAACATAAGTATTGGGATTCAAACCTGCCAAACTAAGCAGTGTGGAAGGTGACATCTGGAGATACCCCAAAAAGCCATGAACGAATGAACTGGAAATAAACCTGCCCAGCAGAGAGTGAGATAGGGTATCTCTGACTGTCTTTTCCTTCAGATATCTCAATGAGTGAGTAAATCCTTTGCTATATCAGATCTTTGCTCAAAAAACATCACTTTCTCAGTGAGTTCTACCCTGACAACCCAGTGTCAATTGTGACTTGCTGCCCTCCTGAATTTACATTACCCTGATATATGTTATAGCACTTACTGTATTTTCACATATTTAATTCATAAATAAATAATAAATTATTATTATTTAAAAAATCATTATTAGGCACTAATTAATTATGCTTCACAAGGACAGGGATTTTGTTTGCTTTGTTCACAGATGGATTCCCGGAACCTAAAACCAGCAGCCTAATGTTTCCGTTTTGAGCTAAGTGCAGAGGCCAAAAGGAAGGAAGTCTTCTGTGAGTGTGTGATTGTTCACCCCAAACTTGCTTTCATCAGCCGGTTGGCAGACTCTACTACCTTAGTGGCTCCAAAGTTTAAATTTACAGTAACCGACGGTACAAATGGAGAATCATACCCAGGAATACAACAAAGAATTTTACAAGATACATAGGCATAGATTGCTTCTAATTCTGCACCTTCCTGAAACTGATCTGTCCCAGAACTTGCCAGAAGTATAGACTGGTTCTCCTTTCCACCTCTCTTTTCACAATCTCCCTCTCCAATTCATACTTCCAGAAAAAAGGGTATATCCCTCACACCCCCTGAATCTTACTATGTCCCTTTCTCAAGGGATACAATCTTCCAGGCTACAAAAGAAAGAGACAATTGGAAATACTGGTACAGGTGAGAAGAAAGCAAATCCTCTACTGATTGCATCAGAAATCCTCCTGCAATTCAAGGAGAAAATAATAGATGTATCTGTTGACAAAATGAAAACCTAACTTCAGATGGCAGCATCTTATTTCCCTTCTTAATCTTATTGGATCTCTTTCTTGAACTCCATACCCTCCCCACATACTGAAATAAATAATAATCATTTTCCCTCTCACTCCATGAACTCTAGACCTTTCTTACAGACTCTTCATCCTACGCTGCCTCTTTAAGTTAGTGATTTCTTCATTCTAGCCCAGTTCTCTTATCTCTCTATGTCCAACCTTTAAAAAAGTCACCCATTCCTAAGGCTTCTGTGATAAATATTTGTCTTTTATCTTTTACAGTATTTATTTGTTTACAGCATTTATTTGGGGTCCCCCTCTACAAAGCACTTTAGTTTTTGACAAACTTTCTCTTTCAGTTCGTATCTTCCTGTTAAGAGAATCCTAATGTTCACCAAATTCTTTCAAAAGAAGTTCTAGGAAGATGACCAGTTGGAGAAATTTAGGAATATGACGTCATAAGACCAGCATGTCAAAAACTGAATGCATCTTCTGATTCCCCATCTCAAGCTATGGCTTGGTAACACTGATCAGAGAAGAGTGGATAACTTGAATGGAGGCTGGAAGAGAGCTTGATATCAGAAAGACAAAAAGGAACATCAATGAGGTTATTCTCAAAATTACCCAGGGAAAAGTACAGAGTAGGAATGATGAGGAAAGGATAGAATTCAGAGCTGCGGTCCTCAACGTTTGTTGTTGCCCCGGATCATTCACCGATGGCAAAACGCGGCTGTCAGTTACAGACTTCAATGCACAGAATGATTCCCAAGGTGGCACATTCTCAATGATTCTCAAGGTGAGAGTTTCATGGATATTTCAGAATCTCAGTTAAAAATCGCTGCTGTAAGCCATTCCACAATGGAGACTTTTATATACAGATCCATCCCAGTCCCTCTTGAGAATCACCGTGGCAGAGTTCCAGGCAGCAAGGCTGGTCAGCAGCGTGAAAGCTGGAGGGGGACAGGGTGCAATCTCCTGGTCCCTGCTCTCAGTTCTCAAGTCTGTGTGTCAGGGGGATTGGTGGTTCCTATATGTGGTATTAAGGCAAAATCGGAATGATGGGTATGTTTAAGATGAAAGTAATAATTACCTTTTGTTTAAATTTTGTCCCCTAAATGAGGAGAGATTTTTTTCTGATTACAAAAATAATACCTGATGAAGTCAAGGAAAATCAATATTAAAAAGAAGCACTTATACGCTATGTTATGACCTCATATTTTCATTTAATAATATAATTTGGGTGTATTTCATATCTATAAATGTAAACATGCAAAGGATATACAGAAGTGTATAATATGGAATTACCTTTAATTTATTTAGACAATTCCCTAATGATGAATATTGAAGTTTTTTCACTTTTTTTTGCTATAAAATGATGATGTCTTACTTATCATCTCTGTACACATGTTTTTTTATTCCAGAAAGTGGTACTGTCGAGTCAAAGGGCATGCCATAGAAACTTTGGGTACCTCTTGACAACCTGTACTTCAAAATGTTTTCCAGTATAAATTTCCACCAAAAGTGCAAGAGAATTTCCATTCTGACTCTCAGCAGTAATGGGATTTTTCAAATACAGAGAGTTTAAGATGTTGTTGAAAAAGTCCAGTAGAGAAGACCCAACTGATTAAAGTAAAGAGGCCAGAGCAGAAAGGGTTGGTTTGGAAGCTATTTCCATGGTTAGAAGAAGCCATGACAATGTCATTTTTCAAAGAAAAAAGTGTATGAGGGAAGAGAATTGATAGATCCAGTTTCTATCTTAGCAAAATGTCAACATTTGGAGAAAGGAGAAGATCCATAGAAAAAGTTAGAATGAAATGATCAGTAAACTAGGAGGAAATTAAGATGAAAGAAGTGTAATGGAAGGCAAGGTAGAGGAGATTTTTTTTTCTTTTTAGAATACCACATAATAATAACTAGCACTTGAGTCATTCTTTATCCCAAAGCCTCAAAGCACTTTGCAGCCTAATCATTTGAATTTTAGAATACCCTTGGTAGAGAGAGAGTAATTCAATAGGAAAACTTGGATAAAAAGAAGTAAGATGGAGGGCTTAAAAGTTTACTCAACCGTGGCAATTCCACGAACTCAAAACCTCGGGTTAAGGAAGGAAATGTTGACTCTCCTCTAAATTACTGTATATATAATATTTACCATTCTCAGTTTCAGATGATTTCCAGAGCCATAGTTCAGCAGCTGCAGTTTAAAAGCTGTGAATTTAAACATCTCAGTATAACAGCTGAGGAACTTGTTCTCAGAAAACAAAAATCTCAGGAGACATAAAGAGCTTTCGGGCTTCCCAAGTTCACCCCACCATTTCTGACTTTGTTTTCCACGTGGGGCTCTGGAGAGACTAACCTACAGTTGAGTCTGAATCCTGCACATTTCAAGGGACTATGTCAACCCCCTCTATAAAAGAGTTTACATTTAAATTAACAGAGTTAAGTTGATTTTTTACGTGTGCGGATCCATGAATTTTGACACATGTGATCATGTAACCACCACCACAATCAGAATATAGAACAGTCCCATCACCCCTCAAAACCTCCTTCATACTATTCCTTTCAAGTCACACCAACCCTCACTCCTACCCCTAGCAAGCACTCATCTGTTCTCCATCGCTATAGCTTTGTCTTTTCCAGAATGTAATATAAAAGGAATCGTACAGCACGTAATCTTCAAGATTGATTTTTTCCATTTATCATAATGCCTGTGAAATTCATCTGTGTTGTTGCATGCATCAGCGTTTTGTTGCTTTTAACTGCTGATTGTATTCCATGGTACAGAAGTACTACAGTTGGTTTATTAATTCACCACTGGGAGACACTTGAGTTGATTCCAGTTTGGGGCCATTATGAATAGAGTCTCTATAAACATTTATGTACAAACTTGTATGAACATATGTTTATATTTTTGCTGGATAAACACCTAGCATTCTTTCAAAAGAAAGCAGTAGGTTTTCCAGGTCATATAATAAGCGTAGAGTTAATTTTATAAGAAACTGACAAACTTTTCCAGCGTGTCTCTACTGTTCCATACTTCTTCACACTGTTTTGTTTCAGCAATGTACAGTTGCTCTGTATAATCACTAGTACTAAATATTGTCTGTTTATATACATATACATTTACTGTTAGTTATTCTAACGGGATGTGGTACCTTATAGTGGTTTAACTTGCATTTCTGTAAGGGCTAATTATGTGGAACATCTTTCTGTGTGCTTACTTACTATCCATATATCCTCTTTGGTAAAGTGTCCATACATGTTTTCGTCCCATTTTTAATTGGGTTGTTTGCTTTTTTCTATTGGTTTTGAGTGTTCTTTGCACACTCTCCATACAAGTCCTTTGTCAGATATTTGCAAAGCAAATTATCACCTTTTCACCCAGTCACAGTTTGTTTTTTCACTCAAACTGTCATTCACAGAGCAAAAGTTGTTTCTTTTTTTTTATTCTGCCATTTGTCATTTAGTTTCCTCCTAGAACTACTTATTCTTTACCTCCATTTTTCTCTTGAGCATCATGTGTTCAGATAAACTGTAGTGTTATTAAGCTAACCTGACCTTTCAGCTATACTTAAAACAGGGAAGCCCATCTCTTTTGTAAAGGTTTCATCTACTGAAAGCTTTTCCTGGCAGCAACCGGCGCTCTGCTTTCTGATGCCTTTATCTCTTAACTCTGTTTCCATTGATTGCTTTATGTTATCTGTGTATCCCCCAGCAGAGAAACAGGGAGTCCTTGTACAGGGTGGTTATTTGTGTGAATAATTTAATATTTATTATTCATCTCATGCATTATTTTCCAAGGCAATAGTAAGCCTGACAATTTTTGAGGACCGAGTTGCATTCTAACTACAAATAAGGTTACTGTAGTAGGATAAACAGTGGAAAATTATTGTTTAGCAAGGGGATCCTAGAAAAGTGATAGGAATTGTTGTGTTATCAATATAATTGATATGATTTAAAGGTCAAAACAAAAGAGGATAATCTGAAATTTCAGACCTTGGGTTAAACCTGTGAAGAGATGCAGCTCATGCCTCTGTGTAGAGAGCATTAAACTTTAGACATTCAAAATCAATGGAAATCTATCTGACTTGAAAGATCTTTTACAATTAAGAAACAACATCTGATGCTCAGAAAAAAACGAGTCAAGAAAACAGCTTCAAGCATGAGACAGCTTGGAAAGTGTCTGTCTATTAAGTGACAAGATGAAATTAAACTGAAAACGAGTATCATCTAACCTAGTTATGACCCAATTGATATGCTGGAGAGCCACCGAGACTCTTGAATAGCATCACTAAAAATTAGACAGGCATGATTCCTATAAGCCACAATACTTGCAGTGGGTCTCCTGGAACTTTCTAATTAACCCCAGTGAAATTTCAAACATGATTTTTCTATTGCCTTAAGTGTTACGAAAAAAAAAAAAACTGTCAGAAAGGACTATGATCTTTACTTGGGGAATTGCATCGACTGACCCACTGTCATTGGGGGACCACTTTGATGTGAAAAAGGATGAACGGCTTTGTGTTGATACACCTCCGTGCTTAACTTGGCTTCTCTGTGATAAACTTAACATTTGCAAAAGGTTCAGAGGACATCTGTGGGAACATAAATAGAGGAACTCTGACGGTCCAGGAAAAACAGAATGCTCTGAGAGCTGGCATAGACACATTCCATTTTGGAAGTATACATTTTCAAACACTCAGTATTACTTTTAATCACACACATGCACGGGCACATGTGCACACACACACACACACACACAATATTACAGCTGATAATTAACTACTGAATTTTTGCCTCAATTTGAAAAAGTCTGGGCAGTTTAAGCCTGCCTGGATTTTTCTTCTTTAAAAAATAAGATTTTTTATATTTCAAATGTGTTTAGTTTGCTACAGAGGAACATACATAGAACAGATACTTTAAAATGAATGAGGTCATTACTAATATAATTGAGAGAACATCCACTAATTAAAAAAACGCAAGGGTACATAAGCATAAGTACTCTTAAATTACCAGCAAATTATGTGATGCAAGATAGCTCAAAAATATTCTCTGCAATTAATCTAGACAATAATACAATAATTTGCATCTTGATAACAGCAATTTAAAAAATCAACATGTTTTACTGATTAGAAAAGAACAATTTTTCACAATGGGGCCGATTTGCTCATCTGCATAATAAAGTAAATAGAAACTTTATGTTTATGTCATACTAAAAATAAGTTAAAACCATACACTCTGGTTAAGAAAATTTATACAAATATATTAAGCAGCATGACATATCAGTTACTTACAGTCTTTAATAGTGTCATATGTTTTTTTTTTTTTTTTTTTTTTTTTGCGGTATGCGGGCCTCTCACTGCTGTGGCCTCTCCCGTTGCGGAGCACAGGCTCCGGACGCGCAGCCTCAGCGGCCATGGCTCACGGGCCAAGCCGCTCCGCAGCGTGTGGGATCTTCCTGGACCGGGGCACGAACCCGTGTCCCCTGCATCGGCAGGTGGACTCTCAACCACTGCGCCACCAGGGAAGCCCGTGTCATATTTTTTTTAAACTTAAAAAAAATGTCCAATTCAACATGGATTCATTACCCAAGTCCCTGGAACTTCTGTTTCTTTGTTATCTTTTGAAGTTATTATAATCATCTGAGTGTCCAAAATACAAGCCTCCAGGATGAGTGCCCAGTTTCAAAGGTGTCCGCATTCTGGAGGCATCTGAGGGCAGGGTCCTGTTCCCCAGGTATGTGAGCCAGAGCTGAGGATGAGTGTGGTTCAAAATGGAGAACACACTCGGCCCTGAGGAATTATCCCTCCGACAAAGACAACAGGTGACGTGTGCCTTCCTAACAAAAGCTGATGTCAGCAGTCACTGACTTATTCGGGAAGGTCATTTATAATACTCTTATAATGCAGATGTGATTCATGGGCACATACGGCAAAGGACCAAGTGTCCATCACCTGTCAACTAACTGCCTTGGCTGTGTAGTTCAAAGTTTGAGGGTACAACTTAATAACTGAAGAAACCAAAGCTCAGCTGAATATTTTAATGAATAAAAGTGGCACAATGCCTTGAATCACGATCTTCTGCATACAGGTTTTGTGTAGTCCTTGCCCGTCAAACCTTTCCCACTTGAATTATTTTTCAGTTAAACTGCAGATTCTACAATCCCTTCCTATGGGGTTGCTCAGCCCCACCTTTGTCCTCTTGCAGCAGCGTTCACTTACATCCCACTTTATTGGCTCAACAAGGTCTCCCCACCAGACAGTGGACAGCCCAACATCAGGGTTTTGTCTTAATCACGTTTGTTTTCTCAGTTCTTAGCACATGGTTGGCACACCCTCTGCATTTCAAGGAACAAGTGAATACTTACTAAACAGCAGAAGAATGACAACATAGTTCTGGTATTAACAAGCTATGTGGCTTTGAGAAGTCACTTAACCCCTCTTAGCCTTCAAATTAAAAAAAAAAAAAAGGTGACGTAGGCGGTCAGGAAAAGAGAACATTCCAGATAGGAAAAGAAAACTTGAAAACAGGGAGACAGAAGGGAGCATGGTATACTCATAAAATAGCAAATGATTCATCAAGTTTAGACAGCCTGCAAAGTTTGTGCTTTTGACTTTTTTCATACAACCCCAGATTTTCACACCACAGACACTGAAAGCCCTAAAGTATAGTTCATTGGTCTAATTTCAACTTTCAGCTAAAAGGTGAGCAATGCTGGCTTCCCACTCTTCCAGGTGCCCCAGGAGGCACCAGCCAAACCTTTGCCAGCCTTGCTCGTGGTGCAGCCACTGGAAGATTCCCTTTATTCAGATGTGGAGTCAAGTGCTGGAAGCCCTGTGAGAGAGGAACAGGTGTCCCCTGAAGGAGAGTCACTGTCTCAGCAGGTCCTGACGGTGTTGTGTTGAGAACTTGTCCATGGTGGGGGACAGCTGGTGGCCTCTTGGTTTAGTTCCCTTCATCCAGTGCCCATGGGGTTCAAGGTAGTTTTCATGAGGAAGCAACGCCAACCCCCAGTTTGCCTAACCCTGTCGCCTCATCTATTGAGGAGAAGAGAACGGTCAACAGCCAAGGGTAACAGGCCAGGTTCTACTGTGACCCCAAACCACGTCCCCACAGCTCACACTCATTCAGCCACCCCAGCCCCGTGGGGCCCTCCACCTCCCAAACTCCCAGCCCAGGGCCTTGGTCCTGCTTCCTCCTCACCCTGGACCAGTCTTCCTGCACTGGCTACACGGCTGGCTTAGCCTCACTCTTCGTAACCCAGTCACCTACTCAAAGACTCCGACAACTCTATCCAGAGCCAAACCCTCCACACCAAAGCCACTCTCCCTTTGTCCACTGCATAGCATATATCCCAGTCGGCAATAATGTCTATATTTGTTTTCCTATTTCCTGCCTGTAACGCCCACTAGCATGTAAACCATGAAGAACCTGGTGCATACCAAGTGCTCAGTTAAAAAATAGTAATAATGAAAGAAATACATCCACATAGAAAGAAGACAAGTCCAATAAATTCCTCTTATTTAAACTTGTAAACTGAAAGAAATGGCTTAAGGTTAAATGTATTTGGTGTGATTATTTTAATATGCCCATAGCATGTGCATGAGAGCATAAAACACTCATTCCATACAAAAATGCCAGGGCGTAAACACTGCCTGTTGGGGCAACTAAGCAGCTCTGACAGGAAAAATAGGAAGCAAAACAATACTGCAAATCACCAAAGTTATGGGGAAAACATAATATCAATTAGATTATAATTATGTAAACTGGAATCCATCCTGAACACGGAGGCTAATCATCTATGAAGAGCAGCTGACACTATACAAAGAAAACAAGCATTTCTAAGTAATATAGGGACTCTGATCTGGTTTCTCCATTCCGGCAGTAAAATTTCAGCAATACTGTGGAAAACAGCATAAATGACAGAAATGTATCTGACCATGTGCAAATAATACTCCCTATTTTTATTACAAATTTTAGTGAAGAAATTTTAGGTGTGTTAAAAGCTTTTAAAGAGCTAGAACTCTGTCCTCTGCACTCTAAATAACCCTTTCCTGAACATTCTCATACACAAATATTTGTCTGCAACTGAGCTGTTATCTTAAGGTACATTCCTATAAGAGGAATTACTGAATCGAAGAGTATGCATTTATATATATAAAATTGTGGCCCTCTAGAAAGACAAAGCTCTTGACCACTGACCTTCATCATCAATTTTCCCCATTTATTCCAATTCAATATTTAAACAATGGTACTTTTAGCTAAATTCACATTGAACATTTCTTTTTTATGATTTGTCTGTTCATATGTATTTTTTCCATTATTCTATCAGCATGCTCATCTTGTTCTGAATTTGACAGACATACTGTTGCTAATGATTATTCCAGATTTTCACTTGCATTTTAATTTCATGGTGCTTTTGGACATGCCAAAGTTTTGTGTTTCATAAAGATTGATTGACTGATATTCTCCTTTGAACTTTTTCATTACTTTTATGCTTATGAAGTTCTGTGAAATTTTGCAATCAGATATTCAAGTATCTGTTTTCTAGGTGATTAAGGCATCATTTTTCACAATTAAATCTTTAATACGGCTAATTTCTTATACTGATCTAACTTAATTTTTTTCTCTCAAATAGTTAGCTAGTTATCTAAGAAGTGTTTATTGAAAAATGCTTTATTCCCTAACTGATTAATAAGCCACTTTATCATACACTAAAACTTTTTAAGTGCTCTGGTCTGAATAAAGTTTCTTGTAATCGACTAAAAACTAAAGAGAAATAGGAGAAATTAAACAGAATTAGAATATGAAAAACTACAAGTTTTCAAGAACAAATTTTTAAAGTAAAACTGCATCAGATCTTTTGAAATACTGTGAATTCCCCCAATATGAGATATGTTTTATTCAAGGATAAATCTTGAGGAATTCATTAAGGATTTTCAATTATTGTTATTTCTTTTGGATGAGCTACGATCATGGATTATTTTACTACTTACTTTTTTTTGGCAATAAAAATCATTGCTAATATTTTCTGTTACAATGTTTTTCCAGGAAGTGTTCGTTCTAGTGGCATATGTATCCTCATCAATAAACATGAAATTTATCTTATTAAATATTGAGAGTTCAGGTTATGTTAAGTCTTAGGCTTTTGTTGTGATCTAGTCCAAATCCACACTTCATAAGCTACTAGCAAATTAATCAAAATGCATTATGTGAAGTTTTTATATACCCATATCTTTTGACATCAGTTATCTAAAATATTTGATTATTTCTCATAGATATCGTTCCAGCTTTGATTTTTTCTGTCTCATATGCCTTGCTCACTTATATAAGTAGCCTTGGATATTATTGAAGTTATCAAGAATTTCAATTTAGAGAAAATATGAATCCCTGAAAAGACAGCAATTTAGAAATTAATTTAGAAATATAATCACATTTCTGTGCTAGTTTCTAATATAAAATCGCAATTATATTGACCAAAGACAAGAGGCTGATCCCTGGATAGGTCCCCAAAATTATACTAATGATAGTAGCAGAACTATTAGAAAAACTCCATGACAATGATAGCTATCAACATAAATCACATGAAAACAAATTGAGTATAAATACTAAGCTGAAACAAAATACAATTTTAAAAACTGGACTGCTTCGACTAGATTCGGTTGTTGCCTGTCCTTCTGAATTAAAACTTTAATCATTTTATCCAAACATAAATATTCTCTAAAATATACAGTTATAACTTTTTTTAAAATTTATTTTTGGCTGCGCTGGGTCTTCGTTGCTGCGTGTGGGCTTTCTCTAGTTGCGGCGAGCGGGGGCTACTCTTCGTTGTGGTGCATGGGCTTCTCATTGCAGTGGCTTCTCTTGTTGCGGAGCACGGGCTCTAGGCGCACGGACTCAGTACTTGTGTCTCGCGGGCTTAGTTGCTCCGCGGCATGTGGGATCTTCCCAGACCAGGGCTCGAACATGTGTCCCCTGCACTGGCTGGCAGATTCTTAACCACTGCGCCACTGGGGAAGTCCAAAAATAACTTTTAAAGAGGCTTGGCTTTCCCAATCTCTTTTTCTTTCTGTATATTTTGATTGTTTGTGACTTAGAAATCTCTATAGAAGTTTATACATTTGAAATGCCTAACAGTATTTAAGATAGTAACACAATTTCTTTAATGTGTTCAGATATCTTTCAATAAGAACTTGAGAGAGTATTAGAAAGACCTTCCTTTGGAAAACAAAACAAAACAAACTCACCAAATAAAACAAACCCCCAAATCCCTCCTCTGCTGCATGGTACTCTATGGTGCCAGGAAGTGTAAAACTGGAGATTATGGCTTTGGTTTAGGACTTATTAAAAATTTAGTACCTCTAAAAGGGTGTCTTCACATGTCCTTGGATGACATATGGTAAAATCCGTTCTTCGGATTGTTTGATGACATAAGTTGATTTTATATGACAATGGAAAGGAGAAGGAATGAAGAGATCTGTTGTTGCCTGAGAGGAACCCAGCAACTAAATACCCTGGGAGACAAAGTGTTGCAGAAGGAAATTCTTTGCACAACAGAGAAAGAGAATGAAGGTGGGCGTCAGGGGTGGAAGGTGAGTGGGAAATCTAGAGTGCTGGCTTTAAAAAGTGTGTTCCATGGACCAGCAATGTCAGCAACACTTGGAAATTTGTGAGAGATACAAGTTCTTGGGTCACACCCAGTCACTGAATCAGAAACTGCAGCAGGGCCCAGACATCTGTTTTTAACACGCCTTCCAGGTGATTCTTTTATTTTTATTATTATTATTATTTGTGGTATGCGGGCCTCTCACTGTTGTGGCCTCTCCCGTTGTGGATCACAGGCTCTGGACACACAGCCTCAGCGGCCATGGCTCACGGGCCCAGCCGCTCCGCGGCATGTGGGATCTTCCCGGGCCGGGGCACGAACCCGTGTCCCCTGCATCGGCAGGCGGACTCTCAACCACTGCACCACCAGGGAAGCCCCTTCCAGGTGATTCTGACGTACACTCAACTTGAGAACCACAAATGTGTTTTTACTTCAGAATGTTTGCCTCATCTTCTGATCAGGAACAATGAAATGAAATATTCTTTCTAAAATACATTTTTTTCTTTATGTACATATTAACATTCTTCCCTAGAAAGACGTAACATACTACAGTTGGCCTTCCGTATCCACAAGTTCTCCATCTGTGGATTCAAGCAATCCGAAGTTCCAATTCAATCCAAGGATAGGGAGGGCCAACGGTAGTTCACCATTGTATACAAGGGACTTGAGCATCCTCAGATTTTGGTCCAAGGGAGTCCTGAAACCAATCCCCCATGAACACTGACAGACAACTATACTGATAATTTAGTTGGAAAGAAGGAAGGAAGGGAGGGTGGGGAGGAGAGGAAGGAAGAAAAGTTAACATGGAATGCTAAGTTTCTTATATAAGTTCAGCTAGTATTTCCCATACTCTAATATGCCTAAAATTTCACCAGTGAATTTGTTAAAAACACAGATTTCAGGTCTCTCCCTCTAGGATCTGGTCTAGGTAACTAGAGCACAAATGCAAGACTCTATTCCAAACCAACACTAAAAGTGATCCTGACAAGTCTGATGGGCCCCATTTGCAATCGCTGACCTGAACATCAATAGGAAGATAATTATCCTGTTGATTGTGTGTCAAAGGACAGGTGAACACATCAGCACACTAAAATTCCTGCAGGTTGTTGGTATATAATCATTTACCTTAGGGCCTTTGGGCATCCGAGCCTTGTTATAGGAGCGCTTTGTATGTACTTAGATAACCCAATTTGGAAACTAACTTCAACATGCAATTTCCCTTACACCTGTGGTCATTTTATAACTGAGATGTGGCATTTGATTATTTTTTAGCTTCATTATTATCAGTTGTTTACTTAGTGACTGGGATGCCTCTTTCATCATTCCACTTGAGGATTGTGATGGAAATAGGATTCACTTAACACTTGACTTCTATCCTTGCCATCTCAACAGTATCTTACAGACTCATGTTAAAGATGACAGGATTGGCGTCCTACAAGGGGATGACCAGCTCAAAAGCCCCAAGGGACCAGCCAGGCAATGTGAAAGAGTGAAGCAAGCCTGTGTTATGCATGAGAATGGGCGAACTGTGGTGAAGCGGGCCCCCAGCCCCAGAAGCACTGAGCATTGCATGTACAACACACAAGTGGGGACAGATTTTCCAACCTTTCTAAAGTAGCTCAAAATACGAATTTATTTGTGGAATTTTCTGATGTTTTAAAAACTTTCAAACCCAATAAAGGATGTCTCAGGACTGCAAATGACTCACAGTCTATCCATTTTGAACATTTGACTGACTTTATGTTCCAGTTAAGCCATTTAATAATTGCATCCCTTACTTTTTCTGAGTATAGTCTACTTCCGTTATTTGAGAAACTTCTTTTTGCCCTCCATAAAATGATCATAGAAGAGGCAGTACTCCTTGAGCAGTTTTCCTTTGAACCCCATACCTGGAACCCCTTAAGAGCATTTTAGGAAACACTTTCATATGCAAAGCATTTAATCTGCATAACCCTGGGAGATACAAAACATTATTTTCCTTAGGGCAGAGACCCTGGAGCTGAGTTAAATCACCTTCTAAGGACCCAAGTCAGCAAGGTATCTATCTGGGGTTCTAACCACAGGATCACAGACACAGCTCCTGTATTCGCTGGCCAGAGTCAGACCTTAGCTGGAGTCCTGACTTCACCCAAGGACATGAAGAAACTAGCTCGAACTCTGTAAGCTACAGTCAACCCATCCGTAAGAAGGGGATGATAGCTCCTGCACAAGACTGTTGTAAGAATTATGACAGATCCTATTTCTGAAAGGTCTAGCACAGCACTTGGAATATTGTTAATGGTCAGCCTGGGTTAGCTCTTACGATAATAATACAGAAATCACTAACTAGTACCTATTATTCTAGTCACTCATTTATTTTGCACTCAGACATTAAGTGTGTATCTCACTCAAGGCGTTTTGCTAAACCCTAGGTCAGGATGCATTGGTAAACAAAGCAGACACAGACATACTATTTTTACTTCATCACTGGAGTTTGCCTACTCGACCTTTCTCTTACTTTGCTGTACACTTCCTAAGGGAGTTCCCTGTGCCTTATCTCTGCATTCCCTAAGCACCTAAGTACTATGTAAAGAGGGCTGACACTCAATAAATGTTTGCTCAATTCAACTTAATTTTCTTAAACCTGTTTCTTCATCTATAAAACAGAGAGAAATGACATGTTTACCTAATGACATCACAAAAAGTATATTTATATGCTAGAATAGGATAAAATACACAAAAGATTTTATATAGAGGTAATGTAATAACTGTGATGACATTATTTGAAATATTTATTTATTTATAATGGTTCCTTGAAATATTCTGTCACATGACATCTATGCTTATAACTGTACCAGTTTTGAGTTTGTGTCTACTCCAAAGCAGCTCTTTTTTTTTTTTAACATCTTTATTGGAGAATAATTGCTCTACAATGGTGTCAGTTTCTGCTGTATAACAAAGTGAATCAGCTATACATAAACATATATCCCCATATCTTTTTCCCTCTTGCGTCTCCCTCCCACCCTCCCTAACCCACCCCTCTAGGTGGTCACAAAGCAGTGAGCTGATCTCCCTGTGCTATGCGGCTGCTTCCCACTACCTATGTATTTTACATTTGGGAATGTATATATGTCCATGCTACTCTCTCACTTCATCCCAGCTTACCCTTCCCCCTCTCCGTGTCCTCAAGTCCGTTCTCTACGTCTGCACCTTTATTCCTGTTCTGCCCCTAGGTTCTTCAGAACCATTTTATTTTTAGATTCCATATATATGTGTTAGCATATGGTATTTGTTTTTCTCTTTCTGACTTACTTCACCCTGTATGACAGACTCTAGGTCCATTCACCTCACTACAAATAACTCAATTTCATTTCTTTTTATGGCTGGGTAATATTCCGTTGTATATATGTGCAAATCTTCTTTATCCATTTATCTGTCAATGGCCACTTAGGTTGCTTCCATGTCCTGGCTATTGTAAATAGCAAGGCAGCTCTTCTTAACTAGCACGATATATTGGTTTTGCTCTGCACTACTGAGATGTATAAACTTACAAAGTCTGTTTTTTTTTAAGTTCCTAATGATAGCATAATTATAAGGATTGTTCTAGTTAATTAATAGTCTCTTAAAATACCATTAAAATCCAGCAAAACACAAAGAAAATAAAATCAGATAGCCACCAGATTTTGCTAGCCCAATGAGAATTTAAAGCATTCTTAGGTTATATAATAATAATCATAGGCAAATGCTAAAAGAATTATGGTTCGTAGACTCTTCCCATCAGAATAATATTGCTAAGTCATTCTTTGTCTTCGTTCAGGGGTGCTCTTTAGGTAGACACAAACGGCATTCTCCTTAAGCATTGCAGGAGATTTTACATGCACTCCTGTTCCTCACAAGAAAGCTCTAGCCCACTGAAAGGGAATAAATTCCAAACCTCAGCCTCTGCTAAAGCTAGAAATACCAAACATAAAAATTATTGTTAAATTTGACAGACCTGAAGAAACTGCCTCTGAGTTTTGATTTAACCACTTTTCAGTGTACTTCTACATAGATAACATTTGATATTCTAATTTCCCTATCATGATCAAAAGATAGCATCATGTATTCTAAAGCTGTATTCTTGATTCCCTAAAAATGAATGTTTTATACCTGTGTATACATGCTAATCAGGAGGCAGAAAATACAGACCATTCTAGAGAAGTGAATGATTGCTTTTGTCATGCACGACTGATTGAAAGCTCTGCTGTCAACTTCCTCAGTGACTGCTGGTCACTGAACTTTAAGATGCTGAAAACATTAGGGGTAAAAATATCTGCTACACTGAGAACATTTTATACAAATTAAAGTCATCTAATTTCCAAACTCCTGACAGCCAAGCAGCCACTAATGCCTGGGGAATGTGCCTACTCAGTGACATATACCAAAAATGCTTTGAGATAGGCTCAAACAATAAAACTCTAAAAATATACAAGTTTGAATACATTATCTAATTTAGATGATAGGAGATTCTGATTAAGAATCCATGAAAGCTTGTGGCATTCTTTTTATAGAGACAATTCCAATAATACTCCATTAGGATTTTCCGCTGTTAAATTAACTTTACAGACTTCTAATGGAGTTCTTAATTAGACTTGTTATTAATAAGAATATTAAATAAATTAAAAGCCCTGACAGCCACTTGTAATAAACAAAAAATGAAAAGCAAGATTTATGCTCCCTCCTTACTTTTCTCCACCCAATCTAAAGCTTTTAATAATCTTACAAATTTATTGCAATTAATTATTCAACTATCAAAGAATAAAAAGCTAGGATTATTATGTGCCTGTTTGAAGAAGACCTTGTTATTCCAGAGACAGGCTGGCTCCCGGAGCTGGTATTCTGGCCTTGCTCATGAAGAGGCTGCTCCAGCTAGGATGGCCCTTTGTCCTGTAACTGTTATGGCTTCAGGACATTAATTTAGAATGTCTGCCTCTGCAGAAGTATCCTTCCTTCTCCTTCATTTCCTAGAGCAAAAGAAGTATTTAAGCAGAAGAAAGGAATAGCTTTAATTCCAAACTCAAGATATCCAATGGGGACTTCCCTAGTGGTCCAGTGGTTAAAAATCCACCTTCCAATACAGGGGATGCGGGTTCCATCCCTGGTCGGGAAACTAAGATCCCACATGCCTTGGGGCAACTAGGCCTACACGCTCTAGAGCCTGCACACCACAGCGAAAGATCCCACGTGCTGCAACTAAGACCCAATACAGCCAAATAAATAAATAAATATTTTAAAAAAACAAAACAAAAAAAGACATCCAATGACCAATCTCTTGTCAGAGAGAAAGAGGGAGAGAGAGAGAGGAGAGAGAGAGAGAGAGAGAGAGAGAGAGCAGGAGATAGAACAAGATTTATCCTCTCTGGGGACCACACCAAAGCCCTGCATCTTCATTATATATAGCCTTAAAACTGCACTGTGCTCTATGCATTTTTATTTCAGGGATATTTATGTGTAATTTGAAGCAATAGGTGTGAATGTTACAGGTACAGACTAGGTGATTTCATTAAAATGAACGGCCTGATGGTGAAGAGCTCTTTAGATGGTGTCTCCAGCCAACAGCCTTTAACAGTAGTAACATGACAGCCTCCCAATCCAAACACGGAACAACAGATAAAGAAAGGGAAAGGTGTTAAATGCTTTACATTTAACAGGGTGAAGAAAAGCAGTAGTCTCTGCTATACTCGTTCACAGACACTCTGTCCCTGGATGGCCGCCCTGCCTCAGTGAGACTGTAAGGTAGTGTAGCTCAAAGAGCCGAGTGTGTGCCCAGCTCCCGCATTCCTTCTACTCCAGCAAGAAACCAGAAGGAGCCCTTGACAACTAAGAATAAGGACACTCCAGAAAGTGGCTATAAAATACATGTCTATATATCAAGTGCTTTTTATCCTTGGCACATATTCACGTTTGAATGAAGAAGGAACAAAACAAATTCAAATTAATGTGAGGGCAGAGTTTGGGGATGGCCTTGTGCCACCAAACCGATGCCATTTATCAGACCTTTGGGACCAGGTAGCATAAGTCAGCATGAACACAGTTTCTCCTCGCAAGTCTTACCTGTCACCTTTATGGCTGCAATGTATGAAATTTTGCCACCGCCATGGAGATGAATTAGGAACCCTACTGCATTAGCAGCTAGCGTATTGTTCAAAACCCAAAGATTCTGATATTTTTGGGAAATACTTCATATTGGTTCATTAATTCTGCATAGCTAAATTGCAAATATTTACTTGAATGCACTTACAGATATTAGTTGATACACAGCTATGCCATGACTAAGATATACCAAGTCCCGGCAAGGCTATTTATTCATTCTATAGACACACACTGTGGGACGTACTGTGGGCACAGAGCTTACTCCTGCTGGTAGACTGTCCGCTCCCAGGGAGTGTATTGTGAGAATCAGACAAACCAAGAGTTCAAATACATGAGGAATGTATGTATTTTACAGCGAGGAATGGTATGGGTTAAAGAAGCATACCAGTTTTCCTCCATACTCACCAGGGCACGTGATCTGGTTTTGGAGGGTCAGTCTCCAGGGATTATGTCTGATCTGTGTTTTGAAAGATGAAAAAAGGTAAGCTAAGCAAAGAAAGTGAGGGGTAGAGGGAATTCTGCAGTCTGGGAGAGAAGGCATAACCACCAGCACCTGTTCTGTGACAGGGGTCAGGGATACCATGGCGGGCAGAGCCCTGACGTCTACCCTCCCAAGTCTCCAACACCAAGGGTTATATTAAGTTGATTACTTACAAGAATTAAATATGGCCAAAAGGAGAAAGATACATCAGTGTAGATGAAGTCTGAGCTCTGGAATCAGATATCAGGGCTTGAATCCTGGATCACCCACGTGATAGATGTGAGTTCTTGGGCAAGTTCCTCAGTCATATTAGGGTCCTCAGTCATATTAGGGTTGAAAAAGGAAGTGTGGGCAGAGCAGCTGGAGACACATCTGACCTAGACTGGTGAGTGAGAGTCAGCTGCTTCTGTCCTTTAAAGATAAGCACACCTATCCCTGGGACCATGTGACAGGGCTACCCACCCCAGTCTGGAGGAATCAGGGCAAGTTTCCCTATGGAGGTGATATAAGAATTGAGACCTGAGGATGTGAACAGAAGGGTACACATGGAGGCTGTGAGAGAAAGGAGAGCTCAGGAAGTGGGAGCAAAATGAGGGGCAGTTTGCTTTGCTTTTTTTGATGGAAAAGTCTTGTTATTAGGATTTGAAGTTATGGGCAAGAGTTAAAATCACCAAAGTTAAAAATAAGTTGAAAGAATAACAATTAATAATTGTGCAAAGAATATGAATAGATACTTCCCCAAGAAATGTATACAAATGAATAGTCGATAAGCTGATAAAAAGATGCTTGCCATTATATTATCAGGAAACTGTGAATCAAACCCACCATGAGGCACCACCTCATGCTCCCTGGATGGCTGGAAGTATTAAACAAACACTAGACTTCTCATGAGCAAAATCTAATGTTTAACAACAATGGAGTAACAATGGTATGAGGGAAACCACATTAGCATTCAAGCATGTGGGCAAAATTAGGTGCTTTCCAACCAAAAAAGGCTCAGCAAGTTTATTTGGTCAGGCACCTTTAAAAAAAATCTGTAAACAATTAAAAAGCATAAATTCAGGATACAAATCCAAAAAGAAATCTGAGAAAGAAGAGGATATGAGTTTTAAGGTGGAACTAACATATCCCTGAATGTTACATGGCAGCCTGGATGGGAGGGAAGTTTGGGGGAGAATGGATACATGTATATGTATGGCTGAGTCACTTTGCTGTGCACCTGAAACTATCACAACATAGTTAATTGGCTATACTCTAGTATAAAATAAAAAGTTAAGAAAACCTATTTAACAGACTTCATGAATATTAAAAGTCAAATTACTTTCTTTTGTTAAAGTGAATTGCACACTAGAAATATAATTAATTATTGCATAGCAACAGCATTCACATTTAACAGGACTATCACTAAACTTGTATACTTTGAAACATGTAACAAGCATTTTTATTTCTCAGGGCAAATTCTGCTCTTAAATTCAGAATAAATAGTTCCTATATCAGATACCAAATTGAGTAAATGAAACTCAAGTTGCATTTAGCATTAAACCTGAAACTAATGCTACAGTATATACTATGATTCCATTCCAGCTCACTTTATTTAAAATAGCAATAACCACAAAATAAAAACAACATATTGTGGATTCGAGTGTAATTACTAAGATCCTGTGAAGGCCTACTCATGGGAAAAATGACCCTGGTATGTATGCCCTGAACCTTTTATGCAATATATGAAAAGGCAGGTATAATTCTGTCAACTGTTGGAGACCTTTGCTTACTAGATATCTTCGTAAAGAAAAAAATAATATATATATATATACATATATATAACAAATACATATATGTTATAGAGTTTTAGAGTTCTCAACCCGAATAGCATTTCAGAGTTAGAAGTGAAATGGTAGAAATATAGTGGCACTCTAAAGTGTTAAATATCTATAGATTATAAATTTTTTTTTTTTTTTTTTTTTTTTTTTTTTTGCGGTACGTGGGCCTCTCACTGCTGTGGCCTCTCCCGTTGCGGAGCACAGGCTCCGGATGCGCGGGCTCAGCGGCCATGGCTCACGGGCCTAGCCGCTCCACGGCATGTGGGATCTTCCTGGACCGGGGCACGAGCCCGTGTCCCCTGCATCGGCAGGCGGACTCTCAACCACTGCGCCACCAGAGAAGCCCGATAAAATATTTTTAATGTCAATACATATGGCTAAAAGTGTTTTGTTTTGTTTTTAAATCTAACAGTGGATGGTGTTTCCAGTCAGGGAATAATCTAAAAGTCAAAATAAAAACAAAATATCTTGATAGGCAAATATATCAGAATGTACCCTTCTGCTAGAATTAGACAATCAAAATGTGTAGACATGATAATAGCAACCTATACGTAGAACAAATAAAATTATGAAAAATCATTCTAAACAAACCATCTAATAAGTCACTAACATAAAGGAGGTGAGCTGACACATGCTTTTAGATAAGTGCCCTCAAATCTTCAAATACAGTTTCTGAGACACCCAAAGGATTTGATTTTACCAAATCCTTAGTTAGAAAGGCTTGGCATTCGTGATGTTATTTTAATACGCTCTATAGTCCCAGTTCAGAGACTCCTTTACTTCAAATGAGTCTAGCTATAAATGAGAATAGATGTCTTAACTATCCAAAATGAAGAAAAACAGCAATTTTCCTCAACATTTTTCCACTATAATAAACAAAAATGTCTCAAAGGCAAAACAGAAGCATGAGCAGTTTCCAAAATCAGAATTCCAGTTTCTTCTAAGCCATTTTGCCGCTAATCTGAGACAAATCTAGCATCTAACAATAAGTATTTTGGTCAAACTGGCCAGAATGCCAAAATGGGCTTCAACTGCAGTGACCTCTGTATGAAATCTGCTCCTATAATTTCCTCTGTGTGAAGCTTTGTTTTCAGATCCAGGGAGGAGCCTGTGATTGACGCCTGCCTTGGGGGAGGAGATGGGGAGTATTTTGCACATGAGGTGAAGAGTAGAAAAGAGATTCATTCATAAAACTTCTTGAGTATTAACTGCATGCCAGTCACTTCATGTGGGGCCGGATGGAGCTAGAGGTGAACAAATGGAGGTCACAGTCCACTCTAGGGGACAGACCTGGAACAATTAGCAATCACAGAATAAGCGTACAATGGCAGACTGTGCTGGATACTCTCAAGGAAAAATATAGGTTGCTCTGTGTTATGGGTCAAATTGTGTCCCCCCCCCAAAAGACAGGTTGAAGTTCTACCCCTCCAGTACCTATAAGTGTGCCCTTATTTGCAAATAGGATCTTTGCAGATGGAGTCAAGTTAAGATGAGGTCATTCGGGTGAACCCTCATCCCATGAGACTGGTCTCCTTGTAAGAGAAGAGATGCAGAGGCAGATTTGCATGGAGGGAAGAAGACGTGACGGGACACAGGGACAACGGTCTGTGAGGAGAGATGAACAGATGGGAACTACGCATCTGTCAGCCAAGGGATGCCAAGACTTGCCAGCAACACCAGAAGCCAGGAGAGAGGCAGGCACAGGTTCTCCCCTGGAGCCTTCAGAGAGAACACGGCCCTGGCAACACTGGGGTTTCAAACTCCTAGCCTCCAGAATTGAAAGAATACACTTCTGCTGCTTTAGGCCACATAGTGGGTGGTACTTGGTTACGGAAGCCCCAGGAAACTAATAGGCTCTGGGAGAGCACAGCAAGGACCCCCGAGCGTATCTCAGAAAGAGGGTGGGAGAAGGTCAGGAAAGACTTCCCTGAAAAAGCAAAGCTGGAGCTTGAGATCTGAAGGAAGCGTCGGGTCAGAGCAGGTAACGGAGCGGGGGTGAGTAAAGTGTGTTTCCAGGCGTGGGCCAGCGTGGTGCGAAGGCTGTGGAAGCGAGGTGTCTGATGCATTCCAACTGGAAGGAGGTGGGATGAGCATGACGCCCAGAGACAGTAGAGTCATCCTGGGTAATGAGGTAGGCAGGCAGGGCAAGATCGTAAAGGCCTGATGGGCTGAGGAAAAGCCCCTTCCAGCATGCTCCTGTCTGAGCAGGAGACAGATACCACGGACAGGTCTCTCTTCCTGTAAGTTCTAACACACTGGAATACATCTAGCATTGGGACCTGCAAACACCCCTAATAACTAGTGTGCCTCAATAGTATGGCTTCTTACCAACAGCAAATACCATTCTGGAAGGAATGACATTGCATTTTTGCAGGCTTCTGTTCAGCAAATAAACAGGCGCGTCCTTGACACTGAGGCGTTCACAGTCTCCAGGTCAAGCATCTGAGAACAATTTTTAGCTTTTCCCGAAGTTGCCCACAGGTAGCTGGAAGCTGCTGGGCCTTCCTTCTCCCTGGGGAATGATAGCCAACAACACAGTAACACTTGTAAACTGCCACTTGGCCTCGGGTCATGGGGCCACTGTGCCCTTGAAGGCCATTGTGATTTAAGGCCCTTGTGATTTATCTACCCTGCTGCTCTGCAGGCTGGTCTTACAGAAAGGGGGAAAGTTTCCACTTGAACTTAGGGCTCTTAACAGACACCCACCGCGTTTGTCCGCAAGCAAGAGTAGTTAATAGAAAGTACAAATCTACCTTGCTATGCTTTTTCAGCCTTCCCTAACACAGGTTTGCCTGGAAACATCTCTCACACATTTCTTCTTAACTGACCTCAAGGGTGTTAAGCGTCCAGAATATGATGGCCTGAATTAATTTCATTTTAAACTAGGATCAGCTCTCCTGAATACTCCATTCATTTGTGCATTCACGTTCTATACTGACCTTTTTATTTGCACTTCCAGGGGGCAAAAAAGCTCTAGCTGCAACCTTGAACACTGCAAATACAAATCAATAATGCTTCGCTATGAGGCAAGTTTAATTATTTTGTTATTGGTTCTCTTTCTCTTTCTCTTGGCTAGCTGTTTTCAACCTAGCCATCTAGCCTTGCTCTGCCTAAAAAAACTCTGAAGATCAATATTGAACCAAACAAACTACATAAATAAAATCCCAGTGACATAGTATGTAAATAAAGTTACCTAATAGTAAAAAATAGAATTTTTTCAAATATATCAAGACTAGTGTAAGAAAAAACTAGAAATGTTGTGATATATATAATACACAAAATGTATGTAAAAAAATTGACATATACACCTCTCTCTCTTCCAAGTAGCACTTCCCTCAGTATAATTGGGTACCTAATATAATACTTGACACTTTATTGTATAGGGAGGAAAGATGGTAGAAGGATTTGCAGAAAAAATATTGGCAGGTCTTATTTTCTAAATCCAACTCAAATATTAGCTGT
This sequence comes from Hyperoodon ampullatus, assembly GCF_949752795.1. NCBI lineage: Eukaryota > Metazoa > Chordata > Mammalia > Artiodactyla > Ziphiidae > Hyperoodon > Hyperoodon ampullatus. The sequence continues at coordinate 5,210,094 of NC_136929.1, read as the reverse complement.
CTGACCATCACTAAGTCACTTCATCTTTCTTATTATCTTAGGCTCCTTGCTTGCAATTGGGGATAATACTACCTACCGAATTTTTGTTAAGAAAATTAAATGATAAAATGTACCTTTTTTTCCAGTTTTATTGAGATATACTTTGACATATAACATTGCATAAACTTAAGGTGTGCAGCATAATGATTTAATATATGTATATGCCGTGAAATGATTACCACAATAATTTTTTTTTAATTGGGGTAGAGTTGTCTTACAATGTTGTGTTGGTTCCTACTCTGTACAGCGCAGTGGAGTTCCCTGTGCTCTACAGCAGGTTCTCATCAGTTACCTATTTTATACATAGTATCCATAGTGTATATGTGTCCGTCCCAGTCTCCCAGTTCATCCCACCCTCCTTTCCCCCTTGGTGCCCATAGGATGGTTCTCTACGTCTGTGTCTCTACTTCTGCCTTGCAGACAGGTTCATCTATACCATTTTGCTAGATTCCACATACATGTGTTAACATACGATATTCATTGTTCTCTTCCCGACTTACTTCACAGTAAGTCAGACCGTCTCTAGGTCCATCCACGTCTGCAAATGACCCAACTTCGCTCCTTTTATGGCCAAGTAATATTCCACTGTATATATGTACCATATCTTCTTCACCCATTCGTCTGTTCATGGGCATTTAGGTTACTTCTGTGACCTGGCTATTGTAAATAGTGCTGCAGTGAACACTGGGGTGCATGTGTCTTTCGGAATTATGGTTTTCTCTGGGCATATGCCCAGGAGTGGGAAATGAGATATCACCTCACACCTGTCAGAATGACCATCATCAAAAAATCTAGAAACAATAAATGCTGGAGAGGGTGTGGAGAAAAGGGAACCCTCTTGCACTGTTGGTGGGAATGTAAACTGATACAGCCACTATGGAGAACAGTATGGAGATTCCTCAAAAAACTAAACATAGAATTACCAAATGACCCAGCAAAATGTACTTTTTTAATCTCTTTGCTCTTTGTTCTTTGCTCGGTACCTGACACTTGGAGAGTGTCCAATAAATGGAGGTCAGTAATAATAATCATAAATTTATAAACAGAAGGTACATTGTAAATTGTACTTTTATGACATCAGAAGACTAACTCATATATATAATAGTCTGGTTTACCACATTTATGTGACTTAAAAGGGTAGAGGTGGTGAAGGGATTGGTCTACTGTTTTCCTTAAAGAGAAATGTTCTATTGAAACAGAAATCCAGGAAAGGGGAATTCTGTTTTTATTTTTATTTTTTATTAATTTTTATTGGAGCACAGTTGCTTTACAATGTTATGTTAGTTTCTACTGTACAGCAAAGTGAATCAGCTATACATATACGTATGTCCCCTCTTTTTTGGATTTCCTTCCCATTTGGGTCACCACAGGGCACTGAGTAGAGTTCCCTGTGCTATACAGTAGGTTCTCATTAGTTATATCTATTTTATACATAGTATCAATCGCGTATGTGTAGCAATCGCAATCTCCCAGTTCATCCCACACCCACCCCTTTTCCCCTTGGTATCCATACATTCGTTCTCTTCGTCTGTGTCTCTATTTCTGCTTTGTAAATAAGATCATCTATTAACGCATATATGTGGGATCAGGAAAGGGGAATTCTATTACAGAATCCCACACCTTTCCATTTTACGATACTTACTAGAATAACATAAGTCTCAATAATTTTGTAATTTAAGAGAATCTATAATAGACACCATCTGTGGGTTACCAAATTAATTTTTTAACTTGTTGAATAATAATATAGCTATGACTATGTTGTGTTTACCATTGGTCAGGTAATATGCAAAGTATTTTACATAGATTTGCTTAATTAATCCTCACTGCAGCTCTAAGAGGTGGCAGCCATCATTATACCCAATTCACAGATGAGGTGACTGAGGTGTGATTTGCCAATGTGCCACAGGTTGCAAATGGCAGACCCAGACTTAAAATGCAGGCTGGTGGCTCCATAGCCCGTATTCCTGATCCACACATAGTGCCCCTCTCACATAAGCATTCAATACTGGAGACCACATTACAGCAATTCCACCTAGGGTTGATGCAGGTTTAAACAGAGTGGTAAAGACACTCTTGTATTAAATGGAAATTACTGATCAAGTGTAAAATCCAATGAGCCCATTAGTGAAGCAAAATAATATTTAGAAAATCTAGACAGAAGAGCAGAAAAGCTGTGTCTGCAAGACCACTTGCAGCAGGACAAGTGATCACAGAATAGGAAAAGCTCTTTTCGTTAAGAAGAAATAGTGGACGGGCCATCCTTGGTGTTTTAGCACTGTCTAGAAATCCCTTCCCCATCTCGAAGGCCGACCTAAGGCTTCCTTCTCCTCCACCATCCATCAGGTACCCCACTCCCTTAGAAGTGTCTCCTAACACCCCTCCTGACTGTTTTGCATCCTTTTTCTGTTCCCCTTTTTGTTCCATAACACACTACAGGTAGCACTAAGTGTGCTGTGTTGAAACTACTGATGCTCTTCTTGACCATCTGCCTGCAGCCTGTGAACTTTCAGAGATTTATCTATGTTAACTCCATGTATACATTTATATATTTATATAACTATACATTACATAAATATATATTGTATATTATTATTTATATATTATAAATAATATATATATAATATGTGTGTGCTATACATATGTTATGATATGCAATATATAATAGATATATTTTATGCTTGTTTTTAAGACTCAAAATATGCCTATATAGTTATTTAACTAAATCAATACACTTGCATTAGCAAATTAAATTGTATCAGGAAAACATACAGATCATTTAATAGAATGTCCTCCTTTACAGAAGAGAATTTGGTGATTTTAAATGCTTCTCCAAAAGATACGGGAACCATGAGGCAGGCTACAGACATATAAACTGGGCTCATTTGTGGGAACTGCCTTCTTATACACAGAATATGCTGGGAACACCTCTTAAAGGTACCACAAAAATACTTCCCATTTCAGTCTTTCTAAGCTTCAGTCCTGCTGCACTATACAAATTTCAGGGAGCTATGACATGTATATTCATAATGAATCTAGTTTTCCTACAAAAGGAAACAACATATGAAATAGATGGTTAATTATGTTGTAGTCTGCATTAAGCAGTTCAAGTTTTCAGATTGTACGTTAATCTTAGGGTATTTAGAATATGTTTATAGTGTTACATCACATTTTCAGGAATTAAAAACAATCATGTTTTACCAATGATTTCCTTCTATTCATATAATATCAAATATGGGGCACACTAATATTAAATAGAGCTTAAAAGGTATAACGCATTAAATCAATCTCCACTCAAATACTTTGAATTGTTCTCTCGTAAATCAATGAATTAAAACTAAATATTCAGTGACTCTCATTTAATTGTATAAGGTTTAAGAAGCTCAGTTTTCATAAATATAAATAGATGAATCTTCAACAACATTGATATTTAGTAAATGAAAAGTCACCCAGACAAGCTATAAGAACATATATGGTTCTGAGAGAAAATAGTACCTAATGTTTAAAGATATGTTCCCTGGCCTAAAAAGCTAGGAACTCATTACTAAATCTTTTCATAAAACTGCTTTATAGCATGTAAAAATTCCCACTGTAAGTAATGCACTTCTGTTTTCAAAATAAATAGGATTTTTGTTATCGTGCCTTGGGCAGTCATCAATAATCATATCACATGACTATAGCTCATAGCCTCCCTACCTGTTACCACTACTCTTTTTTTTTTGCGGTACGTGGGCCTCTCACTGTTGTGGCCTCTCCCGTTGCGGAGCACAGGCTCCGGATGTGCAGGCTCAGCGGCCATGGCTCATGGGCCCAGCCGCTCCGCAGCATGTGGGATCTTCCCAGACCGGGGCACGAACCCGTGTCCCCTGCATCGGCAGGCGGACTCTCAACCACTGCACCACCAGGGAAGCCCCACCACTACTCTTGATAGTAGATACATTGAGACCTGCACTGTACTAAAAATATAGCTACATCTTTAAGCTAATATTTAGAGTATTTATTATGTTCCAGGAATTATAAGAGACCCTTTACATGCATAATCTAATCGTTGAAAAAACCTCGCACTTGCTTCTGAAGTTAACACTATGGTTAACTACAGATTACTCTTATTTGAAATGTACCTGCAAATTATGACAATGTTATATTCTTAAGGTTCTAGTTGAATTGTCACTTCAGTAAAACCCCACCTATCAAAATGTTTATTGATTTATTTGACATTTAATTAATATGAATGAGCTAATTAGGCTTCATTAATTTATACATACTTTACTGATATGCTTGGAGCAATAATGAGTAAGTCACCAAAGCTATGGTTCACTTATAAGAAAGAAGGCATAGCCTGTGGATCTCACAGCCTTAGAGAGTCAACATTCTTCCTGCCTCCTACTCTGTTACTCACATTCTGGTTAGTCCTAACACTAGACCCGATTCTGCCACAGTTAAGCAAGTGCTCGGGGGAGTCCATGCCAACTTAAAGGGCACATTCATGACCTGACAGAGGCAGGAAGTCACCAGCTCTGGTCTCAGCGTCCCCACTTAACTCCATGATTGTTTGTTACATGCCTCGGTTTCCTCATCTGCAACTGGAGATGGTCTTGTGACCTCATACAGTTGTGTGGATGGGTGGGAGATGTTATGGACAGATGGCACCTGGAACCACGTAAGGTTTCTTGACATATGGCAGGGGGTCTGAGCTGAGCCCAAAGCAGAATTTAGTGCCAGTTCCAGGCTGTATCAGAAGGAAGCTGTGTTTCCAGCTTGCTGTAGATTTCTTGAGTGGACAGGACTGTGACTGTTCTTCTGTCCAGTTCCATGATCTAGGCCAGAGGTCCCGAGAAAAGGCTGCAAGGGAAAACTAAAAAGAGCCTTTGGGGGATGGATTTTGGGAGTCTTGAGTCAGAGGCTTTGCTGCTTCAGAGAGTGGGTGGGGAAGGTCACAGCAGAGTTGATCAGTCCCCCTGCATTGAACAGCCAGTGCCTGCAGCTGAGGGATGGCTGAGGGAAGGCAGGGCAATGAGTCACAAGAGCCTTTGCAGCCTGGGGACCCTGGAGGCCTCCCCTTTGGCAGGGATGGCACGTCCCCATACAGCACCCAGGTGACAGAGATGAGGCCCAGAGACGCTGAGAGAGAACATAAGCTGGAGCTGGTGGGGAGTTATCAAAGCGGCCATGGCCCCCGTCAAATTGGGTATATTATTTACACACGTTTTGACTCCAGAGTTTGAAAGGCACTCTTCCTTTCTAACAGCCTCCGGTACTGGCTCACCATCCACATTCACTGCCCACTGCTTTATACTGTGTCTGTGTGATTCTCTCTCCCTCTCCAGCTGCCACCAAGGCATAATGATAAATACTGCCGTTCCTCCGGTGGAGGGAAGGTCTTCCCCGGCAGAATGCGCAATCAGGCTGGCTCGCAGGGCTGGGATGCCATGTGCGAAGGAGAGCGTGGAGAATACTTAAGTAGGGAGGACGGAAGGCATGAAGGCGGAGGATGCTAAGTAAGCCCCAGCTCTGCAGTGAGCCCTGCAAGGGCTGGGCCCCGAGGGTGGCACAGAAAGGGCTGTGAGCCCACAGTACCCAGGATGGCTGCCGCGGAGAGAGGTCTTCTCTCTCCTAAATATTACAGGTAAAAAAGACAAAGTTGAGCTGCAAAACAATCACTTTAATTTGAGTGATTATCGCAACTCTCTCATTCTTCAGGTTGGCAGCGACCAACATAATCCAATCGATCATTTAGCCAGCTGTTTAATTATATTGTGATTCACAACCCCTAACCATTAGAATAGGGTTCTGGAACAGGGTAATACAGATTTCTTCATGCAAATTATCCCTCAAAGTTTATTTTGTGAGAGGAGAAAAATGTTTGATTGTACTAAAACAAATTTGCGAAGCTCTGTAGAAACCCAAATTCACCTCGGATAACAATCCTTAACTTTTGTCTGCTTATTCAAATTGCTTATTGTTAATTAGTGCATCATTCATCACGTATCCTCCCTAAGAATAATGGAAAATAATTGTGAATGACTGGGGGAAACCTACTAAATTAGAAAAAAATTAGGCTTTATAAAATAAATTTAGAAGAAATTCAGTTTTACTACCTGCAAAAGTATAAGGTTATACAAAGATTAGTAGCTAGCAAAACATATTGTCAATTATAATCAATGTAGGTCTCTTTCTGTTTGTTTGTTTCATTGTGGCAAATAGCACATAGCATGAGATCTTTCACCTTACCAAATTTTTAAGTGTACACTACAGCATTGTTAACTATAGACACAATGCTGTACAATGGATCTCTAGAACTTTTTCATCTTGTATAACCGAAACTTTAAACCAAGTGAATAGCAACTCCCCACCTGACCCTCCCCCTGACCCTGGCAACCATTCTACTTTCTGCTTTGATGAGTCTGACTACTTTAGATACAGCATATAAGTGGTAGAATCATGCAGTATTTGTCCTCTTGTGACTGGCTTATCTCCCTTTACTTATGTCCTCAAAGTTCATCCATGTCATAGTGTATACCAGGATCTCCTATTTTTAAAGGCTGAATAATGTTCCACCATATGTATGTACCAATTTTCTTTCTATCAAGGGACACTTGGGTTGTTCCCACATCTTGGCTATTATGAATAATGCTGCAATGAACATGGGCGTGCAGACATCCCTTTTGGATCCTGATTTCAATTCCTTTGAACGTGCACTGAGAAGTGGGATTGCTGGATCATGTGGTAGTTCTAGTTTGAATTTTCTGAGAAATTTCTGTATTGTTTTCCATAGTATCTGTACCAGTTTACATTCCCACCAGCAGTGATGCAGATCTCTTTTAATGACTGGGTAAGAATCATACGTGTTTAAAATATTGTTCAAATTAAAACAAGTGCCCCGAGCTTACTTGTAATAGTTCAGGAATATTTTTTTTTTTTTTTTTTTTGCAGTATGCGGGCCTCTCACTGTTGTGGCCTCTCCCGTTGAGGAGCACAGGCTCCGGACGTGCAGACTCAGCGGCCACGGCTCACGGGCCAAGCCGCTCCGCGGCATGTGGGATCTTCCTGGACCGGGGCACGAACCCGTGTCCCCTGCATTGACAGGCGGACTCCCAACCACTGCGCTACCAGGGAAGCCCGAGTTCAGGAATATTTTTAAATGACTTCTTTACACAAATTACTATCGAATCTTCTCAAACTCTAAATCAATAAAGTTTAGTCTAAGAGTATATTATATCTTCAAAAAAAGTAGAATACATCAGTGTCTTGAAGGTTATTCTGGTTTATATTTAAGCTAAAGTTGTTTTAGCTGAAGAGAATGCAGCATATATATATATATAGATAGATAGATAGATAGATAGATAGATAGATAGATATAGATATGGTGTGTTGGAGACATACCAACTGATTAATAAAAGAGAGACAGGGAGAGATAGAAAGGGGAAGAAAAGATTATATTGGCCACAGACATGAGACTGGTAATAGTTCTTTTTGCTTATCTTCAAAAGTGGGCCAAATTATTTTTTGCATATATGTGTAGAAACCTTGGGGAATAATAATTGGATTAGAACTTTTTTTTATTTTTTCCTTTAACATTAAAACTCAAGAGGCCTTATAGATAATGCTGAATTCATATCTGTTTATTGTTCAACAGTTCCTCTGGATTAGGTTTGCTTGTCCGTCAGTTTTGATAGAAGAAGAAAGAGGACGGGGAGAGACTGGAGGGGAAGGAGGGGGAGGATGCAGGAGAGAAGGGGACGGAGGAGGGAAAGGAACAAGGGAGAGGGGGAAGGAACACTCTGCTAACACTTGGAAGAGAAGCAAGTGCATTCAATGCTACACCATTTGCATAATGCAAATTTCCAGCCTCTGACATACCACACACACTGGGTTTTAGTTTAGTGTACAGCTGTTTACCTTTCCCAAAGAGTGAAACGTTGAATTAGATTTTAAAACATTGCCAAAAAAGTAATATCTGTTCTTCAATAATTTTATGGCCAGAGGCTTGCTTCTTAACATGAATATTGTTTTGTTAGTATTTTTTAAAGAACATTCCTTCAGTCATTTATTCATTCACCCAAATGAAGTGCTGACTATAGCTTGGAACATGTCTCAGCACAGGGGCTACTGCTGCAAACACGTGAACGAGCACAGTGTGTACAGAGTTCTCAAATCAAGTCCAGGAAAAGATGGAAACTTTGGGGAGGATGTGGAGCGGGAGGGGTGCTGAAGGTTTCTATGCAGCTGGTGCAGAGGACAGCCTGCTCTTTACAGGTTATTGCTCATCCCAACTGTCCCACTCTGGGCTGTGCAATAAACACCTCCCCACTTCAAGCTCAATTTGGGATATTTTATTTTTCTTTGCCTCTGCCTGAGAACTTTTAATAATTCTCTAATTCAGACAAAGGACCTTGATAGGTTGTCAGTGTTTATTTGACACATTTCTTGGATTACCTTTCATTGCACATCATTATTTATTTATTTTACCACTCTATTAAAAGTAAACGATTATTTGTTCTTTTCAATGTCAAAGAGAACTTACTGAAATCAAGCTCGATGCCCAGCTACTCTTTGTACCAAGAAGTGACCGTAGATGCTCTTCCTCCCAGTGGGTAAATCCACAAAGATCACGCTGGTGGTTGTGACTGAGCTACTGTCCCTGTTCACCATGGTCCCTTTGAGCTAAACATCAATGGACCGGTAGCTTCACAACTAAATTAACTATAACTGGAAAACTGGGAAAACTGAAGGATTTGCCAAGGGGCATGCATACCACTAAGTTCAGGCTAATTCCAGGAGACACAGAGGTTAACTCTACGTTCCATAGTTACTTAAATTCTGTCTTTCCTTATGAACGTGAAGGAGACTTACCTAGAGTTGGGGCTATTGCCAGGAGTGTCAGTAAGACTTGGGACACTTCAAACAGACTCAGTCATATATGGCTTTGACCCTAACGGTGATTCTCCTCACTCCAAACCACGTCACCATCATCATCAACCACTAAACTGCAGGCCATGTCTTTCCATCTGGCTCATTTTCTCTGGATTTGAATCCCCATATCTTCCATGAATTATAGAAATAATGCATAAAAGGCTTATTAATTCAGCTCCTAATATATAAGTTCTCAATAAAGCTATTTTTATTAGCAGTAGTAATGTTATTATCTATAGACCCTGAGGTTTGCTGCAGCTTCAAATATTAAACGTTCAATCATCCTTGGTCTAATTTTCTTCTAAATCTTCTTGTTGATCATAGCAATTGACTGCATTAGGAAGAGTTCTAACTTTCACAAAGAACAGAAATGGGTTTTGGCTGATTATAGCAGAAAAGAACTGTTTTGAAATTGCCTAAAATCTTGGAGAACCAGACTTGGGAAATGGGATGCAGTATGGCCCAAATCACTGTCAAACATGCCCAACTCGCGCTGCAGGACTAACTGAGGACACTGCCGCCACCACATGAGACTCTAGACACTTTGTTTGCACTGCTGACACCAGATGACGGCCCCTCCTGGCTCCACTTTCCCTGCTGCCCTGGAAAATGGATGGTGGTTATCCCTCCTTTAATTATTTTGGTTTCTCAGGAGCCTGGCCTTTGTGAGATGGATGAAAACACGTTTTGTAGAACAGAACGCTCAGGCACAGGAAATTTAAGTCTCCTTCCTAAGGCACAAAATCTGTGGTTCCTAAATCCCATCTCAATGTGCTTTCTACCATACACACTGTGTAACACAATACAAACAAAAAACAAACAACAGAAACACGTATGTTTGATGAATAGAAAAGAGGCTCCACAGTGACTCTGATTTTCTTTACTTAAAAAAAAACATTCAAAATTTTATCAAAAGTGCCCGCTGCCAATGTTGTGTCTATGCACCATTGTTGTGGGTTGGCATTTTTGGGGGATGTGTCATTGTCACAGTGGCCATTCATATTGGAAAGGCACTGGCATTTAGAAAGACTGAATAGATGAAACAGAACCCAAACGCAAACCGTATCCCTGTGGATACACTCAGGTCACTGGTCCAATGACTCTGAGAGCTTCCTCTATGACTCTTCCAAGAAAAAAAAAGTTTTTTCAAATGTTGATAAAGATGAGTTCAGGAGGAAGAAGTGAATTGCTCCCAAATAGTGCAGAAAATGAATGATAAACCTGTGACTAAAACTTGGGTCTCTTCTTCCCTAGTATAGCATCCCGATCAGGCTACATTTATCTCTAAATACAGCAGTGTACATTTCTTGAAAGAAAGTACTAATACGATCACACAAATAAACTATGAAGAACAACTGTGCTTGCTTATGATTATTTTCACAGTAAGAGTGCAACTAAGTCATTCGCTACTCTTGCTATTGGTTTAAGGTATGGCTTGAACTGGAACTTGGTTTGGAGAGAGGTGGGCGTGGTGGAAGATACCCCATGTGGAGGGGACCTCTCATGGGGAGGAAACTGCAGAAGCAAATGCAGAGAAGCAGAGAGAGCAGGTAGACTGTTCAAGCAACAGCCTGTGTTGTTGAAGAAAGGGTGGTAGAGAAGACTTTGCTGAGTGACCCCCGAATCTTGCATAGCATGAATGGGACTGGACAGAGAGAGCCGTCCAGGTAAGAAATAATTCTTTAATGGCTTACAGACTGCTTCATAAAAACAAAATGAGCTAAGGCAGTGAACAAAGATACAAGGAGTAAGATAAAAGGTAAGAATAATTGGAGAAGCATTGAAGAAAATATGTACAGTTTTAGAGAAATAAAATGAAATCGAGGAAATAAATATCTAATAATATACTAATTGTTTTGATCTGAGCTTCCTATATCCAAAGTAAAGAAGGAAACATCAGACTTGGGTGTCATGGTGACCACTGGGGTGACATACACTGTCCCTGTGCATTGTTAAGTTGTTTGGGGGAGCAACAGCTACTCATCGGTCATATGAAGGTCATGCAATGAACCATAAGCTCAGCATTAGAGCTATGCAAAAAAGAATAACAAAATCTATAGGGTTGCTATTTTTATCTTTCTTCAATGTTCACTAATGCTAAAATTTAAAATTAAAACTAAAATTGACATAAACCTTTTATACAAGGGGAAAGGATAATAATGATTTGAGATAGATCAATATGGTGAGAGAAAAGGAAAGGAAAAGGAGAAACACTGTGGCCATGGAATCAGTGGAGATGAATGTGGAACTGGCTGAGAAGGTGAGAAGGCAGACCATTCCAAGGCTTTCCTCTCTAACAATGACTCATGAGATCCCAGTAAGCAAGGTAAGCAGCTCAGGGGAAATGGCCATCTCACGTGGGATTCACAGCAAGTGGAGGATGGAGAAAACAAGTTGGCTTGGACATGCTGAGGTTGAGAAGCCAGTAGAATTTTCCAGCAGAGTGGATCAAATCTGCAGGCTTCTAGGAACAGCATTTGGAGTTGGCAAAGGAATGTGCTGGATACAATAAGGTCAAAAGTGAACTCCATTATTCAACCATAAAAAAGAATGAAATCTTGCCATTTGTGACAACATGGATGGACCTGGAAGGCATTATGCTAAGTGAAATAAGTCAGACAGAGAAAGACAAAGATCTTCCTTGTATGTGAAATCTAGAAAAGAAAAAGCTCACTGTAGGTACAGAGAACAGACTGGCGATTGCCAGGGAGGCGGGCAAAATAGGTGAAGGGGGTCAAACAGAAAAAGAAAAAAAAGTGGACTGCAGACAGGAAGGGAGAGGAGAAGGAGTCCACTGTCGACTGCAGGGTAGACACGGGGGAGGGGCTGGGGGGGTCCGGTAGGGGGTTGGGAGGGAAGAAAAGGAAAGTTCTGAAGAGAGCTAATACGCAAGGATTCGTCTAATGATGTTCTTTCAAGGACACTGCAAATAAAAAAGCAAATAGACACTGGCATTACGTCCTGTATTACTTAGAAAGGTCTGTTTCACGCCAAGATTAAATATAGTTTATGGTTTCTTTCAGTACTTTTTTTACTCTTTAAATTCAATCTTTTAAAGGGTCTGAAGTATATTTTTAAAATATGGTATGAAGTAGGGTTAGACTTTATATCATTTTTAAATGGATAGCAATACCCCGAAACTACTGCTTATTTGCATGTTCTTTCTGCTGATGTATTCATGATACAGGAAATTCACACTCACACAGTCACTAGCACACACACTCAGGCACACACGTGCACAGAGGTGTATGAGCTCTGTGCTCCCTCAGTGAGCGGTTGGTGCCCTGCCAGACAAGTCTTTCTAAAACATTCATATCTTTATATTAACTAAGGCAGGGAGACAACCTTCTTAAAAACAGAACTTGAAAGGCTTCATCGTGAGCATGATGTCAACAAGATAAATTTCCCACATGGTTGAGAAGTTAATCACTTGTTCTCAGCACACTTTTTCCAGCCTTATTTCCTAATACAACCCACCACTAGCCCCTGTATTTTTTTTTTTTTTTTGAGGTATGTGGGCCTCAAGCTGTTGTGGCCTCTCCCATTGCAGAGCACAGGCTCTGGACGCGCAGGCTCAACGGCCATGGCTCACAGGCCCAGCCGCTCCGCGGCATGTGGGATCTTCCCGGACCGGGGCACGAACCCATGTCCCCTGCATCGGCAGGCGGGCTCTCAACCACTGCGCCACCAGGGAAGCCCTAGCCCCTGTATTTTTTTTCAAACAGCCTTTATATATATATTTTAAAGTATGTCAGTTCATTATTTTGTGTCATTACATGTGGGTTCTAAGTGTTGAATGACCTTGCCAGTATTTTTTTTTCTGAACCATTTGAGAAAAGGTTTTATATACATATGTGTATGTGTATAAAAAAAAATATCTAAATCCCTTAATCCTTAATATTCATCCAAGTCTTATAACTAAAGAACAAAGATACTGTCTTGCAACAGTGCACAGAGCAGCTATCAAAGTTAGTAACCGTAACATCAATACCATAGTTTCATGTAATACACATTTTCCATATTGCAATTTTGACAAAGCCAAAGGCATTCATTGACGCCCTTTGTAACATTCCCCAGTTCTGACACGGAATTCGGTCCAAGAGTACAAAGTACTTAGTTGTCATGTCTCTTGAGTCTCCTTTGAATCTGAAACAATTCCTCAACTTTACTGTCTCTTGTGACATTGACATTGTGAAGACCAAAGGCAAGCTATTTTATAGAATGTACCTCACTTGGTTTGTCTGATGCATCCCACCAGAATAACACGAAACGGTGATTCTCAGGGTACTATCTTTAAAGTCACCCTGTGTCTCTCTGCTCCCATTGGTGATGATAATTTTGAATTCTGGGTCAAGGTATTGTTTAGTATTTCCACTGCAGTTACTATTTTCCCCTTTAACTCATAAGCAATCTGTAGGGAGAAACTTTGAGAACATGCAAATACTCTACCTCTTGTCAGATTTTTAGTTTGTAAATCCCTACCCATTAATACTTAAGACTATTTTTAAGCTTTTAAGATTACCCATCATTTTTTATCTTTTTGGTATGAAACATTCACCAGTCCCAGAGCACAGCTAATTATTTTCCCCCTGCTACAGGGCACATTCTAAGTAAGTGTTGATGTAACTGTCTCTTCCCTCTACTGACTCTAAAAAGGCAGGGACAACGTTTTGCCAGCATTAACATTTCTCACTCTTGTGAATTAGTTACATTATTATTTAGGGACTTACATTATACTGAAAGAAATTCTCCAAGGTTTGCCATTTTAGATTAACAAAATGAGACGCAAAATGGAGCCAATTTGTAATCCCTTGAATTTACGCATATTTAATAAAATCATATTTGTAGAATCTAACAATGACTGCCTGATAGTCTATGAGAAAATAAAGAAGAGATTTTGCTATTTTGACTTTGCCTTGAGATCTTGGAAACAAAAAATGTCTTTTGCTCCAGGGTCCACTGCACTGTATGGATTGAAGACATGTCTACACTTTCTGGGAATGGTGTACAACCTATGAAATTAATATATTTGGGCATGGATTTAACCTTCATTGCCATTCTGCAGCACATGCTCTTATGAATGAATCTTATGCTAGCATCTGTGCAGTTTTATTTCTAAGAGAAATGACAGAGGCGTATTTGCAATTTGTGTATTCTATCCTTATCTGCCCCTCGATTTCTGGCCACATGACTGTTCTAGACGCTAGGAGACTGTAAACCTCGCAGGCCCTGTACTTGCACAGACTCACCCCTGCTGTGCCTCTTCTGCTTTGTATGCAACTTACAGCAGCTGCAGCACCGGGCTTTGTGAGGATATCTGATATAAATACAAAAGTTTCCATTTTATTTCGTTCTGAAAAAAAATCAGTTGATAAGTGCTACAGATATAGTGGATCTTGAAAACCATAATCTCCTCTGTAGCATCTCCAGACACCGCCTACAAACATGAACCTCAGAATCTTGATGTCATTTGTTTCCAAGACCATGTGAACTCATCCCTGGGACATTTTTGGACCATCCAGTGCGCTCCAGGCTGAAGGAGGCTACAAGGAGAAGTTAAATTGGTCCCTGGCCTAAAGGAGGCCTGTGAAAATTGGATGGAATAGGAGTGGATGCATTGAGTTCTCTTTCATTTTGAAGAAAATTCTACCTTCCAGCCAACTAGAGCTTTCATAGTTTCCTTTCTGTTCCACCTCAGAACTGCCAACACCCACTTCTGAGATTTTGGAGCCAACCCTACAGAGAACTCAGGTGGATTTCTTCAAACAAATGTGAGTGAGTAAGTTTAATGAGTTTTAACAACTGTTTATTCAAATCTGAGTTAAAAAAAAAAAAAGAAAAACATTCACTGAGCACAAAGCCAGTGTAAGGCACATTACTTGGTATATGAGGAGTGCAAACAGTAACTGTGACGAAGTCCTTGCCTCAAGGTGACACTGGGATACTAAGGAGGATGACAACTTCATGTGAACTGCATGCAACTGCTGATTAAAATCACAGCCCCCTCCTCAGAAACCAGAACCTCCTACAGAAGCTCCTAGATCTGTAGACCTAGGGACAGGCCCAACTGCATGGATCAGTTCTGACAAACCCAGTCAGTGGTGTAGACTCCTGTTCCTGGGAGCACAGTTCAGGGACCATCCATCAATGCCATCGAGAGCCAGTGAGAAAAACAGAGTCTCAGGCCCAACCCAGGCCCCGGAATCAGAATCTGCATTTTAACATGTTTCGTACATCCTTTGGCTGCACATTAATATCTGAGAAGCATGGTTTAGAAGTGTTGCTCTTTTTATTCCAGTTAAAGCAGTGACATAACTTTGCAAAGTTGAATCCAGACGAGAAGACTGCACTTCATACTACAACGTATTTATAAATAAATAATGTAATGTTCATTTATCCCTATCCAGCCCTAATGTCCCTTATTTAGCTCTGCGCCGTTTTGCCGAAAGTCTTTGAAGACCGTGCAGCTAAATAGCCCTGTGCAGTTGCAGGGGAATCAAAAGAAAACATCGCCATCGTGGTCACCGGAGGCAGCACCAGCTGTTATGTAATTTTGTTATAAAGCTATTTCCTGCCACTGGAGGATCTGAAGTAACATTTACTTGTATAATTCTATTTATTTGATCCATCCGGGACCAAATAAAAAGCATCAATTAATCCACTATGAATATGCCAGGCAGATAACCTTTTTAGAATATGAGAGAATTAAATGATATTTACAAATTCTTTATAACCTTATCAAAATGTCTTCTCAAAGATCTCTAAACATCTATTGTACGTCTCACCCTTGACCCATTATTGTTCAGCAAAACTGTATCTTCCAAACTTTCACAGTTCTTAGCATGCCTTGGAACATACGGAGTAGACTGGGAAAGACAGCCCAGGAAGAAGCTTCTGAGAGAATGGAGATAATGTCCCATCCTCATGGAGGCTGGGGAAATGATACTTCCTCTACTTCTACAGTCCCAGGTTCATCTCTCAAATATAAATATGCAGCTAATCAATTGTAAGGCCTTATTGGTCTAAGATCTAATGAGTCTAAATTCATTATTTTATTTCAAAGGTTTTACAAATGCATATTGTAACATAAAGCAGCTGTGAATATATGAATATGTGTGTGTGAGAGAGAGAAAGAAAGAATCATCAAAACAGTCAACTTCCTCAAATCGGGAATCTTCATAAAAGAGGAGCAGTTGCCAGCTGCCGGTCACCTTTTAAGTTCCCTCTCTGCCTTCTGACCACCTCCCAGCGTAAATATTAAACCACATCCTTCCAACGTGAGGCTGTTCTACGCAGTGGGCCTTCCTGAGTTCCCCTTGGCTGCTCTTCCTCATCCCAGGGGAACACAGACTAACCTTATTCCTGGAGGCTGGACCCCGCTCCTATTCAGAGCAGCTCAGGTGGACGCCCACATCTGAAACCACCTGAACACTGCAAATTGCTACTCCATCTAGAGGGAACCGCTGGGTCTGATTCAGCCTCAAGCTGATTCTGCTCCAGGACTGGAGGGGTCTCAAGGGCAAGGAGACTGGGCTTCTCTTTTTTTTTAGTTTTTTATTTTATTTTTTTGCGGTACACGGGCCTCTCACTGCTGTGGCCTCTCCTGTTGTGAAGCACAGGCTCCGGACACGCAGGCTCAGCAGCCACGGCTCACGGGCCCAGCAGCTCCGCGGCATGTGGGATCTTCCCAGACCGGGGCACAAACCCGTGTCCCCTGCATCGGCAGGTGGACTCTCAACCACTGCGCCACCAGGGAAGCCCTGAGCTTCTCCTTTGATCAGTCTTCATAATCCACAGTCCAGCTAGAGACAGCAGGTCCTCTTCATCCTTTGCATCTAAGACAGAGCCATTAGAATCCCGAGCCTAAGTCCCTCATACAGGTAAGGCTGCTACAAGGCTTGGAAGTCAGAGAATTGATGTTGCTCCTATTGGGACCATGCCTGACAACTCCCCACAAGAACTGCCACCTGTTTCCAAGTCTAAAGGGACATTACAGATATATTTTGGGAGCACGTTTATATATGAAAGCACAAATATGATTTTCACTTTTCCATTGACCAGTGCAGTGAAACAGGAATGCAAATGCCTACAAAAAAGACATTTTCCTTGGTTTTTATTTTACGTGGAGTCATGTCTAAATCAGGAAAGAACAGGAAGATGAAACTGGTTATATTGAGAGAAAAAAAATACAGGGAAATGTGTTTTTTGATGAAGTAGGAGAACAAATGGAAGAGGAAGAGGCAGAAATAGAACAAATGAAAGAGAGTCAAGGGGAAAATACAGACAAATCATGGCAACTTGAAATAGGGGTGGAGGGAGGCAAGAGCGAGAACAAAGGATGGTGTACAATTATAGGAACACAGGGAAACGAGGGGTCATCACTGGAGGAAGTAGCATCCCTAAGAGGGAAAGGAAAAGAGCAAAATCAAAGACAAGCAACCATATAAAATGAAAACAAACAGTGTCACATAAGAAGAAATAGAAACACAGAGATTACCAGAGACGACAGAAAAGTGGCCCAGAATAAGGGATCATTGAAATGGAGAGGCATAATACAATAGGAGCGCTAAGAATGTGGTGAAGAAAATATGCCCACAAGGAAGAGGTGAGCAAGTGAAAACAAAGCAAGACGGAGTCCCTAGTTAAGATGGAGTAGAGAAGAGGCACACAGATATTTGTGAAGAAAACATTCCTGGGACTGGGAAACCTCCTTTCCATGCCTAACAGTGGGCTTCAGTTTTCTCATCTGTAAAACAAGACAGCTATCAGGATGCTAGATAATGTCCATGTGTCCATGTATCAGTATCAGGATGTGGCCTGTTTTTTCTTTTTCCTGTAACATTACTTCTCAAGGCTTCTATTTCTTCCAATATGAGAATAGCTGGACATTTCTCCTTAATCTGATTGTTCTTGAAATTGATAAGCCCATCATACTTTGCCCAGGCAAAAATTTGAATTTCCCTGTGAAACCTTACAGTTGATTTCACTAGTGACCTCTAGCAGACTCTCAAAGGAATAGATTTCAAACATCTAAATTTTTAAAACGGAAAGAAATTTTTCTCGGTCTCAAAAGTAACCTAACATAGGACTAGAGCCTAGGTCTTCAGGTAAAAGCTGATTCTATTTTTCCAGATAGAGTAAAAGATATACTTATATCCTAACATACATGAATTATAATTTACTTGGATGGAAACCAAAATAGTCTTTCCTATTGAGAGGCAATTGTTACAGGGAGAACTTCTAAGTGATAGGGAAATTCTTCTCAGTGACATTAAGCTGAGAAGGTATGTCAAGAATTGCTATAAAAACATTCACCCTATTCATGGAAATGGGGAGGATTTTATGAGAGGACAATTTCACAAAAGATACCCACAATTTTACAGGCAAGGAGGGATTTTACGGAAGGCTTGAGCAGAGCCCATTCTATGGGAAACGAGGCACGCTTTCAGCATTTCCCACACTCTGCAGGTTTGTGCAATAACAAATATGAACATAAATAGTCTCCATCCTGAAATAGAGGTGAGGAAGTCTCTGTAGTCACAGCCAAATCTCTCTGAACTTTAATGACTATACTGGGAGCAACCGCAGAGGTGCAAGGCCTCTGGAGTTGGAGCAGACACAGCCAGAGGCACCCAGCACTGTCTGGGTCTAAACACAGGAGTCCTTCAGACGCCCTGCAGCCTGACGTGAATGGAGTTGGAGATGTACAGAAACGCACTGCACAGCCCACCCTCACATCTCACTGCCGTGCCCAAAGGGGGTCGGGCACCCACGCCAGCCCACGAGATGGGTCTGTCCAGGAAGCCTCCAGAGTTTGCTTTCCACATAAGCTGTTTCTTTCATTTGTATACATTTGTATAATTTAAGATAATTTGGTTTCTGTTAACTTCATTAGCGTTGTTGGTCCTATCAGAATATTTTGTCATATTTTTTACAATTTCCATCTTAACAGGTCACCCTTGGGTGATCTAAAAGAAAGCTAGTTGTGTGAACAGAAGGAACTTGACATTTGCAGGAAAGACTTCCAAGGCAGCGCCCCTGAGCAGCTGCTGGCTGGGTTGGCTGACCTTGGCATATGGGTGTATGAGCACATTTTGAAGCTTTTAAAAAGGGGAGCAGAATCAACAGAACAAAGCTCTTTAACGTGCTGCGCTATAACTTGTTTCTGATTCAAGCCTTTCGAGTTTCCTACTTAGCACTTAATTATTATATACAATAATTGGTCTATTATCATATACCATTTTTCTTCTATCATTTATCATCTAAGGATAAAGATCTGATTAGGGTCTTCATCATTTATTGTCTGTTTTCTGTCTGTTTCTTCCCTCCTCACCCCAACTAGAATATAAGCTCCATGAGAACAGTCTCTTTTTTTGACAGAAGACCAAAAATGCAAGCAGTCAATAAATATTTGTTGAATACGAATACATGAGTAAATGAATCAGTGATTGAATTTTTACAATTGATCTTGTGCTACATAGTTCTGCATTAGAATCACTTGCTGAAGATCAAACTTTGCTTTTTCATCTTAAGTGAAGCTCATAGATATAACTTAGTGACTTGTTAGTAGTAGATCAAAGTCTCACAATGTAAAAGGATCTATGGCCGTATTATTCTGCAGGTCTTTGGTTGATTCCACAGCTTGAAACTCTTAAAGGACACCCTGATTCTTCAATCTGCATATCAGTGAGCAGCCTTTCTTTAGCAAAGATGTTATCTTTGAATTAAAAATGGAAACTTGAACTCCAAGTAGATCAGGGGGCTGGAAATGAAAGTCAGTACCATCTAGGGCAGGCACAGAGAAGTCCTGGACAACTCAGGAACAGTAAAGTGATCAATAGTTATTCTTATTCTGGAAGCATCTTGCACTTCTATTTTATGAATACTTCCTCAGCTAATAAATTCCTGGATGCATGTCATAAAGTTTTTCTTGAGACTTAGAAGAGGGGTCTAACCATTTTTGCCGTATTAAGAGTATGGGAAAATTTGAGACCTAAAGTGCACAAGGCCCACTGTGCAATTCTATTTTCCACTAACAACAGAAAATTACTTGGATATAGAATATAAAATTATTTGAAGTAGAATGAAGCCATAGAACTTTGGTGAATTTTTCATATTAACAAAATTAGTAGAGTCCAGGGGAAAAATAAACCCAAATCTTATACTCAAAGGGACTTCCAAGACATCTGGTGGAGTGCATTCACCTCGCATTTGAAAAGACTGAGGTGCAAAGAGATGGAGTGAGTAGCCCAAGGGCTATGAGGTCAGGCAGGAACCAGGACCAGCACCCAGTTCAGGATGGTCTTGTCTCCCCATAACACCATCCCACAAGCTCCAACCTACAGTGTACATTCAGCGTGGATTCCCTGACTCTTCTGCACATGCACTCCCCTTTGCATCCTCAGCATTCCTTCTCTCTCTTTCCTTTGGTTAAAGATGGACACCACTTGACTGTCACTTTCTGCCATCTGACTGTGATTGGGGAGGATTTTTGAAAATATCAGATTTTGTAGTATCACCAAAATTCTAGCATTTAGGTGATTATTATTTTTTTTCCATCTGTAAGACAAGCTTTGGACTTTGATTTCCAGTTTGAGATTGAACATAGTCTGGGTATAAAACAAAGTTCATGAAGGTATGTTTGGGAAGGGTGTGTGTGTGTGTGTGTGTGTGTGTGTGAGTGTGTGCGCGCGCGCGCGCGCGCGCATGCGCAGGCAGATTTGATACATTTAGTGTCTGGCTTCTGATCAAGAGCAAGGGCATAAATAAAACAGTGCCAAGATCAGACCTGATTAACTTCTCTGTCTTACTTGAATCAGGAAATGAGAGCACAATCTACCATGCTCTTCAGCTTTTTAGTTAATGATGAAAGGGAATCTCTCCAACAGGTCTTATCATGGTAGATAATGATTTAGCTCTTGTTAGACCAGATTTAAATGCACTAAAAAGTTCCATTTCAGAGAATAACCACTGAATTAGTAATCTGTACATATTCACTGACATCTTTCCTTTCTGGGTCTAAAATTCCTAACAGTGAAACAATAATTACCCCCAAAGGAAAGAACATTTTTCTTTCTCTCTTCTCCTGAGCATTCTTTGCTCAGACTAAGTTTAAAGCCTTCTGTGTGTCAGAAATACTAAAGGATGAGGGTTGGAAAACAAAGATGAATAAATCATGCTACCTACTCAACAAGGAGTTCATAGCCTAGTAGAGGAGCCTAATATAAAAGGATAATTAGCATACAGTGTGATATGCTGTAGTAAGACCAAGCACACGGTCTTGCATACCAGTCACCTACATATAGGTCAGAGAAGGGAATGATTAATTTAGGGAAGGTTCTTTGATTTGGATCTTACAGAACTGGTGGAGTAAGCCAGGCGAAATGAAAAAGACCATTCTACAAAGAGAGGACAGCCTACACCACGGCAGGGAGGTATGGAATGGTATGTTGTGTATTAAAAATGACAAGCAGTTTGAAAGGACAGAATTGTAGAAAATAAATATTTCCTAGTCTCAATTGGGGATTGACTTCATAATTGTTCATACGTGCTGCAATCTTCCATAGATGAGTGTTCTCATGAGAGTGATGATACAGTAGCTAGCCCTTACATGGCCAGGAGTTACATAAATTAGAAGGTAGGCAAAGCTTTCATAACAAAAAAGTGCCTACTATTCTATGGCCTAGATAATAAAAACGTTTGTTTCTCTCTCATAGGAGAATCTGGGAATGGGCAAACCAGGCTGGCAAACCACATGGCCACACCTAGCTATAAGGAGAGAGGGATGTATATTCTAACTGGGCAGCTACAGACCCAGGAAGAAAGGGGAAATGAATTTTGGGGAGAAACTAGCCACTTTCAATACCCCAAATTGTTAAAGTCACAATGCTTCCAAACTAGGTAATCTGTGATCTGGGAAATATGTATTCATAATTATTCTTTTGCAAAGTCAAGGGATGTACCATATTGTTTCTCACTCAATTTATTAGCTGTGATTTTTTACTTAAACCTTCTTGTCTCTATTGTGAAAATCTCCTTATTAGTTGAATGGGTGAATTTGCTTTTTTGTCAAATTTTGTCTCCCTCAAATGTTCTGTGGTCTCTGATGTTGTAAAAACTAGTATGTTCTTAAAAATCTCCCACCCCAATCCCATGAGCTTCTTGAAAGTTGGATTAGCCACGTCTCTTCAAGTTGAGCTCCCACCTCTCTACATTCTGTGTGGTTCCTCCTCTCCTTCCAACCTTGACTTTGGCTTTTGCTCCTGACCATCTTATTAGAAGACATTTGTCTTTTCTTCAGTACCATTCCCTTTTTCATAGTCAAGTATCACTTCTGATACTTTGTCTTGAGATGCATAATCCCAGCCTAAAACTCTTTGAATCTCCATTCATTTAAAAATATCTCCTGCAGATTTCACCAAGACCTAAAACTCCAGGGGTGCAACACGGAATCGATGTTATCCTCCCTCCCCAATTCTTGTCTCCTTCCTTTTCCTCACTGGGTGTCCATTCTGTCCACTGGAACTTAAAATCTGAGTCTCAGACTCCCTTCCACTTATTTGCTCTCATTACCCAACTTTTTTACAAGTTCCACCATCTTTTCTTTTCAAATAAGTCCTAAACCAATCAACTCGTATCTCTTCTGGTTGTTTCTACCCTTGCCTAGTGCCCTGTTCCTTGTCATGTGCCAGTCTCCTAACTGGTTTCTTTGACATCAGTCAGGCCTTCTTTAGTTAAACTTACTGATTTCAGGCTAGTGTCTTTAATTCCCATCACTCCTCAGTCCATTCCATTTAACATTCTAATAGAGTAATTTTTCACCCTTCTTTGTAATTTTTTGCCTGGGGGATGGAGCCGTATGTGGAGATATTCATATATATACAATCTATTAATAGCCTTATTTTTGTCTTAGCTGATTTTTATTTCATTTTTAATTAGGCTGCTTTGTTTGTACACATTAAGACCTCATGTCACAAACTGGCCCCATTGTGGATCTCTCCCTTTCTCCCATCTTTCACATCTAATCCATCAGCAATTCCTGCTATTTTAACTGCACTCCTTCTCAACTACTATCACTTTGATCCAAGCCATCTTTATATTTTGTCTAAAAGACTACAACAACCTACTAACTGGCTCACCATGCTGAGACCCCTACCATCTATATCTTGTCCCATTTCTAGCTCAATATTCGTTTTCCTAATAAATATCCATCTGGAGTTTACTTTCCTTTTGGAACACCACGCGCCAATGTGCTTCCTTTGCTCCCTAACACTTCTGCTTGCTTCCCACCCAGAGCTGGTGCACCTGTTTCTCTCCTTGCTGGGAGCGCTCTCCTCCATCCTGTGTGCACCGGCGCTTTCCTGTCACTCCTGTCTCAGCTGCAATGGCACCTCTCCAAGAGGTCTGCTCCACGACCCTTCAGCAGTAGCGCCTCCCCGCTCCTAGGCACTCTTCATGACATGACCTCTTTCCTTTTCTTCACAGTACTGTTCATGCTCTCAAATTGTATCATTATTTATATGTTCAGTTTTTATGAGCCTTTCCTTAAGAATATGTTCATGACAGAAGGGACTTAGTCTTGCTCCTCGTCGCTCTGTGTCTTGGGCCTGGAACTATGTCTGTCACGTAGAAGGCAACCAATCGATATGTGCCTAATAAATAAAACTATAAGCACATACTCCTTCTGAGTTTGGAGGAAGAAGCTGAAAACTCTGGGAGATCCTGTTTCATGCCCAGATTTTCTCCCCTATCTAAATTATAACTAAACATTTTAACAGCAGGGGGAAAGGGGTGCCAGATATGACCAGAGAGGACTAGTGGCTTGTTGATGATTGAGAAAGCAAAGAAAAAGCAGCTGAGGAACAAAAGGAAAGACAGAGTCACTGTAACGATAGAAGAAAAACTGCCTTCACTGTGCCCATCTGAACAGGAGCCAAGAGAGGCATTAAATGAGCTGGAGACCAGAGAAAAACGGCCAAAACACGGTAAACCCAGATAAGAGCTAAGTAAAAGGCTCTGGCAGTGAAAACCAAGACTTGGAAATGACGTTTTTCAAGAAAAATAGAGTTACTTCTCCTGTTTTGTTTGCATTGTTTGTTCCTTGGAGGCATTTAGATTAGGCTACTGCACTGATTCAGGACAGCATTGGTCAAAGGCTGGGTAACTGCTGTGTTATTGCTTCTTCTTGGTATTACTTGAATGCAAACATGTGGCATTTTTTCATATTAAAAAAAGTGACCTCATTAAGGGCCAAAAAAGGGGAGCAGAATCAACAGAGAAAAGGTCTTTAACTTGCTGTACTATAACTTGTTTCTGATTCAAGCCTTTTGAGTTTCCTACTTAGCCCTTATCTTAATTATTACACATGCCTCCAAAATTCAATATAGTGCCTGTTTTGGCTAAAGCAAAGCAATCACAGGATATCAATGAGCCTTCAAAACCAATGGTCTTGCTAATTTCACTACAAACACATAACACCTTGCATAGTACAAGAAAATTGTGTAATGAGAGAGGTAAGTGAACTATGAACAAAGTAAACAGATCATTCTAGTTCTCCTTGGAGCAAGGTTTTCATAAGACAAAAATGAAAACATATTGCAATAAATGTCTAGATAATAGAGGGAACCTTGCAAGTAAGTGCTTGAGTCTTGTTGACTCTTCCTTCATAAGCAAACAGTATCTTTCTAATCCCACACCCATTCTGACCCTCATCAGTGCACATTAGTTTCCTGTTTTCTGTGACTGTTCTCACCCATCATCCCATATAAATCCATAATAATGGTAACTGTTCTTATTCCTGATAATTCCACCCCATGATGATTATCCCCTCATCAGATCCCTTTGGGCACTTACTTCTCATATGACTAATTTGCTGTAGGTTTACAAGCTTTCTTCCAGCAATTTTTGTATTTCATTCTACATTGTCACTGAAGTCTCCTATGCTATGTTACTTAGCACAAAATCCAGGACATAGCATAAAAAAATCAGTAAACACCTGATGGGAAAGATAATTTGGTTGACTGGATGTTGTCTAGAAATTAATATAATGACATGAACACTTAAGAAATAGATTCTTTTTTTTAATTTTTTTTAAAGTTTTTAATTTTTTGGCCATACCACACGGCATGTGGGATCCTTGTTCCCCAACCAGGGATCGAACCCACACCCCCCAGCACTGGAAGCATGGAGCCCTAACCACTGGACCGCCAGGGAAGTCCCCCAGGTTCTTTTTTTTAAGCATTCAGAACCTACTGTGAATAAGCACTAACAAAGAAACCAGGGATACAAGACTGGATGGGACATGGATTCTTCTCTGCGGATATGTTAAGACTAATGTGGAAGCACCTACATCCTGCATAGACTAAAAACCATGATGATGGTGGTGGAAATACAAGTGCTACAGGAGAGCTGATAAAGAAGTCCTCCTGCATTTTCAGAGAAGCAGGAAAGGTTTCACGGACAGCTAACAATCGAACCTTGTCTCAAAGACTGAAAACATTACAGGCCAAAAAGAGAAGCCTGGCTAAGCCATTCTGGACCAAGAAAAAAATAAGTGAAGTCAAAGGTTCAGCATGAAGTTTAAGTTGAATTTGGAGCAGGAAGCATAACTGGTTATTGGGTCAGAATTTATAGAAGATTCTTCCAACTTTAACCTACAGTTATAAATTGTTTCTTTTCTTAAATTTTCATCTAGGGGAAGACTTAAATTTGAAGATACATATATATAATATTTCTATTATACATAAGCAAATGTATGTACCCCAAACACGAAAAAGTTCATACTTAAGAGCAAAGAATTCTAAGAACAATACTTTAATGATGATTTTCTTCCCTAAAAAGGAAAAAATACATTTCTGTACAATCTACCCAGATTCAAATTTTTCATCTGTAATCAGCCAGCCTGAGATGCGTCTACACGTGTGCATTCATGCATTGTTTTCTCACTTTGGTTCTGCTCTTGAGAAGTCCAAAGCCTTTCTGATTCCTGATTCTTTGTAGGCCATTCTTTCCCCCTGTCTGGAAGATTTTAGAATTTTCCTTTCATCATTAATGGTTTGAAATTTCCCAGTAAAACACGAGGCTTGGGGTTCTCTTCATCATTTCTAGGAACCTTTCTTGAAATATTTCACTGTGATTTCCTTCCTCTTTGCCTCTTTTTCTGAGTCATCCAGTCTTTTCATACAGAAGGAAATAAAGATTCTGAATTTGACAGATAACACATTTATACATACATTAATATAGTATTTACAAAATATAATATAAATGTATACAGTATATAATTTATAAAATGTAATATTTATAATGTACATATATTTTTGCAAGAATCACTTTTGTGATATACTCCTTAATCTTTAGGATTTATACATGTATTTTATCAGGTGAATGTATTATCAAATAATATTATTAGTATTTTTTAGATTATCAAATAAATAAAACTTTTTCCCTATGATATTTTACTTCAGATCAATTATAAATTACGAAGTATAATTTTGTAAAACTTACATGATCTCAGTTTCCGTATAATAAACATTTTCTGTCTATTGGTTGTGGCCAGTGATAAACTACAGCAACAGTGATCCATTAAAATGATCATTTTAAAATGACCACTGTGATTTTAAGTCTAGTTTTAAAACATACCCCTTTGGGAACAAATTGTTTCAGCCTTCAGTTAAAAATGCACAAGTTAGTATGTGTGACTCTTGACATTCTCTTACCTAAAGAGACTCAGGATTTTTAATCTGACATTAATGCTGAATATTCTAGGAAGTACTCAAACTTCTAGAAATTGTACATGGAATTTTGTGTGTATATACATTTAACAGGGCTGCATATACCTGGCTTTCATCATATTTCAAAGCAGTGTGCCCCAAAGAGTTACTGTCAACGGAAATACCCTGGACCTTTCCCTCCACCTGCTTGCTAATGAGGCCTTTTCCTTGCCTCTGGGTGTTTCTTTCTTCCCCTCATTATCTCCTCCTCTGACTCCCAGTGAAGAAGAGAGGTTTCCTCTACCCCAATCCTAACAACAAAAAGTTCCTTTAATTTTCCATTACCTGTCATTAGAATGCATAGCAATGAGGCTTAAAGACCATACAGGACATAGGTTCCATTCTAAAAGGTCCTGGTACCTGAGCATATAGACCTATGGTCTTAATTCACCAAAAAAAAAAAAAAAAAAAAAAAAATTAAAGATGTACAATAACCTATGGGCTCGGGACTTCTGGTGGCACAATGGTTAAGAATCTGCCTGCCAATGCAGGGGGACATGAGTTCGAGCCTTGGTCCGGGAAGGCCCCACATGCTGCGGAGCAACGAAGCCCGTGCACCACAACTACTGAGCCTGTACTCTAGAGCCCGTGAGCCACAACTACTGAGCCCACATGCCACAACTACTGAAGCCCTCACATCTACAGCCCGTGCTCCACAACAAGAGAAGCCCGCGCACCACAACGAAGAGTAGACCCCGCTCGCCGCAACTAGAGAAAGCCTGTGCATAGCAACAAAGACCCAACACAGCCAAAAATAAATAAATAAAAAATAAATAAAAAACAAAACAAAACAATAAAACCTATGGGCTCTCCAATGAACCGCTCTTCCTCTCTTGCTTCTAAAAGGAATAAATATATTTTCTTAAATGAATGACACATAGGGGTAAGGCCATCAGTCAAATAAACACAAGATTAGTATGAATCACATACATAAGAAAATTAGACATATACCAGAGTTATTTCAGAGATTTAATAGCAACTGTGATTTGGAATGTTAGATAGTCTAAAAGCTACCACTTGTAAGTAAGATGCTTACAAAGTTGAATCACTGAGAGTATTTTAATGTATGAGTGTTTAAGGAAATGAGCTGTTTTATTCCAAATCTTGAATTTGAAGAACTCATTTTTTATGCAATCACTTATCAGTTCATACCTGCAGTTTAACATCCTAAATTAAACCTCAAAGAAGCAGTGATCAACATGTCAAATAAGAACAGCAGTTAGAAGAGACTTTTAAATTATTGCTTCTTGAGGGAATGTCAAGTATCAAAATGGTTCTCATTCTTTATCACTGTGGTAAATAACATCAAACCAAACAGAAATATTAACAGAACTGCCACGTGTTTTTAGTTTGTTTGCACTTTTCACTTGTGATAAATGGAGAGGTTCATTTCTGGTAGCATGTAGGTCTCACCGTGGAATGTCTCTGCATCCTGCATGGCTCCATTTGACACCTACAGGTTGGGTGCTTCCCACATTCCTCCTGATTTGCTGCCTTTTTCTTTTACTACATTGTATTATTTATATTATTATCATCACTATTATTACATCTCTCACTGCTACTTAATATCAGGCTACTTTTTCTTAAATGCCTATTAACTACTATACAGTGGTGGCTTCCTTAAATAATTAAAAATAATTTATTCTCACAGTAGCTTTGGGAGTGATTTTATTTTGCAGATGATTAACAGAGGTCCCGAAAGGTAAAGTTATTGACTATGGACACACAGATAGAATGTGATAAAATTGCAATTTGGACTTATTCTGATTTCAGAGACTTGACTTTTCTATTATATTAGTCACCAGTCCCCTTTCAAAATAGACTCTTAATAATCAATTACTTAAACAAATCAAATAAAGAGTCTCTTCCATTCCTTCACCTGAAATTCGATACAAATAAATTTGTGACAAACCAATCCTGGCTGGCACGGTGGGCAAGCAGGAAGTATTCGGTAAACCCAAGTGCTTACAGAGGGGAAGAAAAATCCTGACTAATCTTGCAAGAAATATGAGGTTTCACCTCTTAGATAAGGCTGATAATTCTCTTTCAGGAGCAAACAAATTATTGTGAGTTTTCTGAAGATTTCATAAAGACAAAGAACAAGACTTCTGCGTTTTCTTTTCTTAAAGAAAAAATGAAGTACTGGACAAAATTCCATAGATGATGTTTTAGCCCAGCATCTATTCTTTCCGGCAGAGCCTTCTGTAGAGTTGCTCCACTAAGGGAAATTACCAATCATTTATCATTGCCTACTTCCTGCTTGCCGGGGCCTCACAACCCAGCTGACAGCCTCCGCCATCTGTTCTCAGATCATAGCCGGGGACAACAATTACCTCGGAACAACAAAGCAATGCTCTTTGTGTTTATTATTATTATTTTTTGCCGTTACCATATACCAACCTCATAAACACACTGTGTGGTATTTCATTAATTTAATCACTCATATCACAAAATCCTTTCTGTTGGGGAAAAATATCAATTTTCTGAAATCTCACACAACGAACGTATTTAATTACTTTTGACCATATGTTTAGCCCTGGAACGTTTGCATATGATAAAGACTGGATTCAAAGTTAGTACCCTGAGACAGCTAATGTGGAAACTTGAGCTCTGGAAGAATGCCTGTCACCTCAGCAGGTGACAAAATGTAGTCAAACAATGACATTCATTTTACACTCACTGAGTAGAGAGGGCTGTGTGTGAAGAAAGGAAGAAGGGACACGGAAGGAAATTCCAGACACCCGATGACATTGTCCTGCCCTGGAGCAAGCACTGCAGGGAAGAGCTGGCTGGAACGTGCAGCTACGTGGAATCTTAACTGCACTTTCCTTGTTTATAAAGTGGGGCTGACAGCCATCCTACCAACTTCCCAGGGCGGCTATTAAGACAGTAAAGCATAAGAGGTGTAGTCTAACTCTCCTTTACCAACCAGCATCCCAGTGGCCCATGTGGTGAGAGACACAAGCATATGAAGTCTGAATGTCACAGGGGCCTTTGAGTTCCTGTGGCTCCAAACACACACTGAATGCAATCACTCCAACATGTTCCTAGAATACCAGTATGTTATGGGTACATTTCCAAATATTTTGTTGGTTGTTTAAATAAATAATTGAATGTATCTAGTTATGAGAGGTAGGTAATTTAACTGGTATTTTAAGAATATACTTTCAGAGAGGAATCACTGAGAGATCATGGCTTTATCCAGGGTTCTCCTAAATAGAGTTTTGCCAGAATTGAGTTTATAAAATGCATTAGCGCAAATAGCATAAAATGCCATTGTTACATTTTACTACCCTCAACATTCTGCCTTGGTTATTACCTTTGGGTTCTCAGATTGATGTACAGAAAAGGGAAATGGATGAAGAATAAACAGAAAGAACCACCTTATAATACGTATACATATATAAACAGAAGGAGAACTACCTCTCTTTCTACCGTGTCATGGTAGAAGGAGGACCATAAGGCTTCTTATATCTGCCGTGATTCATCTATTATCCTAAGATACTTCTATAAAGCCATGAATTAGTGGTAGAATGGATAAATCTCATGAAACTGTTCACTTGAAAAAAGTCTAAGACATGTGACTTCTTTTGGAACCTGTGCTCATGAGTATCCTTTTCTTGCTCTGGATCTGAATAATAGCACTACGAGGGTGTGATGCAGTATCCTGATAATTAGAGCCATGGAGAGTTACCATGCTTCCCCCATGACCCCGAGAGGAAGGAGAAGTGGGAGGGATCACAGACATTCCACAGGGCTGGCAAAAGCTTCTATGAACGGCAAGGATCGAGGTGCTTTTCTCAGCCATGTGTGGATGCTTCAGAAGCAAAGGTCTCAAAAACCATGCAGTGCAAAAATCCACAGTCAGTGTCTTAGGGAGATCAGTTTACCAATTTACAAATTGTACGTACTTCTGAGCTATACCTTTCAGGGTAATTCTTCCCCATTTCAATTGTTTTGTTTTTTAATTGCTGTTTCTCTGTAGGGAAAATAAGATTTCAAATATAAATGTCACTTTTGAGATGATAATTATTGCCAGAGGCTCAATTCAATCTGTTGCACCTGGGCAGAGGGGGAGATGAGAAGAGAGGAGCGAGTAAGAATGGATAAAAAAGCAGGCAGTTTTATAAGTGGATCTGAAAAAGGGATGCGTTTGCATCTGATATGAGGGGAACGGGGCTGCCAAGGTGATAAAAAGTGAATAAAATGGCAGTCTGAGGTTCAGAATTCTGCACAACTGTGCCTGGGGGTGAGGAGAGGCGTGTGTAGGGCTCCTATTCAACACTCAAGTGGTAACTTTTATTGTTATTGATTGTTGTCCTAGTTTTACTTTGAATTGGGTTGGGGGTGAGTGGAATAGACACCATGCATAGATTTCTGTCACCCGAGTGCATCCCTGCTACGTTGCAAACCACACGAGGACTATATGTCTATAGTCCTCTCTTCTGTATCTTCAGGGCCTACACATTAAGATGTGTTGAATGAATGATTGAATGGCTTATAAAGATTTTTCTTGCTTGCTTTAATAAGAGAGTTTATTCCCAGAGAGTGGCTGACTGAAGCCACCATAGTCCACCCGTCATAGGCTGTTCCCACAGTGCCCACGTACAGTGGGTGTGCCATAAACACCCTCCTTTCTTCTCACATGTGATACCATCCAAGAGCTTCCAAAAGCAGAGTGTAAGCGGTAGGCCGCTATCAACACACACATTTTAGCTGAGAAATAAGGTCAAAGAGCCTTAACAGAAATTAGTTTATCAAGTAAATTAGTGGCCCATATCACTGTAGGCAATTTTGAGTCTCTGACTAGATGCAATATGACAGGATAACACGGAAATGGTGCAGGCTCTGAAAAGAGTGAGTTGGGAAACACGGCCATGACAGCCTTAGATGTCTGGGGCCATAAGGAAAGCCCTACATAACTGAACCAACTGAGCACACTTGGAAAAAGAAGACAGGCCACAAATAATTGGGCACGAAAAAGGGTCCTGAGATAGGATGCCTTGGGCAAAAGTGGAAGAGAGAATGAAGTCATCAAAGAACAAATGTGTCCATTACATTATTTTGATGAAGGCTGTTTTGGTATTTATAAATCTGTTATTTATGAGTGGAAAAGGGAAAACAACACAAGTAAATTTTCCCTGAACAATTTCTGCCAAGCAGTCTTAGGATTTTTAGTTTCTACATCTGCATAATTTTGGCTGCTGCATAAAAAGAAATGTCCTTTTAATTTTTTTTTTTTCTGAATGGGGCATACTTGGCACCATGTGCATGGCATCTTGCATGTGCATAAAACTAAATCAATCATATTTTCCAGGAGTAATGAAATAAGAGAAAGAGAGCCAAATCTGTAAATGCATTGAGAGCATGTGGGCCTCCATAAATGGCAATATCATAACTTGATGTCATTTTAAGATATAGATTAAGCATTTAAAAATGCTGAAATGATCAACTTAATCAAAGGCTAAGGCACATTTCTGCCCCAAATAATTTAATTACAATCCATTTTAATTGAAAATTTGCCTAAAATACTTGGGACAGAAAATAGCAAACAGGTTACTGCCAAGATATTTTGGACCATGATTTTTGTTCATGGTTTTTCTCATTGTTTTGTGGTAGTGTATATAGTGAATTCTCAAAAAGTCAAGAATCAAATGTCAATTTGTGAATTATTCAAATGTTGTTCATCTCAAGTCTTTCCTTTTTCTGCCTGTTAACACTTTTATGACTATTGGCCCACTAGGAGTGGTTAGAAAAATCAATATGAAGATGAATTTACGTGCACTATTTTCATCACCATTAAAATTTTGGTTACGTTTCAAGGTTACAAAAGAAGCCAAAAAAAAATTCCAGCTGTGTGAATTTTGGTAGCTTTTTACTAAACAGCAACTAAAATACTTCCTACTATAATAATTTCATTAAGGGAAATAATTCCTGAAACATGTTGTGATTTTACAAGTGCACTGAATCAATGGCATATTTAATTAAGATTTTGGAAGCTTTACATTTTATTTTATGAGTTTGCTTTCATATTCAAATAATTATGAATGGCTTTTGAGGGTAAATGATCGCTCCAAGATTTTTTTTCTATAAGGTAGAAAATAACTGGCATTTCCCCCTAAACATTAAATTAATGTTATTAGAGTACATTTACCATTGCTTAGTCCATAACATTTAATATAAATTTCTCTGAATTCTGTGTAATTAGGCTGTAATTGTGAAATGAAATGTTAAAGTATAATATTTCCAAAACACAACGATTCATGTATAATTAGATACTGATTAAGGGAGTAGATTATCTGGTAAACCAGTTTTTTCTTTGATTGCCTGATTTTTGGAAATTCCTGAGGCAGTTATTATATGCTGTGATTGGGCTTTCAATATTTACTAAAACTTGTAACATCAGGCAGGATGACCAAACAGATTACATATTTAGACTAGCTGGGTCATTTACATCTCAGCTGAAAGAAGATAACAGGAGGCTCTTAAGTACTTCTACTACTTCTCTTAGTTAACAGGCTAATACTCCTTAGTTTTCACTTGAATGGAATTAAATTTCCTTTCTAGTCCTGTTCTCTGTTGGCAAAAAAGACACTACACTAGAGATACATCAAGATTATACTTACAATAGTTGCAAGCACTGTTTTGACAAATATTCTTACCCTGAAAAATACCAACCATCATACAGTTAGAAAATGTTTCATCTTTTTGTCGTGAAAACACAAATGAGATGATTCAAAAATTTTAAATGAATTAGTAACAATGCCACAAAATTTATACCAGTCAACATCTAGCTTTTAAGGTGAGAATTTTATTTGTATGATTTCTTGTAAGAATCAGAAATGGTTACATTAACCTTTCAACTTCCAAAATATTTCAGAGTTGTTCAGGAAAAAAATAACAGTGTCATGTATGATATTCAGGATAATTATTGTTTTATGTGGCATTTTATTGCCTTAAATATCATGTAGTGTATAAGTCTGTTCATTGGTTGAAAGAAAATAAAGTTGCTTGAATTACAGACTATTAATTATATAATGAATAAACCATCTTCACTTCTATTAATCATAAGAACAAAAAATGCCTTTCTGGTTTACAACTGAATATTGTGTATATTTGGTGACATCAAGAACGATTTTGAACAAAGAGAAAAATAGTATTTAAAACAGGTGGAGTCCTTCTCAGAGGTTAGGAACAAGCCTCAACCCCTTTCTTTATCCATTTACACACCTATCACTTGTGGATTTCTCTAAACTGTCTTTCGGTAGCAGTGAATGGGTATCACCTTTTATTGGCATATGAGTAAGAACCTAGGCTGTGTTTGACTTGTCCCAGTGAGTACTTAAATGAGCCAAGTACCTCCTTCATGTGCAGTTTTGATGAGTCCCCTGCTCCATCACAGTCTCCACCTTCCGTTGCCTCCATCTATAATGTGCCCTTACCTTACAGACACCTGGAAACCCCTATACATTAGCTGTAGTTGGCAGATAAACTAGGATGTCACAGGGTTTGGGTGACTACTTTCTAAGTACAGTATTATAAAACTATTATAAACTCAGTTATACAGTTTATAAAGACTATTATAAAACTTACCAACAGAAAGAACATGTAAATGTGAAGTTGAGAAGCAGTAAAGAGGAAAGAGACAACCCAGTGGGTCAAATGTCTAATGGGATGAATAAGAATGAGAATAACAACAGAATTGCCATCAGGATAATTCAATATTTCAGTGGTTCCCAAGTATTTTTTATATAACCTAAATGTGTTTACAAAGACTTCTTGATAAAGTTATGCTTAGCACTGAACAGGAAAAGGAAACTGTCAAGTGAGTATGAGACGGAAGTAATAAGGTGGACTATGGGTACAAATACCCCAGAGACCTCTCCCACAGCTGCGTAAATGCAGCGACATGAGTAAGAGTCCTCACTTGAGTGGCCAAGCTTACCATCTACTCTGCAACATAACAGGCTTAGAGCAATTAGCACTGTTTCTGGCTTCTTCAGACTAATGGAACTATCTGAAAATCATCAGAATCTACCTTCTAGACGAGTGACAGTATGCAAATGTAAATTTTGATTGAAGCATTTTCACTTAGTATACCACACATTCAATTAAATGCCAGATAACGTAAGAAGTTATTCATATTCATTTTAATTTTAACTTTTATTATAAAGGTGACTTTACTTCCAAATGAGTGAAGTGTAACCTTCATTTAGGTTTATTTGATTTTATCTCTCTTCCCACTAGTTTAATGAAAAGAAGAAAGCTATTTTTTCTTTCCTTCAACCTTTTGGAATTGCAGATGCCACTTGCTTCATTCTGAGAGAAACCAAGTATGAGGAAACCTTCTTGAATGACTCTCGGTATCTTTTTTTTCAAATATGCAGGTGAACAAATGAAAACATTTGACAGGATAGTTTCCAAAAATTAAACTTAGTCTGAACATTTTTCCCCAAGAGTAAATCTATGTGAAGAATTACTGTTATTTCTGTTACTTCTAAAGATGGATGGAGATTCTATAGCCCTTGGGACACCCAAGTATAGATAATTTACAACATTTGCCCGACAATTTCAAGTATTTACCTAGTCAAATGCAAATACTTCACTTCCTAGATTTGACTTTTATTCAACGTTTTTTGCAAATCTGCTAAACTATGATCCCATTTCTTGTGAAAAAGGAAAATTTTCTCTCTCTCTGTGTGTGTGTGTGTGTGTGTGTGTGTCCAAGCAACTAAAACATTCTTTTTGGAAAAAGCCAAAACAAAGTATCTTAACTATTTCCAAGCTTTCACACTCCCTCTCTCTTTCTCTCTCAAATATTTTCCCATTATTTTTATGATTACTTTTTAAACTCAGTTTATTATAGTGCTTGAGATGTAGCATGTACTGAAAAATGTTTATTGAATACAGTTTAAGATAGAATCAGGTCATTATCCTGTAGTCACTGCAACATCCCATAGAAATAAAACAGTTTTTTATAAATTCAATTAGTAGAAGATAACCCTAAATGAGAAGTTGTAAGCACATAGAATTTCAGAACTGTGAGACCTAAGACCACCTCTCATCACTTTGTTCTTTATACCATTCAGCAAATGCCAACATTGAAATCCAGTGATGCTAAGTGATATATCTGGGGAACATACATCATTAGCTTGAGATCACACACACCATGAAACCTTGAATAACAGTAAAATGACTATTCAATGTCATCACTACAGATCAAGAAAAAAATTCAGTTATGATCAAAGACCAAATTCAGCTTGCCTCTGGTATGTTTCTACCAGGAAAAAACAGAATTTGGAAATTGCATTTGTTTAGAGAACATCATGGTCAGGTTCTATATAAGGTCTTTTTAAACATATTTAATTTTTATGACAGTATTTGAAGAGTACATGGCAGGCAATAGAAGTTCAAGAATACTGAGCTTTGGGCCCTCAGATAATAGGACAAATTTATGTTTAAACAAAACTTTCACATTTCAAAAAATAACTGCTGTGCTCTGAATGTTTGTGTGTTCCCAAAATTCGTAAGTTGACATCCTAATCCCTAAAGGTGATGGTAATTAGGAGGTAGAAAGTTTGGGAGGTGATTGGGTCATAAGGGTGGAGCCCTCATGAATGGGATTAGTGTCCTTATAAAAGGGACCCCAGAGAGCTCTCTTGCCTCTTCTGCCATGTGAGGATGCAACAAGCAGTCTGCAACCTGGAAGAGACCACTTATCTAACCATGCTGGCACGTTGATCTTGGGCTTCCAGCCTCCAGAAGTGTGAGAAGTACATTTTTGTGGTCTACAAGGTGCCCAGTCTGTGGTATTTTGCTATAGCAGCCTGAACAGACTAAGGCACTGACTTTACCTCGACCTTTTAGATAGTGATCCATTCATCCATCTCTGTCTTGCTCTCCAAATTTCTCAAAACTGTCAGCCTGAGTCCTCCCCTTTCCTCTCTGATTCATTGAAATTGGACTGAAAGTGGTCTTTTGGGCCTAATACCCTGAAACAGATACAACAGCTTTGATTTTAAGTAACCTGCCTTCTACATTTGATGTTGTCAATCATCTTGAAACTCGTTACCTACTTGGCTTTCATGATGACACATCAGCCTTCAACTCATGGTATTCTGCTTTTATTTCCCTCCATGGTTGATGCTTCACCTATGTCCCCCCACAAATGCAAGTTCCCTTTTCTCGTCCTTCCCCCACGGAAACATACCAGAGGCAATACCAGTCTGTCCTCTG
Organism: Hyperoodon ampullatus; assembly: GCF_949752795.1. NCBI lineage: Eukaryota > Metazoa > Chordata > Mammalia > Artiodactyla > Ziphiidae > Hyperoodon > Hyperoodon ampullatus. The sequence goes on along the minus strand of NC_136929.1, from coordinate 5,173,141 downwards.
CTCAGCCTTGATTTGTCCCCCTGTATTCATAGCACTGACTCTTCCACTGCACACTCCCTAAATGCTGGTTTTCTGTAGGGTTCCATTCTTGCACTACTCTGCTTACCCTACATTTTCCCTGAAGATCCCATGTACTCTTTTGATTTTAGCTCTCACTTGCACATTGATATCCCCATGCCACTATCTTCAGACCAGCCCTCTGAGATTCTGATGTCACATCTAGCTACCAAGTGCACACCTCATGCACAATATGGCAATCAAATGCTCAACATCTGTTCTTCTGGAACTTTCTCTCCTTAGCAGCATTACAAAGTCAACTATTCTAGAAATATGAGTCAATCTTGACTCCTTTCCTACCCTCCTTCAATATCCAATTAACTGGATGCTTATTCCTATATTCCTATTCCTATTTGTTTCTACAAACCGTCCCTACCTCATCATCTCAACTCCCATAAACCTTCTTCATCTCTACTGCATCTGAGCAGTCTCCAGAATCCAGTTCTTACCATCTTCCATATGGCTGTCGGTACAACAGAGCAAAAGTGCCAAGTCTTACTATGTCAGTTCTCCTCTGAACACCCTATCCCTTACGTTATTGCTTGGGAAATTAGACATTTGATAAACATTTGATGAGTTAATTCATGAATAATAGATTGTTTGCATGAATTTGAGTGGTGAAATATATAGTCAGTCACTTTGTGGCATTAATAATGCAAATGGCATTATTTCATTCTTTTTATGGCTGAGTAATATTTCATTGTGTGTGTATATGTGTGTGTGTGTATATATATGTGTATGTGTGTGTGTGTGTGTGTGTGTGTATATATATATATATATATATGACATCTTCTTTACCCATTCATCTGTCAATGGACATTTAGGTTGCTTCCATGTCTTGGACATTGTAAATAGTGAGCAGCTGAACTTTTTGAAGTCAGCTCACATCACTTAAAATCACAACGGTAATTTGCTTTTCTAGGTAGGTGCCTCTGTTTGTCCTGCTTCAATTTGGCATTTACTTGACATATTTTAATCTATATTAAAATTGAGATAAACCTTAAATGATATTTTGCATCTATTGAGGGGCTATTTTTCATATTTGCTCTCTGAGAATATCAGAAGTGCTCTTATAGATTATGTGAACAGATTCTTCAAGTAAGTCCTTGAAAAAGTCTACTTATTGTCAAAGATACTAGCATAAAGCAGCATGTTAGTGCCTTAATGCCTGGAGACTTGCATAACTAATGCACACACAAGCACACGTACTCACACATTCATACATACTCATGGCACTCCTGCACATGTAGACAAGGTGAATTAAGGCAAAGATGGTTTAAATTATGCTTTTGGTACAAGATTTGGAAACATGTACAGTATATTCTCCTATCCAGCATCTCATCTACCACATCATTCATTCCAAACCTTTCCTTACATAAGTGAAAATGCATGAGTTTTAGTGTGTACATTAAGTTCCAGCTGAGACTATCAATCTTACACTCATGAAAATTCTTTCTTTCCAGGGCTTTTGTTCTTATAAATAATAGAGGTAACATAAAAGGTATTGAACTGTGGAAATGGCTTGCTTCTAGGGAAAAAACTACAAAAGCTTACAAAAGAAAAATAGTCAATGTTAGGTAATTCAATACAGTGAGAAATAAGAGTAGAAATGTATCCTGAGACTGAGTCTATGAGAAGTCTGCCTGATTTTTTTTTAAATGAAAGGAGCTTTTGTACTAATTGTAAAAATAATGTACAATCATTTTTAAAAATCAGTCAATATGGTTCTGAATTAAAAAACCAGGTAAAATGTATCCAAAACTCTATGTTCTGTCACCTACATGGTGATAACTATTGTTAACATTTTGTTATCTTTCCAAATTGCTTTATGAGGACACACACACACACACACACACACAATCCCAATTTTTCATAGGTGTATGATTTCCATTTTGTCTAAATTTATATTATGGGCACCAATCACTCTTGGTTTTCTGCCTTCATCATTGCAACAATTTCATACTCTCTTTTACCCGAATTCTCTTATCTTCCAGTGTCTAAATATTTAGGTAACCCAAGGCTTAGCTCTTAAATATCTATACTGACCTTATCAATAATAACAGTCAGTCTCATAGTTTTAAATCAATTTATAGACCAAAGTTTCCCAAATATATACCTCTATTTCTGAACTTTGCCCTTGAACATCACCTTCATATATTCAGTTGCCAAGACAACATTATTTATTGGGTGGCTGATGTGCATATCAAAGTTAACCTGTCATTCCCTCCCCAGAATACACAGGCTCCCTCCCAAGCTCGCCCCCGCCCCCATTCCTCAAGACTGACAAGATCCATGAGGAGGTTAATTCACTATTCCAGGCTGGAGATCATGGTGAGCTGAGCTGGGAAGGTGCCAACCAGGATGGGGAGAGGGAAGATGGATTCTAATGAATGAATTCCCTCTATGATACAGAAATACAAACTTGGAAACATAAAGTAATCTTATAAATTACTTTACCCATTTTTTTTTTTCATTTTCGGTTGAGGAAGTGATGTCTAGAGAGATGAAATGACTTTGTAAATGTATACATCCAAACTCCTTTCCAACACTGTCTCTGTCCCCTTCCGGAAAGAATTATTTTAGTTAGCCTCCAGAGCGATTTCCTAGATTAACTTAAACTCAGCTAGCACTCACATTTTAACTAAAAAACTATAATGGTCAATAATGCAGGTGTTTATATCATGTTGGCATGGCTTACTAACACTTTCCTATTTTCCTTAAATGTTATACAACGTACTTCCAACTGTACTCTAGTTTACCTTTAAATATTTGAGCAATATTTAAAGATTTCACTTAATATTTAGTGCGATTCTAGAAAAGGTTTAATTCATTAAATTATTCCTTGGTATCTAGCTTTGCAATTCAGGCTCTTACAGCTGCAAGTTTTCTCAGGTAGCCATCCATCTCACTGATGCTCCTGATAGCCTAGCAGTACCAGAATGCATAAACACATGAGAACGTGTGATTCTCTGTGCTCATACTTATTAGAAGTTTAACAACATATACATGTTTCATAACTCATCTTCTTTACTAATTAGGTAGCAAATCTCATTCCCCACAAATAACTGGGCAAAGAGACCTAGTAAGAGCATGAAGGGACAGGGTAGTTTTAGCAGCTCTCCTAACACAGAGTCTTGCTTATAGTCCCGTCTGTGAAGAGAAATTTTGGTAAGTTCAGAATAATTCCTTAATGAGATTTCTTAAAAAGAAAAAAAAAGCCTCCTTAATTGTTTTATAAAGCAATGATAAAATTAATCCAAATGATCACTTTCCTTTTTTTCTAGCATATATTTGCAACTTAATAATTAGTTGTGAAATTTAAATGCTACTGAAATGGTATTGCCAAAGAATTTCTAATTAAAGTGCACTTTCTATTCACATTTTCTAGGTGACTTATGGGCCAATGACTCCATTCTCAGTTAGTCAAAAATCTACAGAGGCGTCAGTTCGTTTTTCAAGAAGAAAGATTACCATGCTCTCTTCGAAACTGTTCAAATGTAAGCACTTACTTTCAGGTTGATCAGAAAAGTTGGCCAACTATGAGGGGTTCTTTTTATAACTTTGAAGCAGTAATGAGTTACTATTGCTGATTTAAAAGACTAAAGTCATAACCATGCAAATATCACAGTCTGAAATCAGTGATACAGGGTTATTTTTAAAAATGCCAACATGTATCAAAAATTTAAAAATGGATTAAACTATATCATGTAAAAAGTATATTCCTCTCCTTTTAATAACAGATCAGTAATGGACACACTAACAAAGAGTCAATTTAAAATCTGACCATGAAAACTAAATAGAAGAAGAAAGTAAGGATTAAGATACAGATCCTTTGACTATGGTGGGGCTGACCAGTAACCACAGTATGCATGTATGCGGCTCCATTTTCTATGTTTCCATCTGTTACTCCAAATGCCAACAGGATTCTGGGGAATAGTTATCTATTTTGAAAATGCCATGCTTTTTGCACGTTTTGACACTCTGGTGACTTGCATTTTGTCAACTGAGCACTGGAAGATTGTTCCATTATACTGCCCTGGAGTGGAAGGAGGGTAGCTAAAGGTGACACACAGGGGCCACATGCAGGAGGCTGTGTTTTAACTCAAAAGATTTTAGTTTTAACTGAGGAATAAGTCATTCTCAATTCCAAATCTTCCAGAAAAAATTTGTCCTCTAACCATATTTGAAGACAAAAGTGAATCATGTAGCTAAAATGTCTAAGCCATCATAAAAGCATCCAAACAAGCAAAAGTTAAAATACTCATAGAACTCCTCCCCCAAACATCCTAAAACAGTGACCTTTAGATCAGAAATGCTTGTGCTCCAGATAATTGCATTCTTGCCAACCTCCCTCCTCCCCTTCCGCCTCCCTCCCTACCACCCACCCCCCTTCATCCAAATGCAAGCACATCAAAACTGCTTTTTGCTGTTTAGGGGAACTGAGAGACTACATTTTAAATTGGTGTTCCCTAAGCCAAATAATTATTTGCTCATCTTTTCTATCCACATTTAGATTTCAGTAGTTTGTTTTTTCTTTCTAAGGAATTAAGAAAAAAAATTTTCTCATTTGTATGATTAGACATTTTAGAAGACTCAGAATCAAAATGAAAATACTCAAAGCAATGCAATTCCAACCTGAATTAGTGGGTTTTTCATTTCTTGGGAAACATATCTGAACGAAACATTGCTGATTTCAGAAAAAGTCTAGGGTGCATGCTAGTTTACATGTTTGATATTCTTTCGGAAGACTTCATTGAAAAGACAGATAGGAAAATTATTCTCTCTGATTAAGACTGGGAGTAAAGCATGGGATGAGAAAAGAGGCAGAATATGGCAAGTTGCCTCATTAATATTCCACAATATTTTGATTTAAAAAAATTAAGTCTCAGCATGAAATTTATCTAAGAAAAATATCTGTGCTACTTCCCAGTTACCTGGTGACAGTAAACTATGGTATGATTATTTTGAAACTCTGCTGTGTCCTTAATATCATGGCTGAGTTCTGGTATGGAGCTGACACCAGCATTTCCCTCTTCAATGGTCCCATTAGCCATGAGATAATGATAATTCTACACATAATAATGATGGTGGCCTTCCGTTTCTGAATGCTTATTATGTGCCAGATCTTATGCTAAACACTTTACATGCATATTATCATTTTTTAAAACAGTATACTCTAAAGCAGATTTAAAGGAAGTGTTGGTCAAAGCATGACTTCCATTTAGATAAGGACTTGGGTTCATATAATCACTTCTAAGAACATTCTGCGTTTTCTTTAAATCAAAATTCTAAGACCTTGATGTGCTTCTCTTCCAGCAAAATTGTTTAAGCTCTTATTGCTCCCAGCATTAAGGATGTAACACATCCTTCTGCTCCCTTTCCAGCCTAACTGGGTGTCACGGCCAACTGTCTCTAACGAAATAAAGACATCTCCCACCTCCCTGTTAACTGATGCAGGACTTGGCTGTGCAGATTTATAACAGACTCTACAATAATTAATTAGGCCTATTTACTTAATTGTATATCATAATACTTTTGTTTTTAATATTTCTTTCTATTAGCTTTTGCTATGGTTATTATTTATGGGTTTCATAAAAAATGATTTGTTAAAGAAAATAAGACTCTATTCCTAAGAAGGGAAGAATCCTAACTTGGCCTTTCTTAGAAATTTCCATCTATGTGCATATGACACTGTACTGTTCTACCGGTTGAAAATATGGCTTCTTTTCCCATATGGTGTGTTTCTAGAGAGCTAGACAGGGGTGTTTCGGATTAAGCAGAGCAGGATGGAGTCATTGCTGCTGGGAAACATCCCGTCCACACAGTGAAACATACTAGCTGAAGAAAACATTTGTTGAAACATTATCTATCAGACAACCTGTTCCCGTGCTGAGAAGCTAATGTTGCCTCTCCTGTACCAGTTAATTCCTTCCAAAAACACATGTAGTTCCAGCCGGGCTGTATCATTCAAATCATAATCCATCGTGGGACACAAACCTGGAGATGTTTGACTTTTACTATTCAATAGTCAGATCTCTGATAGATTTCCTGACTTACCCTAAAGAACATAATTCTTCATTCAGATCTATGCTGCAGGCAAAAGGCACGATTTGAGAAACAATGTGTTTTCTACTACCTAAACTCACATGTACAACAAAAAGCACCAAGATTAGTATTCTGTAAACCTTGCTACCACTCTAACTATGACAAATGGCACTGTTTGCAATGACCAAATTAAGCAGTAGACGTGGATCTACTATTCCCCAAGAAAATATTCTCTATATTCTTATCCATTTTATATTTCTTAACATCTTTTGAGAAGAACCATTTAAAGTGTATTTAGTGATAAATAAAAACAAAATGCAAGTTAAAACTGTTCATTTCTTAACACAAATTTCATGCCCAAGCTGAAGAGTCTGTTTGTTGGTTAGTTCATATTTTCTCCGTTAGGACGTTTCTCTGTGGCACTAGTGATTTGGATTTCTTTAAAAGAAAGTTTGTTTATCCTGAAAGTGAAATAACTTAATAGGCTTGGTATATTTTAATTTCATAACAATCTAACTTCGCTGAATTAACAAGGGCACTTTGCTCTTCCCTAGTCCATATGTAACTGGAGGTAATTTCCTCTGTTACTCTGGAGGCTAACTCTTATTATAATTAGCCTACTGGGGCTTCCCTGGTGGCACAGTGGTTGAGAGTCCGCCTGCCGATGCAGGGGACACGGGTTCGTGCCCCGGTCCGGGAAGATCCCACATGCCGAGGAGCGGCTAGGCCCGTGAGCCATGGCCGCTGAGCCTGTGCGTCCAGAGCCTGTGCTCTGCAATAGGAGAGGCCACAACAGTGAGAGGCCTGCATACTGCAAAAAAAAATAATAATAATAATAATAATGATTAGCCTACTGTACCTAGGGAGTTTCTCTAGGGCCTATAATGTGGAGGTTTTTGAGGTGTATCAACAAAAAAGAGAGCCAAGAGAAAACCAGAACGTGCTTACAAACTATTTAGATGTGAACAATGTCAAGAATACTACATATTAAACATTAGCAATTCAACCACACTGGTCTTAGAAATTGGTTAGCTTGAATGGATTTGTGGAATATAAGAAAGGTTATAAACAAATAAGGTAAGCATGTGATTCCAAAGGCTGGAAAATAATCATACAGGTAACCCAAAGGAAAAAGAAAGAAATGAATAATGCAAAGAATGTAGATGTAATGAATTAGATAGCAAAAGTAGAACACATTTGCAACAAAACCAGAACTAGTAGCAAAAAGGAAAAACTTCATGCTAGTTTAATTTGTATTTTTTAAGAGAAAAAAGTCCAAAATAAATAAATAAACAGAGGAGGTTCATTTCATTCCACTGGCTCACTGAGGACAATCACATGGCCATCCTGCCCCGTCTCTAACCCAGTCTGTCACTACTGCAGAGGCAAAATAATGATGTGACTTAAAACCTAGAATCTGGAGTCAACTCTTACAGGTTTGAGTCCTGGTTCTCTCACTTACTAGCTGTGTAACCCTGGACAATTTACTTCACCACCCTTGCCTTACTTTCCATATCTTTAAAATGGGAATAATCACAGAACCTAACTCAAGGTTTTATGAAGATCTGTTGAACAAAAGTTGTAAAGCACTTAGAACCATACCTGTAAACAGAGAAAAAACTATTTAGTCAATAATAATAAAATCCCCTATTTTTCTCTACAGAAGGATGGGAGTTTTTTCATGGACCTCAATGTCTACACTGAAACATCAGACTACTGCTTTCTGTGCAACTTTGTACTCTCCTTAATGGCCATTTCATATTGTTTAAAAATGAGTCTACATAGTCTCTGACAGTTTCCCCCATCCAAAAGGGTAAGTGTAATTTCTCTCCCTCTAAGTAGGGACTGACCTTAGTATCTTCTTTTGTTGAATGGAATGTGTTGGAAGTGAGGCTGCACAGGTTCTAAGATGAGGCATTAAAAGGTGGCACTTCCAGGGGCTGTTAAAAGCTTCCAGGGGCTGCTCTCTCTTGAGATTCTTGCCCTTGGAGTCCATCTACCATATTGCAAAGAAGCCCAGGCCATATGGAGAGGCCACAGTCTCTCACAGAGTGTTCTGGCCAACAACTTCAGCTAAGGTCCTTACCAACAGCCAGTATCAATCACCAGATATGTACAGAGACCTGTTGTACAAAAATGTCCATATAGTTTACAACACTGTAATGTATAGTTAAGAGTTGTTAAAAGGGAGAGATAGTTAATTTTAAGTGGCAGCTTGACTGGACGATGGATGCACAGAGATTTGGTCAAACAGCATTCTGGGTGTGTCTGTGAGGGTGTTTGGTTGAGAATAACATTTGAACCAATAGAACGAATAAAGCAGATTACCCTTCCTGATATGGGTGGGCTTCATCCAGTCTCCTGAAAACCTGAGGGGAACAAAAGGGCTGAGTAAGAGGGAGCTCCACCTGTCTCCTGAGCTGGGAAACTTGTCTTTTCTGGCCTTCGGACTCAGGCTGAAATATAGGTTCTCCTTGGGTCTCTAGCCTGCCACCTTCCAGACTGGAACTTATCCCATCACCTCTCCTGGTTCTCAGGTCTTCGGACTCAGACTGGAACTACACCATCCATCGACTCTCCTGGGTCCCCACCTTGTTAAATGCAGACCTTGGGACTTGTCAGTCTCCACTACTGTGTGAGCCAATTCCTTATAATCAATCAATCCCTCTCTCTCTCTCATTCCATGTATACGTATGTATGTGTATATATATTTGGTTCTGCTTCTCTGGAGCAGGGGTCCCTAACCCCAGGCCACGGACCGGTACCAGTCTGTGGCTTGTTAGGAACCAGGTTGCACAGCAGGAGGTGAGCGGTCGGCAAGTGAGCAAAGCTCCATCTGTATTTACAGCCGCTCCCCATTGCTCACATTACCGCCTGGGCTCTGCCTCCTGTCAGATCAGCGGCGGCATGAGATTCTCATAGGAGCGCGAACCCTACCGTGAACTGTGCATGTGAGGGGTCTAGGTTGTGCGCTCCACATGAGAATCTGATGCCTGATGACCTGATGGGGAGCTGAGGCGGTGAGGCTAGCACTGGGGAGTGGCTGCAAATACAGATTATCATTAGCAGAGAGGTTTGACTGCATAGCGACCATCATAAATCAACTGCTTGCAGGCTCATATCAAAACCCTATCAGTGCGTGGCAAGTGACGATTAAGCTGCATCTGGTGGCAGGCTTTTTAGTGGCAGGTGAGTTCATGTACTTCAGTTGTACAGCTGCACCTGGTGGCAGGCCTTAAGTCAGAATCTGACACTTATTTTGGTCTGTGTGTGGTCTGCCCATTATTTTATTTATCACTTCCGTCCAAGCCTCTTTCCCCGCACTGTGCACTTGTCTCAGTCACAGTTTTGGTAAGCCCACAAGCTAACCCTAGCTGAAGGGAGTAAAATACAAACATCACTGGAGAGCTTCTTTGAAAAGGGGGAAAGACCCAATGATGAGACAGCAAAAGACTCTAAGACTGCCAAGAAAAAGAAAGCTGCATTTAAAAGAAAATACCAAGAGTCCTACTTAAATTACGGGTTCATTGCAACAGATGATTCATGTTCTCCAAGCCCACTTTGTATAATATGTGGCGACCAGCTATCTAGCGAAGCCATGAAACCTTCAAAACTGCTTCACCACATGGAGACCAAGCACCCTACATTGAAAGACAAGCCTTTGGAGTTTTTCAAAAGAAAAAAACGTGAACACGAAGAACAGAAGCAATTATTGAAGGCCACCACTTCATCACATGTGTCTGCACTGAAAGCATCCTTCTTAGTAGCTAACCACATTGCTAAAGCTAAGAAGCCCTTTACTATTGGTGAAGAGTTGATCCTGCCTGCTGCAAAGACATTTGTCATGAACTTTAGGAGAGGCTGAAGTTCAAAAGGTGGCACATGTTCCACTTTTGGGTAGCACCATAACTAGATGAATCGATAAAGTAGCAGAGGGTATTAAGGCACAATTGTTAGAGAGGATTAATGAGTCACCGTGGTACGCAATCCAGGCTGACGAGTCTACCAATGTTGACAACAAGGCAACAATGTTTGTTTTTGTGTGATATACTTTTCAGGACGACGTGCATGAGGATATGCTATGTGCACTTTTGTTGCCAACCAACACCACAGCTGCAGAACTATTCAAGTCTTTGAATGATTACATATCAGGAAAACTGAATTGGTCACTTTGTGTTGGTATATGCACAGACAGAGCAGCTGCCATGACTGGACGGCTTTGTGGCTTCACTAATTGGGTGAAAGGGTTAGCTTCTGAATGTGAGGCTATGCACTGTGTCGTCCATAGAGAAATGCTGGCAAGCTGAAAAATGTCACCTGAACTTAACAACGTTTTGCAGGATGTGATTAAAATCATCAACCACGTTAAAGTCCATGCCCTTAACTCACGTCTGTTTGCGCAGCTCTGTGAGGAGATGGACCCAGAGCACACACGTCTTCTCTTACACACAGAAGTGAGATGGCTTTCCAAAGGGAGATCACCGGCCAGAGGTTTTGAGTTACAAGAGCCGCTCCAGATATTTCTTTTAGAAAAACAGTCACCACTGGCAGCACATTTCAGTGACACAGAAGGGGTCGGAAAACGTGCTTACCTGTGTGACATATTCCACCTGCTCAACGAACTCAATCTGTCACTTCAGGGGAGAACGACAACTGTGTTCAAGTCGGCAGATAAAGTGGCTGCATCCAAAGCCAAACTGGAATTATGGGGACGACGAGCGAACATTGGGATTTTTGACATGTTTCAAACATTAGCGGAGATTTTGAAAGAGACTGAGCCAGGGCCTTCTTCCTCCCAGCTGGTGCATGATCACCTATCTCAGCTTTCAAAAGAGTTTGAGCATTACTTCACAACTGCAAAAGACCCCCAAACTGGGAAGGAATGGATCCGCGACCCATTTGTGAAGAGGATCAACTGCTTGAGATCGCAAATGACGGCAGCCTTAAAAGTATGCTTGAGACAACTTCACATCTCCATACCTTCTGGATTAAAGTCAAGGCGGACTATCCTGAGACTGCCACAAAAGCACTGAAAAGTGTGCTTCCATTTCCAGCATCCTATCTTTGTGAAGCAGGGTGTTCTGCAGTGACAGTAACCAAAACGAGATTACGGAGTAGATGGACATAAGCAACACACCCCGGGTGTCACTGTCTCCCATCACCCCCAGATGGACCATCTAGTTGCAGGAAAACAAGCTCAGGGCTCCCACTGATTCTGCATAATGGTGAGCTGCATAATTATTTCATTATATATTACAATGCAATAATAACAGAAATAAAGGGCACAATAAATGTAATGCGCTTGTATCATCTGGAAACCATCCCCCCGCCCCCCAGATCTGTGGAAAAATTGTCTTCCACGAAACCAGTAACTGGTGCCAAAAAGGTTGGGGACCACTGCTCTAGAAAACCTGAGTAACATAGAGGGTAAATTTATGCTATATATATATATATACACACACACACACAATTTAAAATACTCTCCTGGAGGAAGTTATAAGGATTTGATGACTCAATATTGATAAAGCACTTAAAACCATGCCTGGAAAATAGAAAACTACTATTTAAATGTCCATTAAATAAACAAACTTACCCTCTATTCTCTGGAGAAAGATGGGAGTTTGTCTACAGATCACATATAATTTCTTTCTCTACACTGACATACTGGAGTGGAGGCTCTTCTTTTCAAAACTTTTATTATTTTCAATCCCATGTCCCTTTTTGTCTTTAACCACTAATACCTAAATGTGAAGGCACGATTTCAAAGATCAGTCTGCATAAATTTGACCTCCTCATCTTCTTACCTCAATTCAACTACCACCCTGTACACTTATTCATTTTCCTAACAGGGGATAAAAATCATATCTCTGGATGTATCTATTCTCCCTGTAAAGCACAGTGCTTTACCTGCAGGAAGTAGTCTGCAGCTACCCTGCCTTTCCTATTCTCTGTACTGTGGGCACGTCATCTGCAGGTTCACCAACTTATTCCTCCTGCCTGTTTATTCTCCTCACAACTGTCCTCTTGTCTGAATCCCATTGTTATTTCATAAACCCCACCTGGATCATAAAAACACCTGTTCCTTCCAGCCCTCCCTCCTTCAATTCCTATGGCAGCTAGAGTCTATCATATAAAATTGTCAGCCATCAGTCAGCAGATAGGTCCAAAGGGTGCCAGTGCATTGATCCATCCACCTTCAGGGCAGTGGGGAGTAGCCTGGAAGGACTGGAGCCCATGGGCCAGTCACTTCCCTCTGGACCAGCCTCACTGATTCTCTGTGTGCCCCAATATGAAAAAGCTGGGGAGCTCTGGTCTATACTAGCCGTCTACGTTTAGAAATTAGTATCTTGAACTGTTTTTCTTTTAATGCAGATATTCATTCCATTCAGTTAGATTACAAACCTGTCCCAAGGGAACATTATCACTTACATCTTCTTTGACAGCAGAGAGCCATGCAAATGGTAGCCGCTTAGTGGAGTGTACTTCGTAGATCAGATCTCCCATAGCCTTGGTTTAAAATCCGCACCTTGCCATTTTAAAGCCCCGTGGTCCCTTGGGATTTCATAATTCTCAGTCTGTTAAATCCTAATCTGTAAGGTGGGGAGACTGAAGTGAGGATTAAATGAGCAAATGCATCTAAAGTGCTCATCACACAGAAGACGTTCAATAAATGACAGCTGCTTTCTTACGTGATTTCCATGCTGCTGATGAAGATAAAGGAGGAGATGTGAAAGTTAATGCCTGTATCAACAAGATATAAACTTCCTGGAAAAGAAAAATCTATCTGAAAAATAAAAGTTTACAAGAATAGAAAATGAAAATCTGAATGTTAAGATTAAAATTCCAGAAACACACACACAGCGGTTAGGTTTAAAGCAGGCACCTGATCTCTAGTAACTGATTTCTGTCCCTCTGCCTGATGATTTGCATGTTCTTTGGAAGAAGTCTCCCAGTCACATCGCTGTCGTCACACTTAGTTATAATCCAGGAGCATTTGCCAGTTTTAGTTCAACAAGTGCTAAGCATTTTGTTGCCATATGTGCTGTAACCAGATTTTCTTAACGTAGCTTTCAAAGCTACAGATCTCCTTCTCTTTCTTGATGGAAAAATGTTAAAAAACCTAAAGCAAAATACAAATTTGGTTTTGAAACAGAATTCAGGGAAACCTTCTGAAAACCCACCTGCTATCCAGAAAACAAGATGCTTACTCTCCCCTCCTTTAGTCGAGAGCAAATGTCAGTAGCTGCTATTTCATCCACCCTTTACAGAACAAATGCCAGACAGGATGACATATGAGAAGACATTCAGTGCTCTGCGGTCATCAGGAATAGTTACAGAAGTAAAAGGACAAGCCAGTACCCATGCCGCCAGGGACTCTCCCACTGCAGCAGATGGAGGGTGACCAGTGGATGGAGGTGAGAGCACATCTTCCTGGACTGCAAAACACGCTGGATTTGCAGTCAGATGCCACCCAAGAATAGAAATACAGAAATGAAACATCTAGGTGTGGAAAAGCAAAAACCTCTTACAGAGCAATTCTTGTTTCTTCCATGTAGAGCATGAAGCTTAGTTATTCTGAAAAATTATTTTTAACATAAAAAATGCCCGGGTATATACAAAATCGGATTTCCCCAGTACATATAAGTAAGTGCACATTTAGCAGGCTAAATTCATGAGAGACACATTCCATTTGTCATGGGACTTAATAACCCAAATAAAAGAAATTAGGTGTTTTACATTTTAAATGTTGCTTCCTTAAATTTGAACTATTCATATCCTTCTAAATTTAACCATGAAACTTTGACAAAACATGTCCTCCATTTGAGGAAACGATCCAGGTATACTCTATGATATGGAGCCCCTTTTTTTATGCCTGATGAAAGGAATCACTTAATTTACAATCCACCAACTACCTTCAACTGTCTTGCCAGAGAACCATTAGTTATAATCATTCTGTGAAAGAATTCGATAGTTTTCCTTTTCACAGCAATAAGAAAGAACATAATGCTTCCTAGAACAAGTTGTTTGAAGAGCAACTTTTCAGAAACTGAGTGAACATTTTGGCTCTAGGTACCTGATTAAAAAAAAAATCAATTCTCAAGAATTAACAATAGTCTGACCATCACCACAGTGGATGGTGAACAAACCAGTAAAAAACAGCTCCAGCAAAGATGAGCCACAAAGAAGGAGTGTGCGGACAACCCTGGGTTAGAGATGGCAAAAACAAAGCAAGAAAAGTGCCACAAAATGAATGAAAAAAATTAACTGAGGCAGGAAGATAAAGCAGCACAAGTATGACAAATGGAAAGAAGAAGGAAACTAGAGAAGCCGAGGAGTGCAGGGCGAGCTTGTTGCACGTGTCCAGATGCTATTTCCACCTTCCTTTTCCTTCTTCTCCTTAGCATGCCTGCAGCAGCCTGGCAGCCAGTGTTTCTACGCTGCCCACCCCCGTCCCCCATTGTCCATAATCTGCCACTTGGAAGAAGCTAAATGCTCCAGCGTTTTTGTGATCACCTTTTCTTACTGAAATGTTGCTGTGTCTCATTCTTCAAAGTGCTTGGTGCAGGTAACGAAACTGAGAGTGCATTGTGTTCATCTAATTATTCATTCATTCAACACATACTCATTGGAATATTCCACAACGAATAATACGAGCAGATCTCTGCTGTCATCAAGCAAATAATAAAAAAGAAACACAAATACCTTAAAGCTACTTACAGGTTGTAATAAGTGCTACGGAGCATAGAAACAGGGTGCTGAGATAGGAGGACCTAAAGTAAGAAGCTCAGGAAAAGTCTCTTCGAAGAAAGGAGGTTTCACCTGAGATGGGATGAAGCCAGAAGAGACCAGCCATTCACAGTGTGGGCAGAACATTCCCAGAGAAGGAGAAGGAAGGTAAGGGTGGAGTGCTGTGAGCCATAGGGTCATGTTATGTCACAGCGAAAAGGAAAGACTCTTGAGTTTTACATGGAAGTGTGACATGTTCTAACTTATACTTTTCAAAAGATCATTTCACGGTTGTGTGGGAAATGAATTAGCATCGGGACGGGGTGGAAAACAAGAGACCGCTTTGAACACCTCTCCAGGTGAGAGCAAGGAGTGGCCGAGATGCAGTTTGCAGGACTGGCTGGTAGACTTCACTTGTGTCGGGTTTGTGAGACAGAAGTTTGAGGATTAGAATGTAGGGGGTGAAAAGCAAACGAGATGGACGGTTTGGACATGAGCTAAGATGTGGCAACAGTGGCAAAGTCTGGCTGATTTATTTCTAAATATTTCTTGCACCCACCTCTTCCTCTTCGTTCTGACCATTGCTACCCTAGAAGGTCCTCCTCACCTGATATCTGAACTGACAAGAGGTGCATTACTCCATCAGAGAGTACCTTATTGCTCCCTCCTGAACCCCGATCATAAACAAGGATTTTGGAAGGAATATAGTTCTCTGATGGAATATTCAGACAGGGTTGCCTCAGAATATAAAACTAATCTTTTACATATTGCACTTTTATTATATCAGAGCCAAATATACAATCTTTTACTAAAGTCAAATTTGTAAAGCTAAGAAAATATATCAAGCATCTAATCAATTCCAGTTTTAGAGAAAACCACAGACTATTCGACCTGGAACTTTCTCAGGCATCATGCAGTCCTGCCACCTGCCTTATATGAATAAGCAAACTGCTTCCAGGTACACGAGGAGCTGCCCACAGAACCGGAAGGACAGGAACGCAGGCCTCTTAATTCTTAGTGTGCATCATTTACACTTCTAATGTAACCACATTATATGATAAGATTTAACCAAAACAACAGCCGTCAAAGCTATTTTTTTCCAGAGGAGGCCAATATGGAAATTTCAGAGGCTCTAATGCCTGGACATTCTGTTTTCTTGTCAAATTTCCCAAATCATAAATAGATTAGGGGGTTGGAAAGAAACAGGTGTCCATCTTTTTGTGTGTTCATTATTAAGTAATCTGGCATGCATCAATGGAACATTTTTTTCCTGGCATTTTCCAATTGGCTTTTATAGGGCTTTTAAAATGGAATAATCCCTAATTGTGATGTTTGAAACTTGTTCAAAAAAAAAAAAACCTCCTCTAGGACAGGGAAAAAAAAAGAAAAGCTGCCAATCCTTAGCCAGGAAGCTTATCATTGAAATCCAATCCAAAGTACACACTGGAACCACAATTTGATGGTGAGCCAGAGAAGGGATTTCAAAAGAATGGTGATGATGATGATTTGGTCAAGTGGGAGACACCCTTGATATTTAAAGCTATCAATACCTGTGCCACAAAGAGCCATATACACTAAGAGAGATAATCTATGTGGGGGATAATGTGCTATTGTTTGAATAAAACAGGATAATCTCTAATTGTATGTGGCATTCCAGAAATTCTAACAGGAACAGAAAAATCTCTGCAATTCTATCATCGAATGTTCACAAATCTTTAACAGGATTCTTTACCAGCTGGTCTCTTTATCTGCAACATTTTTCTCACCTTTATCAATCACAGGATGTCTTCCCATCCATGGGTTCCCTGGTGGATGAGCAGTGGTTTCTGATACTTTTGCACTAAGTGACTTTCTCACAGCAAGTGAGAACCCTGCTTTTTTGTCCACCATCCACTCTTTAGAATTTAGGGTATAAAATGGCAATCAATGTATATATTTAGTGCACAACAACACCCAGCCAACAAATTATGTCAGATGCAGCCTCCTAAATATTGAGTGTATTTCCAACTCAATCATATTCTTCCTTTGATATTCCAGTCCCATAGGACCATGTAGTAGAGAAATCTGGAACTGTCTGGGTGGGGAGGGCATGGTAGAAATTTGTCCATCACACTAACTCAGAGCTTCCCCTGATCTCAATTAATCACCATCCCTGCATATTTCTAAGTTTTCCAAAATGTCTTTGGTTTATTTGAAGAGAAATGTTAGTCCCCAGCACTAGAAGTAATCCTTTCTGGCTCCTTCAGGCTCTTTGCTCTCTATTTTTCCCTCCGCCTCCTTCTCTTGCTTTCTCTGTTTCAAGTTCAGTAGGAAGGACGCATGCCATTCACCTCGTCATAGCTTTCACGGTACCAAGCTCACTGAGAGCTCACATACAGTGCACGCTTGACTAATAGTCCCAGGGAGCATCGTTCTGTCAAGCAGAACACGTGCTTAACATCAGGCCAACTCCTGACGCTGAAAGTTTTGCTTCTGACTCATCCCATCAAGGAAGGGATGCAGGGCTGGGGTTGATCTCCGAGTGAGTAATTACATCTGGGTGCCTCAGCGCTCCCTGCAATTCCATCAAAGTCTTCCTGTCCCAAATTACAGTGTTAACACAACAGTCTACTGTTAGGTAGTCTGCATATTTTCAGGTCAATAATAATATTTTCTTATTATACTTTTGATATGATAAATACTTTCTAGTATCATTAAGCTTCCTTAAGGTTAAAAGAACTGTAGAAACGTGAAGGAACATATCTTTAATAGTGGCAACGTTAACCATTCTAAACTCTATCAAGAAGCTGTGAACTGTGAGAAACAAGACAGTAAAATAGTCCTGTTTGGTGATTTTTTTTTTTTTTTTTGCAGTACGCAGGCCTCTCACTGTTGCGGCCTCTCCCGTTGTGGAGCACAGGCCCCAGACGCGCAGGCTCAGTGGCCATGGCTCACAGGTCCAGCTGCTCTGTGGCATGTGGGATCTTCCTGGACCGGGACACGAACCCGTGTCCCCTGCATCGACAGGCGGACTTTCAACCACTGTGCCACCAAGGAAGCCCCTGTTTGGTGAATTTTTAAACTAAATTAGACTGATGTAAAATTACAGAGAGAGGGTTGTTGAGTCATCAGAAGCACAGTCCTAGCAAAACTCGTGTTTTGTGTGCCTGCTGTTCCCATTCCCATAATGTGCTACTGTAACCGGCTCTCACTTTAAAGTGGTTGTACTAAACAAACACCGTATGCTAACACATATATATGGAATCAAAAAAAAAAAAAAAAAGGTTCTGAAGAACCTAGGGGCAGGACAGGAGTAAAGACACAGACGTAGACAATGCACTTGAGGACACGGGGAGGGGAAAGGGTAAGCTGGGATGAAGTGAGAGAGTGGCATGGACATATGTACACTACCAAACGTAAAATAGATGGCTAGTGGGAAGCAGCCGCATAGCACAGGGAGATCAGCTCGGTGCTTTGTGACCACCTAGAGGGGTGGGATAGGGAGGGTGGGAGGGAGACGCAAGAGGGAGGAGATATGGGGATATATGTATACGTATAGCTGATTCATTCTGTTATACAGCAGAAACGAACACACCATTGTAAACCAATTATACTCCAATAAAGATATTTAAAAAAATAAAAATAAAAAAATAAAGTGGTTGTACTGCTTTTTCCTCTGTTGTAGTTGCTAGGATACTACTTTCTGCTTCTAGGTATTCTTGTTCCTCAGGGACCATATACATTTCACCCAGGCCTGCCTGAATGTAATGCTTGGCTATCTGACCTGTCACCCCTACTCTAAGGCTGAACACTCAAAACCCATGAGAAAAATTGAGATGTGCTGCTCCCCTGAGACTATAATGAAGGCCCAGACAAGGCTCTGATTTCCTGAGCAGAAATCAAGTTGCAAGCCAATCACTTGGGTTCTGATCCGAGTATGATCATGAATGATCAAGTCAACCGAGCCTCCCTCTCCTTTTTGGCTCCGAGAGTCGGCTCTGGCATGTGTAACTGGGAACAAGGGTGGCCCCTCCAGGGGAGATGTTGCTGGGACTCACAGAATGACATCTGAAGTATGCCCATGAGAGAGATTTTCCAATAATCATTATTCTATTCCACCGATCTTCTGTCTCTGATGAATTCTCCTGCTTACCTCAGAGGTAAGCTACTGAAAAAGAAAAATATTCTATACAAAACCCTGGGGTTGCTTTCACCCCAGGGATTTACAAATCCATCTGGCCAGGTGGAATGTCAGTGATTATTCATTGAACAAATCATTATTCACCAGCAAAAACTATTCCACTTTGGATATAGCTCAGGTATTTTTATTGTTTATTTTTGGGGTTTTGTACCCTTTAGACAGTGCACCCTATAGGGAATGGTTTTCAGAAGCTATTACAGAACCAAGGCCTAGCAGTGGAATTGGGAATGACTGAGACATTATACAGTAGTTTTCTGCCAAAGTGAAAAAAAAATACATGATATGAGACCATGAATATCTGGGAAACAGATTCACTGCACCACGAGAAATTGTAGAGGTCATCAAATGAACCTGATTTGGCGAGCAAAATCCACAGCAGGCCAGTATATAAAAAACAAATGCTGTATAATATCACTTATATGTGGAATCCAAAAAAGCTGAACTCAAGAGAAATAGAGTAGAATGGTGGTTGCCAGGGTAGCAGAAAAGGGGAGACGTTGATCCAAAGGTACAAACTCCCAGTTACACGAGGAATAAGTTCTGAGGATTAACTGTACAGCACAGTGATTATAGTTATCAATACTGTATTACATACTTGGAAGTTGCTGGTGAATAGATCTTAAATGTCCTCACCACAAAAAAGAAATGGCAATTATGTGACACGATGAAGGTGTTAGCTAAGACTATGGCGGTAATCATTTCCCAGTATTTAAGTGTATCAAATCAACAACTTGTATGCCTTAAACTTATACAATGTTACATCTCAATTATAACTCAATAAATCTGGGAAAAATTAAAACATAAATTACTGTTTTTAAATGAAAAAAGAAAAAGAACTTTTGTAATAGGTTCCACTGTTGCCAAAGACTTGCTCTTAAGAATGAAGTGGGTTCAGCTCCAAGCTGGATCACGAGGGCTTGAGTCACCTGGGCTTATGGCTCCCACAAGAAAGCATGGAGAGCATACATTATAAAACACACATACACAGTCAACTCTATTATCTATAATTAGCCTCTCAAGTTCGATTAATATAATTAAGTTAGAGGGTTTATAAATCTACTGTTTTAATATCTCCTATCATGACTTTTCTTTTATTGAATCTGTATTCAAAGAAACAAACATACAGCAATTTTTCTTTATACGCTTTTTTTTTTTTCAGGAAAACATTGTTTTTCATGCACGGTCACATTGTTTAGATTGAAGGTCTACATCATGGAGAAAGGAACTATTTCTGAGCTTTGGAACAGGGTAAAGAAACTAGAAAATAAGTTAACTCCTCTTGAGCAGTATCTCTAAAGCCACTCTTGGAAGTGTTTTGAATGCTTAAGAATTTTAGATGCAAAATTATCCCAAAGTCATAAGTGAAATAAAGGTAAATATACTATCTATCTGCACCACTGTTTCTTTCTGTTGTATGCATGGTTCGAGTCAACTGCACAAAACCTCTGTAGAAATGCAAAGATAGGGCACATTTGCTGGGAAGTAAGGAGAGTGGAGTGCCACGGTGTCTCTGTGCTCCCCCAACATTCCTGAGCATTCTAAAACACAGCACATGCTCATAAATATCTATTAATTAATTAAGCAAATAAAATGGCCACATACAGAAGACAGTATGAATTAGAAACAACTTTTTGGACTAAATACTATTTAATTAAAGAGCAGAAGGAAAGAAATTATTTTGGTCCAAAGGATAAGGAAGTATTTTTTAGGTGGAGTGAGAAAGACAGGAACAAGCATTTTAAACTATCACAATGGATGAAAATGTATAGAGGGATGTGTATATTGTATCAACATATAAACTTGGTTGATTGAAGCATAACTACCATCCAGTTGTGTAACCAAATAGCCATATTTTCAATTTTCATTCCCATAGGACTTTAAAAATTTGTAAAAGGTTTCTGAATATTATAGCATTAAGTCTTGGAGAATAACTCAGTGATGGAGGAATAATCATCCTCACTTTACAAACAAAGAAATGAAGGCTCAGAAATGTTAGTGAATTATCTAAAGGTACTTACAAGAGGTAGATGTATAAATTTCTTCTGGTTTACTGTGTAATGTACCTCTACTAAGCCAATGTGTGGTTTATACAAATGTAAGTACAATTTTGTGTGGCCAATGGGGTGGAAGGATGGGGATAAAAACACAGGAGACAATTATTGGAGCTCTTAAACTTCAAGTTATTTATCATAACTCTTGCCTTCTACCATATATTGAATTTTCTTGGTAAAAATTCTTAAAAAATCAGAGACTTTTCAATTTGTAGTTCTGGGAAAAACCACAGGATGTCATCTTATATAATTCTTTTTTCTGGCAAGCTGTTATTTTTAGACAAGTAATATAAATTTTAAAGCTGGTATAAAGCTTATTTTTTAAGTGAATTTTATTATTTTGAATGGTAATTCATCCCTATGGCTTAGAAATCAAAATGATTTAATAAATTATATATTAAAAAGTCTTGCTCTGACTCTAATTTCTGTTGTCCTCAATTCTCACACTCACTGACCCATTCTCACCTCATTGTGTATATCTCTCTGTTTTATACACTCAGATACACACACACAAACACACAGAACACACACACAGACATACACTCACGCACATTCATATTTCCCTCTTTATTACAAAAAAAGTAGCATAATGGACATATCACTCTACGCTATTTTAAAGTTTAACCCATCCTGAGATATTTTATAATCAATACAATCTAATCAATTTTTAAAATTAATTTTTATTGGAGTATAGTTGCTCTACAATGTTGTGTTAATTTCTGCTGTACAGCAAAGTGAACCAGCTATACGTATACACATATCCCCTCTTTTTTAGATTTCCTTCCCATTTATGTCACCACAGAGCACTGAGTAGTGTTCCCTGTGCTATACAGTAGGTTCTTATTAGTTATCTATTTTATACATAGTATCAATAGTGTATATATGTCAATCCCCATCTCCCAATTCATCCCACACCCCCGGTTCCCCTCTTGGTGTCCATACATTTGTTCTTTACCTCTGTGTCTCTATTTCTGCTTTGCAAATAAGTTCATCTGTATCATTTTTCTGGATTCCACATACAAGTGATAGTACCTGTGGATGTTTATGGACAAGCGCTTGGGTTCTTCCTAATTTTTGCTGTAAAACCTTTGAATAGTGAATTGTAGAACAGACAGAGCTAAACTGTAAAGTTAGGTATGCCCATATCTGTGGCCTTTGACCTTTAGCTCCCCGCTTCCTCAGTTCCTCTTTTGAGGATGACGTTCTTTGACGGCTTGCTCGCCATCACCACCGATGCTCCCCTTATCTCCTCAATAAGGGAGGAGAGAAGTGGAAGACAGGATGGTGGAAAGATGTTCTGTTTCCAAATTTTCTGGGTAAATGCTAGGTTACACTTTCAGGCCAAAGTTAAAAGCAACACATTCAGATGCTAAACCATAGACATTTACGAGCTTTTAACGCATAGATTTCTTCTGCATAACCCCTGGCTTTTTCCAACATGCATTAATCTAGCCATAGGCACATGATTCCTTTTGCCCTTCAGGGCCCCAGTCATTAATGCTGAGGAATTATCAACAATCAAAGTTCAGGCAAGGAACTCCCATGTAGAATATCACTTTTTTTTTTTTTTTGCCTTTAAAGATTAAATTTCGACTAGCACCTGATAATTTGATACTAACCTATCTCTACTTGCAGCTCTATGTAGATTTAGCATTAGATTCATCTCCACCCAGGGGCAATGTAACCCAAAAAAAAGCCCTGGTTCAATGTTTTTGAAAATAAAGGTCTAAATGGGGAGTATCCTAATGATTCAGAAAAGAGGTCAACTTTCTGGCATTGAGCAGAAAACAGCACACAGATATGAACCACCCACTCCAAATTACTAGCTACATCTTAAGTGATGAAAAAAATTTTAATGCAAAAATAGTTATTTAAGGTGTTGCATATCAGAACATACTTAAAAGTACCTTAGGGATATTGTGAAATACCACAGTTTCCCATCTTTCATGTCTACATATCTTACTGCTGCATTTTATGTTCGGCACTGGTTGTCTACACAAACTGTTTCTGGAAAATCAAAGTTTATTAATGACATGCTGAAAAAAATAACCCGGTCTCTTTCTCTCCATTTAATCCCAGTGTTCATTTCCTCTTCATCATTCTCTCATATGGCCTTTCATTGGTGTTCCAATCCAGGTGAATGGTACAGATTTCCAGGAAGGGTAGTATTTCTGGAATAAATGTTCTTTCTAGTCTGAGCTACACGACAGCAACAAACCCTGTTGAAAAGAGAAAATTCTTTCCTACCTGACACCAAATAACTGTTTTGAGCAATTATCTTCTCTGAACTGACAGGTTGTTCTGCAATGTAGACACAGCTTAGTCAATTTAGTGCATGAATGGTACATGAAGGGTTCCATATTCAAAGCAGAAAAAATGTACACCTGTTCACTCAACATCCAGAGTATTTATTTAGTTCAATAACACCTATTTTAAAAGATTGACTATGGGGCTTCCCTGGTGGCACAGTGGTTAAGAATCCGCCTGCCAATGCAGGAGACACGGGTTCGAGCCCTGGTCTGGGAAGATCCCACATGCCGCGGAGCAACTAGGCCCGTGAGCCACAACTACTGAGCCTGCGCATCTGGAGCCTGTGCTCCTCAACGAGAGAGGCCGCGATAGTGAGAGGCCCGTGCACCGTGATGAAGAGTGGCCCCTGCTCGCCGCAACTAGAGAAAGCCCTCGCATAGAAACGAAGACCCAACACAGCCGAAAATAAATAAATAAATAAATAAATTTAATAAGATTGACTATGTAGATTATAAAAAGTTTTCTTTTGAACGTGTTCATCTTACCCACTACATAAAATTGGAAAATAATGACAATGGATGTTTAATAGTTTTGTTAATAACTGATGAGGTGACAGATATGTCAAAATCTAAAAACATACCATGAACTCCCACTTTTATAAATCCATCACAATCACAGATACTGTAAAAAAGTTATATGCAAATTTTCTCCTTGAATTCTTTATAACTAGAAACTGGAAACAATCAAGAAGATCTACAATAAGAAAGTGGGTAAATAAACAAAGGCACATTTTATTTTTTATTCTTTTCTGCCACATAGTACAAGAATGATCTCCAAAAGGTGAGTCAATTTCAGAGTGCATACTGTTCCTTATTCTTCCCTCCAACACCCTACAAGGAGCGATTCCAGAAGTTGCACTCAGTTTCAAGATGGCACACACACTAAAAATGGAATCAAAACATAAAAAGGTGATTTTTGTCCCCTGTTGAAATAGTTCTAATCCAACTGATTTAGTCCTGGGTCTATATGTACAACTGAACTTAGGAAAGTTTTAATCACCTAGAAAGTACATTGTTATTTCCCCTGGGATATGGGAATTAGAGAATGATTTTCAAAAACTTATGAAAAGAAATGAGTACCTTGTGAGATTAAACACTGCACCAGCTTGATTGCATAATACTATTTACCAGACCCTGTATTATTACAATGAACAGATTTCTTGAGGCTTTTTCATCCTTATGATTATTATTGTAAAAGCCCATAATGGAGTTCATAATTTCACAGAAAGTCATATTCTTTACCATGGGTGTGGGGGAGATTGTCTTTTCATACGTGCCAGTGAGACCTTAATGAAGGAGTTCCTTTTGGGCCTATGTTTTCTCTACAGGAAAGCGGCCTGAATGTCTGCAGTAGGGGCACATTCTCCCCTGTATGCCTAGGAGTGCAACTTCCTATAAAACTTATATTTCAAAGCCTACACATAAGGCTTAAAGAAAAATGCCACTCGGAAAGCAACTTGGAACAAAGGATCAAATGAAATACCACTATGGAGAATGCACGGTAACTATGGACTCTATATTTTCTTCCCCCCTTCTATTATTATTAATTCTCAGCTTAGTTCTAAAAGCATCCTGCTTTCCAGAGAGAAAGTACAAATTTGCATGCACTCCGTATGAATGCCTTCCATAGGTTTACTTATTTTATCTTAAACTTGAAGGTAGTTATCACCCTGGAGTTGTTCTGAAATCCAGCTCATTTAAACAAAAGGAATGCAATGTTAAAGGCTGTTTTTCTGCCTTGAAAGTAGAAAAAACAAAACAAAACTAAAAAAACAAGGACAGTAATTCTATTTTCATTTCTAAGTAATGTCTATATAGAATCCATAAATGTTATGAAGATGAAATTATTCTCTCATAAATCTGAAAATACATAAGCTATCACACAAATCAGACACTTCTCTTCAGTGGCATGGACACCCCTTCCTTACCCATAAGATTGATCTTTTATGTTTGTTTGTTTGTTTTTTAATAAACCATCATGAAGGCCTGCTACCCTTGTAACAGACACTTGATATTTTTCCAAAGCAAGAAGTTTCATTTAAAAAGACAGCCAAGATTCATGCTCTGGTCATTTGGTATATAAATCAACAGACAGCGCTGCTGCTTCACTTTGCATTTGTATAGTGCACTTTAGCTGATTTAAGGCAAAGTCAAGCCCTTTCCATGTAATGGACATTACACCTCCCCAATCCCCACCTTCCTTCCACTGGGATACCCCTTCCTGTCATTGTTTTTTCAAGCAGAATGTCAAGTGAGAACACAAATTGATCTCTTGCCATTTATTTTGTGAGCCTCAATTAGACTCTGAGGCTATTAGCAAGACTGTTAGAGTGAACACACGTTTCATTCAAGGCAGCCCACCCTTTACTTCAGCTCCTTTTATGTGGCAGAAACTTCGGAGGAATGGTTTACCATTTCTACATTTCATAAAATGTTTCACATTAAAAGGTGTATTGATTCAACATGCTCACAACTATACAGCAAATGGA
Source organism: Hyperoodon ampullatus (assembly GCF_949752795.1). NCBI lineage: Eukaryota > Metazoa > Chordata > Mammalia > Artiodactyla > Ziphiidae > Hyperoodon > Hyperoodon ampullatus. Next base: position 5,147,283 of record NC_136929.1, on the reverse strand, counting down.
AAAGATAATTAGGTGAAATAAGTTCGCTAAAGTATTTTGCATATCAAAAGGTAACACGGGTTTTTTAGTTGCTTGCTGTAATTCTCAATGCTCTTTTAAAATGAGAGACTAAATGAGTTTTAAGTAATATCTTGAACATTCTTTCAGTCACAAATTTCTTTTTTTCTTATTCAGGAAAAAAACCATTGTCTAAACTGATCTAGTCAATTTGCAAATGTTACTTCAAAAAACTAAACAAACAAACGAACCCTGATTAGCTTTCACATGGAATGCCAGCGGGATTTTTAAAAAATTATTATTGATGTTTTCATCTCAAAATCATTTATAAAAAATGTGGGCAGTTTTTAATAATCAGGGCACTGAGGCATTAGGTTAAAAAGTGATGTTAATACGTTCTTTCTCTGTGAATCCTTACCTACAGGCTCCCCGATTAAAGTTTTTACCCCTTAGGACATTCCTTTTAACTTTCCCCTGTTATTATAAGTAACAGGGTATTTATAGTCTGTTCTCTGCTTCATAAAAATTTACTTGAGAGGACTTGTATTTTCCAATTTCTTATCCATCTCTCATCCACTCAGCATGGAGATGAATTAAATCGCTTGAGACTAATGTGCCCTACTTTTTGCAAGGTGGCTTCTGAGTGACCATCAGTTGGCCAATTATAAGCAGTGAGATAAAACAAATAATACGGTGTACACTGTCAGAAACACTCACTGTTCATCCTGGCGCTGACTGAACAAATTACTCTGGGCCTCTATGTCTCTGTTCTAAAGAGAATTGGATGAGTTATGGTATAAAAATTCCTTTAAATCCAAATTTTAAATGATTCTACTATGTAATCCAAATCCAAAGTACCTCCATAAGCACCACTGATGTGAAACTAAGTAATCACCCAATTCAAGAACATGACACATATGACACCCAGGGACAAAGGGAACCGCCATTATTAAGAACTCTAGGAAGGACTATCACATGTATCCAATTCTAGTCTACATGTTTAAAATTCACTTGTCATCTGGGCACTGAGATATCCCTCTACAAAGAGCACTAGTCTACTAACATTTCATCAAATTCCACAATGAAAATACTTTTAAAATGTTAAAAAAAAGAGACTAATATGCAATAAAGAAAAATTTCTAGACATATAGTCAAATGCCAAGTCAATTTTATGAAATGCTCATTACTATTTCAATGATCGTAATCGGTTTTTATTTTTTATTTTTTTACTGTTTTTGAAAACAATACTAATAGATTTATTTTACTATTAAAATATTCCACTCTTACCCATTATACATATATTTATTCAGGTCAACATAAACAAACAAAATCTTTGAAATATGTTTTTACAATTATCTGTAAGGAATTTATATTATTGTTGTCTAAGGCGTGAAGTTGTATCACTGAAAACTGCGATTGAAATTTTTGGCAATTATGTAATTTTAACCAAAATACTCTTTTGATTCATATATACACAGCAGGCTTCAACTCTGATCTTTCTCTTGAGCTTCAGATCCATATACTTTGTCTGCTAGAAATCACCTATTTTAAAGGACTTGCTTTGTCAAAATCAGTCCAAAACTCAAAATTTCCCCTCATCCTCCCAGTTGTTCTCTCTCCCCATCTTGATCAGTGATGGCCTCATTCCTCTCCTCACTCAGCTACAAACTTTGGAGTCTTTCTCAACAACTCTTTTTCCCTTACTGCATACATTTTCAATTGATCATCAACTCCAACGAATTCTACTTCAGAGATAGTTACACAGAAAGGTACATAGATGCCAGATAGATAGATAGAGATAGATAAGTAGATAGATAGATAGATGATAGATATAGATAGATAGCTACATAGGTAAATAGATAATTTTAGAAAAGATATCTTGACTGGTTGGAGTGAGAAGATCTTGGAAGCAAAGATACTACAGGCATACCTTGTTTCATTGTACTTTGCTTTATGCTTGGCAGATATTACATTTTTTACAAATTAATGATCTGGGGCAACCCTGGATGGAGCAATCTATCAGCATCATTCTTCCAACAGCATTTCCTCACTTCATGTCTCTGTGTCACATTTTGGTAATTCTCACAATATTTCAAATATTTTCATTGTTATTGTATTTGTTACAGTGATCTTTAATCAGTGATCTTTGATGTTACTATTGCAATTGTTTGGGGTGCCACAAACTGTACCCATGTAAGACAGCCAACAATTGATAAATGCTGTGTGTGCTCTGAATGTCCCACTGACCAGCAGGTCCCTGTCTCTCTCCCTTTCCTCGGGCCTCCCTATTTCTTGAGATACAACAATACTAAAATTAGGACAATTAATAACCCTACAATGGCCTCTGAGTGTTCAAGTGAAAGGAAAAGTCACATGTCTCTCACTTTAAATCAAAAGCTGGAAATGAGGGCTTCCCTGGTGGTGCAGTAGTTGAGAGTCCGCCTGCCAATGCAGGGGACACGGGTTCGTGCCCCAGTCCGGGAGGATCCCACATGCCATGGAGCGGCTGGGCCCGTGAGCCATGGCCACCGAGCCTGCATGTCCGGAGCCTGTGCTCCGCAATGGGAGAGACCACAGTGGTGAGAGGCCTGCGAACCACCCCCCCCCCAAAAAACGGAGGAGTTTGCTCATGCATCCATCCATTGAAAGCTTTTAAACAAACACATAGTTGTTTAGAATTGTATGGTGCCAATTCTAGAACTTGCAAGATGAACCAAAACATTTCTTCATTGCATGTTATTTAAAAGATTGATTTGTGGTTGCTTAAGATGGAGACAGATCAAGAAGACTCTATATTTAACAATTTATGTTCAGGAAAACATGCTAAAGGAGAAGCCTTTTACTTCTGACTCTGACAGAATGAAATGCCTTCATTATTTAGTGATATCTTTTTATCATGCATCAGTTTATTTTGCTTTTTGATTACTTTTAAAGTAATGGTGGCTTCTTTTTCATTCTTTTTTTTTTTTTTTTTTTTTTTTTGCGGTATGCGGGCCTCTCACTGTTGTGGCCTCTCCTGTTGCAGAGCACAGGCTCCAGACGCGCAGGCACAGAGGCCATGGCTCACGGTCCCAGCCGCTCCGCGGCATGTGGGATCTTCCCGGACCGGGGCACGAACCCGTGTCCCCTGCATCGGCAGGTGGCCTCTCAACCACTGTGCCACCAGGGAAGCCCTTATTATTATATTTACACAATTTTATGTAGTAAGAAGAAATATGTTTTACAGTACTAAATTATAGTAGTCTTCAAATCAGCCTTAATTTTATAGTTAACTTAATTAGTAGCCTCTATATGTCTTTTGTTCATTATACCAAAGTTATTTTTTATTTTTAAAATATTTCCCAGTATTCATGAATCTCACTTTCTCTCCTACTCATAAATACATACTGTATGGGGTAAGTCTGATCCACCGATTTGCTTTTGTTGTATTCTAATGAGAATTCTGTCTCTCTCATTCATTCATCAAGTATTTATTGAAGGCTTGCTGTGTTGGAGTTGCTGTTCACAGTGCTGGGTGGTAGCAGTGAATGAGGCAGAAAAGGCCCTGCTTTAATGAGCCTTACAACCTGCAACAGGACACAGGAAGAAGAGGATGCTAGATAAAGACAAAGTGGAGCCACCACTGAGTAAGACGATTTCAGAAAATGACACAAACTTTTACAGAAGAGAAAGGAAAAGAGAGCAATGGAATAGGGGTAGCTGAAGGAGCTTCTACGGCATAGTCTGGGGGAGACCTCTCTGAACAGCTAGAACCTGAGTGAGTCAGAAGCAGCCATCTGAAGGTTTTGGAGAGAGCTCTCTGGGCAGAGAGATTGGGCACGGGCTCTGGAGCAGGATAGAGACCGACTTGAGAGCAGCACTACAGAAGGCTGGGGAGGCTGCAGAAGAGTGAGCTGCAGGCAAAGGGCGGGCGATGAAATCACAGGTACACGAGGGGCCAGGCCCACAGGGATGCAAGAACGAAGGACACTCACACGGTTGGCATCTGGCTGCCATATACACATATAACTTAAAACGCCTCTCATGAACAGGAGCCCAATAAACAGTCGCTGATTGAGTATTGTTGGAACAGCTGATTGATTACAGTGCATTCCCAGTAAAAGCAAATTGTTCTCCTGGGAGAAGTAATGAAAAAGATAACTGTCCCCATGGAAGAGATAATTTACCTAATATAAGCTATATATTTTGCTGGAGGCCAAATGGATTACTTCTCATCCATCCCACAGCCAGGCTGCCTTGCAAGGCAAAGTCTAATGCCATCTCCCTCTGCTCTTCTGACCACCTTGAATTGGAACCCAAGACCTTGTGTGATCTGACCCTTGCTCACCTGTCAAACATACCTCTCAACGAGGGCGCCTTCCTTTCTCTCCCAGCGGTGCAGACAAATCAGTTTTACAGCTCTGCAGACATACCATGTCCTCTCTGCATTCGCTCCTACTATTTACTCTGAGCGTCCTTATCCTCCACCTCCAACTCATGCTGTTAAATCAATAGCTTAGGGCTTCCCCGGTGGCGCAGTGGTTAAGAGTCCGCCTGCCGATGCCGGGGACACGGGTTCGTGCCCCGGTCCGGGAAGATCCCACATGCTGCGGAGCGGCTGGGCCCGTGAGCCATGGCCACTGAGACTGCGCGTCCGGAGCCTGTGCTCCACAACGGGAGAGGCCACAACAGTGGGAGGCCCGCGTACCACAAAAAACAAAACGAAACAAAACAAAAAAACCATCAGCTTAGGTGCTATTTTATCTAAGAAACTTCCCTAACTACTCAGCCTGTACTACTGATCGACCCTCCCTACCCCTCTCCGCCATGTCCTCATTGTAGCCTGTGAACATTTTTACATCATTGTTTGTTTAGAACGTAGGTTCTCCTCATCAGATCACAGGCTTCCTCAGCATGCAGATTTTAAGCATATATATCTTTGCATCCCTAGGACCTAGGAACAAATCTCAACATAGAGGAGGTATTCAATAAACAGTTAATGTAAATAAACGTTCTTGACTTGGATCAAAGGTATTTACTCTTTGACACCATGTTTCATACCCCAAGTGGAAATGAACCTGCTCAGCTACGGGTCTTCATTGTGCTTTTATTTTTATATCTATAGCAACCTATAAAGATTATTATGAGTGGACTCTGTTCTATTTATGTTGATATTCCCAGTACCTGAGAAAAGTAGTTGGTACATAATAAATGTTGAATATATAAATATTTGAGAAGTATCATTCAATTTATATTATATTATGGTGGTTTTGAACCAGTCTTTATAATCAAACATCATCCAAGCAAACGCATGATAAGATAATGGAAAATCTCATATTCAAAAGGATTATAATCATTTAACGCTTTAAATATTTATAATTTACCTTGCCTTCTTGTTATTATGGTATGGCTCTGGTGAGTGAGAAGGAAATCATTTAAAATTGTAATTAGAAGATGCCTCTGCCAAAGAAGAAAACAAGTTTACACAGTGTTGAAGGTTATAAACAAATTCTACATCTCTGCCACTAAGACCCATGGCATTAGTCAGAGGAACAAAATAAAAATCGTAACCTGCCCTAGATGACATAGCCTACAGCTAAACTGGTGAGAATGTGGCTTGTTTATGCAGCAGTGCAAATATTTTTTAGTATTTAAAAAGTCAAGGCAGGGAATTTTAAAATATAATTTAAAATGAAACATTCCCAGCTGTATCATCTTACTTAGTTTTATTTCATTTTAATATAATATTCTTATGATAAAGTAAGAAAGCTTTCAAAGTAGTTTAGTCATTTTTCCTGGCAACACTCACATAACCTTTAATTAATTTCACAACTGTTTTACATTATAAGATTTGAGACTAATAAATATGAAACTGAAATAATCTATAGGTCAAGTGTTGTTCAGAGTTGGGTTTGATTGTTCATGGAAATATTTATCAGCAAGAAAACAGTATATGTGAAAATATTCCTTTAAGATTTTTTCCCCTGAAGACTTCATTTGCATGAATATTTTTCTAAGTATAATGCTTTAGTGAAAGAAATACATTTGACATGTGTGTCAGCTGTTCTGTGAGGCCTAAGAGCAATAACGATGAGTGAACCCTAAAAATGAAAAGGAATTAACAACACAGATTGTGCTACTTCTAGACCTTGAGACCAGTATGAGATGCTGTGATAATATGTGAAATATTAAAAGTTATAAAACCTGTCTTTAAAGAGTCAGCATTCTGGTTGAAGAAAACAAATACAGATTTGGAGATAAAAGTAACAGTGAAAGCAATAATAGTAATAATAGCTAAAAACTATTGATTACTTCCCACCATAGGCAAAAGACTATTCCAAGACCTTGACTTGAAATCATTTAATCCTGTCAATACACATCGGAGGTGGACACTTATTATTCCCATTCCACAGACACAGAAATGAAGCCCAGGCTCACACAACAGAAAGTGGCAGAGCTATAATTTGAATGTGGACAACTAGGCTATAAATCCTGAGTTCCTGTCCATTATACCAGAACTTAGAAAATGATGAACAAAGAAACTGTATTGGAAGCTCCTCGAAGGTAGGGGCCATGAAAATATAGCCTTTTTGCCTCTGTAAATTATATATCAATGTACGAAGAACATAGTAAGTGCATAGTTGTTTAAAGATTCGTTCATGGAACCAAGCCTCATGGAGCACAGTTTAAATTTTCCAGGTATCTCCAGCTATTGGGTCTATGCAATTCCCCTCCTAGTGTAAGAAGGAAGAGGACCAAATGTGTTGAAATACGGGTTTTATAAACTCCTCCCTTGCTCTTGTGTAACTTTTACCTACATTTGTATGTTCTTTGGTGAGGCTCCAACAAAAGCTGAGAATCATCCACTACAGTTGCAGGATAAGAATGGCCAGGTATCATCAGGAAAGATGCAGGTGCCCCTCTTCCTAGCATCCTTCCTTCAACATTCACTTCCCTATTTTTTCAGCCAAGATGCTATTTTGGCAGTCTATTTCTATAAAGAACGTGTGAATATATGTATTCAATTATAATTTAATAATCAGTGGGACTTTCAAACCCTGTTCCTTGGTTATTATCTTAGCCAAGAATCATTTGATAGCAGGTAGATAACCCCCAAAAGGGAGTTTCTTTCAAAGATGCAGAAACAGTCCATGGAGGCTAAAGGCAGTAAATGTAGCTGGATCTCAAAAAGAGAGGAATGAAAACCCAGGGTCTTGAGATCTCCACAATTCTTGTTTGTTTGGTTTCATTCTTCAGTCTCTCTGCAGAAAGATGCTTCTATATCTCAAGTGTCAGAAAATAGCCAGCCACCCAGATATACCTCACTGTCCATTCTGCATTAGGCAGTAACCACAGTCCTAGCTTTAAAAGTTCGTGGATGACAGGACTTTATCAGCGGATCATATCTCGGACTTTGCCTGGGGCCGACTCACCAGGGCTAAGGGGGATGATCACCCTAGGAGACAATTATCTCCTCATGCCACACCAATCCAATCCCAATATCTCAGGAGTAGGATTCAGAATCACCTTTTCTAGCTTCTTGAGTGAGTCCAACGTGCAGCCAGGTGTGACAAACACAGGCCGAGGCCAAGTGAGGTACTCAGAATAGGGGAAGCAACATTGCCTGGTAGCTTCTTAGAAATGCAGAATGCCCCAGAACTACTGGATAAGAATCTTAACAAAATCCCCCAGGTGATTTTTATGCACAGGGAAAGCTGAGAAGCACTGCAGTAAACACATATCAGAGCTGGTGGGAAGTGACCGTCATAACTCACAGAGTTATATTTTCACTAAAAGTAAAGGTTGGGTTTCACTTATTTATTTCTCTATGATGCAGTTAACCGAACTAAAACATTGGCTATGTCAATACAATTAAAAAAAAAGTCTGCATTGAAGTCAGCATTTATGCATCTATCCCACACAGATTTATTAAGTCAATACCATGTGTCGGACGCTGTACCAGACATCGAAATTTTCAGTTTCGAATAAATAAAAAAAAGACTTTATATGCTCAGGATATGACATAGTGATCATTATGCACATTGCATATTGCTGAACTGAAATTCATCTACCTTGTTCCTTCATAACAATCAATTCCTAATATTTACCTGTGAATATCGAAATACATCTCCTGAAAATATGAATGTGATTTGTCCTAGGTGAATTCCTATGTCCTTAAGTATTTCTGAAATGTGTAGAGTTTCTGTGAAAGGACAAACCAGAACATCAAGGAGGGATGTGTAGTTAAACATCATAAAGACCAAAGTCAGAAGATGTCTCTGCAAAGGGGAAACGAGGATTCCTGAGTCAGCACCTAACATTTAACGCAGCCACGCTAACCCTGGCGTTTATCACAAAGGGGGGCCCCAGCTCACCATTCTCATTAGGTTTTACTTTAACTCAGAAGCCCCTTCACCTTGACTCAGGCATAGCAGTTGTGTCCTGCTCTTGAATTACAGGTGTTTCAGAAAAAGGAGCTGATGTAGAGACCTCGTGTTGGGGGTTTCTGCCTCATCTTAAGGATGCATGTATGAGAGTCACAGTGGCGGAAGCGGACTGTGCATCTCAGAGTATAAGAGCAGATGGCGGTATCGCAGCACACTGCTGGCTCAGGAACACGGTTATGGCTGGGGCAGCTAACTGAATGGTATTAGAGAGGAAGACTTTCTAGACAAAGTATCAGCATAACTAAAAAAGAAAGAGGGTTAGCAAGCCAGCCGGTTGCGGTTTAATAAACTATTCCCATCAAAAACGCCCTATGATACAGCTCTCATGCTTATGCTTTGAAAGAATTTGTAAGTTATAGGGAAGACTTCCAACCGAATGAGATAAGGAAAAGTCAGGATATAGAAATTCTCATATATGATTTCTGTGGGGCTGGAGAAAATGGAAGGAGGTGAGGACAATTTAAAATATGGTGATTACAGTTAATAATAATGCATACTTGAAATGTGTTAAAGAGAGTAAATCTTAAGTGTTCTCACCATACACACAAAAAAGGTAACTCTGTGAGGTGATGTATATGTTAATGTGCTTGATTGTGATAATCATTTCACAATGTATACATGTATCAAACCATCACGTCGTATACCTTAAATGTATATACAATCGTTATGTGTCACTTATATCTCAGTAAAGCTGTGTGTTACCTACACATTTAGAATTGTTACATTTCCCTGTGAAATAACTATTCTATCAGTATAAAATGTTTTTCTTTATCTATACCATCTATATTGATATATGTTAGTCAAATTTAACCAGTTTTGTTGAGTTTTATTATATATATTTTTTTCCATATCTTTACTTTCAATCTTTCTGTATTTTTATCTTTAAGTTGTTTTTCTTTGAACGTTATACAGTTGCATATTTTATCCAATTTGGTATTACCTGTCAAGTGTAATATTTGACTACTTATATATGTTTTACTGGATTTAATGGGTTTTATTGATACGTTTGGGTTTATGTCTACCATAAAACTATGTATAGCCTATTTGTCTTATCCATTTAATACTTATTCTTCTCTGTTCCATTGTCTTCTTTTGACAACAGAGAGTCTAGGTTGTTTTCTACAATTTCTCCTTTGCAAGCTCTGAACTCTAATTTCTCAGTCCGTAGCACCGTGAAAAAGGTAGAGGGGAAAATAAAACTGTTTTACTTTTCAGCTGTTTTATGCTTGGCTTCTGAGCCTTTTGCCCTGCGGAGCTTCTTTAGCAAGTAACTCGAGAAATTGATACTGAATATTGGGCTCGTTTCTCTGAACGTCTCTTCTGGGTTTCTGTTTCCTGGGTCTCACGGCACAACTCAGCTCCAACTTGGGTCTCCCGAGCTTCAAGAGGTTACAGAAAACACTAGTGCTTTCCCTGCCTCTCAGCAGCTGCTCTCAACCTATTCTCTGTCTCCAGCCCTGCATCAGCTCCCGTAGAGTGAAATGCAGTAAACTTGGCTCACGGTGTTGTCTTCCCTTCTCTCTTGGCAATGGCCCTTCAGGTTTTGGCTGCTTCAGCAGCTGTCTGATCCTCTCAAACATATTTTACAAATTTTATCTGACTTTTCTAGTTGTTCTCAGTAGAAGCATTGGTCAACTACAAGCTATTCCATCACAACTGGAAGAGTGGTTTTATTTTAAATGAAAAGCATTAACATTCCCTAGCTCCTTCACACATACTCCCTGGGTAACTGCCAGCTACATAAGAGAAAGAAAAGTAACGAATAAAAGTGTAGTTAGGTAAGAACATTTTCAATTTCTAAAATAATAGCAGAAATATTTTCCTAATGATGTAGTTAAAATAAAATAGCATGAGACCGAATTGTGTCTCTCCCCCATCGAAAAGCTATTCCCTTAAAATAAATTATTTGAAGAGATCTTTACCTCTTCTATTGATTTTCATCTTGTACTATATTCTCCACAGTTAAAGTGACCAAAGATTTGTTGACCAGATGACCTAGATTATTTCCTTATACTTCATTACTGAGTAAAATATTTTTCCTTTTTATGTGAATTCTTTGTCTATTAATGTAATGTGCATTTGATTTCCAATATAAATTAATTCTCCCCACCCTTCTCTCTCTCCATACATTATATATATATAGTTATAACTTGAGTTTCCTACATTTAGTTTTATTTAACCATCACATAGTATAATATAAATCTTTTCACACTGACATTAAAGCTACCTTTAAGCTCTTGTCAGTAAAATTCATGATGTCCATTCATGAATGCATTAGTTTGAATCTGAATGGCCTTAGTGGCTGAAAAATGTATAGAGAATTTTTATTCTTCTAAGGCCAATGATATACATAATCTCTTTAATGATTTGGCAACATCCATCAAAAGTATAAATGCACTCAAATGTTGACCAAGCAATTCCACTTATAGGAATTTGCTGTGCAGATATATTTGCTCATGTGGACAAAGACATATATACTGGAAAATAGTTATTGCAACTTATTAATAAATCAAAAGTTTGGAAATATTTTAAAGACCCATCACTAGGGACTGGTTAAATTACATTAAATGTATTCAGTGAATCACTGTGAATATTGAGGTAATTTTCTATGCGATAATAAGAACAATCACTAAAACATATTGGTAAATGAAAATAAACAAAAAGAAAGCAATGAAAGGATTGTGATGCTCCCTGAAAAGTATACAAGAAACTGTGAACAAACCCCTGCCTCCCACCCAACTTGAGAGATTTACTTTTTTAATTATTTGTTCTTCAATACTATTTTTTCTCTTTTTAAACTATATGCTACCTTTTTACTAAAATCATTCTACTTAATTAAAATAGAACACTTGTATCTCTAGTTCATTCCTTCAAATTGCTGCAGAGCGCTCTATGGTATTTTTTTTAGCTTATTAAACACCCCCCCCCCTACTAAGGGACATAGAGATTGTTTCTACAAAAGCAGAACTGCAAATTTAACACACCTCCATGAAAGCCTTAATAACTTAATAACACAAGTGAGATACTGTTTAAAACAAACTACCCTTTATTATAGCAGAAATATGGGCTTCAGGGTCAGAAAGCTCCACCAGTGATGACTTATCTGTCCTGAGCAACTTACTGCTAGCTCTGAGTTAAATTTGCCAAAAGTGAGAAAAAACACAGAAAGGGATTACTTTAAATATAACCAAGGGATATTTATATTACGGGTGTGTAGCAATTATTACATAATGCAAACAATGGCATTAAATAGTCTCTAAATTTTAAGTCATGGAGCTTTACTGAATGTTTAAAAATGTTGTTTAAAAACTCAGCTATTTAGAAATTAATTTTTAAAACAGCTTAGCAAAGTAAAAGAGCTACTGTAAATTTACTTGATGCTTACGGAATATAATAATTTTTCTAAATTTTGTGTATTGTACCAAAATATTAATGATAAAAATGACTAGCATTGTTTGTTTTAATTAATAGACTACTTTTTAGAGTTTTAAGTTTACTGAAAAGCTGAGGAGAAGCTACAGAGAGTCCCATTTGACACCCTCCTACCCCCTACCACAGTGTCCCCTTTTATTAATATTGCTTTAGGATATTTGTTGCAACTGATGAACAAACATGGTATATTATTATCTAAAGTCTGAAGTTTACATTAGGTTTCACTCTCTGTACTTTTTATGGGCTTTTACAATGGCATGTATCCACTATTCTCCCCTGCAACCATAAAAACAAAACAAAACAAAACAAAAAACAACCCTCAGCAACCACTGATCTTTTTACTGTCTCCATTGTTTTGCCTTTTCCAGGATGTCATATAGTGGGAATCATACAGTATGTAGTATTTTCAGACTGGCTTCTTTCACTTAGCAATATTTATTTAATGTTCATCTATGTCTTTTTTTGTGGTTTCATAGCTCATGTCTTTTTAGCACTAAATAATATTCCATTGTATGGATGTACCCAAGTTTGTTTACCCACTTACCTATTTTTGGACATCTTGGTTGCTTCCAAGTTTGGGCAATTATGAATAAGTCTGCTATAAACATTCATGTGCAGGTTTTTGTGTGGATATGTTTTCAACTCATTTGGGTAAATACCAGGGAGAGTGATTGCTGGATCATATGGTAAATGTATGTTAATTTTGTAAGACTGCCAAACTGTCTTCCAAAGTAGCTGTACCATTTTGCATTTCTACTAGCAATGAATGAAAGTTCTTGTTTTCCACATCCTTGTCAGCATTTGGTATTGTCAGTGCTTTGGATTATAGCCATTCTAGCAGGTATTTATCAGTATTTTGTTTTAATTTTCAATTCCCTAGTGACGTATGATATTGAGAATATTTTTGTGTGCTTATTTGCCCTCTGAATATCTTCTTTGCTGAGAAGTCTGTTCAGATTTTTTGCCCATGTTTTAAATTGGGCTATTTGTTTTCTTAGAGTTCTTTATATATTTTGGATACAAGTTTCTTATCCCTTATGTGTTTTGTTAATATTTCTCCAAGTCTATGCCTTTTTTTTTCCCATTGTCTTAATAGCACTCTTTTTAAATGTTAAAAAATGATGATATCAGCTATACTATGAATTAACTTTGTTACTTTCCTTTTTATCCTACTACATGTGGGAACTTTCAATTTTCATTGTTTACAAAGATATACAGATTCTCATAATGAGACTATAATATCTTGAATCATGATATTAAATTATCAAGAGATATGAATATATAGAATTGTGTTCTGTTGTTTACACCAAAAACATGCTTAAAGATTACTCTTTAGTTTTATATGTTATATAGTAAAATTTACAAAAATAGGTTTTTTAATGTATTGATGATGCAGTTATTATTGTGTTTTTTCCTGTTATATTTTTGTTAAAAATGATTAAATCAGATGTTTCCTTTGCCAAGCATTTTACATTTAAGTCCTGGATTATAGAGTTAATTGTTTCATATGAATTACGTTTCCCACGAGGCATACTGACTGAACAATGTATATATTTACCTTTATCCAACCCTGTTTAAGTGCAAATAAAACTTTTAACATAAGAAGTTGATTAGTCACAGAAAAAAATATCCTGGAGAATTAGTTTTAAAATTCATGCTTTTTAAATAGTTAAAAGGAAAGCTATGATGTAACTGCAATAGCATAGGAGATTCAACTATTTATAAAACAGACTATCTTTTAGGAAACTTTGTATTTTGTGACGTGCTGGGCCTGGAGTCCACACTATAAAGATGATCCCAAGCACAGGATACAGGCACAGGTCAGGTGCAAGCTCTTAAAAGTCAGCTTGTCATTTAAAAATATAATTCTATGTAGGCTATTGCTGATATTTGTGAGTTACTTTGGCCTATAAATTATAGAACTGAAAGGAAAAGAACTAGTAATTGAAAGGCATCCTTGATATCGTACTCTAAATTTTAAAGGTTAAATTTGCTCTGCTGATCGCTCCATTCTTAAAATAAGTATTTGAATGCCGTCTGTTAGGTCTAGAATTGTACGAGCTTGGGCCACTTGGGGGCATATCTTGCACAGTTATTAATAATATACTCTTGATTTATCTGATAAGATGAAGCAGACACAGATGGCTCCCAAGTTAATAATAGCAAATGCAAAGGAAGGTCACTTTAGTTTCAAAGAAGTAAGCAGAGTTTCCCATCCTAAAGGGCCAACTGTGTGGCAGGGAGAACTGGCCCCGGGGGCAGTGCAATGAGGCTGCGCCACCTAGTGGTCGTAATTTAGCTTCCAACAAATCAGCTAATTCCTTTGGCAGACACTGCATTCGAATAGTAATGTCTGCTTATGGAAATAATTATAAATCCATTACCTTATTTGACTCTAAAAACTTATGAGAGAAGAGGAAAATGAGTTGTTGTCCCTGTTTTATATATGGGGGAAGTGTCAGGGACTTGCCCAGGGTCCCACAAGACACTGCCTATGGCTTCAGACATTCGGTCCAGGGCTCCCCCCATTCTCATTCCTTATTTGCACAAAGCAATAATTGGGAAGCAGGGACAATAGGTCACATCAGGAATGCTTTAAAGCATTTCACCATTCCAACTGTTCAATGCCAAAGGGTTGAGTCATCCAGTTTTGTCTTAGCTCATTTGAATGAATCTGAGATTTTCGTCAGCATTTTGATGTCTTACGGATTTGATCTATTTCTGTGTGCGGGGCGAGGGAAACCCCTGAAACAAATAAAGCCGGCATATGAAAGCGCTGAGATTATACCTGCAGTAACAACTGAAAGTTTGATGGATACAAGTATTAAACAGATTTCAAGCTAGCTTGCTCAGTGGAACAGCGCATTAATTACCTTTGAAATGGAGCAGGCATTTCGGCTTGCTGACCTCTTTTCAAAGAGGAAGCCCAGCCCCCAGCCACACCTTCATCCCCCAGCACTTCCAACCGTCTGTGAGCACAGCTGAAGCCTCGGCTTATTACAGGAGGCTCCTAAAGCACTTCCGCATGCTGAGTTCTCAGTAACATACACTTGAAGATTACTAAATCTCAAGCGCTAAGATCTAGTCTAATCAAAATAAGATTCAGGGTAGAATGAAGGCTGGAAGGGAGGAAGGATGCATCTTTCCACCCAGATGTTCAGATGTTCAGCCAGGACTGTGGAGATCTGCCCTCTGTGAATATATCAAAGTTAATTTTAAACTTGGAAGTTTTCCATTTTAATGAATGTGAGATCATAAACAAGACGAAGATATACGTGATTTTTAAAAAATCTTTATAGATATAGGTATGATCACCTCTATAAATAGCTTTCTTACTCTTTGTTGAAAAATACTTTGAGTTATGATGCAGAACACTGTATTACTTTTTATTTACTTCATCTTCAGTCTGGGAAATCTACTAGTGAAAACAGGCTCTTACTTGGGTTCAAATTATTTCACAACCTAATGTCATCCTGCAGATAAGAGGGAAAATTATAAAACCAAATAAGAAGCAAAGTATCGAATAGGAACAAATATAGCCATTATCTTCCTATCATTAAATTAATGCATTTGGGATTTTTAAGCTCTCCCCAGAAAGCATATGTGTGGGCAGGGAACATACCATTTACAAAGACATTTTTTTCCTTTTTATCATTTTTTAAGTGTTGGAACTTTGAGGCTATTTCCCATGAAATATTACAGGAGTATTACCCTACTTCAATTTTTCTTCCTGTCCTTAGCTTGATAAATTTATCATCCTTACATTGTCAATAAAGGACTTTATCCTTGGGATCACTGTATTGATGATTTCCTCTTCACAACATGGAAAAGACCAACGATTAGAAGCAGTGTTAGGTGCCTCAGATCATTGCATCCTGAATTTATCCACAGGTCGCTCTACGTCCACTGTGTTCACTTTTTGTTCCTTCAAGACTTCTGCCAAATATGTTTCAAGGGAGATACATGAGGGTTGAAGGAAACTTTATTCTCTAAGGATTCTAGATTGGAAATAACTATGATATCCCATCTACCTTTCAGGAAATAAAATTCCAATACAAAAGCATTTCTTGGTGATGAAAACCTTGCTGAAACAATGGCGAAAAAAAATGGTAAACTTTTCTTGGATTGTTTCTAGTAGCATTTCTAGTCTTGACAATAAAGTTCACCTGTACTGTGGGCCTCCAGATTATTCAACAGAATCACTGTATTGCATACCTTTTTGTCACTGTAGAAACTCAAAAAATAAGCAATTGTAATGGGTATGCTTAAGCCATGCTTAAGAATTCTATGTTCCCATCTGAGTCTTAGATATCATTCCTACTGTTGAAAGAATTAATGAAAGAAAAAAATTTCAACTAAGACTATCTTGTAGTGGGAAACGGAACATTAAATATATCAGTCAAGCTTGGTAACCCTCTAACTTTATTCTAGGAAACCCAGTAAAAGTTACACAGTGATTTTTTTTAAAAAAACCTTAAGTCCTGCCAGGAAATTCTTAAAACTCAGTTTCTTATGATGGTATAAATCCCTCCATAACATTTTTTTATTCCTACTTAGATTCTTGTACTATAATTTTTCTATATTGTTAAAGATTATTCTGTGTAATTTCTAGAAACAAATACACTGGATGAAATTCAATCTCTTTAAAACAAAGGTCTTTCCTTGAAAAAGAAGAGAATCAGAAAATCTCATTCATTCTTAATATTATAAAATGCTCTCTGTTATTTGAGAGAAATTAGATTGATATAAAGCAATCTGGATCTGCTTGAGCTGTAAATGTAGGCTTCACTGGCTTTGATTTCACCCTTCCCATGTCATCACCTAACACTCTCAGCCAATCTGATAATTTGCGGCACCAACCAATCCCATGAATTATAAGAAGTGTGAAACAAACAGAATAATTTACCATTATTTTAAAAAATGTTTTGTGAGTTTCATTTTGTGATTTGTTTTCCCCAGAAGCTAATATAAGACATTATAAAATGTGTCTAAACTCCTGGCTGTGCTGGTAAGAAAAATAAAGAAAAAAAATCGGTACTTCTCTGAGTTCAATACTAACACCAAATAATTCTGGTAAACATTGCCTTCCTAATTTTTAGCTGCTGTCTCTCTGAAAATCAGACTACTGGATGAAATAAGTACTTTTTTAATGTACAGAAAACTGAATACATTTTAAAGCTCTCTTGACATAGGCCAGGTGTTCATCCATTCTGCTCTTAGTGTGTATATGTGTGTGGGAGTCTGATGTATGGTAGAAATCAGAGTAGCAAGAAAAAGGTACAGATACTGAAAAAGAAATGCAGTATTCATCTCTGTAAATACATCAACATGAAGATGCAATGGTTAAATTACTAAAAGACAATCTCAAACCTCAAACGTTTTCAAAAGATATGCTGACAAAGGGAATAAGGTAAATGTAACAAAATGGAAATAACAAAGAAGATTTGTGAAAATCAAATAGACAACTTTTAGTATAATTAAAATATCATTGTTTGGTGAAGGCTAATTTTGTTAATGTTAAAATGAAAAATAAGGTAGATGTTTGACTATGATTCAAACATCATTTTCAGAAGTTATAGCACTAAATTAAATATATAAGTACTTAATAATGTCAAGGTGAAAAAGTCCTAAAACATTAAGTACAATATGTTCCTATTTCCCTTATTTTCTTAAATCTTCTAGCAGAATGTCTTAATGTCAATCATTAATTTTTTTTGAAATATAGTAATTAGAAAAATACAGATAATTTTGCATGAGTCTTTTAAATAAATGAAGCTTGCTTAGATATACTGTGCAATTTGAATATCTACTCAGAGGACTGATGCTCCAAAATAGCATTTCATTTGCACAGTATCTCATAGATTACACCAGTTAAATTTATTTAAATTGCAAAAGTATTGCATATATATATGTATATATAGCAACCCTATAGCTTTCTATTTTCATTTCTCTTTTTACCACAACATGAGAAGGATGCTAGTGGCAATATAATATTTGGAGACACATAGACCTTGGAGTTAATAAACACATGTTAAAAGGAATAAGTATTGTTATATATAAACTATAATATTGATGAATTTATTATTATAGTTTGTTCTATATAATATGTACTCTGCTATAAAAGAAATATTAAAATTTAAATAGGTTTCAGAAAATACAGAAATTGAACACCCCAAATCTCTTCATTTTTGGATTTTCTAATGTATTATTGTTTGTATTATTCAACTTAAAAGTTTTTCATGTGCAATTAAGGATGGAGACACACACGTGTACCCTCAGCATAGAGAAGAATCTACACTCAACAATGCTAGGCTTTCTTCTACGATAACATAGATGAGTTTTCATATTGTTGCTTATTTAATGGTTTACTTTGCCATAGACTAACCATTGGTGAGGGGAGACTATATCCATTTTTTCACTGCTGTATCCCCAGTTCCTAGAACATCAATGGCAGACAGTCAGTCCTCAAAATGTATTTGTTGGAAGGATGCATGAATGGATAACATAAATCAGATATATGCAGGGAACAAATAAATTAGGGATTTTGCAGTATAGAAAATGAATCTGGACTTGCAAAAAAAAAAAAATCATCATGGGTTTAAGGAGCAAATGTCCTTTCGGAGATTAAAATAGAGTACTAGAAATGAAAACAGACATTTTTAAGCATTTGTAAGAACACAGAATTTCAAGAAAAATAATGTTTTATTTCACCACATTTCAATTAAATGTATAAATTTTGTATATTGAGTTAGATATTTTAATGTTAGCCCACTAACTAACTAACACACCCTCTCTTTCCATACTTTTTTTGTAGGGAGAGGAGGTAATTGAGAATTACCCAATTGGGAAGTCATTTCACTGAAAGTTTCCTCAAATGTTGAAAGAGAAAATTAAGTCAACTAGATGGTGGGAGGAATTATCTACTAATTGTCTACCTATTTTTAGATTGGGTCATCATTTATTTTAGTCCCTAGTCATCTAACACTGATAAACATAATCAAGCCATTGTGTTCTTAGCATAAAGCAATTTTTTTTAAAACTAGAAATTAAGGTCTAGAACTGTTGGAATCTATCAACTAAGTCAGTAACTCCATTTTTTATTTCTAATGCATTTTGAGCTTTTCATATAGATAGACTGACTCCAAGTAGAATACATTCTCTCTACTTCTATCAACAGTACAGACAGGGACAAGAATGCTTGAGAGATGGCCTGCACAATCTAGATTCCTACAGACCACCACAACTGCCCAGCTGGAAACAGTCCTGGAGGTATTTACAAGGTCAAACTCACCAGCCTCTTCTTCCCTACCCCTCACACACATGCATACATAAGCATGCACACACTGAAGAAGAGAAATTGTAAATCAAACTTAAAGCAAGGAAAAATATGAGTGCCCATTTTAAACAGGATAAGCCCATTGCCTCCTGTCTTTGCTCTGAAAGTGAGAGAGTATCTTTCCCCCTCCAGGTACTGTCCCTGGTACTGACTGGCCTGCAGACAGCAGCTGCCTAGTTTAGTAGGCTTGTCTGTGGCAGGAGAGGAGGGCAGTCCCGGGGACAGAGACAGGACAGCAGAGAAAATGAGGTAATTTTAAGGTAAGGTAATAAGGCAGTCCCGGGGGGTTCTGCAGGTCACTTCTGATGGGCATCCTGTGCCTTGACCTAGACTCTGGGCATGTGTATTTCAGTGTTTACAAAGGGAATGAAAATCGTGGTGGACAGCTACGAGGGACAACACAGTGAGCGATTAGTAGGTCCTTTGGACAGGGAGGAGATACTTTGGGATCCCAAATGAAGGAGAAAAATTCTTATGTAACAAAGGTGAAGAAGGAAAAATATGTTAACAAGGACTTCAGAGATCTCTTCCTTCATTTGCAAAACAAATGAAGCATTATTATCCCTCTGAGCTCGGAGTTAAAAATGAAACTAAACATATAACATTAGTCTGAAAACTAAATAGCATCTCTTTCTCCCTCTGTAGATGTTTGGTAGAACTTGCACAGAACAAGCATGCTACTTGGCGGTTATGCAGGCCTCTTCTTAGAACAGGCTCACACTGCAGACAGCCAGACACAGGGCTTATTTATTTCTCTGCGTTTGGCAAACCCCAGTGAGATGAGGATCTCTCCCTGGATGTCATTAAATGGCTGTATCTACATGCTGGCTACATATACAGATGGAAGGGTGAACAGCCTCTCGGATTGTATGTTTACATGGCACTAATGTTCACATTTGGTGTAATCTTTTTGAGCTCTACATACTGTAAACACAACTAATATCTATTAAATCTTTTAATGAATTTTCTGTAACCGAAGCTTTCTCTCCCCAAAATGGCAGATCTTTCGGTGGTTCCTTTCATTGATTGGTCACAATGTATCACGTTGACAAAGCACAGCAACCAAACCATTTCAATATACTTTTCCCCACCAAATTCCCAGTTTTGTAGAAATGGCATGGTTTATTTATAGAAGTAGTATAAATTGAATAAGTGCTTTTTCTATTTATGTGAATTGTGAGCCATTCAGAAGGAAGTAGCATGTCTTGGTCATCACTGGGTCCATCACAGCTTCTAGTAGAGTGCCTAGCATGTGGCTGTGATAGGACAACTACTTAGCAATTCATACACTGTTTATAAATTAGATAGGTGGGGTCCTGAACTTTGGAGAGGGACACCAGACAGACAAAGGGAGCAAAAATAATTAACAAAATAGCAGATTCTACAGACAAAGGGAGCAAAAATAATTAATGAAATAGCAGATGACTGAAAATCAAGTGGCATTCTGCTTTGACTTCTATACCGTATTTCCAAAGACAAAAAACAACAAAGAAAAAGAACAATAAGCAGCAGTAAGAGAAGAAAGCAAACAGAAGAAAGGCTATGCTGAACTCATTACCATCACCACCCCTGTTTTGTGTCTTGGTAAATGCCAAAACACATGCTTATTTTTTACCTTTAAACTTCAACATGTCCTTTGGTTTAATATTACAAGTAAACTTAGAATAAATACCAAATAAATAGTTGCCAGCAAACTCATCCATTCCTTTCCCTTAATAAAAAACACATAGTATTGATTATTAGTAAGCTAATTTTACATGTGGATTGGTTGATGTACTATATTAATTTTTTGTGTGTTTACTTATAATTAATTACATAAAATGTCTTCATAAATTTACATCTTCAGTTTCAAACTTTGCCCTGGGCTCCAGAACATGTATCCAATTATTCTATGCGAATACACATAGTGAATTCTACAAGTACTATTAAACATGGTCCCAAATTAAAGCAATCACTCCTTTCCCTTACTGTGTATCACCACCACCACCAACCACCACAAAGCAGTTCTTTAGAAGGTAATTGGGTTGACTTTGTTTCTTCCTGGTATTGTGTGTTTAAGTGCATGTTGTGTGGATGAGTCTGGTCTGTGTGTGTACACACATGTGTGTATTGGAGAGGCAAAGGGACTGATCAGTGATCCTGGTGAGGAGAGAAAGTCTGCCAAGAGAGTTGTGGAGAGAAAATACAGTTCATTGGCTATGATTTTATTGCTGTGGGACACAGTTTTTACAAGTCTTTGTGACTGTGCATCCTTCCATTGCTACCCAGTGACGGTGACTGATACTCTGAGGTGTGTGCCTTATACGAGAACCTATTATCTACTCTGGCTCCAACTGAGGACGCCTATTCATTTTGTTTTTCTCAAGTATACACTTAAACCTCATTATACACCAATACCTGAAGTATCAATGCCAGGCATAACTCTGTGTTGGATTCTCACCTGTTGACCAATGCCCAACTCCCCCTGCCACCTGACACGTGACACGGGCATGAACACCGTGTTTTAGCATTTTGTTCCTTTAGAGAGGGCTGTGGCGTAAATTCCATTTTCCTCTGAAGGAAAATATTGTTACTGTGCCCTCCTTCTTGAGAGAGATTTTGACAGGGTTTACAAGTTTAAGATGTTACTTATTTTTCCTGAGCACTTTGTCTCCTGGTGTCCACTGATGCTTTAGGATGAGAATTGTTAGTCAGACATTATAAGTTACTTTTAAGATTTTTCTCTTCGTTTCATAGTTTTATTATGATGTCTCCAGGTGTGAATATCTTTTTATTTGCCTCTGTTGGGATTTGGTGAGCCTCCTGAATACGAGGATTGGTGGAGTTTATTGGTTCTGCACAATTCTCATCTATCTTGGAATTTTACCTCCTGCCAATTATCTCCTCTCTCTTGAGCAACTTCCATTAGCTTATGTGAGGGCGTTATCTGTCTACCATCCATGCCTCTTGATGACTTTTTCATATTCTTCCTCTCTTTGTCTGCTTTTCAATCCCTATGGCCCTCTATCACCTTCCCTAATAGTATCTACAATTTTCAAATCATTTAATGTCATTTATCGAAACTCTGTTCTTCAAACTGTACTTCATGTTGAATACTGAATTTGCACATTAACCTCTAAAAAATGAATTGGCCCTTTTACCTCAATCACTATGACTTTGCAAACACCTAGCACCATTTTCAAACTCTGCTTCTTGTCATCACTTGAAATTGCTCTATTTCTGAAAAATCAGACTGCAACTTCTCACCCTGCCTGCAGCCTTGTGTTATTCTAGACTTGAATCCCCTTAATCCAGCTGTACCAGCCCTTCAATCTCATGGAAGCTTTCTTACCCTTAGCCCACATTTATCACTTCTTACTAGTATTATTAAAACACACCCCCCAAGAACCTCAAGTCTGGTTCCTCTCCCTTAGTACCAGTATAATGATATTTCTGTAACAAAAATGTGATTGTCATTCCCTCTTCAAACCGCTTATTCCATAGGTTTTTATTACTCCATCAGAGATGCAAGGAGGCCCTTACGTAAAACTGGAATATAGCTCCAGCCCATCTTGCCCACTGGCTTCACAATGCTCCGTGTCTGTGTAAACTGCACTCTCTGTGGTTACTCATATGCATCATTATTATTCCATTTCTATGTATCCTTTCATGTGGGACATCCTCCTCAACTAGCCACAACTCACCATGCACATGCATATGTGCACACACATGCACACACGTACACACACATGCACGCACACACACAGTTTTCCTCCTAATTAACTCCTACTCATCACTTAAGTATCTGCTGAAATGTCACTTCCCCCTGGGAAGCCAACCACACCTCCCAGGGTGAATCAAGAGTCATTTCTCTGTGCTGCATACCATCCCATTTAGACTTCTAGCCTATAATTTACACATAATCTATTGTATTTATCTTTTTCCTCACTGGATTACAGGGTGCCTTATCAATAGACAGCATCTTTTAGATTCATATCTTTGGTACCCAGCGGAGTGTCTTCCATGTTGTTGGCATTAAAAGAAAAAAGTCAAATGGATGAATATCTAAAAAGGCCATTGTCACCCCTCAAACTATCAACATTTAACATAGTCCGAGAAACCCTCTCTGCCACTTCTCTCTGTAGCATTTAGTTGGCACCTTATTGGAGACATTGGGAAGTAGCTCTAATTATTTTTTCAGGAGGGGGTTGGACCAGCTCTCAAACAAAACTGGTTCAGTACAGAGAGCTTCTAAATTCTATGAACTTTAAAGAAAAGTTTGCATTCATCATCAGAAGACATTTATTGAGCATCTTTCTGTGGATTTGATTTCTAGGATTTCTCATCTGCCTCCAGTCCCACCCTATACCCTCCTCCCTCCAGATCTTACCACCATGTAGTAAAATCCCCTTTATTATTAGCAATGAGTACTGGCAAGCGTATCCAATCAGGCTCCATCAGATACTTTCAGTTTAACCTGTGATACATTTTTTTGTTGGCTTGGGAAATCAGTTTTATGATTTTTTTTTACTTTTGTGTCTGCTACTCAAGACATATTTCAGGAAGTAGAGCGAACCATATGATGCCCCAAAACCAACTGCAATCACATCTCTCGCAAGTGACCAAGGGGACCAGGATGACAGATAACTAAATACGAAATGTATGATGGAGAAGCTTCCTAACAAACAAAAGCACTAGGCGTATAATACCTTAAACAAGACATGCCACATAACCCAAGGATTAATTCAATTAGCATTACATGAATGTTCTGTGAAAACTGAATTACCTCCCATCTCACAGTTTGAGATAATATCCTGTCATCCATCAACACTGGGAAAATCATGGGTTCCCCAGCCCAATTCACACTGAGGTAATTATGCCTATCCAATAAGAAATGTCAAGAATAAACATATTGTACAACACTAAGTTGATACATATTTTAAGCCTGATACTTAAACCTGTTACAACCTTAACCAGAAGGAAAAAAAAAAGACAATGAAGAAAACATAAACAGGAAATTTACTTAGATTCCTTAAATTTTAGATCAGTGCTTCAACCTAATCTATAATTTTATGATTTTGTGGATTATTTATTATTTATATAGCTACAATCTTTTGAAAATTGTATGAAGAAATTATTAACATTTATTTCTTTCCAAGAAGAGCTAGATTCAAAAATCTGAATTAGGTAAAAAAGGGATGATGTGGGGTTACAGAATAAAAGCTTCTATCATTCCATTAAAACAAAACCCTTTCTCTTGATATTTTTGGGCATGCAGTCTTCTGACTTCTTTCCTCTTCTCCCCACTTTGGCAACCACCCTCTTCACTTGCTGTGTGTCCTATGGCCTGGTTGTTACAGCCCGGCCAGGGCTGGTGATGAATGAGCTGGAGGTAACCATGGTCACAGGTGATACCAGGAAACATCCACATGGTATCCTGGGCACTGGATTCAACCAGCTGACAGGGAAACTTATTTCCAGGATATGTGTCTGTGACAGAATAGAAAAACAAATGAAGTCTATCACCTACTAAACCCCCATATTTTAGTTAGTAGACTTTTAACATCATTGAGAGCGTGAATAGTTTTTCCTTAAATAGGGAAAATTAAGCCTGATAGCAATCATGTGAAAAAAAATAGCATAGGAAATACATGGCAATAATCTTTCTTCAAAACTGGGCTTGTTTTTAGCCACTGTAATATGATTTCCTACAAATGTTTCATGTAGTTCTCAAGTACCACATCCATTAAAAATAATTTGAAAATAAAACTAATGTCACTTAACTCCCCTTTTCATTACGTTCTATGATTTTAAAGATTCTAAAATTTTAAATTAGACAATTAAAAATAAATAGTTATGTAAGATGTTATTATGTAAAATTTTGTATTTAAGAAATAAAAGAAAGGGGAATCTGTATTTTGAAACATATTCTAATTAAATGATAATAAATACTATTATTAGGTGTAAAAAGATACTTTCATTTTCCAGGGGTTCAATGACCAAGTATAAAATTGAAAAAAGATTTAGTTCAACTAAATAAAGACTATGGTTTTTTAAAATAAGTATATTCTAAAGATTTTGAAAGTTAACATGACCTTAAGCTAGTCATTTAAAATTAATTCAAAATTCTAATTTAATTGTTTTTTTGATATTTATACATTATTCACTTCAATATGTCTAACTATGTAAACTTAAATAAATTAATTCATCGAAATTAACAAAATATATATTCCCCTCCCACTTACTCTGAAACTAAATATTCAACTTGAATGAGTCCTTTTCACTGAAAAACAAATTATGCTGGTGCTATATAGGTATCACCTCAGAGTCTCATAGTAATAAGTAATGTACTGTGTTATTTCATACTAGAAAAAGAATATTCAACCGTGTTTGGAGGTGATAAATTCTAGCGATCCTTTTCATTACTTAGCACATAAAATTCCTTCATCAGTTCTGTAGGGAACACATTTTCCTTTGTATGTCCAAAGGTAATAGCCCTGAATGGAAAACTGATGAAATAAAAATGTTTTATCCTATAGCCAAAAAGACCTTCAGAAAGTATATGGTGAATACCACTACTGCAGGAAAAACACGGAAGTCAGCTAATTTCAGCAGCTGAGAACCTAGTTTTTTGTTTTTAATTGAAGTATAGTTGACTTGTAATATTATGTTAGTTTCAGGTGTACAACATAGTGATTCAACATTTAAATGCATTATGAAATGATCACCATAATAAGTCTAGTGACCATCTGGCACCTCTTAAACCTATTACAGTACTACTGGCTATATTCCTTATGCAGTATATTACCTCCCTGTGGATTATTTATTTTATAACTGGAAGTTAGTACCTCTGAACCCCCTTCACCTCTCTTGATCAGTGCCCCCATCTCCTTCCCCTCTGGCAACCACCAGTTTGGAGAACTTGGTTAATTTCCGATGAACTTCAAAGCAGAAAACTCCAAAGGAACCTGACTATCAACAAAATAGTCTTTTTTTTTTAATGTAGAACTTAATACCTCATACCACAGCTTAACTACAGTTATACATGTTAAATTCTTGGTAACACTAGCTCGAGAATTGCATTATAATTTTGTCCAGACATTTAAAAGACAATACAATATTTTATTATAGAAAATCTAAGAGCTTTCTTAAAAATACAACATTCTGTAAGACACTCCAGTGAGCCTGTTGCCCTCCTCATCTTTCTATAAAAACTACTCTTGACAATGTCATCAAATAACTCCTCGTTATCAAATTTAATAATAACTTCTCAGTTATCTCACTGGAACTCAACTGATCCCACCTTCCCTTGAACACGTTCACATTTTCCTCCTGGAAACACGCCATCCAGCTGTCCTGTTCCCTCTCCACTGCGCTTTCCCCTCAACTCCCGACTTCTCAGGGGGTGCGGTGGCCCAGGGCTCTGCCCTTGGACCCCTTCTTTCTCCACACTCACTCCTTCGTGATCCCAAGGCCATGGCTTTCAGTGTCCTCTGTATGCTGATGGCCCCCACCTCTGAAATCTCTGTTGAAGCCCAAGTCCACATGTGCAGCTGCCTACTTCTTGCCTCACAGATGTCTGACAAAAGCACATCCATGGCTGAGTCCTGACCCCACAAAGTCTTCCCTGTAGACACCAGGGACTCTGCTCGTCCGCCGTCTCCTCCTTACTCTCACACACATCCCATCTGCCCGTGTATCTGCTCTGATGCTTCTACCTTCCAATTATGCTCAGGACCCAGCTGGTCCTCACCCCTTCTCCATCTTGCCCGGACCCTCCCATGTCTCACTGGGGTCAGCACATCAGGCTCCCCAGCTGATCCCCACTTGCACTCTCCTCCACACAGTAGCCAGTTCAAATCAGATCACATCCCACTTCTGAACAAAACCCTCTGCCATTTCCCACTTGATTCAGAGGGAAAGCCAACACCCTCTTAAGGACCCGCAAGGCTTTATCTGATCTGCCTTCCCACCACTCCCAACCCCAAGTCTACGAACTTCTTTCCTTTCACTCTTCCCTGAACCCTTCTCTCCTATGCCATTCATCTCTAACTCATGGCTGCTTTTGTATATTTTTGCCACAAATGTAAACACAAGAATACGGTTCCCCTGAAAGTATTAGCTGAAGTTGTTATTTTCTGTACTGTGTTCTTTTGATCCAGTGTTATATTCATTATTCATCCTTATTGAACTTGGCCCTGGCATGGGTGTTTTTTTCTGTAAGCACTGTTGGAGTCTCCCAAGGATGCCTTGAATCTGAGGTCTACTTGCCCAGGTGATTTTGTCCTCCTTCTTCACACCCTACACTGGCACTTTGGTTTCAACAGGTGACCACACAGACAGCTCAGGACAAAGTGGAACAACAGTGGATGAGCGAAACAGAAGATGAAAAGAGATGTGAAGACTTCCAAGGGGCACTATGTGCTTAGAACCTGACATGGTCGCTGAAATGAGATAATAAATTTAGCTCAGAATTCCCTGATATTTCTAAAGGAGATATTTGACTAGTTCTACAAATCTAATTATTTATGCAGAAGACACATCTGTACCCCGGGCTTCCCCCCTCCATACTTAGCACTAATTTTCTGCACAAAATATAAAAAGATAATTATCAAAAAAAGCAACCAGCGACAGTTATCATTGGGTTTACTCCAAGACTGTGGAGGATATTTCTAAAGAAGACATACACTGTTAGTATCATGACAGTTTTTTTCTTGAGCAAGAGTTTTCTTTCTAGACATGGGAACTGCAAATATTGTAACTGACAGGTTTCAAAATCAGCTTTATCTAACATAAAACTTACAGACAAGCTTGTGGATCATCTCTAACAAGTATAAAGCCATTCTTGGCATGCTAATTCTTCAGAAAACATGTTTTCCCTTCCCTGCCCTGGTTCTAAGTTCTAAACATAACCTAGTGTTAAATACCTTACTGTTATTGGTGGCAATATTTTGTTCTCCTACATTATTTTTCAAATTTCTTTGAATTTTATTGCATCTTGTCATGTTGCTTGTGTTCTAAAAATTGCCTTAAATGCTTCTGAAAATATTGAGAATACATAAAGAAAAATATGTAAAGAGCCAGAGAATAAGAGAAACTATTAAACCATTTTAAATAGATAAGCAAACGTACTTAGGATTTTTTTTTTCAGATTTCTAAGGTAACATCTTAATTCTTCCTCCACCTATATTAATTGCTCAATAAATGCAATTTCAGCTAATAGACAGGTACCTAACAATTTAATTGCATTTAGTTTTACATTTAGTTACCATAAAATATATTTTTGAGTCATATATATATATATATATATATATATATATATATATATGAACCCTACACACACACACACACACACACACACACACACACACACACAAATTAATCATTGATAAGCCCTGAAAATATCAGTATCCTTTAATTCACAAAATCATGCTATAGGATCCTATCACACCCATTTCCCCCAAAAAACTTTACTTCAGATTATTGAAAGACCTTTTTCCCTCCAATTTTAAATGTGAATCAAGAGAAAAGAAACCCCAAGATTGGCTATTTAAAATGAGAGAAAAAAAGATTTGTTTTTTGTTTCATTATTTATGTCACCTAATAACTTGGGGTTCAGTTTCCTCATTAATTATGCAAGGACTTAAACTTGAAGATGCTTAAGATTCTTAAAGCCTATGTAAAGGTAGAGAAGTGGCACAAAGGAAAGTGAAAGATTAATATGCTGGGTTCAACATATAAGTTTTCAAGCAAAATTTAATGTTCAAAGTCAATTTTTAAAAAGTGAATTCTTGTAATTTTTAGAGAAAGGCCAAATGTCTATCCATCAGAAACAAATTTAATTTCTGTAACTTCTATGGGTATCAAAAGATCTTAAAGAAAATGTAGAGTACTACAATTATTTGATGACAAAAGAGTCATCTAATCAAACACTGTAAAATCCTAAAAGAGAAAATGAATTTTCAAAATCTCTCTATGTAATGAAAAATATTTTCTTATTTTTTGTGAGGGCAGGATGAACCTACATTTTTTTACTTGTGAATGTCTCTTTATATCATATATAAAATTTAATTAACATCTTTAAAATTAAAAAAAATATATGGCCATATGGAAATTTGGGTCAATGATTATTTTTTAAGTAGAAATGGTGAATCATTTAACTGAAAATTTATACTTGTAGTTCAAATAGTTTCCAATTTATTTTGAAATCACCCTTTCAGAAGTTACCAGAGGGTGATACAGCATGTACTGCTGAACCATCTAACACATAAAGACAGAGATTTCATTTTCTCTACTCAAAGAACAAGCATGCAAGGTTTAAGGAAAAGAAAATAGTATGTCATCCTCTGTTTAGTTTTGTTCCCATCCCAACTACTAAGTATTCTCTATGGTTTGGGAAGTCCCTGAATCTTTCCTCTCTTTTTTTTTAATTTTAAAAATTTTTTTATTTTTAACATCTTTATTGGAGTATAATTGCTTTACAATTGTGTGTTAGTTTCTGCTTTATAACAAAGTGAATCAGCTATACATATACATATATCCCCATATCCCCTCCCTCTTGCGTCTCCCTCCCAGCCCTCTAGGTGGGCGCAAAGCCCCAAGCTGATCTCCCTGTGTTATGCGGCTGCTTCCCACTAGCTATGTATTTCACATTTGACAGTATATATAAGTCCATGCTACTCTCTCACTTAGTCCCAGTTTACCCTTCCCCCTCCCCGTGTCCTCAAGTCCATTCTCTACCTCTGCATCTTTATTCCTGTCCTGCCCCTAGGTTCTTCAGAACCACTCTTTTTTTTTTTTTTTTTTTAGATTCCATATATATGTTAGCATATGATATTTGTTTTTCTCTTTTTGACTTACTTCACTCTGTATTACAGACTCTAGGTCCATCCACCTCACTACAAATAACTCAATTTCATTCTTTTTATGGCTGAGTAATATCCCATTGTATATATGTGCCTCATCTTCTTTCTCCATTCATCTGTCAATGGTCTCTTAGGTTGCTTCATGTCCTGGCTATTGTAAATAGAGCTGCAATGAACACTGTGGTACATGACTCCTTTTGAATTATGGTTTTCTCAGGGTATATGCCCAGTAGTGGGATTGCTGGGTCATATGGTATTTCTATTTTTAGTTCTTTAAGGAACCTCCATATTGTTCTCCATAGTGGCTGTATCAATTTACATTCCCACCAACAGTGCAAGAGGGTTCCCTTTTCTCCACACCCTCTACAGCATTTACTGTTTGTAGATTTCTTGATGATGGCCATTCTGACTGGTGTGAGGTGATACCTCATTGTAGTTCTGATTTGCATTTCTCTAATGATTAGTGATGCTGAGCAACCTTTCATGTGTTTGTTGGCAATCTGTATATCTTCTTTGGAGAAATGTCTATTTAGGTCTTCTGTCCGTTTTTGGATTGGGTTTTTTGTGTTTTTGATATTGAGCTGCATGAGCTGCTTGTAAATTTTGGAGATTAATCCTTTGTCAGTTGCTTCATTTGAAAATATTTTCTCCCATTCTGAGGGTTGTCTTTTCGTCTTCTTTACGGTTTCCTTTGCTGTGCAAAAACTTTTAAGTTTCATTAGGTCCCATTTGTTTATTTTTGTTTTTATTTCCATTTCTCTAGGAGGTGGGTCAAAAAGGATCTTGCTGTGATTTATGTTATAGAGTGTTCTGCCTATGTTTTCCTCTAAGAGTTTTACAGTGTCTGGCCTTATTTTAGGTCTTTCATCCAGGTTGGGTTTATTTTTGTGTATGCTGTTAGGGAGTGTTCTAATTTCATTGTGTTACATGTAGCTGTCCAGTTTTCCCAGCACCACTTATTGAAGAGGCTGTCTTTTCTCCATTGTATACTCTTGCCTCCTTTATCAAAAATAAGGTGACCATATGTGCGTGGGTTAATCTCTGGGCTTTCTATCCTGCTCCATTGATCTATATTTCTGTTTTTGTGCCAGTACCATACTGACTTGATTACTATAGATTTGTAGTATAGTCTGAAGCCTGGGAGCCTGATCCCTCCAGCTCTGTTTTTCTTTCTCAAGATTTTTTTGGCTATTCGGGGTCTGGTGTGTTTCCATACAAATTGTGAAATTTTTTGCTCTTGATCTGTGAAAAATGCCATTGGTAGTTTCATAGGGATTGCATTGAATCTTAGATTGATTTGGGTAGTATAGTCATTTTCACAATGTTGATTCTTCCAATCCAGAAGCATGGTATATCTCTCCATCTGTTTGTATCATCTTTAATTTCTTTCATCGGTGTCTTATAGTTTTCTGCATATAGGTCTTTTGTTTCCTTAGGTAGGTTTATTCCTAGGTATTTTATTCTTTTTGCTGCAGTGGTAAATGGGAGTGTTTCCTTAATTTCTCTTTGAGATTTTTCATCATTAGTGTATAGGAATGCAAGAGATTTCTTTGCATTAATTTTGGATCCTGCTACTTTACCAGATTCATTGATTAGCTCTAGTAGTTTTCTGGTAGCATCTTTAGGATTCTCTATGTATAGTATCACATCATCTGCAAACAGTGACAGCTTTACTTCTTCTTTTCCAATTTGGATTCTTTTTATTTCTTTTCCTTCTGTGATTTCTGTGGCTAAAACTTCCAAAAGTATGTTGAATAATAGTGGTGAGAGTGAACAACCTTGTCTTGTTCCTGATCTTAGAGGAAATGGTTTCAGTTTTTCACCATTGAGAACGATGTTGGCTGTGGGTTTGTCATATATGGCCTTTATTATGTTAAGGTAAGTTCCCTCTATGCCTACTTTCTGGAAGGTTTTTATCATAAATCGGTGTTGAATTTTGTCAAAAGCTTTTTCTGCATCTATTGAGATGATCATATGGTTTTTCTCCTTCAATTTGTTAATATGGTTTACAACATTGATTGGTTTGCGTATATTGAAGAATCCTTGCATTCCTGGGATAAACCCCATTTGATCATGGTGTATGATCCTTTTAATGTGCTGTTGGATTCTGTTTGCTAGTATTTTATTGAGGATGTTTTCATCTATGTTCATCAGTGATATTGGCCTGTAGTTTTCTTTCTTTGTGACATCTTTGTTTTTGGTATCAGGGTGATGGCGGCCTCGTAGAATGAGTTTGGGAGTGTTCCTCCCTCTGCTATATTTTGGAAGAATTTGAGAAGGATAAGTGCAAACTCTTCTCTAAATGTTTCATAGAATTCGCCCGTGAAGCCATCTGGCCCTGGGCTTTTGTTTGTTGGAAGATTTTTAATCACAGTCTCAATTTCAGTGCTTGTGATTGGTCTGTTTATATTTTCTATTTCTTCCTGGTTCAGTCTCGGAAGGTTGTGCATTTCTAAGAATTTGTCCATTTCTTCCAGGTTGTCCATTTTATTGGCATAGAATTGCTTGTAGTAGTCTCTCATGATTCTTTGTATTTCTGCAGTGTCAGTTGTTACCTCTCCTTTTTCATTTCTGATTCTATTGATTTGAGTCTTCTCCCTTTTTTTCTTGATGATTCTGGCTAATGGTTTATCAATTTTGTTTATCTTCTCAAAGAACCAGCTTTTAGTTTTATTGATGTTTTGCTATCATTTCCTTCATTTCCTTTTCATTTATTTCTGATGTAATCTTTATGATTTCCTTCCTTCTGCTAACTTTGGGGGGTTTTTTGTTCTTCTTTCTCTAACTGCTTTAGGTGTAAGTTTAGGTTGTTTATGTGAGATGTTTCTTGTTTCTTGAGGTAGGATTGTATTGCTATAAACTTCCCTCTTAGAACTGCTTTTGAAATAACTACTGCAGAGCAGAATAGAGAAAAAAGAATGAAAAGAATTGAGGACAGTCTTGGAGACCTCTGGGACAACATTAAATGTACCAACATTCGAATTACAGGGGTCTCAGAAGAAGAAGAGAAAAAGAAAGGGACTGAGAAAATATTTGAAGAGATTATAGTTGTAAACTTCCTTAATATGGGAAAGGAAATAGTCAAGTCCAGGAAGCACAGAGAGTCCCATACAGGATAAATCCAAGGAGAAACACGCCAAGATGCATATTAATCAAACTACCAAAAATTAAATACAAAGAAAAAATATTAAAAGCAGCAAGGGAAAAACAACAAATAGCACACAAGGGAATCTCCATAAGGCTAACAGCTGATCTATCAGCACAATCTCTGCAAGCCAGAAGGGAGTGGCAGGACATATTTAAAGTGATGAAAGGGAAAAACCTACAACCAAGATTACTCTTTCCTCCCTTTCACACCTTAGTGAGGCCCAGCTCCCAGGCAGTCTCGCTGCTGCTCTCAGCTGGGTGGGGTGAAGAGCTTAGGCTGCTGTGAGGTGGGGCCCCAACTTCCCTAGGGGCCCCCTTGGCTCCCAGGAAGTTCTGTGCATCTTACACCTAGATAACTGAATCTACCTTTGTTGGTTTGTTTCCATTTGCAAAATGTAGTTGCAACATTCTTGAGGAGTGATTCCATTTGCTAGGGGTTCCCGGGTTAAGGATGGCAATTATTCCTCTCTTCCCCACTCTAGGACCCACACAACGGAGGATCCAGAATCAGGAGCAACTCTGCCCTGTGATATACGAGATGTGCTCATGGAGAGTCCAGGCCTCTCTGCCCTTTGAGACTCTGTGTATGAAATACTCTGTTATCAATCTAACAGCTTTTCATTAATAATTTAGCCATAGCTCATCACCTACCTCAGAGGGATAGCATGAAATCTAATGAGATTGAGTCTAGAGGATACTATGAGCTTCCTGGAAGACAGACAGACCATAAATAATGCACTAAATACTGCAATGATCTGCCGAGTTTTTCACTTTCAGATAACAAATTTTTTTAAAAAAGCTCTAATAGCTTCAAAATCAGAAATCACTAAATGCTTGCTTTTATACTTTCCTTTTCGTATTTATGCACTAAAATACGTTTTTGGAAAACTTAATGATGTGGCATTGATGTTAAGTTTGTATTTTTCTTATGTTCATAATTACATATGAATCTATAGTCAATAAACACTTTGTGAGACCCTATTATATGTTAGTACCTTCCCAGGCCTGAGCTCCAGAAGAAAGAAAGGTGGAAGATCTGACTCTAGTTTAAGGAGATGCTCAGTATAAACGGGAAAGGTGGGCTTCCCTGGTGGCGCAGTGGTTGAGAGTCTGCCTGCCGATGCAGGGGACGCGGGTTCGTGCCCCGGTCTGGGAAGATCCCACACGCCATGGAGCGGCTGGGCCCGTGAGCCACGGCCGCTGAGCCTGCGCGTCCGGAGACTGTGCTTCGCAACGGGAGAGGTCACAACAGTGAGAGGCTCGTGTACCACAAAAAATAATTAAAATAAAATAAAAATAAATAAACGGGAAAGGCTAGTGATACCTTTTCTTATGCATAATTCTTTTAGTTTTAACTGCATTTATTACTTTTTTGAGAAATAACCAGTAATAATACTCACTGTTTAAAAGATTGTACAGAAAATGTTCTATCACGGAAAATGCTTGAAAATTACAAAATGTCCAACTTTGAATGTCCTTTAAAACCGCTTTATACATATTTACCTAAGTCCCAACTTTAATCCAGAAGAATACAAACAGGCACGTGATGCAAGCAGAGGGCATTCGGGGAGCAAAACAAGCCAGCCTCACGTGACTGAGTCTGAGTCGTCACTGGGGCTGCTGAAAGTATGGGACGCTCTGAAGGAGCACAGAGCCGCGGCTGAACAATCGAACACCAGCTATTTCTAAGCGGTTTACACCCGAGCTGGCGTGAGCTCTCGCAAAGGTTGAGTCACACACAGCGTTTCGTCTCCCTCATTTCAACAGTGTTTTCTGTTAATGTTCACAAACTCAATGCAGGAACTAAGACAGCTATTGTTGGTTCTTTTTTGGAGAAAAGCTCGCAAAGAAAAGCGGGAGTGCTTCGGGATATAATGCAAGTCAGAACAAATACAGGTACAATTCAGGAGCCCCATTTCAGCATCCATCCTCCCACTGGCTGGCGCTGCACAGGTGATTATTCTCTCTAGGTTGTGAAATCGTGTGGATAATGATGCTGCGAATCAGTGATGAAAGCTGGACTCCACTTAAATGATGTTTGGAATTATTTGCTCTCACCCTTTGATTTTTAATGATTCACAGGAAATACAGAAGGGTTACTTTTTAATCCTCTTTTAGGAAATGAATGCCCTGAACTTCACCAGATGTTCATGCCCAGTGATAAGTTTATGCTTCCAGTTTGAAGTCACTTATTAAAATTGCTCATAAATCTAAGACCATCTGAAGATAATTAGCTGGTTTGCACAAAGGTAAATCCATTATATGGAAGGATGGGCTGAGACAGGAAACAACAAGGTGAATTTAAATAAAATTCTTAAGGGCACCTAAAGACAGTATGGTCTAAGTGACTAGTAAAATAGCCATATCCCTAAATATCGTCTCACACACGCATGTGCAAACACATGTGCATACATGCACGCACCTGTATACACATAGGCGCACACATGCTCACAAGAACATAGGAAGGGTCAGAGTCTCTCATTTAACCCCTCATTTCCAAGACACTGAAAGTGAACATGAGGAATGGACTTAGGTCTCTAAGAAAGAGGCTCAACCTCTGAACTTCTGTTTTCTCATGTAAATTGGAACAGTGATACCTTTCTGGTGGGGCTGTTGTATGTATGAAATAAGCTAATGTATATCAAGTGCCTGACATTGCTCCTGCTACACAGAAGGTGATACTAGTGACTAGTTACAACCTTGTTGCTCTGTTGTTGTTTGGGGGATATGACTATTTTACTAGCCACTGAGACTATGCTCTCTTTACGTGCATATCAGAATTTTAGTTAAATTCACCTCATTGATGACTCTCTCAGATCATTCTTCTATATAATGGACTCACCTTTATGTAAACCAGCTAATTATATTCAGATGGTCTTAGATTTACTAAGAAAACTCCACAAAAATTAACTAATGACCAATAATTACATGAAAAGGGTGACAAATTCTTCAATAATCAAAGAATAGTGGTTAGTATGATGCCATATTTCCTGTCCAGGAGATAGTCATATGCTTGGAATGTGAATAGAGTTCATTACTGTGATGGAAAATGTTTTGTGGGTTGTTTAAAATGATTCTCTGAGCTTTAATTTTTCAAAAATGTAGATGATTTTTTAATATTAAAAAGTACCCGACTTCTGTTTTTAGGGTAAAACTGCCTTGAAAATATTGACCCCCTGTGTTTTGTAATATTTAAAATCAAACCAAGGCCGTGAAGCCCGGGAGAGTACGCATTCGGACAAGGACAGTGTCAGCGGCCCTCCCTCCACATCTGCAGGGCCCCGGTCTCCACAGGCCAGGCATCATTCATCAGTGAACGCCTGGGTCTGCTAACCAGCTGTGAATCATCATTAAATACACCCTCCAGTCCTTCCTCCATACGTCCATAAGGGTGTCATGAGACTTTCCCAAATAACTTGCTGAAATAGAGGATGATTTATTATACAGTTATTATACTTTCAGCCTAAGCTTACTTTTGACATGTGTGTCCAGCCCCTTTACCTTTTAGGAAATAATGTGACATGCATTCTCCTAGAAGGTAGCCTCAGGGCTTACCCACAGCGTCCAGCATAGGGTATGGTGAGGACCAGGTGCTCAGGACGGACACAGAGAGTGAAAGCATGGTGTCTGCGGTTCTCGGGATTCGCGGCCCAGGAACAGAAGGCAACACGCATCAGTCACTGTGTTTTCACTCCCAGTTCCAGCCTAGAGCTGAGCATCTCATGTGGTTTCCTGGCATTGCCTGCTCCTTGGTCCTGGTGTGACCAATGGGAAGATTGAAAAACAAAGACCAAAAACCAAATACCTGAAGAGAGCCCTTGTCTCTGCTCTCTGCTGTTCCCCTGCCCTGGACTGTCATCTGAAAGTGACCTACAAACAGAAGAGGGCGTGTACTTTCCTTTCCCCAAATCTGCATTATAGCCAGTGCCCTCCCCAGACACAAACACGCTGTCAAACATCTTCACAGATGCAAACCTCCCAGCCTCATTTTCCATTTCATCCTTGAGCACTTCCTATTGTTTCTGTTGTGTTTTCATAGCCAGAAGCTTCGGTTCATGCTGTCCCCTCTTTCCAATTTATTTTTATTGAAATAGTCAGAATGTACTCCTGCCTCCTTGTTTTGTGCTTTTTGGTTTTTTTCAGGTACCATTTACTTGCTCCACACTTCTCATCTTGCAATGTGGTGGGCCCTGTGCCTGCCCTCAAGGGGCTAAGACACGAGACTGGGGAGAGACCAGTAAGTTACATTTCTGTGCTATGTGCCACCTGCATGCATTAGCAAATAGGGCAGAGGCCTGAGGGGATAAGGAAAAACTTAGCTTTAAATATACACAAGATCATAAAATAAGATGTTCAAGACCATAGGAGAGTGAAGGCTTTGGGGATTTAGGGGCCAGGGAAACATTCAGGCCGGCAGGAGTGAGAGCCAAGTGGTGGGAGAGGGTGTCATCCACGTAGTAGGTAGGTTTCCCACCCTCCCTCCCAGCTACTCAGCAGTAAAACCCTTCGGGAAGCTCGGGGCTCAATTCCGAGGACTGTTTTCTACCAGCTGGAGAGGGAGGTAGGCAAGAGGCATCCAGGAGGTGTGATGCGGTTTGTTACAAAGCGCAGAGGCCGTTCCCAGGGGAGGTCCTCCGCAGTGTGGGCGGGAGACAGAGGACCAGACCAGCAGTGGCCAAGGGGCTGGGATTTGGGATCAGAGATGTCTACACACTTTTAAAAGGCTCAGTTCAAATATCACTGCCCATGCTAAACATTCCCTTCCAGAAGAAAACTGGCGTTCTGTGTACTATCTGCCGGGGAATGTGCTTCTCCTTCTGCCCTCAAGTTCATGTGGCTGTCACTGCACATCACGAGAGACTGGAGTTAGCTGTTCCCACCGGGGTACAGGCTGCCGCGTCCCCGCTGCCCTCAGAGCACCTGCTCGTAGACGGCATCATTAGCCAACATGTGCTTGTGGAGCAAATGTGATTAGAGTTGTTCTAATAACTTTTCAGT
The DNA here is from genome assembly GCF_949752795.1 of Hyperoodon ampullatus. Lineage (NCBI taxonomy): Eukaryota > Metazoa > Chordata > Mammalia > Artiodactyla > Ziphiidae > Hyperoodon > Hyperoodon ampullatus. The sequence continues at coordinate 5,109,103 of NC_136929.1, read as the reverse complement.
GAGGGAAAATCTATCTTTATGTATCTGTTAAAAATGTTAAAAGTACCTTTATTGTATTGCGTTACAACTTCTTCCTCCTGTTTCTTTCTCAGGAATCCCTAGAACTGTGAACGTGCATCATTAATCATATTGAAGTCCTAAAACAAATGTGGACCACAGCGTTTTGCCCGAGCCAACATGGACTTTCAAAGTTACGAGAATACTAAGGGAAAATGTATCAAACTGAAAGAAAGGTTCCTACAATTTTAGCTATCACGTTCTATATGTATATGCAGAACCCTTCCCTTCCTTGTCCCTCAAAATCTAACCTTATGTGACTAGTGATTTAACCGAGAAAATCTGTCCAGAATGTAATATGTTTAAGAATAAAGGTCTCTGGACAAACAGTCCAGGTACAGGCTGGAGACAGTTCCATGGCCACTGAGCTATTGGTGCACAAATGCAGCAGCATCAGCAAGAAAGTGCCACGTCATCATCAGTCATGCAACCCAGAGACTACAGAAAAGACAAACTCTGGACAACAAGGCCCATGACCTGGCAAGTGACCCTAAGAATTGCCCTCAGGGCTCCCTTTCTGGAGGCAACATGCAGAGCTTAGGTGGGCAAAGCACACCTCTCTGAGTCAGGCCTCTTATCTGTATGTGTATTTTTAAAACCCCCAAATCCTCTTTTCAAAAGGATTTCAGTTGGCTATTTGTCCAGTATCAGAATTCTTATTAGTGGAAATGTAACTATTCACAACACAATACAGGAAGGGGTTATCTTTATCAAACTATGGTCTTAGGTGTAAATCCTTCTAGGTAAAAAGACAAATTGTTCAACTTCACATACCAAAATTGTTTTTAAAAGTGAGCCCATGTACATAAGGAAATGCCCTTGATGACTTTAGAACAATAAGTTGATTTTTTGAAAAAAATAAAACACATCAACCACTATTATTGGATATTACATTTTCAACTGAACTCTTGCCTAGCATCATCTGAAGAATACAAACATTTCTTGATTAGCATTTTATCCGTTAAATGGTTTACTGGGTATCACGTGGGCATTAGATGTGCTGAGTCTACAATGTCAACAAAGAAATAAGTTTTTACGGCACTCTGTCTGGCTTTTCAATCTCCCTGGCTGTTGCTACTTGGTTTCTAGCACCAGCCTTCTAAATACTGGGATTTCCAAGGATTCCAGTTTCTGTCTCCATTTTGTGTCATTCTCTCAACACTGCTAGATGATCACGCCTAATTCTATGGTTTCATACTGAGCTGTACGTTGTACACACTCCTAATTACCGACCTCCAGGCCTAGCCTCTCTGAGCCCCTCTCATCTCTCTCCTTATTTCCATCAACATCTCACTCTGCTTGCCCTCCGTGTGGTGGAGGGGAAGGATCTGCACTTTCTCCCCACTGAATAGCAACTGTGGATTACATAAAATAATACCATACATTTTTAAGCCCTTGTTTTCATGGTAAAGGCAACTGTGCTTTCAATTAATCTTTACAATCCAAAGAAGAAGTTTCTATTCCCTTCGAATGAGTGAAGAAAATGAGACCTGCAGACTTAAGCTGTTTTCCCAAAGTCACAGGACAGAGAATGGGGTAGTGAGGACACTGGCCGTCTGCATTATCTGCATAGGGGACCACCTCGCAGAATCACACGGACGCTCCCGCAGGAAAAGCCCTTTCTGGTCCCACCAGGAAAGTCAGGGCCCCTTCTGTGGACTTACATTCCAAATTGGGGTGTAAGTTTCTGTCTACCACCCCTCATGGACCCAATCACACACAAATAGAACCAACACAGGGCTACTATGGAGCCCGTGCCAGGTGAGGCCAGGAATGCCACTCACACACTGGGATTTAAGACTGACTCACTTCCCCCACCCTCTACTTGCCACTAAGTGCAGGTGGCCCGGTATAGGAGAAAGTCAAGTCTCCCCTTCCCAGAATGAGCAACCATCTGCTATCAGATTTCCAGAGGGCCTAATTAGAAACTTCCAGTCACAGGTAGAACTTCATAGCCTGTGAAGCTAGAAGTGCAGCACCCCCATCCTGTGACCCCCTCCCTCCCCAGAGCTGCCAAGGTCGTCATGGAACTTCACCCACTAACACAAGGGCCCGGGGAAGAACACAGGCCTGCTCAGAGGGGCCAGGGTTATTTGTTCCTTCCCGCCCTTTTGAAAGTGTGTAATCAAATTAAACAAATCCACCTAAGATCAAATGACCATTCCAGACCTTATAACCTTTCCAGTACATGTGCCTTAAAAATGCTACTTATTCAACCAGCAGAGCCAGAGAGACTGAGTGGGATCCAGCGTCTGAAGACAGAGACTGGCAGTCAGCCTTCTGGGAATGTTTGCTTGAAGATTCAACCTTTGTATAATCTTAGATATCCAAGTGAGGAACGGTGGAAGGAAAAAGTCCAGGCCATGCTTTCTTTGGGCAGAGTGAACCACAGATCAGGAAAAATACATGGGATATGTGGAAGATGTAAAATGATCTGTTGAGGCTGGCTGGCTGGCCTCGGGCTGGCTGAGAAGGGCTGCCACTCCAGGTGAAAGACCCTGCCCTTTGTCCTGTAGACAAGATGTCCTGTGACAGCCTTTTTAAATGAGGGGAGTTATATGATTATCCACATTTTATAAATGCAATTATAACCACAGTTCAGGAAAGGATTAAAGGGAAAAAGATTTATATATGTGTACATATAAATATATATAAATAAAAAGTATATACCATTCTAATATATAACAAATGTATATATTCCAAATGTAAATATATATATACTATTCTAACATATATTAAATATATACACATATACATGTATATGTATCTCACATCCAAATGCACAGACATATACCCATAGATTTTTAAAAAACGGTGTAAATAGTGCTTATGTTTCTTTTTGGTTATAAGACTATAAAATTACTTGACTTTTAAAAGCATGTAAATTACCTTAATAAAGCAAAAAGAGTGAGGGGAGAGGAATAATAAAATAGCAAAATGATTTTTTAAATTCCTATGAGATGCAAAATATCTACCTGTTAAAACATCCTACAGATGTACAATATTGCCTCAATTTGGGAGTCAGAATCACATAGAGTAAATTGGACTTCTGAGGCCAGGGATGTGTAAGTTTGTATAAATATAATAGAGGAAAATACAGTGATATTTATCAAGAGCTTTAAAAAGTTTAAACACTATTTTCTAACTTCCCTACTAAAATTGTGTCATAGAAAACAATCAGACTTGGATACAAAGATGCATAATTAATTATGTTAAAAATAGCATTATTTTTATATATAACTACTGTTATAAATTATATAACATATTATATTAAAAAGTATATAACATATTATATAATATAAATTATAAATTTAATGTTCAATACCAGAGAGAGGAATAGTGAAATACTTTATGGCAAATTCACAGAATGGAATATTACATAGACATTAAAATCATTTCTTACAAGAACATGTAAAGATATAATATTAAACTGTCAGGTGAAAAATGCATAAAGCAATATAAAATATGATCAAAAATTGCTTAAAAGGCTTTTTAGTCATGTTATTTAGCTACTGGTTTTAATCATGTTGTTCAGTCAACACACCCACAGTCTATGATTGATTATATGGTAAATAATTAAAATGTGAAATGTGAGATAACAAAAGCAAAACAAGCAAACCAGACCAAACAGTAGATGCTTTTGATTCCGAAGCCTTATGGAAGTTGGAATTGAACTTTCTGGAACACTTTATATGGGTGGATTCATAGTGACAGCTTCTCTTCTTATGCTGGAACACTTTATGTGACTTTCTCCCACTGTGAAAAATGTCTATACCCAGCAGTCGCTTGACTATTCTTTTCAGTGGAATCCGGAATTTTTGGATTTCTTAATAACCAGACCACAAACAATTACAGAACCATGAAGTCCATATTTTGTGTATGTGTCAAAATGAAAAATAATCCTGGCCTGACTATTTTTGAAACCGGCGACGCCCTCTGAAGCACCCACAGAGCCACAGGCTTACAATTCAGCTTGCACTGAATCTCCCTTTCCTTCCAAGGACTCTGATCACTAGACGCCATTCTTAATGTGAGGGATGAACTGTGCACTTAGCATTCAGCTGCTGGGAAGTGGGAAGGTGTGGTGAGTAAAGGGGAAAGTAAGTGTTGTGGTCAGGAATTCTCAAGGCTTCAACTGCACAGAAAATTCTAGAATGATCCATTCACTTTCTATAAATGTGTCCACACCTCCTGAAAAGTGCGCAGGGAGTTTCACTAAACTAGGGCCCTGTCCTGCCATCCTGGGGCAAAGCCAGATCTCCGTGATTTCAAGCAAGTCACTAACTTCTTTGGGCATCCGTTTCATCTGTTGTACCTCATAAGGCAATTAACAAAGTATTTGGCAAAAAATTGGTGTTTGAGACATATATATATACATATATATATATATACATACATATATATATGTATGTATATGTATGTGTATATATATATATATATATATATATATATATATATATCTCCTTTCCCTTAAGCTTAAGGCAGCTTAAATGAAGATTGGGAACTGCAGTTTTCACTCACACTCCATTTATCTGACTTTTATCTCTGGGCCTGTATACTTTATATATTCTGGGATAGTCTCAGTTTCAAAAAATGTTCGAAAACATTAATTTATTAGATCAAGAAATTAATATTTGATTTTTCAGAGGTTTGTTGGTCTTTTCACATACATAAATTTACAGCAGAAAAATATGCCTTTTCCAGACTGTGTTCTTAAGTTTTATTAGGAAAAAGCAGCCATCTTTAACTACAAATGATCCTAAGATAGGATCTTAGTTTTTTTTCTCTTTATTAATTCCCTCTTAGGTACACCTAGGGCCTAGCATGTAACAGCTGCTTGGAAACTATTTGTTGAAGGAATGAATGGAGAGCGGAACCTCGGACTGCGGGGGCCGTTACAGAGCCGGAGCTCACGGTGCAGGGAACTTTCACCCTTCCCTGAAGCTCATGTGCAGGTGAACGCTGGTTAGACTTCTGGTAAACAACGTAGAACGCAACTCTTGGGGCAGACGAGGCCTCTGAGTGGAGGGGGACAGAGTGCCATAAAGGGGTCCCTGTGCCCGGATAGGACGCGTGCACCCACCCCTCAGGATCTCTTCAGAGCCCCCTTCCCGAGGTGGTCCACGGCCCCCAGTGCCCACATGGTTCTGTTTTCTGGGGTGTCTTGGCCCTACCTGCCTTCTGGGAGTCTTTGCAGCCCTGAGGAACCTCCAAGTGGAAGAAACAAGCGCACACTCTCCATTACTCTGACTCTGCACCCTTCATTTGGAGGAGGAGGTGAAATTCCCCTTCTCGGGTAGACTCAGTGCAGCTGAATGCGTCTCCCCAGTGGCCAGTAGGATAGAAGGGAGGTCCCTCCAGAGACTGGTGCTCCCAGGGCCCCTGCAGCCTCCCAGGTACCAGCCTGCCCCTCCCGCTTGGGGCTCAGCAGCGCAGCCAAGAGGAGCCACTCCTGCCTGGCCAACCTCTCCCTACGCTTTACTGTCTTACTTGCACAGAGAGGAAATGTTCCCTGTACAGATGCCTGTGATGACGGATGACAAGCAGCTGAGGAGACGGTATGAGGAAGCATGTGTGTGTGTGTGTGTGTGTGTGTATACATGCCTGCATATATATATATAGTGCTGGTCAATTTTTCAGTTTGTCATAAGCTTTTAGGAAGTACACATTTTAAATTGAGTAAATGTTTAAAGAATTTGAGTTTTTAAGCAGTCACTATCAATAGCATTATTAGCTTTTAAAGGTCCTTCCCTTAATATTGGGGCTTGATTCCATGTTACTTAACAAAATAATTGGAAGTATCCACACAGCAGGCAATAGATCGATCACTCTGACACTGGAAATGTGTCTTCTAAGCCCAGGGAGGTGGACATCACTCTGTCTGGTGCTCCTTCCATCCCAAGTCTAAGTCATAGGTTTAGAAGACAGAAAACCGTCAACATCTCAGCATCTCAGACTGGTATAATGCTTCTACTTGGCAAGGTAAGAAAGAAACATGTCATTTCTGTTTAGTTACCTCTAGTGAATTATTTAGCTACCAATGATAAGAGTTTCAGGATATTTAATCAATGAGCACAGCTGTGAACAGATATCTTCAGTTTGGTGCTAAGTTTCTAAATGAAACAACCCCTAGCTAGTCCACCTCTCGCTGAGTAGCTGGCGTGGGTGGCTGTTAATCCTGCGGGTCCTCGAAGGCCTACGGACTCCTCTGCTGCCTCACTGTGTTCTTTTCTTCCCGCTGCCAATGAGGCTCCTGGGATCTGGGGAGCATGCCCTCTACTGTGTGCACATCTCATTTTCCCTCCTGGCCAAAAATATTCCTTAAGGATACAAACTCTCTTACTTTAGAGTTTTTGTTTCCCCAGTATTACTAAAGGTAGAGAAGGGGCATGACGAATCTTGTTGAATATTAAAGTATTTTAAAAAATTGATCGAAATTGATTACATAGAAAAACAAGTGTTAGAATTCAAGCACAGAATGACAAGCAGCTTGAAATAAAGAATGGAATAATATATTTTTTAAAAGGAACACCTTTGTACATTCACTTGGATTCTTGATGGATATGTTTAGATGCAAAGTTTAGGGGAAGAAAGACGGATAAGACAGGACACTATATTATTTTCCAAAGACATTCATATTTTAAGTGGGGATTAATTTTAAAAAATGCATAAATTACTTTAACCATGTTTCTATTCTTTTGACATGGAACTTTTTTTCTTTTTTTTTTTTTTTTTTTTGCGGTACGCGGGCCTCTCACTGTTGTGGCCTCTCCCGTTGCGGAGCACAGGCTCCAGACGCGCAGGCTCAGCGGCCATGGCTCACGGGCCCAGCCGCTCCGCGGCATGTGGGATCTTCCCGGACTGGGGCACAAACCCGCGTCCCCTACATCGGCAGGCAGACACTCAACCACTGTGCCACCAGGGAAGCCCGGAACATGTTATTTTTAAAGGGAAAAGTTTCATCTTCACTGTAGCCAAATTTTGTTTCAACAATGTCCCTCTAAGTCTTTAATGGGTCAATGGATTTCTCTAGGAATCCAGATTCAAGCCAAATAAAGCACAACAGCACTGAGGGGAAAGGGACGATAATGAAAGCAAAGTGCAGAAATGCAAAGAATGAAATCATCCTCTTGATTCCTCTAACCAGTAATACTGGAGCACCTAGTTTCTGCCAGCTCTGTTCTGAGCTATTGATATTCGATAGTGAATAAGTTAGATTGGGTTCCTCTCTCTAAGACTTACATTCTAGTTAGGATGGGGGGAGCAGGTAACAAACCAACCACAAATATCATTCATGCTGGTGCTGGGCGTGATAAAGTGGCTGTGGCAGGGGCTCTTTGAAGGGGTGATGTTTGATCAGAGAACTTTAAAAAAAGGCCATGGGAATGTCTGTGTGTAGAACATTCCAGAGAAGTCTGTCCTAAGGTTGCATGGTAAAGGCAGTGTTGGTATGTGGGAGAGACAGCCAGAGGGCCAGTGGGACCGCGGAGGAGTGGGGAGAGCGGAGAGTGGTAGCAGATGGGGTGGGTCCTTGGGGGGGCAGAGGGCCCTCCCTGGAGGTCAGGTGGAGACTTTATTTTAACCACAGCGGGGCCACAAGGGCAGGGTCTACGCAGGGGTGTGTTTACAAGGTTTGCCCTGCCTCGTGTCGAATGCACTCTAAGATCCTAATGATGAAAGCAGGGCAAACACAGTGGCCTGGCAGGAACCCAGATGGGAAACAGCACAGGCTGGGACAGGTGTGCAGGCAGCGAGAAGACGAGCTCTGAAAGGCTGGCTGCTGGGCTGGGAACGAGGCACAAAGAAACAAGAGGTGTGAAGGATACATACTAGGATCACAAGTACGTACGCCATCACCATCGTCATAAATATACCTTACATCTGTGTGAGGTCTGAACCCTTACAAAAGACAGTGGCTCGCGTAGCTCTCAAGATCAGCCCATGAGGCAGGTTTCATCACTCCTATTCCTCTGTCATCCCCTGCAGTTTGTGCCACGATCAGGCAAACCTTGCTTGTCTTAACAATAGTCTTGATAATCTTGCAAGAAAAAGCATTTGACCATTTTTGTAGTCTTATAAAATGTATTTGACTTCAAATAATTATGCATTTGATAATGATAATTATGACTTTTCAGTGAATTTCCTTTAAAGACTGAGAAATTACAAAAGATATTCTACAGAGAAGAGTGTAAAAATACACAATCTCCTCCCCTCTTTACAATTATGTCAAGTCACTACTGCTGTCTCTGTTGAGAGCAAATGTTTCTTTGTATTTTAGATTCCTTATGCTTGGGACTTACATATGTGGATAACTAAGGAATTAAAAATCACTTTATTTAAATATGTAACCCTTGCTTTTTCTGTCTCTACGCCATAGCCCAGCTTTTCCTATGTTGTGTTCCACGTTACCTACATGTTATTTAAGACCCATATATTATTCTACTTGACTCAAAACAAGCATGTAATTTCCTGAAGTTAACCAGTATTTCATTTATTTGGCTTCTCTTTTACAATAAATTAAAGATAAAGTTCAATTTAACATTATTTAAAGTCTTTGAAACTTCCCATGATATCACCAAGAAACTACGTATTTTGATTTTAGATACTAGGTCACAAATGAAGTGGAAAATTAATTACAGTACTATGTTTTATATGTTCTTGTTGAATGCATATGGTAATTTTAGCTACTTAAAAAAAGGAGTTGCCTAGAGACAGATTGTTCAATGCTGTAAACACGAGTGACATGTAGCTGTTTTATATTTGCAAATAAAATACTTAGTATAAGCGTAACCCATGCAACATTTGGGACATACTTATACTAAAAATGTATCTTTTGTTTGGCTGAAGTTAAAATTGAACTAGATGTCCTTTATTTTTATTTGCTAAATCTGGGCACCCTAGGCTCTTAAAATTAAAACCATTTAAAATTAAATATAATTAGAAATTCAGATTGTCAGATGCGCTAGCTTTGTGGCAAGTGCCCAGAAGCCAGACACTACTAGACACCACTACTGACAACAACAATAATAACAATGGCTGACAATTTTGGATTGCTTTCTACGTGGCAGACGCCGTGCTAAACATCTTAACCACATTCCCACATCATTTTGATTAAAATCTGATGATACGGGCACTGTTACAATAACAGTGCATCTACGGCTGTGAAAACTGAGGCTCGCAGAAGTTCACTCACTGCCCCAAGTTTTCTGGATGCGATGCCATGGCACCAAAAGCATCACAGACAAGGTGCCTGACTCCAGACTCCTGCCCCATCCACACCCGCCACCAATACTGCCGAGACGGTGAAGAACTTTCACACTGGCACATCGTAGGATTTTACCCCAAGTACTGACCAGCTGAACGTTAGTAAATTTAAAGTATATGCCATTTCCGTTAACTTAGATGAACGGTAGATCATTACAGAAATATGAATCAATAGGAAATACGTAAATATGTTTTGAACAGTATAAAATGCCTTTGACATGCACGGCAAAGCTCTAGTCAATTGTTCTTAGAGTTTAAATGGGAAAACATGATGAAGGATGACAAGTCTAAGGTGGCTCTTCAAAGAAAATGAAAGGAGACTTCTTTCTTCTGCATAAGAAAGATTTTCCAGGGAAAAACCCAGAGGCAGCGTCAAAGGCAGCATTTCTCTGTCATTCTACAGCTCCTGTCCAAGTGACCCTAGCTCTGATATCTGAGACCTGCTGCCTGAGAAGCTGCGTTAGAAATATCAACCCAAAGGGAGAATCCGCCCAGAGAATTCAGAGGTCAGAGACAGAGGCTGGCAGAATGCGGCTCCCGGGTCTGGTGACATACATGCATTACCTAATGACAATGCCACCAAAGTGAGGCAGACAAGAATCTCAAAACGGAGGCGGTGAGTGAGGATGATGGTAATGGGAAGAAGCAGGAAGGCGAGCTTGAGCTGGAGTAGAAGGACCAAGTGGCACAGAACAAAAAGACGCCGCCTGAAAAGCCTAGAGTTTTGTTCTGTCACTAGAATGGCCAGGAAGCTGGATCAGACAGCTTGCTTCCCCGGAGATACTTTCTCTGCAGTCCTCTTGAAAACGTCTAGAGAGAAGTCACCCTGCCAAGATCACAGCAGAGCTGGACATGTTTACGTGCTCCCCTGGAGTCTGATTTTCAGTCCCCACCCCATCCCCCAGCCAGCACGGTCTCACCTTTTCTTCTGTCTCTGTTCTTGGCTTGCCTTCCCTTTCCGGCGGCTATCTTCCCTTCTCCTCTTTCTCCTTTCTCTTCCCTCCTCTGTCTTACTTGACCCTACTGTTGACTTTTTATGATGACAATTTTTTATAACTGATATAATCGACAATTTTTGACCATTCTTTGTTTTCGGGTCCAAGTAAATGAAAAATCACACTGGAGTTGAATTTTTGCCGCAGCTTTCTCACATATGAAATTAAAACTACCTTGATGTTAAGTTGACAATTAAAAGGAATATAACTTAGTCCTATGGACTTTTGCCAAAACGGAAATTCAAGGGATGGTCATTTGAGCTTATACTGGAACTCTTAAAGTAATAATATTGAAAGATTTCATTTTAAAATATGACGTCAAAAAGTCATCACAGATATTTACAAAACTGGATTTATTTTTGTGATTTTTGAATTCTCCATGTAAATCTGGGAATGCAATTGCGGTGGAAAGAAAAATACATTTTCTTCTAGAAAAAGTCTTCAGATTCTTGATATGTGTAAGTGACCTAAGTTCTGGCAACTCTGAAAACATTCTAGGCCTGCCTCTTAACTTGGTTTTATTTGTTTGCCTCCATTCCTTTCTGCAAATTGAAGACACCATCAACGGTCACATCTCATAAAGAACTGTACATATTTTATCATTCTGGTAATCAAAGAATATAGCTCCCTATAGACATAACTAAATCTTGACTTGTACCTTTTTGGAAGCAATTATTATTTAATTTAGCATTTGAGTAGGTAAAAGTAAGTAAAAAATAGGCAAAGGAAAGTTTAAGAAAGGAACTAAACATAGCATTAATTGCCTTTCACTGACGTGTTAGCTGATCTAGTGTAGCAAGTCTTAAAAGTAAGTCTTACTATCCTGAGTTTACAGATAAAGAGCGTGAGTGCCAGAGAGTTTAGGAATTGTTTCAGAGGTAAGAACAAGGGAAAAACTAACCTGACATTCAAATTCAGTTCTGTAGTCGTCTCAAGTCTGTGCTTGGCCCATTCATTCTATTATGCTTTAAGGGTTAATGCAATCAAAGTTTCAATGAGAATGCTCACAATGCAAGAAAAAGAGATACAGTGCTTCACCTAGAGGGAAAGGGTGTCAATTAGGGAACATCATATTCTTATTATGCAGTTCACAGTTCAACAGTATCTAAAAGTTTCCAGTACTTGACTTCCCGAGGGAGAATTCAATGTAGGACATTCGGAGTGATAGCTTTTAAGTGTGTTTGTTCTGAGATGCTAAAGTGGTTTTCAAATTGTCTCCTGGGGAATTAGTGAGTGATTTGAACTAAAGAAAGCATTCAAAATTAAAGATAGTTTGATTAAATGGAGGTCAACTGTTTACACTGAGAGTGCTCATCTTAAAATTTAGGAAATAAAAACTACATAGTGAGTAATGGTACAGCCTCCGAGTAGGGCGGAATAGTTGTGAAAAAAAAAAATCTGATCAGAACAAACACTTTGAAGGAACATGGGAGGACTGGTGACTGATGCCATTCAGAATGGTGTCTTAACCAAAGGATCAAATGCTGCAGTGGGGAGGATGAAGAAACAAGGAGAGGTAGAAATTTAATTATTCATGCTATAAACACGTGGAAAATTTCTAAGAGTCACGAAGAAGGTACACAAGCAAGATGATGGTAAGAATATAAGTCACTCATGCATTCTTGAAGAGACTTGGAAAATCAATTTAGTTTTATGTAAATCTGAGCCAAGAATTCATTATCTGTTGTGGGTTGAATAGTGTTCCCCAAAATTCATGGGTTGACGTCCTTATCCCAATACCCCAAAATGCCCCTTATGTGGAACTGGGATCACTGAAAATGCAATTAGTCAAGTTAAAATGAGATCATCAGGGTGGATCCCTAATCCAATATGACTGTGTACTTATCAAAAGGGGAAAATTGGACACACACACATATACACACGCACACACACACACACACACACACGGAGAACACCATGGGAAGATGAAGGCAGAGACTGGGGTGATACAGAGACCAAGGAATGCCAAACACTGCCAGCAACCAGCAGAACTAGGGAGATTCTCCCTCACAGACTCAGAACCAACCTTGATCTTGGACTTCTAGGCTCCAGGCTGTGAGACAGTTTCTGTTGTTTAAGCCGCCCGTTTATGGTACTTTGTTATGGCTGACCTAGCAGACCAATAAAGTATCCAAGGATGTATTTCTCATCTGGTTTTCTATACAAACTGTATCTTAATATAAAAGTGTCACCCACATACACTTTGCTTTTGAGATCAGAATCAAAGTAAAATGAAGAGCTCATCTTCTATCTTACATGAATCAGGTCCCTTTTTCTTAATAACACTATTTTTTCAAAGTCAAAAAATGCAGGGGCTTCCCTGGTGGTGCAGTGGTTAAGAATTTGCCTGCTGATGCAGGGGACACGGGTTCGAGCCCTGGTCCAGGAAGATCCCACATGCCACGGAGCAAGTAAGTCCATGTGCCACAACTACTGAGCCTGCGCCCTAGAGCCTGCAAGCCCCAACTATTGAAGCTCACGCGCCTAGAGCCCATGCTCCACAGCATGAGAAGCCACTGCAATGAGAAGCCCACACACCGCAACAAAGAGCAGCCCCAGCTCACTGCAACTAGAGAAAAGCTGTGTGCAGAAACGAAGATCCAATGCAGCCAAAATAAATAAATTTAAAAAATGCAGCAACAAATTAACAATGGAATATTAGAAAAGGCAAGTATCTGAAATCCACTTATACTGTACAAATCTCAAATATTTCATATGAATGTATGCCCTGTTAGATGATTTGTGATGCATTTCATAAATTCCAAAGTAACAAAAATGGTATATGAATAAAGCAAACATAGGCAAAGAAAGTCTGAACAAGATTTGGTAAAAATGTATGTTTCTTAAAAATATTTATTCCATAATACTCTAAGCCCTCCTTTATTTTGTGGATAAATCGAGGAGAGACCTATGTCATATCTTTTTTATCTTCACCTCCAGGCATAGTTTTCAGCACATTGTACATGGACAGTAAATGTTTCTCAAGTCTGTAAATAAACAAATAAAGCAAAATAAAATCTTACGGACAACTGAATATATCTGCATAAAAAAGAGATGAAAGGAGATGTATTGAGATTTATAGATAATTCACATTATTTAAAATCATCTACCTGATGATTTTGAACTATGAAAAGTTTAAAAACAGATAAAAGGCTTAAATCATTCCTCTTCAAACTAGACTCTAGTGAGACAGGGTTGCAGTCAATGCCAATTTTCTGCTATCTCCCTTTGGTACCTGAATTTATTACATATAAAATTTAATAATTTTATGAATATTGCTTTTGTGTAAAAAATGAATTTGGTAAATTGACATATTGGATATTTGATACAAATATACAGTGCAACCAAACACAAACTTTATTTTTCATTTAAAATTTCAATTTTCTTGAGAAATCAATCTTACTTGGTTTTATATTATGCAAATCTGGCCCAGTTTGAAGTAATCAAGAAATTACTTTAATTCAGCTATTTATGGATTAAAGCATTATATTTGCTGCTAAAGAAACCCAGACTATGTGATTCTTAGTAGTTTCTTCTTGAGTGACAAACAAAATCACATAAAAATGTGCTAAGTCTAAAGCCAAACTATGCATTATAACTAAAAATTTTCTCACAAACCTGGACAAAGAACTGTGCATCTAATATATCTGAAAAAATAACCTTCTCAATTTAACATATATTTATGGCTATGTCAAACTAACAATGTATACCTAATCTAGAAGGATGTCTAGAAATCCACCCTTTTACTATGTGCCTAAATAACTAAAAAAACAGTAAAATTCTTAAATGAATTTTAATAAAATTTCTGAGTTTACATAGAAAAGAGCAGAGCAAATTTAGAATAAATACAATGGGAGAAACATTTTTCAGTGAGAGTTGCATGGAAATCACCATTATAAGTTAGGCAAAGTTCTTTTAAAAAGTCAGTTTTCTTCTTTTTCTTCATAACGGGAGTAAAAGAATTAGTTATACCTAGATCATCAGCTAAGTAATTATTGCTTATTGATTACTTTCTGCTATATTGCCACTCTAATTGCCACCAAATTTGACCCGAGGAAGGTAATATATTATGTTTCCCAGAAAAAAAATGATACCGTAAACACACACATCAAATGTAAGACACAATTCAGTTTGGGAAATGCTAAAATGTGACTCTCAGATTCAAGAGCCATGGTGTTTTCTAAGTACTGTGCTAGTTGTTTCGCACACTTACCTCACGGATACTTGCAAGATCTCATTAGGTGAAAATTACCACCTTCCTTAACATACAGATGAAGAAACTGAAGAGGAGAATGATTAAACTACACACGAAAGGTCACAAAAGGAGTGGTGATGTTACAGACCACCTCTTCACGCCACTCTACATGATAACCTGCAGCAGGAACCAGTACTTGTTAAAAGTCCTAATCCTAGAAAGGGTTAGGAGACTGCAGATACCATCTGAAATCCTAGGAGCTCAGGAATTGAATCTCTCAGCCTCAATCCTCCTTTTAAAATCGACTGTCAAGTCATCTTTCGCTTTTTACTTTTTCCACATGCTCCTTACTCTCCTCTCCATTTCACTTTTAATTTGATGATTTGATAAGAAAAGGCAGACTGCATTTGCTTCCAGTCTGTCTGTCTTTCTTCCTATCTATCTCATTAAAAAGTCAAAATCAATTGTGAAAGCAATGATTGGTTTGCATGGGAATGAATTCCGGAGAATTCTGATACATTTCATTTTCTTTTGTTGGGGCCAGGGAGATCTATATGCAACAGGGACTGGGTCCCACAAACAAAGCACTCCCGTGCCACCAAATTACTAATGATTTACTCATGTTTGACTCACGTAGTCATTTTGTTAGTTTCTGCAATTTTCTTGCTCGAATCTCAGACTCTATTTCAATTGCATCAATATATTCCTGATTTCTTCAGCAAAAATAAATTAATTAAATGCTATATAATCAAACCTTATTTATAAAAACAGTTATTTTCCATGCTATACAAATTCTCTGCTTCTATAACATTATTTTGGAATCGGTTCTGGTTAGCTCCCCAGCTTACTTGAACTTAAGAAGCTCTTTACCCTCCAAGTCTGTTTTCTCACATGGGATACAGGACCAATAACAACTACCCTTACAAGGAAGGGGAATAAAAATACAAAAGTGCCTACTATGTCTTCCAGTCAGAGAAAAACAAATATATATAAATAGTTGGCAAGAGAGCTACCATGAATCTGGATGTGTAAGTAAGGTTAGGGCACTTTTTATAATATAACTTTAACTTTGTAGAAACCATAGCCATTAAAATAAACAAACCTAGCAGGTGAGGATCACCTCGGCACGAGGGAACATTCAGTGATTCTCCTCTCACATATTTTCTCAACAAGTTAAAATATCACTTTAGTGGCAGATTTATGGTTTCTGTACCTAAATAGTTTTGTTTATTTCTTCCTACTAACACTTCTGTCTAATTTAATTTGTTTGTGCTTTACTCAAAGCCCAGAATAAGCTCTTAATCAAAATACAGAGATTTTAGTCCACCTCATTTTATAGATGAAAGAACTGGATTCTTGGAGACTATAGATAAAACGGGTAGTCAGTGAATGAGCACATAATATAGTTCTCCTAATTTCTGGTTGAGTTCTCTTTCTATTACACTGTATTCTCTTGGTTTATTATTCAGTGCCCTCCTGATATACTGTTTTATTTAAAAAGCCTGTACAATTAAGCACACCTTTATCAAAAGCATAAATAAGAGGCAACTTTCTACACAATGCCTGGTTCAATAAATTTTGGTTGAATGAATTAGTGCAATTTATGGTGGAAAATATGAGCTACGTTTGCTCATCTATAACTCTTAGTAAGAGCCTTTATTAGTCATCTTTGAGTCTGTGAGACTTAAAACAGTGGGAAGCCCAAGAGTGGCTCTAGTAGAAGCTATGCTATGTATAATTTACATTTCAAAACTTCCAATACCTTGCAAATGTTAATCATGGTGGACATCCATTTGATAATAGATGATTCAAAATCTGATTTCCATTTCACAACTGAGAACCTCACTCAAAAGGAAAGCAGAATGAACACAGACAAAAAAAGGATAGGATAAAGGACCTGGGAGTCAGACACTCAACTTAAATACCAGCTCTACTACCTACTTACTAGTAAGAGTATGTGGGCAAAGTACTTCACATCTCCAGGTCTTCAAGCATGTGTGTATGCGTGTATTTGTATGTATTGTGTGTGTTTGCATGTGTGTGTATACATACAATTAGTGTGTATATTTCTGGTATATATACAGACATATACATACATACACACATATATACAACTGAAATATCAGAATTAATAATATTTCACAGAAATGTTGGGGAATTTAGATCAGATGATGTATACATAAAATAACTCAGAATGTTTGTTATACAAAAACTCTCAACAGCTCATAGCTTTCATTTAGTTTTTGTAAATTACACGGTGCTTACATTTGGAATCATTTTGCATTTGGAGGGTTTTTATTTTTCTAACTGGCCTGGTTTTTATATTTTGCACGTTGTGCCCCTGCCTGTATCCCACTTCACTTGCTTACTCCGTTGTCACATACACATTCTCTCTTCCTTAGCCTTCCCCTCCCCTGCAACTTGCTTCCTTCCCCCACGTTTTATCTGTTATTTTATTTATCTGTACGGTCAAGAAGCTAGGACGAAGCGAGTATGATCATTATTGTTTAATGATCAATAATAAGGGAGAAAGAAAGGATAAACAATTTGGTATATTGAGACAATCTTGGTTAGTTTTAGAGAATGCCTAAATAACGATTACACAGAATGTTAAGTGACTTGTCTAAGGCCACACACCATGGCTATAAAAACTAAAATTGTAAATATAAAGAACCAATATGCCTAATTTTTAAGTACATAACATTTCAATAGAATTATTAGCCCCAAGATAAGATTTATAAGACTTCTGGTATGTTTTATTTGAGACTACTAAATAATTCTTTTGTAGCAATGGATTTGTGAAGAATACCTTAGGTGAAGATACTAATATATCAAGTATCTCATTTAAATGAAAAAAAAAATTCCAAGAGCTAACTTGTAATGAACTACAACCAGAAATATTAATTTTTAATCTTGCATTCATAGATTAAGATGGATAATTTCATTTTGAACTTTATGCCTTACTGTAGTGAAAGTTTATTTGTATTTTCTGGTATTTGGCCATGTATTTCACCTATAATTACATTCCTACCTTGAGCATATCCATTTTTCAGACTTTAAATATTTTCAATTAAAAATTGGCTGCTTCTGTTGGCTGCTACTGAACATTCTATTGGTTTTAAATGCCTTTATTTATCAAGAAAGCTCTCATCAAAATGTCTACTGAGGAGGAAGGAAGGAATTTCAGTTTTTTCACAATATCTATACACAAATATAAAAGTAAATAGAACATTAGCTACAAATTGTTATAAACTGAAATAGTGTTTGACTTGAAGCCCTATTTTCCTTTGGCTGCATTTTATTCTTGACTCTTACACTCTGTGACTTACACTATTTCAATCCTCTCTTAGCAAACAACTTCACCCTGCCCTACGCCATCTCCTACATAGCAGCAAATTCAAAATCTCAAAATGTGAAATATCTAGGGAAAAGTCCTTTGCATTCTTATCCCATCCATTCATGTTTCCAGTAATATAATATGCAAGCCAATTACATTGATAAAATCTCTATCCTTTTTATACAAATAGTATCAACAGCACATACACTGTTACACATTTTGGCTTTTGGTTTTGTCTGTTTAGTGTTTTAACATTTTTTTTTTTTTGGAAATCTCTACAAGTCAGTTCATAAAGGCTATCCTCATTATTTTTTAATAGCAATTATTTACCATTCCATTAAATAAATGTGTCATAATTTATTTAACCAGTCTCCCAATGATAGAAATTTAGGTTATTTCCTATCTGTCCTTATTACAAAAAAAATGTAATGCATATCCTTGGACATATATAATTTCTCAAGTGTTCCGGTATATGCAAATCATTGGTCAAGGGATATATGATATATAAATTCAGGAGATAACTGCCAAATTACCTTCTGAAGGGGCTTTGTCAATGTACATATCCAACAGCAATTATAATCTACTTTTCCTGAGTCTACCACCTATCTCGTGGTCCCTGGTTCAGCCAGAAAAAGCTCTGTAACCACTCACCATAGTACTACCTAAGGTCACTTTTCTGTTTTCAGAGGCTGTTTTTTCAGAGGCTGAACCTTGATTAGCAGAAGAGAATTCCATAATATAAAACTCAATTATCCTGAATCACCTTGGGTATTAGTCTGTTCACAGACTCCGCTTTCTAAAACAGGCATCTGGAACAAATACATAAGAAAATCACAACAGGTTGTGAACTGTAATAAACACACACACTGACCAATTCAACTGGTTCCATGTATCTTTGTTTGAAAGGAAATCACACCGCATAATTTACTGAGGCAGGGAAAGAGTGAGTATGTATACACACACACACACACACACAATTGTTGATGACACTGTGTTAATGCTGAGAGTATGAAATTTTGGAGTCGCCAGATTTGATGTAAATTTGGTTCTTTCACTTACTATACAAATGACATTAGCTAACTTACTAAATTTTCTTGACTTTTTTTTTTTGTGGTACGCGGGCCTCTCACTGTTGTGGCCTCTCCCGTTGCGGAGCACAGGCTCCGGACGTGCAGGCTCAGCGGCCATGGCTCACGGGCCCAGCTGCTACACGGCATGTGGGATCTTCCCAGACCGGGGCACGAACCCGCCTCCCCTGCATCTGCAGGCAGACTCTCAACCACTGCGCCACCAGGGAAGCCCAAGAATTAATTTTTAAGAGCTCTTTTTTTTAGAAATATAACTTTAAATATGAAAAGAAACAACTAAAATGGGTGATAGTGGTTGCTTCTGAGAAGCAAGACTGGTGAGTCAGAAGTGGGTGGAGAGAGGACATTTGTCATAATAAGCTTTGTAATAGAAAGTGATAGTTTAAACTTTCTGTTGTCTGTGTTAATTATAGTACTTGCAGCTCACATCATTACTTCTGCAGAACGAAATTAAAAGTCAAGAAATTTGGGCTTCCCTGGTGGCGCAGTAGTTGAGAGTCTGCCTGTCGATGCAGGGGACACGAGTTTGTGCCCCGGTCCGGGAGGATCCCACATGCCGTGGAGCAGCTGGGCCCGTGAGCCATGGCCGCTGAGCCTGCGAGTCCGGAGCCTGTGCTCCTCAACGGGAGACTCCACCACAATGAGAGGCCCGCGTACCGCAAAAAAAATAAAAAAAATTAATTCCCAAATTATACATTTCAGAAATTTTCTACTCATTTTTCATTATGGTGGATGAATATTCTGCCCTCTCAAGCAATATCTTAAATTAAAAATTAGCTTGTACAATTTATAAATATCGTTCCCTGCTGGACCCCAACATTGTAATATGTATTCATCCAATGTACAAATTTGTTTTTCTTAGAATTAACAATTGGCTTGAATCTCTTCATTTGCTTAATTTTTTTTACATATCCATTGTGAAAATTTCCCAAAGATACCCGTAAAGGCCCTATCATCTAATCCACTTATTTTCAAATGCACCAGATAAACTATAAACTCTATCTTCTTTTTGTTTGTTTGTTTTGTTTTGTTTGTTTGGAGTCCTTCACCCTGGAACTTTTCTAATCCTGCCCCACAAGGAACCTCTTTTTTTTTTTCTCTATTAAACTCCTGTTTCCTATATCTCCTGCTTTTTCTTTCATGATTTAATTCATTGTTTTGGTGGAGTATAGCTTCTGAAGTTTCATGAGAAATACTGAAAGAGAGGCAAAAATTTCTTTGAGAATTTTACATGTCCAAAAATATCTTTATTTTTCTCTCACTCATTGATAGTTCAGCTGGCTATATAATTCCACTAAAAAATATTTTTCCTTCAGAAATTGAAAGGCATTTGTTCTGTCTCCTAGCTTCTAGTGTTGCTCTTAAGACATTTAATTAAATCTGGTACATTTGCATGCACCTTTTTTCTTTTTTAGACGTTGTTGGTTCACACTACTATGCTTGACAGTGTGAAACTGTGTGGTCTTTTTTTTTTAATGACTTAATTAATTAATTAATTAATTATTTTTATTCAGATGTGTGGTCTTTTTAATCTGAAGATTTGTGTCTTCCAATTATGGGATAGAGTATTGAATTATTTCTTTCTTTGATAATATTTCATTTATTTTCCTTTGGTTTCCCTTTCTGAAATTCCAAATAATTAGATCTAAGACTTCCTGAATTGTTTTATCTCATTTACTAATCTTTTCTTTACTATTGTCTATCTCTTTCTTTTTCATGGTATTTTTGTGAAATTCCCTGAATTTTTCTGTTAAATTTTTTCAGTGATTATATTCCCGGTTTCCAAGAGTTCTTTTTCAGTTGTTTGACAAATTATTTTATATCCTATCCTATCCTTATCTTTTAATGCAGCAACATGTACCTTGAGTCAGTTGTGTTTGTTGTGGGCTCCCAGGTTTTAGTGTCACTAGGTCTTTTGTTTGGGGTTATTGGGTTTATCCAAAGAAGAATTTTACAATCTCTAGCTTTGGGGAATACTTGCATGGCCACAGGCATTCTCAGGTAAAGTGATAAGAAGACAGGGAACCCCACATTTCAGTGTGTAGAATGTGATACAATCATTGTGTTTTTATTTCTAAACTTTATCCTCAAATTTGAGATACCTCTAGTCTCAATTTCTCTGGATCACTTACCCCAGAGAATAAACTCGGGGAGGGGAGGAATGGAAGGAAGAATGCTCCCTGGATGTTTAGGTCCCTACCTTTGGGTCTAACTAATGTGCAGTTTTCCTATTATCAGTCCCACACTTAGACTGCATAATTCACAGAAATTCATTCTTCCATAATTTTTTTAAAAATCTTTATTGGAGTATAATTGCTTTGCAATGGTGTGTTAGTTTCTGCTTTATAACAAAGTGAATCAGCTATACGTATACATATATCCCCATATCCACTCCCTCTTGTGACTCCCTCCCACCATCCCTATCCCACCCCTCTAGGTGGTCACAAAGTACCGAGCTGACCTCCCTGTGCTATGTGGCTGCTTTCCACTAGCTATCTATTTTACATTTGGGGGTGTATATATGTCCATGCCACTCTCTCATTTCGTCCCAGCTTACCCTTCCCCCTTCCCATATCCTCAAATCTGTTTTCTACGTCTGCGTCTTTATTCCTGTCCTGCCCCTAGGTCCCTAGGTTCTTAAGAAAAAAAAATTTTTTTTAAGATTTCATATATATGTGTTAGCATACGGTATTTGTTTTTCTCTTTCTGACTTACTTCACTCTGGATGACAGACTCTAGGTCCAACTACCTCACTAGAAATAACTCAATTTCGTTTCTTTTTATGGCTGAGTAATATTCCATTGTATACATGTGCCACATCTTCTTTATCCATTCATCTGTAGATGGACATGTAGGTTGCTTCCATGTCCTGGCTATTGTAAATAGAGCTGCAATGAACATTGTGGTACATGACTCTTTTTGAATTATGGTTTTCTCAGGGTATATGCCCAGTAGTGGGATTGCTTGATCATATGGTAGCTCTATTTTTAGTTTTTTAAGGAACGTCCATGCTGTTCTCCATAGTGGCTGTATCAATTTACATTCCCACCAACAGTGCAAGAGGGTTCCCTTTTCTCCACACCCTCTCCAGCATTTATTGTTTGTAGATTTTTTGATGATGGCCATTGTGACCGGTGTGAGATGATATCTCATTGTAGTTTTGATTTGCATTTCTCTAATGATTAGTGATGTTGAGCATCCTTTCATGTGTTTGTTGGCAATCTGTATATCTTCTTTGGAGAAATGTCTACTTAGGCCTTCTGCCCATTTTTGGATTGGGTTGTTTGTTTTTTTGATATTGAGCTGCATGAGCTACTTGTAAATTTTGGAGATTAATCCTTTGTCAGTTGCTTCGTTTGCAAATATTTTCTCCCATGTTCTTCCATATTTTGACCTCTTTATGTTATGTGCTAGGCTTTAAAGATATTCTCTCATTTAAACTTTATATCAGGCATATGAAAGACATATACATATTATTCCCTTTTACAGACAATGAAAGAGAGGTATTCTTATGGTCAAGACACTGTAAACGTCTTGGAAAGTACTTGTGAGGTGGGCATGCACCATACGAGAAGGCACTTGCTTTTGCAATATTAGCAGAGTATGAAGCCTAAGGCAGTGCATTGCACAAAGTTCATAGGCCAAGTCTACGAGATCGATAGCAGTGTGTGTGTTTATATGTGTGTTTGTGTATATACATATTTACAGTTGCAATCCAAAATGGACCATGTTTACACAGTCAGGCTCAAGTATAAAACAACAAAGAATTTGGTGTTGATCAAAATATGAGCGAGCGTTTTCAAACAGAAGCAAAACACTGGCTTAGAAAGAAAAAAAGTGAGAAAGTGATATAACTGTCCCCACAATTTACTCCAAAGCCAAGGCTCTAACTGAGGACAAATGGAAACAACGATGCCTTTCAGCGTAAGAAAACATCAACAGATGCTTTATTGAAAACACTAGTGCAAATCTTGCAAGGCCTTACTTTTATTTTTTCCATTGAGAGCTTATGTTTGGTGACAGATTTGCAGCGGTGATAAAGCAGTTGGATAGTTACTGTTCCAGCTGATAGGTGCTGAGGATGTGTGAGGGAGGGAGGCAAAGGGGCGGTGAAGGAAGGGGGAGCTGAGCGCTGCAGAGGCAGAACCACTGAGGAGCGGTCAGACGCTTAGCTCCACCGGGAGTCTGAGCTTTACCTCCAGCGACACAAGTGACTATCACATAGACGTCTGGATAAATGACAAGTTATTCCCTTTAAGGACACATTCTCAATATCCTGCTAAACTGCAGAGAAAGAGAAAGCTGGATGTCTGTGGTATTCTAGAACAACAGGATTCAATCTTTAGTGGCAATAAAATGCCTGAAAAATGCTCTCTCTGACTGTCTATGTGGGAGGGAAAGTCAAGTTATTAGTCAGGAATGTAACCAGAAGTCTGCTCCCTTCCAGACATTATAAATTTCTTCTTTCACCCTATATTTCTTTTGCTAGGAATCCATGATGTGTACAGTATAAGGACAAGCAGCTCTGCAAGACAGATTATAATGGCAGTTACTTCATTAAGCCTAGTAAGGGTTCATATTATACTTAGATTTCTCACTTGAATTTCTTTGAACTAGATGAGTTCTATCCTGCAAAGACTTCCCTGTCACATTGATTTCTTTATGCCTACTGCTGTCCCACAACCCCCCACAAGAGCTCTTCCCAATGCAAATTTAAATGTAGCATTTGATGCAGTCTTTTTCATTTGATAACTGGAAAACAGGATTAGTCCTGAGCAAAACAGTATCATTCAGAAAAACAAAAGAATGGACTTTTTAAATGAGAAAATATAACTCCAGCCCCACTCAGACAGAACAGGCTATATTAGAACGAGTGCATGTCCTCAGGATGCTTCAAGGATTGGCTACACTGATGGTCTTCCATTCTTGGCTCTTCCTATCTTCTAACCTAAAACATCAACCAGAAAATGTTCTTAATAGTTTTAACCTCATTTGTATTTGAATGCAACTGCTTAATTGTTTAACATACATGGGGAGAGAATTTTGTCCTGTGGTTTTTAGATTAAGTACATCCATCTGAATATTCTGCCACTTGACCATTCAGGTAGGCTAAAGTAAACCTAATGATCTGGCAAAATTTAATTTCCTTACTTTCATGAGTCACACAAATGATGCATCCGATGTCAGTGATAAAGAGATTGAGCTAGATTTTATGCATAGTAGGGCATTTTCATTATTTGTGGTTGTTTCATTTTGAAATCACCTCCCTCTTGAAGCAGAGCCCAACTCTCACCACCAAGCTGAAAATTCTAGATACTCTCTCTCCACCCATGCCCCACAGATAGGGCACTAGGGCACAGCTGAAGGACTTTGGCTTTGCCAACCACAAGCACCCACTTTCTACTGTGGACAGGAAGAGAATGAGGTAAAATGGGAGGGAAGGCATGAACCAGTTCTGGTGAATGTTTACAGCCACAGCAGTGCTCACTGTCCCAGAGATGGTGATGGTGACATCTTCGTATGGTTAGATATTTTGAGATAGCTTGCATTGTTCACAGCTGCATAGCTTTCAAACTGGGTTAGCTGGCTTTCTTAGAGTTTCTGTTAGCTTACATTAGCCACACAGTTGGCTAATATATGTTGCTTGCAAATAAGAACTCTGACTGGTATTCTGCATTTCTGTTTGCTCTTATATTTCAGTTTTGGGACTTCTAGACCAAGAAAACACACAACAATCCCTGATTTTGGAAATGCATGTTATTCTAACACAAATAATTATAAGCTCCCCCAATTGTTTGCATGGATAGGTGTGTTTTCTGGACGGCTGCAAAGAAAGGATGAATAGAGTCAATTTTACGCCGTCTAGAAAATGCTCATATAAATTTTTTACACAAAGATAATGATGGGGACCTTTGAAAGTCATGATAGAATTTGCTTCTAGGGAATAGTCTACCCTTAGGTAAAAATACATTGCTTCCATTTTTCTCCATTACATCTGGAATCAGGGTATTCTTGCTGGGGAAGAAG
The DNA here is from genome assembly GCF_949752795.1 of Hyperoodon ampullatus. Classification (NCBI taxonomy): domain Eukaryota; kingdom Metazoa; phylum Chordata; class Mammalia; order Artiodactyla; family Ziphiidae; genus Hyperoodon; species Hyperoodon ampullatus. The sequence goes on along the minus strand of NC_136929.1, from coordinate 5,084,140 downwards.
AGCAATTCTTACTGGAGACCACAGTAACCCCTGAAAGTCACTGTGCTTGTTTTTGGCTGAGGGTCTATTTTATGCATACGTATATCTAATCTCCTGAGGAGATTATCCTCTGAGAAGATGTCTCCTGGAGGAAAATTCTTTAGAAAATTCTCATCATTCTCTTGTGAAACTGGTTTCCATTAGTTAGTAGCTAGAATGGGATCAACAGTCTTAACTTGGATGTGGCTTTCAGAAACTCTTTTAAGCCATTTCATCTTTGAAGAAGCTCAGACTAAACATTCAACAACCCTTTTTCTACACCATTTAAAATTCTTACAGCATATTACCATCCCAACCAGATATTGGCAGTATACCATTCAAGGTCTATTCCATAAGGACTTAGTCCCAACATAGAACATTTCTAACAGACGTTTACACCAGACCTCAGATATGACTGAAAAGAACTCCATGTAAGTAAAAGCACCTGTATCCACATCACGGACATACCAAACTTTTAGGTATACATTTCCTGTTTGAAGAGTTGACAACAACTGCTCATTAGATAACAAACAAAAATTCAACACCCCAGATCAGCTTACCCTTGGTAAATATTCTTATTTGATATTCATAACCCTCGGCCCCATCATCATTATCTTTTGGTCATTAATGACTCCATCACCACCACCACCAGCGTCATTATAGTCATTATAGCTTAGCGTTTACATTTAACCAAAGGCAGGGATTTTCAAAGCACACACCCCCGGAAAAAGAACTCCAGGAGACCAACAGTTCTAGATTAGGGCTCTCTTTAAGTTAATAGCTCAAAAATATTTCTTTAGTCTCCTAAGCAATAAAAAATTATTGCTCTACCTTCAAAGGAACTTAAGTGTAGTGCTGTCCAATAGAAGTTTCTGTAACAGTGGAAATGTTCTATATCTGCAGTGTCCAATAAGGAAACCACGACCCACATGTGGCTTTTTAGTGCTTGAACTATGGTTAGTACAACTGAAAAAATGAATTTTTATTTTATTCTATGCTACTTAATTTAAATTTTAAAAAGCAAGCATGGCTACTGGCTGCTCTATCAGACGATGTAAATTTAGTGAACTATTGCTAAGAAGGTAATTTTAGAGAGGGTCACAAAATATTTGTCATTATATTATTTCCCACTCTTTTAACATGTGTTGTTTAGGATGAAAATAATATGGTTATTTTATAAATTTCCATTTCATGATGAAACAATTGAAATGTTACCATTAATAGATGAAAAGATTATGAGTTTTATCCCCATTAATTAATTCTTTTTGGTTTCATATGTAAAAATATAGAAGGGACATTTATATATTTATAAATTTATATATATATTTACATCATTTATAAAAAATATGCTGTAAATGCATATTATTATTCATTTGTTGCTTATTCCTGTGATGACAGCTTCATTGGGATTTAATAATTTGGTCAAATTTAGTAGTCACTGGCATCCAATGAGATGGAGATGGGTAGGGTATCAGTTATCCCAAGATGCTGTGTAGACAACCCACCTTCGATTTTTTGATAAAAGTTAAGCTTTACGGCATCAATGCAGTTCTATAAAAATCAGCATGGATACTTCCCTCTGGCTTCTAGCTCATGTGGAATAGTAGTATGTAAAAAAGCTTTCCCTAGTTGTCATGTCTCTGTGGGTTTTATTTGCTTGGGAATGATTGAATCTAGGCATCAGAAATTACTTTACGAAAGACCACCTCAAATGACAACGACTTATTTGACACTTTCTTTCTCCCTTCAAATAATATGATTCCTCCTTCTGAAGTGCTCAGTAACTCACCAATCACAAAAATACATTATAGTAGTTATATGTTTATCGTATTTCTCAAGTACACTATAAGCAACTTGAGAGAAGAGGCTGTGTCTTGCACATCATGTTATCCACGTGGACTGAGAGTGCCCTTCTAGCAGCAGCTATGCCAGAAGTGTGGACACAGTTGAATTACATGTGGTATTGTGATACTGTACCAAACTCATAATCCTTCTTTTAGAGAATTCCCTTTAACCTAGTGTGAAGTCTATGCATTCATGAAGGAAAGAGTAGTCAGTTGTTTATTACCCAGGAAAACGTCCATGAACTTATCAAGTGCTTTCCTCATCATCTTGGACGTATCTATGTTCCAGGAGGGTTTGTATGGAGGATTTTGTAAAAATAAGAAGAAATATCTTACTAATCTGTGCCAAACCCCAGGTGTTCAACAGGAGTTTCAAACAGCATTCTCAAGAATTAGTTACTTCTAAATACTACTTCCTATGGAAACAGGCAGGGAGACCATCTAAATAGAGCATGCTTTTGCTATAACTGTTAATCATTTTTTTCTTTTTAAAAATATATTTATTTATTTATTTGGCTGCGTTAGGTCTTCGTCGCTGTGCACAGGCTTTCTCTAGTTGCAGCAAGCGGGGGCTACTCTTTGTCGCAGTGCACGGGCTTCTCATTGCGGTGGCTTCTCTTGTTGCGGAGCACGGGCTCTAGGAGTGTGGGCTTCAGTAGTTGTGGCTCGTGGGCTCTACAGCGCAGGCTCAGTAGTTGTGGCGCACGGGCTTAGTTGCTCTGCGGCATGTGAGATTTTCCCAGACCAGGGCTCGAACCCATGTCCCCTGCATTGGCAGGCAGATTCTTAACCACTGCACCACAAGGGAAGTCCCTATTGATCGTTTTTTAATCCACAGTTAGTGAATAAGAAACGTGTGCTTGTTAACAAGAGAATATTTTTACTGGGAACAATATCTTATATGGGAATTTTTAGATGGATTTAAAAGCAAGAGAAACAGGTTTTTATATGGACTAATCACACAAAAAGTCCCCAGCCAGAATAAACAAATAAGACCTTAATTTTGTCAATCCCTTCCATACCAAAAAAGTAAAAGCTCTTTGAATTTTACCTCAATTAAATTACCTTAATCCGTACATACCTTAATTAAGTCATATTTTAATCCTATGATAAACTCACATGCTATAAATTGTACCTTGATTTGGTAATAAGGATCTTAAAAAAAAATTGTCAACATGGACTGGTGACTGCATTAAACTCAGCCATTTACATTTGGATTTGGAGAATTTTTGATGCCTGTATTCTCCCTTTTTCTGCTCTCCCCTGGAAGAGATATTAATAAGCAGTGACACTCCCAAAAAGGATTAAAGAACCAAAAGGAATGAACCCTAAAAATCAAACAGATGGTAATAACAGCAACAACACAGAGGCTGGGGCAATACACAGCCTAAAAAATATGTTAGATGTAAGCCATAAACACAAACTAAGTTCCGAGATCCTAAATTAAGCTGAGATCCTAAATTAAACTGAGACCAGCATGAATTACTGAGGCCTTGAGAGCCTTAGAAATTAATTTTGAAAGTTATTTTTCAAGATTTGATTAACAAGTAGGAGAGACAACACAGAGTGGTACAGATGGCGGGAAGCAGAAACGTAAAATACAAAGCATCTTCCACGGCCCCAGCTTTGTTTCGGGGAGGATGAGTCTTGCCAGATGGAGGACTGCTATACTTGTAATTTTACTGTGGCATGTGCTAGAAAGATTAAAAAAAAAAAAATGAAAGCACTGAAAATGTCACACAGTGCAAAAGGCTTGTATGAAAAGGTACAGAGCTTTCTTTCAGCAAAAAGTCTACCAAAGCTTTTCAAATTGTTGCCTCATAACAGCTGCAGTGGTTTGATTCCTTAAATTCAAAAGATTTTCTCTTGTCTGCGATCAAAGACAGGGGCTGACTTGCTAACCCACAAACCAAACAGACACGGAGGCGTGAGGTCCACGCAGGCCTCACCTCCATCTGGAGACGGATCACGGCCAGCATGTGGACCTGGAGCTGAGGCGGAGGCCCTTGCCCTCTGCTTCCAAGAGGGGCAATGAGAGCCGCAGTGTCCGTGTGGCTGCAGGAGTGCCTTCCTGACCCAGATCTGCTGGGCAGACTACGGCCACGTAAGGGACAGCCACTGCAAGGCAGCATCCAATGTTGCCTAGAAATGGCACTCTTAAATGTATTTTTAAATTTACTTATATTTTTCCAATTTCCTCGTTCCTTCAGAAAGCAGAGTATTTCAAATATTGATTATCCTTTGAGGGAAATGAACACAAACAAATGGTTTTCACTCTCTCAGAGCACAACAATATAATTGGACCTTGTTCCTTTCTTAATTCATTACACGATTTTTTTCCTTCTCTACTGTCGTTTAAGGACTCATATTTTTCTGTTGAATGTAATGATATAAACTTATAATGATAAGAGTGATGTTTATTGTTTGTGTACTGCTAGGCACTGTGGCAGTGCCTTAATAAATGGCCCCATATAATCCTCATAATGGGATTGTATGGTAGACACTGTTATTACCTACATTCTATAGATGTGGCAACTGAGGGGCACAGAGATTAAATACATCATCTGAGGTCATGCACTGGATTTAAGAACGGCTTGTATAAGCCAGGGTTCATATCATCATGCTTTCATAATCTTATTTCAATTTGTCATCTTAGTCCCTGATAACTTAGTAAACAGCATAGTATGGAGGTAAGAGCATGATAAAATGGAGAGTTTAAATTAACCAGCATATACAATACGTGTGTCATATATTTACCAGTAATCTTTCTGTATCTACATTTTTAATGAAAGGGTCAAATGACTGCAAGACCCAATACCCTAAACCTTCCTGCATGGGAAGAAACAAGATACTTGAAATGAAAAAAAAAATAGCACAATGGGTAGTATGCTGTATAAACTAAAGGAAAGAAGTGTTTTTAAATAACTAAGTGAAAAGAATAAAAATCAAGGTGGAGAGAGAGATAGAACAGGATTTAGGAAAAGATCTCATATGTGGGTCAGAAGCCCTAGACAAGAGACCTGTTTTTAGCTTTTACAACAAGTGGGGCCTGAAACAAGTTACTTCAACTCTGTGGATTTCAGTTGACTTCATATAAGAAATAGATAATCACTAAAGCTCTTAATTTGCAGCTTTTAATTCTGCAATTATAAATTTTAATGTAAGGAATCCACTTCATGGCCAACACTCCACTTACCATTGATCATGAGATATGATGATGAGTGAATCTCTGTAAAGCTTAGAGTCAACAAGGCCCAGAGCTGTCCTTCAGGACTCCCCTGGCTCTTTCTCCCAGCTTCTTCCCATCGTGAGAGTGGACCCCCTGAAGCTGCCCTAAATTATTCCTTCCTCACAAATGTGGGCAGCTCCCTAATCTGAACAGAATGTTTACCTCTCTTGTGTATCTGTGTTCTGCTTTGATATTCCCAGTTTATCTCCTATGAGTCTGACATAAAACTGTCTGTATCAGTATTATTTCCTACTTCAAATTCCAAGAGTCCAGGGATTGGATGGGGTCCATGGCAACATTCTTTGCCTATGTTGTTTGTACCTGAAAGAGTTTCATTTTATAAAATGTCTCAAAAATTAACCAGGTTCTTTGATAAAGAGGAATTTCCCTCCAGTCATGGTCATTTACAATTAGTTACGGTCCATAGAAAGGTAAGTACAGAAAGTGAGTGTTTTGGAACTTTTTGTAACAATTTGATAATGCACGGCATTCCTGTGTCTGATCAAGGGAGTCACTTGTTGAACAAGAGTCATCACTTCGTTGGAATGTTTTAGAACTCCGTGATGAGCTGTGTGTGGCAGGCGTGAGCTTTGTACAGTCATGTGCGGGGGACCCCCAGGGGTTGTGATGTACTGGGAAAAAGTGAGGCCATCAGCACAGACGGTTTGCAAAGCACTGCCCTGTAGCGCACATTCCCGCCATAGGGACCTCCAGCGACTTTGGCTCCCCTCTGTGGTTGGCCACACTGGCTGGATTAAAAGCTTCCTCTGAAGTTTTTAAATGAAAACAGTAGCTCAAAAGATCGCCATGCAGGGCTTCATGCAAGGGGACAGAATTTTTTCCTGCAATTACAAGTACTGCTCCAAAGCAAAGGAAGTAAACTGATCAGTGTAAAAGATATGGCATGCTAGCAGTTCTTTCTGATGTTGTTTTGTCAAAGTTTGCTAAGTTCAATGCCTGGAACACAGTTAACTTTGGGAAGACTGATGTTATCTATAGAAATTAGGATGTCCATCTCAGGCGGTAATTGAAACCCATTTATGGCACCCTTCAAGGCAACATTAATTTCCCGCTTCGCCCTATCAATGCTTCCATCAAGACCATTCAGAGGTTCTCAAAGGCATCAGACTCATTTGCACTTCTCAGCTGGAGTTATTACCAAGGATAAGACAGTGCTGAAAGGTTCAAAATTCACTGGAGTCTTTGCATTTGGAAAAGAGGACTCTCAATCACTCCGGAACAGTGCTCCCTGATTTCAGCCAGGTGTAAAATTCACCCTGGAGGAAAGCATTATAGCATATTCGATTTCACCGCACCGTATTTTCCTCCTTTCCCTCCCCACCTCCTCCTCAGTACATCAAGGGCCACGGCTTGATATAAGGGACAAACTCTGCACTTAAGGTACAGACCAGGTGATATGTTTTGAAAATACCTCCTTCTCAAAAGTGGATATGCCGTGGCCTACTTGGCTGAAGACAGGAGTTGTGACTACATTTATACACAGATTCGTTTCCAGATGAAATCTCTTTAATGGCTGATAGGACCTTATGTGGGCCACAGGCCTCATCGGAGAGTGTGGTGAATGCCGAGTCTGGAAGGAAGAGAGTCCAGCTACCACCTCTGTGACTGACGGTGGTGATGGAGGGGTGGAGTTTTCAAAAGAAATACATTTTTACACCTTTATCTTGTTTTAATGGTGGGGGAGGGAGTGGTTCTGGAAAAGTAAGAGGGCCCAGGACATGCTGAATAAAAATGTTGAACTTGGGAGAATCAAAATCACTGGAATCTCAGAGTTGAGAGGAAGCTTAAAGATCATCTACTCAACTTCACGTGCACACTGGAAACTGCTACAGCATCCTCAGCAGTGTCCTTGAAGCTCACCCACGTTCTCCTCTTGAATTCAGTTCTTCCTTAAGTGCCAGATTTCCCTGTACCTTCTGCTCATTAATTCTGGTTGTATCCACTGGAACCAAACATCAACAAAATCCCTTTTCCAACTGACAACTACATGGCTATTAGAAGCAGTCTGCCACGCTCTCCTGAGTCCAATATATTCTTTTTTTTTTTTTAACAGATCTTTATTGGAGTATAATTGCTGCACAATACCGTGTTAGTTTCTGTTGCACAACAAAGTGAATCAGCCATACGCATACACATGTCCCCATATCCCCTCCATCTTGAGCCTCCCTCCCATCCCCCTTATCCCACCCCTCTAGGTCATCACAAAGCACCAAGCCGATCTCCCTGTGCTACGCTGATGCTTCCCACCAGCCAACTATTTTACATTCCGTAGTGTATATATGTCGATGCTACTCTTACCTCGCCCCAGCTTCGCCCTCCCACCCCACATCCTCAAGTCCATTTTCTATGTCTAACTCTTTATTCCTGCCCTGCAACTAGGTTCATCAGTACCATTTTTTGTTTTTTTAGATTCCATATATATGTGTTAGCATACGGTATTTGTTTTTCTCTTTCTGACTTACTTCACCCTGTATGACAGACTCTAGGTCCATCCACCTCACTACAAATAACTCAATTTCATTTCTTTTTATGGCTGAGTAATATTTCATTGTATATATGTGCCACATCTTCTTTATTCATTCATCTGTCAATGGACATTTAGATTGATTCCATGTCCTGGCTATTGTAAATAGTGCTGCAATGAACATTGTGGTACATGTCTCTTTTTGAATTATGGTTTTCTCAGGGTATATGCCCAGTAGTGGGATTGCTGTGTCGTATGATAGTTCTATTTTTAGTTTTTTAAGGAACCTCCATACTGTTCTCCATAGTGGCTGTATCAATTTACATTCCCACCAACAGTGCAAGAGGGTTCCCTTTTCACCACACCCTTTCCAGCATTTACTGTTTCTAGATTTTTTGATAATGGCCATTCTGACTGGTGTGAGATGATACCTCATTGTAGTTTTGATTTGCATTTCTCTAATAATTAGTGATGTTGAACATCTTTTCATAACAGAGTTGGAGGAATCAGGCTCTCTGACTTCAAACTACACCACAAAGCTACAGTAATCAAGACAGTACGGTACTGGCACAAAAACAGAAATATAGATCAATGGTACAAGATAGAATGCCCAGAGATAAACCCACACACAACATATTCGTAATCTACAAAATTCCCCAAGTGAAGTGCCCTGACCAGCAGTATAAGCATCACCTTCTAACATACTAGAAAGGCAAAACCTCAGGTCTCACTGTAAACCTACTGAATCAGAAATGCTGGAGCCAGAGTTCAGCCTGCACTGGTTTCACAAACTCTCCAGGTGATTCTGATGCACACTAGGGCTTAAGAACTGAGCTAGAAAATCCTGAAAAGGAAGGAGAGGGGAAGCCAGGAAAGAGGAATGTGTTCATCAAGGTAGCTGGAGGATGTTGAGTAGGAAACTCTATCCAGCGTCGAGTGCACTGCAGTTAAAACCAAGAAGTGATAGGATGGGAGGAGAGGCTACATCCAGACAGAAAAGGACTGAGTCTCAAATAGAAAAAAAGGAATCTTCTGCCTTTATCATCTTTCAAATTGCGGAACGCAGGCGATGGGAGGCTGAAGTGATGCCCGCATGCCTTCATCTTCTTTTCTCAATCCCAAATCTCCAGTTATAACTGTTTGCGTCCGAATTAAATGCAGTGCCCGGCCCCCAGTAGGTAATCAGTAAATGTCATTATCACAATCACTTTTCAGGCTACTGATTTTCTTTTTCTTTTCATCAAAAACATTTTGAAGGAGCTACCTATTTCTATTTCCTCACACCTACTCTCTTTACTACTTGAACTCTGGCGACTATCTACAGACCTTACCAATAATTCATTAGTTTTCAAATTAGCAGGGTCCCTTGACGTTTCTAACATTAATCCATTGAGCACTTCCATCTCGGTGTATATTCTCCTAGCTGTTATAACACCGCCTTGTTCTGTTTGCCCACTGCTCCCATGATTGCCCCTAGACACTATGTCTGCAGTCTCCTTTTCTTTCGTTTCCCATGAATGTAAACATTCACCATTCCTCCCTCTGTAACCACCTCTTTTTTGGTGATATGATCATGCTTACCAATTTGGCCATCACTTTTTAAAGAAATTTCTAAATTTCTATTTACCCTATCCTGATCTTTTTCCAAATCCACACTGCTATACCTGCCTGCTAGACATTTGCACAGGATGACCCAGCAAAAGCAAACTAAAGTTAATTAAAATCCAGCTCCTCATATTTTCCTCTCACCTCTGACTAAATTCCTCCCTTCTGAATACTCCCTTTCTGGTAATGGAATGCTTTCTGGGGTTCCAGGCTTGAAAGACCATAGTTGTATTCTGCTCTTTTTTAATCTTTTCCCAGCATTTAGTCATGTGTTGCTGCCCCACTCAGCCCTTCATCACCTTGGACCTGTACTCCAGCAACGGCTCTCTCAGACTCAAACCCCCTCCCGAGACTCACTGCAAGTACGGCTGCACGGCTGATCTTCCTGAACACAGTGGCGCCGTGTTGCTCTCCTTCCCCAGGGACTGATAACTACCTCCATCCCTTTGCTCATGTCTCTCTCTGCATTTGAAATGCCCTCCCCATCCCCCCCCACTATGTCCCCACCCCAAACTCGTCCCACTTTTGTGTCTTCTCTCCTTTGCCACCACCTCCATGGAGCGTCTCCTATTCACCTCCAACAAGACAGAATCTCGATCCTACAGCAGTCGGGTGGCCTCCACCCTACAAACTTGCCACTCGTTAGGCCTGCACATGACCTTACGACATCTCCTTGAAGACCATCATGTCCTCTGTGCAATTTCATAACGGCCACAGCTCCAAGCATACCTATGAGTGTTGAGTCCAGTAATGCCTGTTGAATTGGATTTGTAAGTTCTGCATTTGACCACCTTAAAGACTGCAGCAGCAAATTAGCCAAATCAAATGATGGAAGGAACTCAGCTGGGGAAGCAGAGAGAGTTTGTTATTTTCCCAGGCATTACCCATCTGCCTACACTGCAGTTCTAATCCATGCCCTTTTAATGACTGATCACTTTAGAGCAAAATCATGCTGCGCTGAGGGTAGTGATTCCTCCCACCTTCTGGGTAAACACAGGTTGAAACACATCTGTTTACACAAAAGGTTGCATATTTGCTTTTTTTTTTCCATTCTGGGAGAATAATCCAGCACAATTCTATTTGTCTACAGTCAAATCCGAACTGAACACGGAAGTTACAGGAGGCATCATTTCCTAAATCCATCTGTACCCACATGAACTTGTATACTTGTGGGTATCTCATCGTGTGTACAACGTAAATTTACCTTGGAGCCTGACAGCTGCATTATTTACTCTGAAACATTAACTTAAAACTGGTTTGTCACTGGAGCTCAACATACATAAAAGAATCTGGAATAAAATAATCATAACATTCATTTCTGTAATAGACATCAAGGGCAGGATTGTGAATGCTCTGGATATCACGCACGTAACTGTATGAAATAAAGTTAACACGTGAAAATGATGTAGCTTCCTGGGGGATACTGTGTACAACGAAAGTGGCTTTGCTGACATTTCTACCTCTGCCTGCCTTCTGCCTGCCTCCTCGACAAGTGAGCTGGTCCTCATCAGCTTCCACCAGCACCCAGGACTAAAAGGAAACACAGTCCTTCTCAGCCCAGCCCAGCCCAGAGGCCCTGTGTCACATTTAGAGAAGTGAGGAGGGCAGGCAAGCTGAGTCCATACTACAGACTTCCGAATTTTCAATTTTAGACTGCATTTCAAATAGAGAAGGTTTAATATTTCAAGTTCTATGTGTTCCTGAAAAGACACACAGAACTCAGCTCTCTGCAACGTGGCGTACATTCGATTTTCTCTCTCTCCACGGTACAGGAGAACCCACAGCCAGGCTCCTGCATGGCCCCAAGCTGCAGGAAAGTGCAGGGAGCCTCATCCAGCCCCTGGGGAGGGATTTCCTGGTTCTGGGCTCTGCCCGCAATGTCCACTGGCTGTTTCTCCGGCAGAATCCAAACATCTAACTTCCGGGAGAGATTGACATCGGGGATAGCCTCAATCTGCATTTTTCCTTCTCATTATGTTAATCTTACTGCCTAGTGTTGGCAAGCAGAATACGGAAAATCCTCCCTCCTGCTCTCTCCTGTGAGAGAGGGAACCGCAGCTGCAGAAGGGCTACTGGCTGCGGATCTGTCAGATACCTTCCTACCGCTGTTTCCTTTTCTCTCTTTTTTTTTAAATATATATTTTTAACATCTGTACTGGAGTACAATTGCTTTACAATGGTGTGTTAGTTTCTGCTGTATAACAAAGTGAATCAGCTATACATATACATATACCCCCATATCCCCTCCCTCTTATGTCTCCCTCCCACCTTCCCTATCCCACCCCTCTAGGTGGTCACAAAGCACAGAGCTGATCTCTCTGTGCTATGCGCTGCTTCCCACTGGCTATCTATTTTACATTTGGTAGTGTATATATGTCCATGCCACTCTCTCACTTCGTCCCAGCTTACCCTTCCCCCTCCCCATGTCCTCAAGTCCATTCTCTAGGTCTGCGTCTTTATTCCTGTCCTGCCCCTAGGTTCATGAGAACCTTCTTTGCTTTTTTTAGATTCCATATATATGTGTTAGCATTTGGTATTTGTTTTTCTCTTGCTGACTTACTTCACTCTGTATGACAGACTCTAGGTCCATCCACCTCACTACAAATAACTCAATTTCATTCCTTTTAATGGCTGAGTAATATTCCATTGTATATATGTGCCTCATCTCCTTTATTCATTCATCTGTTGATGGACACCTAGTTTGCTTCCATGTGCTGGCTATTGTAAATACTGCTGCAGTGAACATGGTGGTACCTGACTCTTCTTGACATTTCTCCAAAGAAGATATACAGATTGCCAAAACAAACACATGAAAGGATGCTCAACATCACTAATCATTAGAGAAATGTAAATCAAAACTACAATGAGGTATCACCTCACACCGGTCAGAATGGCCATCATCAGAAAATCTACAAACAAGAAATGCTGGAGAGGGTGTGGAGAAAAGGGAACCCTCTTGCATTGTTGATGGGAATGTAAATTGATACAGCCACTACATAGAACAGTATGAAGTTTCCTTAAAAAACTAAAAATAGGGCTTCCCTGGTGGCGCAGTGGTTGAGAGTCCGCCTGCTGATGCAGGGGACACGGGTTCGTGCCCCGGTCTGGGAAGATCCCACATGCCGCGGAGCGGCTGGGGTCGTGAGCCATGGCCGCTGAGCCTGCGCATCCGGAGCCTGTGCTCCGCAACAGGAGAAGCCACAACACTGAGAGGCCCGCGTACCATAAAAAAAAAAAAAACTAAACTAAAAATAGAACTACCATACGACCCAGCAATCCCACTACTGGGCATATACCCTACCTCTGTTTCTTGACTATTTTAAAACATTCTCAAATGGCATATGCATTCACAAGGCTTTTGGCGTGCTTTGTTTACCCACACACCCTGGCTAACGACAAATGAAATAAGTCATCATCAAGGACTTTTTTTCAACCTTTGAGATTTAAGGCCATTTTAAATTCAAACTGAAACATTCAGCAGGTTAACAAATAAAGACATTCTGGTGGAATCATAGGTACACCGTGACCTAAACAGAGAGAGAGAGAGAGAGAGAGAGAGAGGGAGAGAGACCAAGACAGAGACAAAAGAGCCAGGGAAGGAGAAGAAGGGAGAAGGAGGGAGGGAGGGGAAGAGGAAGAGAGAGAAAACATTAAAGAACTCATTACATGGTCTTAGCATAAAGTGCAGTGCGGCGCCCATATTCTTTCTGTAGTCAGAAGGGCCAGACTGAAGGAAACGAGGAGAAACAGCCTCTGAAACTGGATGATTTGGTGGTTCACGTCACGGGAGTTTAGGAGGAAAGCCAGCACATCCTCTCCTGCTCTGGCTGCCTGACCTCAGTGTTCCAGCACCAGGGGCCAGAAGCAGGGCCCTCTGGCCCAGGAGTGACGCTGTGAGGCTGCTCCTCAACAAAGCCTTTCCCCTGGAGCCTTCCTGCAGGCCCCTCACAACACGCATATCTCCCTTCTTCAAATGTCTGCCGACGGCCCTAATAGTAGAGTGTGGGGAAAAGGCTTTGCATCCAGACAGACCTGAGATCAAACCTGGGTTTGTTTAGCCACATTCACATGGGCAAGTCACAAAACCTCCCTAATCCTTATTTTCATCTGTAAAATGGAAGTAATAAAATGCCACTCAAGGGTTGCTGTAACAGTCTCAAACATTGCATTTAAAGCATTCAGTCTAGTCAGGTCAGATGGTTACAACCCGGGATGGATTCCAGCCTGATTTTCCCTCTTGGAAAACCGAGTTACTATACATGGTTGCTCTGAGTACATGCCTTACCCAAAAGGGTGGTTGTTAAAATGATCACGCAATTTAGGATTTTCTATGCATGTATTTATCACAGATTTTCAATATTAAAAAAATCTTATAAGCCACCTAGTTAGAATTCACATCCAAACCTGGAATTCCTTGTGCAATAACCCTGATTAATTATTGCATTCATTCATAATATTGAGCCAGTTTGCTGGGGACCTAAGAAGATGCTAACTGTGAAATGAGGCATGTGATTCCTGGGCTACTCGTTTATGCAAGTCCTGGAACCAGAGTGCCTGCCTGCTTCTGCAGGCCCTGACTCTTCAACATATCTTTTGTGCTGCAATTTCCACTGCTAGCTGTGCAGATCTCCTCCAGACCCTGAAAACTCAGAGTCCAGTGAACTAGCTCAAAACGCCCATTTTTCGTAATCCCTTAAAATATATTAAATTCCCTAGACATGACTTCAAAGCTGGGAAGGATGTAGCTGAGAAATGCTCAAAGATGGAAACACAAAATTTAAGAGATCCTGCATATCTCTTACGTGCCAGGCATTTGGCTGGCAGCTGTCGGGGAGCACAGGCAACCAGAACATCCTCCCTGCTCTACGAAACTAATACCCAGTGACCTGCACTGACAGCCTTCTGAACGGGGATCACGTGTAAATCAAAACAAATAATATCTTGGCAGCAGGATAAAAGTTAAGATAACCCTACAAAAAACAAGATTTCAAACTATGAAGGGAGTACTGTTTCTTCTTGGTGCTTTATATAGCACAGCAGCTTCATACACCTCATACGATCTCTTTAAAACTAAAGCTCTTACCTTTTCCAAAGAAAACGAAAGCCCTAACTTGATAAGATACATGCGCCCCAATGTTCATTGTAGCTCTGTTTACAATAGCCAAGACATGGAAGCAACCTAGGTGTCCAGAGATGGATTAATGGATAAAGAAGATGTGGTACATATATATATATATATATATATATATATATATATATATATATATATGTGTGTGTGTGTGTGTGTGTGTGTGTGTTATACCGCATTTCTGGTGTATATGTATACACCACACAAGATGTACATATATATATATATGTGTGTGTGTGTGTGTATGTACACAATGGAATATTATTCAGCCTTTAAAAATGAAGCCTTGCCTTTTGTGACAACATAGATGGACATAAAGGGTGTCATGCCAACTGAAGCAAGTCAGACAGAGAAAGACAAACACCATATGATCTCACTTATGTGTGGAAACTAAACACAAAACAAATGAACAAACATAACACAGAAACAGTCTGATAAACACAGAGAACACACCGATGGTTGCCAGAGGGATAGGAGTGGAGGATGTGTGAAATAGGTGAATGGGATTAAGAGGCACTAACCTCCTGTTACAAAATACATAAGCCACAGGGATATAATGTACAGCAAAGTGAATATAGTCCATAGTATTGTCATAACTTTGTAGGGTGACAGATGGTAATTTTACTTATGGTGAACATTTCATAAAGTATAAAAATATTGAATCACTATGTTGTGCACCTGAAGCTAATATGACATTGTAAGTCAATTACACTTCAACTAAAAAATAAATAAACAAAGTTCCTACCAACTATTCCAGTATCACATCCTTTATTACCCTTAGCCACATTCAACTACTTCTTACTCATCCCATACAATGCCCTTGACAGTGGTGTTCTCTCTTAATAAATTT
Organism: Hyperoodon ampullatus; assembly: GCF_949752795.1. Lineage (NCBI taxonomy): Eukaryota > Metazoa > Chordata > Mammalia > Artiodactyla > Ziphiidae > Hyperoodon > Hyperoodon ampullatus. Next base: position 5,068,981 of record NC_136929.1, on the reverse strand, counting down.
GTGTCTCACTTTCTTTTTCGTCCCTTTAAGCCCCCAAGTTCAGTACAGTAATCTCTTACACTTGGTTTGAAATACTCTTTAAATATCTTGTGCTTTCATTCATTCAGCAAATAGTTTAATTATTAGATGCCTAATATGTAACAGGTAGAAGAGAGACAATCTTTGTCATCATTGAACCGTGTACACACACACATACATATGCACATGCACACCCATCAACACATACATATATTTTGTGATAAGAATAAAGGGTGACACAAGAAAATTTTAAGAACCTTAAACTGGATTGGTCAACCTTTGAGCTTGCCAGGTATTACTTGCATGATAAAAGATAGGTCAAATATGCAAATATATGAGGAAGGAAATGCATTTTCTTGAGTTACTGAGTAACAATCAAAACAAAAAGCACAATTTCGATGTTTTCCAAATGGAAAACTCTAGAATTTTCTCTAGGGATTATATATGACAGTCAGCATTACAGATTGAATTGTGAGTTGAAAGTGAAATAGCCCTAATGAAAGCATAGAAGGAAATCACATTGGAAAGCTAAAGATTCATATTGATATTCCTTCAGTAGACTGCCTGCTTCCATTCTGAATCCTACAAAACATTTCAACTCTTCTTACTTAAAAAAAAGAAACTTTCAGGTATCAAGCTTAAGGTCTCACCTGTGAAGGGCATTTCTGCATTCAAGTAACACCTTTAATCATTTAATTGGTTCCTGTCATGAAATACCACCCCAAGTGTCTCTTACCTACAGCTCGTGCACATATCAGAAATAGTCAATTAATTAATTACTTAATTAAAATTAGTAAGTATCATTTGTGTTGGAATTAAATTTGGCCACGTATTTAGGACAATCTTTCTTATCCCACCTTTCCTTACCAAAGTGCTCTCTCCCCAAATTCTTGTAGTGGATATTTCTAATTTGTAGAGAACCACTAGCTACTCTAAACACTGGAGAATTACAGAATTACTTCCTATCTGTAAGGTAGAGCTAGGGTTAGTCAGGTATACAAACCACAGGTTTATCAAGTATGATTTCAAACAGAGAGGGAAATTGCAGTGGTATATATCACCTAAAGCAATAATAAAGCAATAATGAAATAATATTCATTATTCTTCCGATATCTAATTTTAGGGCTTTAAAATGAGGACTTATCATTATTAGCTCTAGACCACTGACTCATTAAATACAAAACTAAAAAAGTTCTCAGTTACTCAGTGTTCTAATTGAATGATAAAATCCATTAAATACAGAAGGTACAGGCAATGATGCTAAAGTTACATTGTCTCTCTTCCCACCATATTTACCCTGACATCCCAAAAATTCATTTTAAATTGTGTAATGTCAATATATTTTTGACATAATGTGTTTTTTGGTCATTAGGGAAAGGAGTAATTAATTAAGAATTTTAAACATACAGTTGACCCTCCTTACCCTAGGATGCAGAACCCACAGATACACAGGGCCCAATGCAAGGGACTTGACCATCTGTGGATTTTGGTATCCCTGGAGGGTTCTGGAACAAATTACCAGAGAATACTAAGCAATGACTATATACATATATTAAAATTTGATGTTAGGAATTCAAAGCAGAGCAACATACCTCTTATAATGTTGGCTAGACCATTATGCACACAGTCAAGTGTAGTTTACTTATACTTAACATTGGTTCAGTTTCCATAGTTATATGCTAAATGCATCCTGTGTGAATTTTTTCTGTTTGGTAGTGGGGGCTTGGTATTATTTTACTTTTGTTAAATAAGCCCTAATTTGGTGTGATGAAATTATAGAAAACAGAATGGCATACATAAAGTTTTATATATTTAAAAAAATAAAACCATGACCAAAATTGTATCTAATTTGCATTTGTATCAAATTAAATTCTCCTCCATAAAATCAAATTATATTAAAATGTTTCTTTGTTGTTTGGAAAATATGAAGTTATCAATTAAATGGAGTGTTACTTTTTTCTACAGAAAAAACTGAAATACATTGCCTTTGATGTCCCCTATCTCTGACTGTGCTGTCAACAGCCACGTCTATCTATGACCTGTTGGAGAAGTGGGCAAGTCCATCTGTCCAGAACTGCCAGTCTTACTATTATCTGTTTAATTTGTATGGATGTCAAGAGTTCTCCATTGTAATAGAAATAACCAAGTGTTAAAACATTTCAGCAACTCTTGGAAAATAAAACCCAGCTGATGGTCAAAAAAGAGATCTGGATGAGATAGTGAGCAAGCAAGAACAGAATGTCACCAAAGATACACAATGTCTACTTTATAGGATATTCTTCAGCAAATCTAGGGAAGATTGGCAAACTGAGTTTTGCACATACCAACTTCAAAGGCTGTGGAGACACACTGGACCACTGAAGTTGAGTGCATCATTTTTAAAACTTTAATTTAAATAATTTGTACCTAGTAAGTTATTACTAATTTAAATTGCTATAGTTAAATATGTATTACAAATAGTATATGTATAAAATAATATATAATATGTTATATTGTGATATATGATACATATGATATATACTATATATGATACATGACTTTAGTTTACATACATTAAGTATTATACTATATGACTACACATTATGCTATAAATATATACTATATAATAAATGTTAATATAATATATTAATATTTACCATATAAAATATATATAACATAATAATGTTTCTTGATAATTTCTTATGGGTTGTCCAAAAATTGAGGCTTTTCACTATCTATCAGAAATACGTGCTTTAATTATACATTACCTACAAATGCAAGGGAGGTAAATACAAACTTCTAAGTCAATAAGATCTAATGAAATTATTTTCTAAATGGCCCCTTGTAGCTCACATGTAAACAGAAGAAACTTGTGGAGCAGGAAGAAAAAAACTGGTCCAACATAAGTATAAAAAGTTTGGTTAAATAAGCAGAGTGAAACTGAAAAGAATGCCAATCTTGTAATTCAAGACAAAAATTCCACCTGAAGCAATTAAGCATTAAAGTAGAATCAGTTTAATATCTTGGTTTATTAAATTACCTATAAAACATTTCCAAATATCCAACTGGGCTTCACAGAAACTTCTTTAAAATAAAGCAGACCCTCATCTGGGTTGTGATTTTCCTTTTGTTTCCTTGAGCCCAGTCCAATTTTATTGGGCTTCAGAGAGGCATAGATATTTGTTATCCAGATCAGAAATTCATGTGTGTTTTCTCTTTTTTATATTTTATCTTTGATACATGTTCCCTATTCACAACTTTTCACTGTCTCATCTAACTTTCATAGGAAAACCTGTATAGTCAAAATGCCCATACATATTGTTGTATTTATCAGTATTCCTTACCTGTCCATTTGAATTTTATATTGATAAAGATATATTTAAAGTTAAATTTTAAGCTGAATAGTTTAAGTTGAAAAATAAGGGATTCTTTTCCATAGAACAGATGGTTGAAAATTAATCTGCAAAGACATATTACTGCTTACAAAGAAAACACTCACAGAAAATCAGAGATGAAAATGTGAGATTGTGTCATGCGTTTTATTAAAGGAGAAACTCAAGACTATTTTTTACTCCCAATTTCCAAAGAATTGTGCCTCAATTGATTTGCTTTCCTAAGAGCTGTTATTATCAAGGTTTGGCATTTTATGATTTTAGCAATTATTCATTTTTATTTTTCCAAGTTTGGAATCCACACCTACTTCATGGTATAAACTATATGTTCCTAAAATTTCAGCATGGCAGAGCAGAAAATTGGGAAAAATAAATAAATAAATAGATACTTAAATGACACAAGAGACTGCCCATGATAGCAAAGGAAATGGCATGCTTTGAGGCACAGACTTGAGACCAGTATGTCTTTTGCTAAAAGAAAAGATGGACACACAACTTGCCATGAAAACTAAATTAATTAATTAATTAATAAGATAATATACATAAAGGATAAAACTAAAATAATTCTGTAGAAAATTTCATCTGAAAAGATTCAAATGGGTAGGTGCATTATATCCCTATCTCTTTTTGACTTTCTATGAGTTGTTCCAAAAACTATTCATGAAGAATATTCTGGGTCTTGTGGCACTTCTCATGAGAGTTCCAGGCTAAGGGCTTTCAGAACTTGGGAACTGCTATCCATCCCTTTAGCACCTGCATCATACCCAGTACTCTGTGGGTTTAGGAGCATCCCTGGGGACAACAGGGAAAGACAAAAAGCTTCCATGAGTCCAGTAGTAGGCATCTATTAGAGTCTTTGCTTCTGGCACCAGTTCCTGCAACTTCTTCAGCTCTGAACCTGAAGAGGAAGAAGAATTTAGCTGTGAGGAAACAACAGAAGAGTGTTTCCTCATTGAACTACACAAACTGGTTCAAAAGTGGGAAACTGGTCTCCTCTTCAGAAGTAGGCATAGCTGAGAAATCAGGTCTAAGGGCAAGGAAAGGGTTATAGCCAACAGGCCAAAAGAACATCCATTGAACACGCTACAATAAGAAGACACAAGGACACATGCTGGTTGAAAGATATTCTGACTAGTTTCTGGAGGTTAATAAATGGTCTGTATATGATATATTTGCTCATCATGGCAGAGAATGCCAATTTAATTGACTCCTCTTAGTGGATGCACAAAGTAGCCTTTGAAAAAGGAAGGCACTTCCTCTTTGAGCCACCAAGTACATACTGATTTGCTTGAGCTGGCAAACTAGAGTCTCATATCCAAATGCATCTGTTTTGTGCTGCAATAATCTAAGAATATTTTTACATTTTTAAGTGTTTGTTTAAAAAATAACACAAAAAAGAACATGTCAAAGGGACTATACATTGACTGCAAAGCCTAAAACCAGACATTTTCTGTCTTGCTCTTTACAGAAAAGTTTGCAAAACTTTGACCTAAACATCTTACTTGGCCAACCATAAATCTCCTTTTTGCCCCATCCTTATGGGATGCTATTTGTGATACACTACATTGCTACTGAGAAAAAATAAATGTGGGAATGTAATGTATAATGATGCTATTAAATTGTAAGGTATGAATGTATTTTCAATTTTACAATTTAATTTAAAATGAATCAAACTAGTGAACTGTGCAGCTCCTTCGGCCACGTACAGTTATACACGGGATAGACTTTGGGGACATATGCCTAGAAGAACCGACTCAATCTCCCACAAGTATTGAGTATCTACTCTGTGCAATGTAGTCAAAATATATTGTTTCCTTGATCCATGAAACTCTTGGTCAACATAATAAAAGCCATTCTTGTTCATTATCAATGGCATAATCGCTATAGCATCTATTTTCTAAGTCTGCTACTAAAGTTGCTCCAGGAAAAATCAAACACCTGTCTGTTCCAGGAAAAATGAGAGAGCATATTCATAAAGTAGGATTCTACATACAGACATACTGTCAAGAATCTTTTTCTCATTATTATTTTGCTTTAAGTAAAGTGATTTGTTTTCACAGAAGTCAGCACAAATGAGTTACTGAAAATATTGTTGACACACGAATGCTTTTCACACATTTTTCATATCACAGTGAGATTCGGGCTCAGTCAACACTCTCCAATATAATGACTGAGCCAAGTTCATCATAATATGAAAATTAAACAGGACTCTGGCTCCTGAGCTTATTTTCATTTTTGTTGTTGCTGACATTAGCTGCTGAGGTTTTTATTTTTGTCTTGTTTTGTTTTTTACCTCTAGTCGTGACATGAATTCAACTTGGGACTTTAATCTGATGTAGTGTTTTCCCGGTATTTCTGTGTTTTGATTTAATTCACTGGCTGGAGTAGAAAATGAGTGTCTAACAATTCCTAGCGTTCCAATCTAATACTTGCACTTTCCTTAAAAGACATTCAGTATTACCTTTTATGAATGTATGATATCACAAAAACAATTTTTCATAAAGAAGTCATTTTCAATGTATTTTTAATAAAAATGTCATATTTCTTCAACGTTTTAGGGTAGTTGATATTATTACATAAAATCAGGTAACCATCTCAGGATGACCTGCCACAGCTTACCTTTTATTGTAAGTTAGTAAATGAGTAATATCGTCTAAAGCAGATGCTAGTGATTCTGCAGGAACCAAGCATTATCCTCTCTGAAGGCTAACACGCACTGAAATGCTTGGTTTCAGACTGCACAATTAGAGACCCTGCAGCTTATAAACACTGTAAATTACCTCAGGGTTTTCAGCCTCAGACCGGTGATGAAGTGTTTCACATCACACACCACCTGTGTGCTAATGGAATGCCCATCTGAGAGAGGGACATGCATGCTGAAAATGCTGGGAGAGCGTGAGAGCTATTCCTACAGTATAAAATATAGGAATGGGTATAATTAGGGAAGTATGTGATATTGTTTTTGCCATAATGTTTCTTAGGAAATTAGTATGCTGACTATCTTTTCAGAAAACAAACTGTGGAAGGAATCTTTGCCCAAAGGTATAGAGACATCCTGCATCTTTGCAAGGAGATGATTCAAATATTTCCCTGTTTACTGTAAGGAAACTTTACCTCTAAATTAATACAACAACAATATCACTCAACAGAGCCTTTATATTATATGTGAATCCTCAGTAAATGTTACAGCCTGGAGGGTACTTGTTAAGAAAAGTGAACTTGAAGTTTCACATATTAATTTACGCTACAGTTAAGTTTAAAATTCCTAAAAACCCTCTCTCCTGCGTCCTTTGCCTGACAGAATTCTCCAGAGGGCCATCTAGATTGTAGGAACCTATATGATAAGGAAAACAAACAAGGGGAAATAGGAACTGGGAATTGACTGCTGCTGTAAACTGACTTAGTGCTCCTAGTTTGACTCTTCCCATGTTATCCCCACATTTCTAGCAATTCTTGACTCTTTCTCAGCTCCCTGGGAGCAGCTTCACTCATCTCTCTTCACAGAGCTTTTCTGGATTCTTTTCCGTTGATTTTGAGCACTGTACTATACATACTATGTTTTACATACTATAAACACGAATATATGTATAATAGCATACACATAGAATATATGAATAATATTATTTATCACATACACATAGATGGTTTGTACTGATTTCAATTCCATTTGATTTTATGTCTGCATGGTGTATAAGTACACACGGTGAGTTTTTCAACCATGGGCAGTTAGTGCTTTGACCACTGTGGACACTTGAAAAGATGTATTAGCTGCCTACAAGCCCAGCCTCACAGGAAGCCACGTGTGGGTGCGCCTGCCTGCCTGTCTTCCCGGCCAGAGCTAGGGCGGCGCTCTTACTGCTACTGAATACGTCTACCCTCTCCTCATGCCCTCAGAAGATGGCCACACGAGCACTCACCCACATATCTAGGGCACGGCCTCCAGAAAAGTGCAAGCAGTTTCTCTTAAGCCTTACACGGGACTACAAAAAAGAGGAGAAGCAGAATGGGTGCCTCCTGGGATTTGTCTATTTTAATCTACTTTTCTCAGTAGTGAGATTTGAGGCTTCCCCTCACCTTTTGCCTACTTCCGTTGCCATGATAAATAGGGATGCAGAGTGATATACATCTATTACAGAAACCATGTAAACACCTGGAGTAACATAAGCAACAGGTGCTACCCTGCATCTTTGCTTCATCTTTCCGTCTCCCTCCATCTGTTGGGTGTATGCAAGTTTGTATATAGCTCACCCAATTTAGTAGAAATTTGCTTTACCCCAAGGTTTTTAGAGTTCATAGAAAGGTAAGGGTTGGGGAGTGAGGACAATATTGCTTTGAGAAAAAAAAAAACATTGTGCTAATTGAATGGGTTAATATGGAAATTCAGAAAGCAAGACAGCTCCCTGGAGAAGAGAAGGGACTCCTGGACCAAAAGCACCTTCACTCAAATCCTCTAGAAATACTGGCCTTTTCTTTGGGTTCATAAGTTCTTCTATTAGGATAAAACAATGCCTGGGATGTTAATCCGTTAGTCATTGTGCCAATTTCTTAAATTAGACAAAGGTCTAGTCTTTCAGCCTAAGTTAGCCAGGGTGCACTGCAGAAGCTACGGCAGCATGCTCACCGCGCCTTCCCATCACCCACATCCCAGAGCACACCTGCTGTTTACCGCAGACACTGCTGCAGGAGGGTAAACTCCTTCTGTAACAACTTTGAAGTCTTCTTTTTTTTTCCAGAATGACTTAAATCTCAGTTATTTTGTCTCCTTGTTGAATTTCTAAAGTGCTGCCAGACTTGTGGTCACATGTAAGATGCCAGCAGCTTATGATTTTACATTTTATTTCACATGGATGTGTCTTTAAAAAGCAAAATACCATGAACAGTCAACGACAGTGGTGTATCTTAGATCTATTACTTTTGTAAAAAGAAAAGGCATACATTAGTATTAGCCCTAAAGAGGGGTATATTTCTATTAGCTTAAGACTGAGAAAAGAATTTTTACTAATTCCTAAGCTACATAATAAAAATAAATCGATGACATTAAAAAACCTAGTAGAAATATCATGACATTAAAAGCCACCAAGGTCATGAGAGAAGATTAATTTATCAAGAGTTACCTTTATAGTTTGTGTGACACCAAAAGTTGTTCCTGATACAGTTTGTATTTACCTCCCAGAAGAGGGAAGCAAAAGAATAGAAACTAAATAAAGAGGAGCTTGGTCTTGCCATCACATCACTCAATTATGCTAGAACATACAGTAGTATCAGCCACTGATGAGTCCTACAATTTAATTTCGGGAAAGGTCATCACTAGGGAGCATCTGTAACGCTGCGCTGTGAGACAGGAGAAAACCCATGGATCTTTTCCGTGCCTTGAAAAGCATAATAACTGAATTAAGGAGGATCCAAGAGTTAGATACAGGATACTCAAAACATATTTACTTTCCTCTGCAGTACTAGCGGTCTCATCAAATCCTTCTAAGAGCTGTTGCTGTTGCTTTGTGTCTGTGTGTATGCATGTGTGTTTACACTGTAGTACACAGTAAATCTGTGGCATAATGGAAACAAGCTTTGGATGCAGAAAGATGTAGTTTTAGCTCCTCCTGCCCGCAGGTGGGGGACCTGGATAAGATGCTGATCTCTTTGAGCCTCAGTTGTCTCATACGTGAGATGTGGATACCAATGCTTATCTCATAAGAATATCATTAGGATAAAATAAAAGAAGATGTGTCATGTGCTCACATTACTAATGATGCTGATAACTACCACTGACAGTATTCACTGTATGTTAGTGATCCGTATAAATAATATTACGTTAGATCCTCCAAGTGATAGCTGACTTCTGCTATCCCTCCCCAACTACACTCCAGGCACCATTACAGACCAAAGTTTAGACACGGCTATAGATACACTCTACATGGGGGAAGTAAGACAGTAGCTGACAGGTGAACTAAACCCCATCTGGATACCTATGGAGTCAAAAGCTATCAGTCCTGGGAACAAAGGTATAGGTGCAGATGGGAGGCCCTGCTGCCCATCCTGAAAACAATTTTCTACCAGGAAACCTGGTAGACTGGGAGCTCAGAAACACTGACACAGACTTGATCTAGTTGCACGGACCCTGGTGGAAAATAGGAACCCAGACCGCATATTCTCATGAGTCCCAGAGAATGAAGATTATAATAATACATTTTGGTTTCATAAGTTTTATCTCCACATTTGACAACTAGACATACATAGTAAAGGCATACTGATGCCAAGGTGCCTTTGTGGCAGACTAAATTGTGGACATTTCTAGATTCCAAGTGATCAGGAATATAACATGGTTGGATGAATAAAATAATTAATTTGGAGAGAATGGCCAAATGTTTTCAGCCAATATTTGCACATGGCAGCTTGCCTTTTTCTCCTGGCTTTAGAATGCCGACTAGCCTGCTTCATCCAGGAAGATACTGTGAAAGCAGAAAAGCTCCCCTCTCCAAATTCCTATCTAAATACACATATGTTCTATGATTAACTTTTCTTTACTCACAGATTAAGTTGAGCAAGGGGTAAGTGGCAAAGAAGGAAATAAAAATGGATGACTTGTCCTGTCTCGAACAGACCTTTTGAAAAGCCATGCTCATAGAATCTTTCTTTTCTTACTAAAATATCTAATCATGTTAGTAAAAACAGTAGATTATTGTACAAATAGCTGTAGCCTTCTAGATCTGAATTCACATCATTAGCAGATGATGGTCAAAAGGAGACAGGCTTCTCTTCCAGCACCCCCTTACTCACAAACTGTTTCTGGTACAAGGATAATGTAGACACAAGCCCTGGAATCTAAAATTATGTCATCACAGCTAATAGATGGGTATTTAACATAGTCTTGCCTAAGAAGGACAACTGTGTGTTATTGAACTACTAACTCTTTCAGTGATTCTTCTCTACTCTGACTTGTATGCCCTTCTCATGGCATTTATCTCATTTTATCTTGTGTCAAAGTTATTTTTTATATTAATCGTATGTTCCCTACTGGACTATAAAGACCCTTAGGGCACACACACACACACACATACACCCTGAATAAGCTATATTTAAGCAGTTGTACTCTGTAATCAATTTGGACACTTTCATTAGAGTGCAGCAAAAGTGGCGGCAGCAGCAAATTTCTTACATTGTGTACTGTTTCCTTGTTGGAGCTTGCTTGTTGACTTGTTCACACAGGTTGATTACATCCCTGGCTACTGCTGTTGTCAGTAGGTTTCCCTGAAAATAAGATGCTGCAATTCACAGGTGGGAACAAATCTATACAAATAAGCAGCAAACCTACCCATTCCTTTGTGCTTAGTTATAAGTCTCTTTAAAATGTTCCTTCTGTTAGTTCTCTAAATAACCACCGAGTACTGAGCACAGCCCACATTACATTTTACATCCCACCTCGTTCAATTTGGGTGTTAGATCACCTTCAAATGGTAGGGGCCTGAAATGGTCTCTCTCGTTTTTCTTTAGCTCAGTTCTGCTGTCTATAAACTCTTGTCTGTTAAGACACTGCCTTCAGTTAACAAGCTATGAAAAAAGCCAGAGTGAATCAAAGACTCGTAGCTAATTTCGGGTGTGATGAGGCACTGACAGACAAGCAAAATATAGGCTAAGCAGGGAGTGCCAGGGTAGAGATCGGAAACTTCCTTTTCCAAAATTTAAAACAAAACAAAATGAAAGCCACGCCACCAGATTAAGATAATTTTTCCTAGAAGCAGTTGGCAGTGGATCCCCGGGCAGTGGAGAATCCTAATGACCTGCCGACCATTTGAGCAGGTCTGCATTTCTAATTACACATGTTTCCATGCCTTGTAATAACTACCTGTTTTGTCTGTTCCACCAGTCTGGAAGCCAGCTGAGAACCACATCAACTTCTCCATGAACTTCTTTTAGTCTGAACATTAAAACATTATGGTTAAATGTTTGTAAACAACACTGTTAAACCTGCATAAAGAAGCACCAGTAACCTTTTTACTAGCCATTATGTAATTTCCAGTTTCTGAGATTATTATTAATGATTTCATAAAACCGTTTCTCAGGAGTTTGTTGTAGTTGGTTTCTACTGAATAGCTAACCATAAATGAAATTCCTGAGTTAAAAGTGATGAATATTTATAAGCTTAGTGAGACAAATTAGTTTTGAAATAGGTTTTATCAACATTCCACTGTGATGCAGAATTCCCATTCATTGAATCCTTAACAGCATCAGATATTTTCATTCTAAAACCAATTGATTTTTTAAAACTATTGATGGGGGAAATCAGAAGAATGCTAATATTAAAATTTATGTAACTTTGATAACAATAAGTGATCATTTTCCATGTTTATTAACCATTTGCAGTTTCTATATTGTAATCACTATTTTTCTAAACCCTAAAAACCTGACTTGTTTCTGGAAAAAAGATTCAAAGTAGAAAGCTAAATTTTATTTAGTTTCACAGTATACTCTTGCATAAATAACTTCCAGAGATGACGAAGGAACTAGAGTAGAAATAAATTTCCTAATTATTTGTAGATTTCTTTTTGCATCTTGTCTGAGATGTCAGTTACCTATAAAAGTATGGCAAATAATCCATCATCCTGTAGACTACACTGCTGTCTGGGAGTCTGTAGGCCTAATGGAAACAATTTCCTTCTTCTTCTTCTAATGTAGAGGTCATAACATTCTTTCTGAAGAATACAAAATGCATCCATGTATGATTCAGATGGAGGGATACTAAAACATGCTAAGTCATTTGGAAAATATAAAATTTCTGCACAGTCATAAATACATGCCTACAAGAAGCAGTAAACATAGTTCTAGCTCAGTCAGTATGATACGAAGGCACAAGATAAAAACTTTAAAAAATATAGGTCTCTGCATTCCACACTATTTTACTGTGGAAAGGCAAAAGAATGAAGATGTAACTCACCCCCACCTGCTTGTCATCTCATCTTTCAAGTGTTGGTTTCCAGGAGTAACTTGATGATATTTTTCAGAATTCTCATTAAAATTTTTAACAACATATACATTTTATTTATGTCCAGACACAAAAAAAAGGCTAGTGTAACACTTTCTAGAATGTTCCCAATTGATATTTATTTCTACTTCTGAGAAGTTTGCTCTGGATAGGAGGTCACCACTTTTTTAAACTGAAGTATAGTTGATTATGTATGATATGAGTTACAGGTGTACAATACAGTGATTCACAGTTTTCAGAGGTTAGACTCCATTTACCGCTACCATAAACTATTGGCTGTGTTCTCTGTATTGTACAATATATCCTTGCAGCTTATTTTAGACATAACAGCTTGTACCTCTTAATCCCTTACCCTTACATTGCCCCTCCCCCCCCCCCACTGGCAACCACTAGTTTGTTCTCTACATCTGTGAGTCTGCTTCTTTTTTGTTATATTCACTAGTTTGTAGTGTTTTTTAGGTTCCACATATAAGTTCCACATATAGGTTCCACGGTATTTCTTGTCCTGTCTGACTTATTTTACTTAGCATAATGCTCTCCAAGTCCATCCATGTTACTGCAAATGGCAAAATTTCATTATTTTTTTATGGCTGAGTAGTATTCCACTGTATATATTTACCACATCTTCTTTACCTTTCTGTTGATGGACACTTAGGTTGTTTCCATATCTTGGCACTTGTCAATAATGCTGCTATGAACATTGGGATGCATATATATTTTTTGAATTAGTGTTTTTCTTTTTTTCAGATATATTATATACCCAGGAGTGAAATTGCTGGGTCATATGGTAGTTCTATTTTTAGTTTTTTGAGAAACCTCCATGCTATTTTCCACAGTGGCTACACCAGTTACATTCCCACCAATAGTGTACGAGGGTTCCCTTTTCTCCACATCCACACCAACACTTGTTACTCGTGGTTTTTCTGATGGCCACCATCCTGACAGGTGTGTGGTTTTGACCTCGCTGTGCTGTTGGTGTGCGTTTCCCTGAGGCTTAGTGACGCTGAGCGTCTCTTCATGTGCCGGTTGGACATCTGCATTCCCTCTTTGGAAAAATGTCTATTCAGTTATTCTGACCATTTTTTTTGTTTTTTTGACATTGAGTTTTATATTTTGAATATTAACCCCTTATCTGTCATACCATTTGCAAATATTTTCTCCCATTCAGTAGGCTGTCTTTTCATTTTGTCAGTGGTTTCCTTTGCTCTGCAAAAGCTTTTAAGTTTACTTAGGTCCCATTTGTTTATCTTTGCTTATACTTCCTTTGCTTTAGGAGACAGATCCAAAAAAATATTGCTACGATTTATGTCAAAGAGTGTTTTGCCTATATTTTCCTCTAAGAGTTTTAAGGTTTCTGATCTTACATTTAGGTCTTGAATCCATTCTGAGTTTATTTTTGTATATGGTGTTAGAGAATTTTCTAATTTCATTCTTTTACATGTGCCTGTCCAGTTTTCCCAGCACCACTTATTGAAGAGACTGTCTTTTCTCCACTGTATACTCTTGCCTCCTCTGTCATAGATTAATTGACCATAGGTGTGTGGGTTTATTTCTGGGCTCTCTATTCTGTTCCCTGGATCTATGTGTCTGTTTTTGAAGAGGTCACCACTTTTTGCTCTGGTTGACTTTTATAAGTTATGCAGACTCATGACCTTGATGGATAGCCTCCATCTCACCAACTGCACAGTAACTGCATAAAGTCTTACATGATTCTAATCACAGACCTGCACTTTGTCCAATTTCCCCGCTTCTCCCCATTCCCTTGCCCCCAAACCCATTTTCATCCTCCTAAATGGTCAACTTGAGTCAAATAATTAGTAACTTGAGAGAACACAAGGAAACAACAATGACACCACTTAGCTCAATAACAACAATAAATTATTAAGAGCTTTTCCCCTATAATTTCCAAATGGGTAAATAAAGAGGCAGTTAGAAATGAAGTAGACACATTTTTCAAAAGAGCTGTGTATAATTTACAAAGAGAAAACTGCAGTTACATTTTATAATCAAAGCACATGTTTGCTCAAAAATCTTACTGCAGGGGTTTTCTAGTCATACATGGGACAAGCTCTCACATGCTGATACTGACCTCATTGACTCATCAGGAACATATGGTGACAAATACATATCTAATGTATTATTAGAACAATGCCATACTGATGATACAAGGTAAATTGTGTTATTAGGACCTAGGGGAACTGAACTCTACAGTGTATTCAAATCAATATGACCTGATATATACTTTGCACAATTTATATCCCTGAAATAATATTTTGTATAAATCTAGGTAAAAAATAATATCTATGAATACAGAAAATGATGCATTTCCTCACTGGAAATGATACATGCAGAATAAGAATATCTCATTAAGAGCAGAAACAAAACCATAGAATAGAATCAGGATATACACAATCTACGTGGTATCTGTTGATAATATTATACCCTTTCTCTTTCTCTTTGGAGAATAAAGGATGGAGATTTCAAATGATTATTTTTCGTTTGGGGAACTTAGTGTAGAAATACTTTAAAAAACCAGTTAAATGTAATTTACACTGAATTTCTTGAACTAACATAGCATCTGTCATTAGATTATTAATCACTATTGATCTTTCAGATTCATGTGCAAACTATAATAAAATTAATACATGTAATTATAAAGTTTAAAATGTTTACATATTAGTTTCACCTATTTTTCATAAATCAAATTATAGTAACCTAGGTAACTCCCAGGTATTGGTGAATATCTAGTATCATCATTATATAAATCATTTTATAAATAGCCAACATTTTGCATGCATCACCTATCCAAGAATGGTTTGCCAAATGTGTGAAATGCTCTGCCAATTCCTGCCAGTTTTCCTGAGGATCAGAAAAACAAAATCACACCGGACCCTCCACAGTCAGGGATAAAGCATGTTCTCTGTAACACAAACAGAAGGTAAACTACTCTGTGGGTTACAGAGTGGGAGTGGGAGGGATGGACATAAAGGTAGCAGAGAACAGCTTCAGATATCATTAAATTCAAGAGCTAGAGTGGCAGAGATCATGATGCTCATTCACTCATACAATATAATGTATTGCATTCATTCAATACACATTAATGTGTTCCTACTATAATCCATGCATAACATTGATCCTTCTGTCTGAGTAGCATTTTGTTAGTTAAAACACAACAAAATCAAATTAATATTAAGGTAATTCACTCATGACAATGCATGTACGCATCAATGGCATACTGACATACAATTCCAAAATCTATTATTTACATTAGATTACGGTGCTAAGTGGATGATGGAATTCCACTAACTACTGTGACTTTCTCTGACTGTTGATTTCCCAAATAGCAAATATGTCAAGGAGTACTTTTTACCCATTTCACAGGGAAACCTTACTAAATAATAATTATATATTGGGAAATGTTTTAACCTCTTCTAGGAGAAATATTTGCCAAAGCATAAATTTGTCAAGGAAATGATGATTTTATTATTAAGATTGTTTTGTAGATAAAGTGAAGGTATGAAAAAAGACAAATGCTTTCATTATTAACAAGAAACAACTTTTGAGCACCTATCAACTGTCTTTTTTTTTTTTTTTTTTTTTGCAGTACGCGGGCCTCTCACTGTTGTGGCCTCTCCCATTGCGGAGCACAGGCTCCGGACGCACAGGTCAGCGGCCATGGCTCAGGGACCCAGCCGCTCTGCGGCATGTGGGATATTCCCGGACCGGGGCACGAACCCGTGTCCCCTGCATCGGCAGGTGGACTCTCAACCACTGCGCCACCAGGGAAGCCCTCAACTGCTTTTATACAGTCTTTCTGAGAGGCAATCTTATCGGTTTCACATAACTAAAACATAATATAATAACTGAAAAATGCCTTAAGTAAATAACCCAGGATAAGTTTTGTTTTGTTTTTTTTGTTTGTTTGGTTGGTTTTTTGTTTTTTTTTTTTGCAGTACGCGGGCCTCTCACTGTTGTGGCCCCTCCCGCTGCGGAGCACAGGCTCCGGACGCGCAGGCCCAACGGCCATGGCTCACGGGCCCAGCCGCTCCGCGGCATGCGGGATCCTCCCAGACTGGGGCACGAACCCATGTCCCCTGCATCGGCAGGCGGACTCCCAACCACTGCGCCACCAGGGAAGCCCTGTTTTGTTTTTTAATATAAGAAGATAGTAATATTAAATCATGCCCACTGGCACATTTCTCAATACTGAAGCCATACTAGGTGGCATTTTTTTTAATGTTCTCCTTGTAGTTTTTGCTTCTTTAACTTAGCTGAGAGCAAACAAAATTTTGCTCACAGGTGCCCCTTAAGCAGTGTTGTACAGAGGTTATCCCTCTGTTAATTTCCTTCCTTGTTTACTGACCTGTCCTCACTGTGTGTAAACTCTACGTGAGCAGCACTGATATGCACCCTCCACATACAGGGGTGCATCCACACCCCCTCGCACTAGGCCTGGCATCAAACAGACACTATATAGATAGTTGTAAATGAACGAGCAGATGAATGGACGGACACTACAGAGAACATAGAGATAAATCCACAAGGTTTTGCCCTGTAGGCACACTGCAGACACTTGTCCTACCCACACAGTGCACCTGTCTCCCTGAGTGCCTTCTCTGCCTGCTTCACTGGCTCAGTCTTTCCTGGCCAGGCTGGGAGAGCTGAGTGTACTTCACCTGGGTGTGGTCCTCAAACTTTACAGATGGGAATTTAGTATATGCATACCTCAGCTTTTCCCTCCTTAGTGTGGACACACTAGAGTATCTTACAGATCCTCAGAGGACCGTACTGCAGCTTCCCAGGGCCTTACCCTGCTCTTTAGCACATCCTTCCCTTCCCTGCCTCAATCCTCACCTTCTCCTATACGTGATTCCCAAGATCAACTCGAAAATAAATGACTTGCGCTCAAATCCTTGTCTCAGTCTTCACTTTGGGGACAAGCAACTTACATTCTGGTAGGAAATAGCAACCTTAAATCACAGTAGTATAATATTAAAAGTAACAGAGGCCATATGGAAGTGCAGATGGAGTGCTATGGAAGCTCATGGGAGGGGCTGTACCTGGAAGAATCGATAAAGATGCATTGAAAGAAGAAAGAACCAAGGATTATATACCAACTTGGTCAAATCTCATCTGGGTTGAGTCGAGAGTGATGGTTAGGGTATAGACATGAAGAAATTGAGACCATTCCTAACAGAGTAAAAGGAATAAGAAATATATGGAGGCCATACAGCAGAGTTGTATGGAGAACATGGTGTTTCTGTTTGTCTGGACCATAGACTGTGTGAAGGGAGTTATTGGGAGGATGGGTTGGAAAGGGACTCTACCTTGTATGTTTGGCCAAGAATTGCAATTGTATAGGCGATGGAGAGCCTTAAATTTTGTTTAGAAAGTAAGTGACATGATCAGACTGTGCGTTAGGAAAACTGATCTTTTAATTGTGTAAAATAGATTAGAATAAGGAAAGGGAGTTGTGAAATCCTTGTAGAAAGCTAGTCCAGTAGTACAGGTAGCAAATAATGGTGCCCAGAGTGAAGGTTACAACAGAGGGAAAGAAAAAGAAAACAGAAGTGTATGTTAGCTGCAGCCTGACCGGCTGTAAGGCAAGGACGTGACCATAAAAATGAAACACAGAAAGTAGAGCAGGCAGAGAAGGCTTTGAGTCAGACAGACTTGGGTTTAATCCAGTGTGAGATCTTGCAGGCTCTTTCAGCCCTGTGAGACGTGAACATTTTCATTTACAAGAAAGAGAAGAAGACATACCCCATTGGCTACTGAGGCATAAAACAGATAATGCATTTGAAGTCCAGCAGAGTGCCTGGAGAATATTAAGCATCTGATTAATCGATGGCAGTTATCATCACTGTTGTTAAAACATGAATAAGTCAGCAAAGTCTTTCAAAAAATGATATCCCCAAAGCTAAAATTTAGCCAAAGAGATTAACATATCAAAATAAAGAATTTACCATAGAATGGATAAATAACAAGGTCCTACTGTATAGCACAGGGAACTATACTCAATATCCTGTGATAAACATTAATGGAAAAGAATATGAAAAAGTATATGTATATGTATAACTGAATCACTTTGCTATACAGCAGGAATTAACACAACATTGTAAATCAACTATACTTCAATAAAATAAATTTTAAAAAATAAAAAATTGGGGCTTCCCTGGTGGCACAGTGGTTAAGAATCTGCCTGCCAATGCAAGGGACATGGGTTCGAGCCCTGGCCTGGGAAGATCCCACATGCTGCAGAGCAACTAAGCCCGTGCACCACAACTACGGAGCCTGAGCTCTAGAGCCCGCGAGCCACAACTACTGAGCCCACGTGCCACAACTACTGAAGCCCGCGCGCCTAGAGCCTGTGCTCCTCAACAAGAGAAGCCACGACAATGAGAAGCCCATGCATCACAACGAAGAGTAGCCCCCACTCACCGCAACTAGAGAAAGCCCACGTGCAGCAACGAAGACACAACTAAGCCAAAAATAAAACATAAATAAATAAATAAATAAAATTAATTAAAAAAAATAAAAATAAAGAATTTACCAATCAGAAGAGCTGTGGGGTTTATCAGCCTAGAATTAATCATTAAAGAAAGGAAGGCAAAAGACATAACAGGCAAGTACCTAGAGCAGAATCCAGCGCATTAGTCTATGTGAGTCACACAACTTACGCTTCTTCCTCTGCTTCCATGATCTCAAAACAACCTGAAGATTGTGATTTGGTTTCACCTGAAGGTCTGACTACAATAACAGAAAATGTTGGCCATGCCAACTTGAGAAATCTGTTTTCTGTGAGAGTGGTATTTTTATTGAAGTTCAATAAATACTCACTTGAAATTTATATATAGTTTCTTATGACATGGTTTAACATGATCATACCCTCAATTAAAGACAAATTCAAGTTTCTAAGCATATCAACCTTAAGATTACACTCCAGGCCAGGAAGAATTTAGCAAAAATATCTGTTTGTTGATTTATTTCACTTCTCTCACAGGGCCTGGTGCATGATGGCCCACCACACTCCTGAGGGAATGATTCAGCTGTACAGCTTGGTTCATTCTACTTTGTTTACGTTCATAATCAGCTGCAGTAAGTAAGTTGGAACCATGACCAACTTCAGCAAAGTCTCTTAACAAACATGACACTTTTTTTTTAATTTTTTTTTATTAGTTTCTGCTTTATAACAAAGTGAATCAGTCATACATATACATCCGTTCCCACATCCCTTCCCTCATGCATCTCCCTCCCTCCCACCCTCCCCATCCCACCCCTCCAGGCGGTCACAAAGCACCGAGCTGATCTCCCCGTGCTCTGAAGCTGCTTCCCACTATCTATCTACCTCACGTTTGGTAGTGTATACATGTCCATGCCTCTCTTTCGCTTTGTCACAGCTTACACTTCCCCCTCCCCATATCCTCAAGTCCATTCTCAAGTAGGTCTGTGTCTTTATTCCTATTTTACCCCTAGGTTCTTCATGACATTTTTTTTTAATTCCATATATATGTGTTAGCATACGGTATTTGTCTTTCTCTTTCTGACTTACTTCACTCTGTATGACAGACTCTAGGTCTATCCACCTCATTACAAATAGCTCAGTTTCGTTTCTTTTTATGGCTGAGTAATATTCCATTGCAGAATGGCCATCATCAAGAAATCTAGAAACAATAAATGCTGGAGAGGGTGTGGAGAAAAGGGAACACTCTTGCACTGCTGGTGGGAATGTGAATTGGTACAGCCACTATGGACAACAGTATGGAGGTTCCTTAAAAAACTAAAAATAGAACTACCATATGACCCAGCAATCTCACTACTAGGCATATACCCTGAGAAAACCATAATTCAAAAAGAGACATGTACCAAAATGTTCATTGCAGCTCTATTCACAATAGCCCGGAGCTGGAAACAACCTAAATGTCCATCATCGGATGAATGGATAAAGAAGATGTGGCACATATATACAATGGAATATTATTCAGCCATAAAAAGAAACATGACACTATTGATCTTCCAATCCAAGATGGGGAAGTTCTGTAGCATGAATTACCACCATGGTCAAAGGGATACCAACACTGGTTTTCACTGCAACTAAAACTCAGATAAAATAGAAATATAATAATCCATGATTTTATCATTTTTATATAACTTTGAAGCAAGGTTTTCTTCCCACCTACAGAGAAATTTACACAGAACAAGACTAAAGGTAGGAAGTAGTCTGATATAGTACGAAGAGTACTTGATAGAGAGTTAAAAAACCAGGAGAGAAATCTGCTCTCACCTCTGTCATATACTAGCTGTGTGATATTAGTCAGACTGCAGACACTTGCTAGGACTCAGTTTCAATAAATGTTCATGAGACTCTTGGGTTAGATGATTATGAAAGTCTCCTAAAGTTCTAAAATCCCCCCTGAAACTACTATTTCTCCTTAGCCAAAACAGATTTGATCTTATTTCTCACTCCCTTTTTATTTCATAATGGGGTTTGCAGAGATAAACAATAAGAAGTAATAAAATGTTTATCGTGACCTATGTCTATTTTTCTGATTTTAAAAAACCCTCAAATCAGGGAATTCCTGTGCTTGAACATAGCACCAATATTTATTATTTATTATTGCCAGCAAGGCAGAGCAGTAATTCAGATCCTGGCCAGCTCACCCCAAGGTGCTTAATAAATATTGATGACCCAATCTGTGTCTAAAGGAAACAGATATTCTCTTGGGGGGAAAGAATCAGGTTTCCTTTTTCAAGACATTACGGGAAACATTGTTAACAGAATTTGATTTTTTATTGCTTAGCACTTTGTTTTAGCATAGACTTTTTGAGATCTACTGTTTTTTAATTCATCCATGGCTGCATATTAGCAGAGTTATTCTCTATTTACCTAGGAATTTTACTATCAAAAAGCCTGGATTCTTCAGGAGTTATTTTCTACATCTTTGCTGCAGATGCACTAAAATTCTGAAGCTTCTTCTCAATGTTAATTGGAAAGTAACACTTGGTGTAATAACTCTATAAACAGGGCCTTTCAAGCAAGTATTCATATGTTTACCAAAAATCAGACTGAATGAAGATTAAATGTTCTGTTCCTTATGCAGGCATTTGGCCATCTTTCTCAGAACAAGTTTCTATTGTAATAAATGTAGCTAAGGACCACTGTGGCTTCTACCTTCTATCAACATGTTTGTGAACATATATACCAGGATCCAAACCCAAAGGCACAACATTTGGCCTTCACAGTAGATAAGCAGTGAAATTAAAATTGCCTAAGAATATACAACGCGGAGTTGTGTTCAATAACATACAAACTGTAGAAGCTCCATTGCCGGTCCTCTGTTCCAATGTCCATAAGAAGGTCTACAACCACAGAGTAAAGTCAGGGCTCACAACCTATGACTTGCCAGAGATGGTAAGAAGGGGGGCTATTGAGATGCCTATGCCAGTATCCACCAAAGCACCACCACCTAGGATTGGTAAAGACATTTCAAGAGTCACCAAGAACAGATTCGGGGCCAACAGTATGGCTGAGGCAGTGTCCTAGAGTCATTGCTGTTACCCAACACACTCAACTCAAAACAGAGTGGATTTTATTTATTTTTCATCCTCACTTTCCCAGTCCCTCCCTCCTCCCAGTTACCGGGCTCCTTTTTGCCCTGTATCTTACATACTCCCTTTTTCCTTATCCCTATTCTGGATCTCTATCCAGACAGCCTGGGAAAATCTTGTCTTGTTCTGAAAAGACTATTTCCTTCCCCATTGCTCCTGTACTATAAAAAAACTATTATTTCAATAGTAGCTATTGTTAGATCATTTTACTATGCTCCATATACTTTTCCAAGTACTTTCCACACATTAACTTATTGAAGACTCAAAATAAATCTATAAATCAGTACTATTATTACCTCTATTAGCAGCTGAGGAAACAGAAAAAGAATAAAAATCCTCCTAGAGTCTTAGTATGTGAAGAACCTGAGATTTGAAATCATACAGTGGGGACCCAATAATACTCTTCACTAAACCCTATTGCTTTACTGTATCACTGTGTGATATGAATTATTTAAAATTTATTAAAATTTGTTGAGACTTGCTTTATGTCTGACTTAGATGATTTTTAAGTGAAAATATATAATTTAAAAGTGTGTATATTTTATAAGTTATACTAGTTTTATGTACAGGTTTTAACAAATCAGCCTTGTTCATTGTGTTGTTCAAATTTTATCTTTGCTTACTTTTTATTTTCTTCACCTATCAATAATTGACAGATATATGTGAAATCTTCCATTATGAGAGCAGAGTTCTATAGTTCTATCAATTTTGTTTGGTTACTGTGTTGGGCTTTTTTGTCAATTGCACACAATTCTAGAATTATTATAGCTTTCTGGTGAATTTCAGTGAACTCAGATGGGAAGAAAAACATTGATTAAACTGATTCATACTCAAGTGTAAAGAAATCCCACTTAAACTTTCCAAAATTACTCAATTTTGAATCAAAAGTAATCTTTTATTCAATAATTGGAATAAATATTTTACTTGTGAATATTTTTAAAATTTGTGGATGGAAATATTTTGTGCAGAGTTGTTTCCTGAACTGCTTGAATCTCATCAGGACTTTGATCTCAAAGAAAGCTGGCTTCAGGCTCACAGAAGTTGCCTTCATCCAAACCAATACTTCTCCAAATTCTATCCACTCTAAACCATTCTACTGAAAGATTAACATTCCTACAATTCATTCATGAATTTTATTTTTTCATTGTCCATTGAACACAATAGGAGTCATGATAGTCAGTGCCTTTACAATTTGACTTCAATTTCCATCTTAAGTTCTTTTGCTTACACTTATCTCATGCCATAATCAAAGCATTATTTGCTGCACTCTGATGGTGATTTTCATTTTCTCCCTTATGTCCACATGGTTCTTTCTGTTTGCAAGGCTCTTTTTTTCTCCATCTCTTGTCTGTAAAAATTTGCTATCCTGTGCAGCTAATTTCAAATGCTGCTTATTTTGTGAAGCTCAAACCTTCCACCAGATGGGATCTTACTTCTACTCTACTGAAACTAGGTTGTCTTTCAGCTGTTAGTAAATGAACACCTATCCTTTGGTTTGGTTAATTGTTATGTTTGTTTTACCTCCCTCTGCCCCATTAAACTCTAGGAATTCTGAGTGCAAAGAGTATCTTACTTATTTCTCTATTGCCTCAAACACCTAGCTCAATAAATATTTTTTCAAAAGGCTTGTATTTTTCCAAGATGGCCAAACTCTAGTGTAAATCTAATCTTTGAAAAGCACACTTAGGAGCCAGTGGAGAGTCTTGTATGCCCATATTCTATAATCTACACTCATTATATCTTTCAATTTTGTTAGACACAGATGACTACAATTCTGTCATGTAATAATCCCCTCTTCTGGAAAATAACTATTTAGGACAAAGTTGTGTTTCTTCAAGAAGAGTTCTGGACTTTTCTTTTTTTTAAATAAAATGACTCACTGTTAAAATGTATATATGACTCTACCAAGGTTGTAAAAAATAAATTTTTTAAAGCCTTAAGATTAAAATATTTAATTCTAAATTTAATTATTTCTTATTTGCTTCCTGCATACAATGAGTAGTATATTTCATAGAATTATTTTATGTCTCACCAAATATTTTCCCTGTTCTAATTAGAAGCATCTAATGAGAAACATTTTAAGTGAATCAGTTATTGAAAGAGCTTATGCTATTTCTGTAAGTAATGGTTTCAATTCTAACAAAATGACAAAATTTAATTTCAGCTACAATAATTTAACTGCTCTTCCCTGCCTCGGTGAAAAACACCCCCAGTTTGCCTGCTTCTTTTAGGGGATCAAATTGAATTTTTTATGTTAAATTTCCACTCAGAAAGAGGAAAAAGCAGGAGAAAATGAAACCGGGTAATTCTATCAAGTAATGGTCCTTCTGCTTTCTTAGTAGGTAATTTTATATCCTTTGTTAATCTGAAGTGTATAAAAATATTTCAGTTGCAGCTTGTGGTTTATAAGACACAAAATTCACTTTTCTTTTACATTTATTATGTACAAATGTATACTTGGCAGTTTCATATAACTTTTTTCACAAGTTCCACATCTTGTTTAACATAAAGAGCAAAAAGGAAATCTCAAAGTAATAAATGAACCAGCCTTCATACTACACATGCACTGGCTATTTTTGTTAAATATATGGCATTTATTTGCTGATAGCTATTCTCCATGAAGTCGTATCATTAAATTCCATGTGTGTCTATTACCACTGAATCTCCAGTGTCTACAGCACAGTCCCTTGCAGAACATAAACTCCTAATAAACATTTGTTAACTGACCTGATGATTAATTAATACTCATTAGTCAGGAATCGTTTTGATCAGTAGCATTGAATGCCCTCTGGTATGTAACTTAATGTCATGAATGTTTAATTGAAGCTAATGATAAGAATTAGAAATGTTTAGCATGAAATATTAAACACGAAAATATGTGTGCTAAAACTGGGGTACAAATTGCACACACATTATTTGATTTACTTACGTTATTTGTAACTAGCTGTAAAAGGTCACTTAGTCCCTGGGGAAAGTGCCAAATAACGTTAAATATATGTATGTGTACTATGCACCTGGGACTCAATGTAAGGAGCTGCCATTTGTCACATTAGGATAAAAGACGACCAAAATAGTGAGTGGCACAACCATTATTACACTTCCAAACATCTGATCACCTGATCCATAGAATGCTGTTCTTGAGAGATGCTCCTTGCAAATCAATTTAGGAAATGTCTCAGGGTATAATGTTTATATATACATATGGCACATGGCACATTAAAACCCTAAGAAAGCTTTTTAACATTGTCATAACATATTTTGGGAAATCTGTGTTTTAAGATGATTTTCTCTTAATAAATTAAAAAGGAAAGAATCTGTAATGATGGAGAAAATGTTGAGTTGTGTAGGAATTCACTGCCAAGTTCACCTCTGCATAGAGAACTATCACTGTCTCATGTGAACCACCAGAGCTGCACTGTATAACAGAAATACAAGGCGAGCCACTTAGCAATTTTAACTATTCTGGTAACCACGTTAAAAAAGTATAAAAAGAAACAGGTGAAATTAATTTTAATAGTACATTTTATTTAACATAATATATCTACAATAAAATCCTATCATCTCAGAATGTAATAAAAATAAGAATTATTCCTGAGATATTCTGCTTCCTCTTTTCATATAATATCTTTTAAATCTTGTATTTTACACTACATCTTAATCATATGCTAAAATTTCAAAGGTAAAATACAGTCCTAGCAAAACAATGAAAATATGTTTACTGTAAGATTATTTTACATCAGTTTTTAAATTTAAATTGATTAAAATTAAATGAAACTGGAAAAGAGCATTCCCTCTACCTCACTCACCCCATTTCAAGTGCTCAGTAGTCACACATGGCCAACGGCTGCCCTATTGGAGAGTGTAGGTGTGCAGACTCAACACATCATCTGCATGAAAATAGAGCCAGTTTACCATAATGCCATTATCCAGTGAGACTAGAAAATATGGTAAGAACTTTAAGCTGTCCAACAGGAGGGTCTATCTAGGTCCTGTATAGAGTAACCATGGGAATCAAATTTCTCAAGGAAGAGACGCAAGAAATTATTTAGCCAATATTTAACTCATACTAAATTGAGCTACGTCACCTTTTTTTTTTTTTTTTTTTTTTTTTTGTGGTATGCGGGCCTCTCACTGTTGTGGCCTCTCCCGTTGCGGAGCACAGGCTCCGGATGCGCAGGCTCAGCAGCCATGGCTCACGGGCCCAGCCGCTCCGCGGCATATGGGATCCTCCCAGACCGGGGCACGAACCCGTATCCCCTGCATCGGCAGGCGGACTCTCAACCACTGCGCCACCAGGGAGGCCCTACGTCACCTTTTTTAAAGTCTCATCATAAATTTCATCCATTTAACTTTTTATATCTGGATGTGTTTTATTTTTATTTTATTTTTTTTGTGGTACGCGGGCCTCTCACTGCTGTGGCCTCTCCCACTGCGAAGCACAGGCTCCGGACGCGCAGGCCCAGCGGCCATGGCTCACTGGCCTAGCCGCTCCGTGGCATGTGGGATCTTCCCAGACCGGGGCCCGAACCCGTGTCCCCTGCATCGGCAGGCGGACTCTCAACCACTGCGCCACCAGGGAAGTCCCTGGATGTGTTTTAGAATGAAACTGGATAATATAATTCCTACCTTTGTGGAAAAGGAAAGGAAAGAAAAAGAGGGGAAAAAGGAAATAAAAGTTATTATTTGGGGCAAACCCTAGCCATTACAATATTATTTTGGATTCTTTAACATGAAAAATAAAAGAGAATAAAGAAAAGCAACAAACAAAATAAACTCACAAATAATGATGTTATAATAACAGGTAACAATACTTTTAAGTAGATATAGCTTTCCACTAAAATAATAATTATACTGTACTCACTTAGTTGACAATTCTAGGAGATAATCATAGATCTTAAATGATATTTTCTCAAATATTAACATGGAAGTCCTTTCCACTAAAAGATCACAAAATAAAAGATTAGAAATTAGAAAGTAAGCTTTCTTAAGGATTTTCTTTCATTCAAAAAGCTAAGAGGTGTTAAATATGAAATAACTAATTTTTTTAATCTGCTTTATAAGGCAGGGAACCAAAAAAAAAAAAAATTCCAAGATAGAACGCCTCCTGTAAAGACTACATCCTAGAGTGCACAGGTGAAAGTCCAATGGGTGCCAAACTTAATTTGGAAGCCTCTTGACTGATGATAAAACAGAGCAGAAATTGATTAATCTCTGTGAGCGACAACGCTGGTGCTATTAAGCATTCTAAAGTGGCAACTTCATTTCCTCCAGGGCAAAACATACTTAGAAAGGAAAAGCTGCTTTCCCATAAAATAATCTATTTTGTAGGCTTAGGAGGTTTCAGCTGGATGACATGCCTTAACCTTTCTGGAGTGGGTAAATTGTCGTAAGGCTCATAGCAAAACATCAGAGTATGCTCCAATAATATTTCACATTGCTTTGCCCAGGGTAGAGGTAAGAGAGAAGCTGCATTTGTATGCTTATGGAAGCCTTCTTTCAGGTTAAAATTAATGGGAAACTGACCTTGAAGAATATCTGTTTCGTAAAGAATTGGAGAACATTATTTAGATTAAAAAACAATAGCTGGGCTTCCCTGGTGGCGCAGTGGTTGAGAGTCCGCCTGCCGATGCAGGAGACACAGGTTCGTGCCCCGGTCCGGGAAGATCCCACATGCCGCGGAGCAGCTGGGCCCGTGAGCCATGGCTGCTGAGCCTGTGCGTCTGGAGCCTGTGCTCCGCAACGGGAGAGGCCACAACAGTGAGAGGCCCGCGTATTGCCCCAAAAAAATAGCTATATGGTGCCAAACAACTGGTCTTTGGATTAAGTACACACATAAATTAACTGGCTTGACTATTTTAGGTTAAAAATATCTATTCATATATCAATTACAAACTTAGATCAACTCATACATGCACAGTTTACTGAACTAAAATAAATAATTACTTTTTAAAACAGACCTAATTAATTTCAACAGACTTTTCTATGGTATATATCACCTGGTGAATGGTACTGAACATGTACAATTTCTAGTCCTATTAAGATACTACCCTGTAAAATATTTATGTCTCAAATGCTAAATCATGATGAGGAATATAATGCAGAAATTCATAGATATATACCCTATAAGTGACTGCCTATCCCAAAATAGACTTGAAAGAAATCCAAACTTACTCAAAGTTTTATTACTGAATATAAGGATATTACACATAGTTATATATAATATAAATATATTTATATACATTTACAATTTATAATAATATAGAATGAAATATAGATTTTAAGTTTTACAAAGTATATTCACATTTAATATTGTATCAAATGTCAAATTTTTTCAAAACGCCAATAAATGTAAGAAAGATTCAATCATTGTTGTCTAATACACAATGAAAAATATTAAATGAATCAAATTTAGTAA
Organism: Hyperoodon ampullatus; assembly: GCF_949752795.1. NCBI lineage: Eukaryota > Metazoa > Chordata > Mammalia > Artiodactyla > Ziphiidae > Hyperoodon > Hyperoodon ampullatus. Next base: position 5,040,588 of record NC_136929.1, on the reverse strand, counting down.
TTAATGGCATGTCAGATGTTTTGACTACCTGTCCAATGCTATATCTATTATACACATTACACAACACTATCTTTCTCCTTTTTTCTATAATAGATTGCCAGTCTATTGATTTTCTAATTGTCTTTCACCATTATATTAGCCAACATTTAGACTCTGGCCGTAACATAATTATTATGTGTTTAAAGATGAAAACAGATTTTTATGAGACTTATAGCTGCTTTTTAAGTCACTTGGCTATGCTCTAAACCCTTCCAAGTAGAATACAGACTCAACAATTTGTTCATGGTCAACTCATCACCTTTTAAATAAAGAGTCAGCAAAAGAACAAAACTGCTTTCTTCTGTAAAGCAAAGCTCAGTGTAACCATGGGTCTCTCTTTGGCTATCCACCCTTTGAGTTAGATTTTTTTTCCTCTCTTCCAAAGGCCATTTTTAGTATCTTGACACATTTCTAACTTTTTTTCTAAGCCAAATTTGTTTCTGCATTTCTTGGCAGCAAAATAATAAATCTTTTTTTCTTGTTACTGTCTTAATTTAAATAATGCATTTAATCATGACAAAAACAATGCAGCCATTTCTTGAAGATGTGGAACAGATGAAGAAATACAGAGCAGCGTTTGCCAAAACTTCAAAAATTCACATATTTATGGAGATTGAGCTTCAACAAAGGTGCCAAGAACACACAATGAGAAAAGGACAGTTTCTTTGGTAAGTGGTATAAAACTGGTTTTCCACATGCAGAAGAATGAAATTGGACCCTTATTTCACTCCATATATGAAAATCAACTCAAAATGGGTTGAAGACTTAAATATAAGACCTGAAACCATTAAACTATTGAAAACAAAATATAGGGGAAAAGTGCCTTGACATTGGTCTAGGCAATGATTTTTTGGATATAACCCCCCAAACACAAGCAACAAAACAAAAATAGAAAAATGGTATTTCATTAAACTAAAATGCTTCTGCACAGCAAAGGATAAAAATCAACAGAGTGAAGAGACAACCTATAGAATGGGAGAAAATATTTGCAAACCATACATACATCTGATGAGTTAATATTCAAAATATATGAGGAACTCAAACAACTACATAGCAAGAAAACAAATAACCCAACTAAAAACTGGGCAAAGGACCTGAACACATGTTTTCCCAAAGAAGACATACAGCCAGCCAACAGGTATATGAAAAGGCACTCAACATCATCAGGGAAATGCAAATCAAAACCACAATGAGATATCTTCAAATACCTGTTAAAAGTAGCTACTGTTAAAAAGACAAGAGATAGCAGTTACTGGTGAGGATGTGCGAACACGGGAGCCCTGGTGAACTGTGGTGGAATGAATACGCATTGGTACAGCCATTATGGAAATCAGTATGGGGATTCCTCAAAAAATTAAAAATAGAACTACCATACAATCCAGCAATCTCATTTCTGGGTATATACCCAAAGGAAATGAAATCAGTATCTCAAAGAGATGTCTTTACCCCCTGTTCATTGCAGCATTATTTACAATAACCAAGATATGGAAATCACCTAAGTGTCCATCAACAGATGAATGGACAAAGAAGATGTGATATCTCTATCTCTATCTCTATCTATCTATCTATCTATCTATCTATTTATCTATCTATCTATCTATCTATCTACCTTCATCATGAGAAAGAAGTAAATACTGCCATTTGCAACAACATGGATGAATGTGGAGGATATTATGCTAAGTGAAATAAGTCAGACAGAGAAACACAAATACTGTCTGATCTCACTTATATGTGGAATTTTAAAAAAACGCCAAACTCACAGGTACAGAGAGTAGTACATTGGTCACCAGGGGCTGGGCTGAGGGAGGAGAATGAAGAGATGTTGGAGAAAGGGTACGAGTTTGCAGTTATGTAGGATGAGCAAGGCTGAAGTATGGGCATGATGACTATATTTAATAATACTGTACTGAACACTGGAAATATGATAAGAGAATGGATTTCAGGAACACTCTTCACACACACAAATGGTAACTATGTGAGGAGATAACATGTTAATTAGCTTGACTGTAGTAATCATTTCACTATGTATATCAAATCACTATGTTGTATACCTTAAATATATACAATTTTTATTCGAAATACTCATTACAAAAAATGTTGAGCAGATGATTAAGGTATAGCAAGCTGTGTCTGCCAAAACTTCAACCTAGCAGATTTTTTTAAAATACATAAGACTGATCCATTTTTTATTTATGTCAAGAAGGAAATACAACATACTAATTATACACAGAATACATCCTGAAAAAATTTTTATATAATTTTTCTGCTCAATTTTTTTGACAGCCTGAAAACACTGGCAATAAACTTTACAATGGGTGAAGGAGGTTAAGAAGTTCAAACTTCCAGCTTTAAAATAAATAAGTCAAGGGGAGGTAACATACAGCACTGTGACTATAGTTAATAATACTTCAATGTATATTTGAAAGTTACTAAGAGAGTAGTTCTTAAAAGACTTTATCACATACAAAATATTTTGTAACTATGTATGGTGCTGGATGTTAACTAGACTTATTGTGCTGATCATTTTGCAATATATACAAACATTTTTATGTACAACATAATGAAATTAATATGTTATATGTCAAATATAGCTAAATAAAAAATTTTAAATGAAACGACAGATATACATCACCATTATTTTGAAAGTTCTCAACAGAATGCAGTACTGATATAGTTGAAAAGGATATAGTTGAGAAGGATAATATAAAGTGTTGCCTTTAGGTTCAAAAAGTTAACTGCACAGATAAAGACGTGGAGTGGCAGAGCTGTGAGTTTCTTCTGAGTGCAAGATGAGCAAATAGAATGATAATGCTGACAAAAATACCTAATGTGCTGTTTGGCTGCACTTTCCCAGGATGCATGTCCAAACAAGAGAAGACTACACTTTAGAGCACTGTGTTCAATTCTGATATAACATTTTACAAAGAGATATTGACACAATAGAGGTCACAGAGAAGGCTGCTTTCAAAATTTTGGTCTGCTGACCGTGAAGAGATTTTTCTGTAAACCATGGAAAAAAGTGAAAAGAATAAGGACTATATTGTGTAGAGTTTTGCTACATATGATAAAATTAAGTTGTTGTCAGATAAGGGCTGTTTTATTCTGAGATTATTTTCGTCCTACTTTCGAAGTGAAATTTATATTTTTATTTATGTAATAACGGTGAAATTAGATACATGATAGTGATTTTTAATGCAATTATTTGAAAAGTCTTTGACCTAATTTGCATTTACTGGTCCTTTCCTGGGAACTCATCCAAAGAAAGGATATCAGAGAACTTAGAAATTTTATACAAACAAAAACACACACACAAATATTTTATACCATGTATGGAACATTTGAAGAATATAAGCTTAGAAAAATACCAAAGTTCTAAGCAGAAGTTAAAAATGTGTTCCCAATTTCCTAGTTTGGGATCAGGGACGGACAAACAAATGGACCACTGAATGGTTCTCCTCTGATTTCCAATCAATTCAAGATACAAGGCCTTTCCAGATGATGTTCTGAAAATTTCAGTGAAGAAAATTGTCAATAAATGAATTTAAACAAAACCTAGATGGAAACCAGAAAAGAGATAGAAGATTTCTGTCCTTCATATGAAAGTTGAAGAAGATGGTTCTTAATGATGTTTTCTTTCTAAGACCACACGATTTTGTAGTTAACTATTTTATGAAGTGTCTTTTCACATTTGTCTTCTAAATTGACTTGAATATTTTCAGCCTACCAATATTTATAAAAATAATGCCTTTATATATCTAAGCTATTAGAAAGGTGAGAAGATGCAAGTACTATGGAGTGGTGGCAAGTAGAGCTCTCTTCCTTCAATTTTTGGTATTTTCAATTTTTTTTTCATTTTTTTTCTGGGATTTTTTTTCATGAAGGCGTTAAGGTCTTCTGGTCAACTGATATGTAGTATCAATCCTGTGTGTCTCCTATTAGGGTCGTTGTTGAATATAATTTCAAACCTAAGCTCTAAAATTGTTGACAAATTGAAATGAAATATAAGGGCAGTTATATGAAATGAGTTATACATTTCGGCTTTATAACAAAAACAAGGCATCTAGTTACTTGTGAGAACTCTTGAGGCTACAGAAATTTTCCAGTAGCTTTTATCACATATGGGAGCTAAGGCTCAAGAGGTAGAACTTGTCAAGTATTTCCTGAGTAAATCAACTCCCCAAACCAAAAAGAAAGAACAAAATCTTTAAAGATAACAAAAACATTTTGTGTGTGCACTGCCAGGTCCCTCTGCCAAGGGCTCTGTTTAGATCCCATGATCCCATGACTTTCCACACACAGTCTTACCTTTCACTTTCACTTTCTAAATAAAATGCAGAGTTTTTAGTTTAGCCTCTGACACTTACAGAAGCTAGCTTCAAATTGTCTTCTCTCTACCATTTTCCTCAGTGGAACTATTTCCTCTCCAGTCCTCATCATTTTTGGTTTTCTTGTCTTTGTTCACACTGTTGCTTCCAATTAAAATGTTGTTTTTTTCTACCTGTTGGAGTGTCATGTATCTTTCAAGGATCAATTAAATACCAGTTTATCAAAAAAAATGTCTTTTTGATTACTCTACCCGAAGTAATCAGGGACTCTTCTGTTACATTTCATATGGGGATGATTTCTGTTCAATTTATCTTGCACACTACATTACAAATGCCCAGAAGGCAAGAATTGTTCTCTATTTATCCCTCTAACTGCCACGGCTCCTATAATGAACTTAGGTTGATAGACAAAATTATTAGAGCTGCTCAAAATTGATTCTCAGTATGCTTGAGTGCTCATGTGTTTGCACATATATGTATACTCGCAGGGAAAAGTTAGTCTGCCGCAGACTGAGAACCGACCCAAAGTTTCAGCTGGTAGAATTTATCTCAGAACATAAAATCTTGAGCAGTGCCACTGGGAGCCCTTTGACTTAAGGAGCAATGGAAATCAGATCCAGCAAATTCATTTGGCCAAAATTTTTATTTATATACAATTCTACTACAGTCCTGTAGATTTCTAGGACTACAAATGTGACAACTAAGGACAAAAGGGTCACTAATGAGAAAGAACCTACTTTCATCGATATTGAGGCCTGTTACACATAGAGTATCTAATGAAATCTTGCCTTTTGGGTTACTAAAGACGTTATGTTTAATGTTTCTTTGTAATATTCCATCTGTGTGACTCCAGAGTAAAATCTCCATACACCAGGTAGAAGTTAGAAGGCTTTGTTATGAAAAATATTAAATTACTTTTTCTAGGTGCTCTAACTTCCCCAAAACAATGGCAATTTTCAAAACCAAATACTAATTCGCATCTCTACAAAGAGTACATTTCACAGAGATGTAGAACAGCCCTCAAACGTCAATATGCATAGAAAACATTAGGCTGGGGGTTCTCATTAAAACTCAGTATTTTTGATGAAGTAGTTCAGGGCAGCACCTGAATTCTGCATTTTTAACAGCTTCCCCTGGGTGATGCCAATGTTGCTGGTCCACGGACTGCACTCTGAGGAGCACAGATGTACAGCATTAGAATCAATCATAACTAAATATTAAATGAGTTTGATGTCAGTGCATATAAAGCACTAATACAGATACATATAAACCGTAAATACATAAAATCATGATGGAGACTCCACATTTAACAGAAAATAAAATAAATGTTAGCCTAGGCAGGCCTGACAAGCTTCTGTATCCTCACAATTGTCATTTAAAAATGTTTAGCCCTTATTCAACATTCATGCTTAACTATATTGAACACGTCCAGGGATCAGTTACCGTTAAAATCATTCCCTGTGGCCCATAAACCATGAATATCAATTTTCACAAGTATGTCATGGGTCAGAGGCAATCCCGAAGGGGTGCAAGGAAAGAGGGTGTGTGAGCCGTGAAGACAACAATTAACCTCAAAGAGAAGATCTGCACTTTCTCTTTCACATAATAAACAAGGACAGGAGACTCAGTGCTTTGTGAAATTAATTGTTTGGTCACATACGAAGGTTTAAGGATCTGATTTTGTTGTAATGACATTAGATTCACTTGTCACACAAATCTTCACAATTAGTCTCATGAATTCTTTGATGCACTACTGTCATAAGTTTCATTTAATAAGTTCATATTAAAAGCTACAAATTGACGTGTGCCTTAACTTCCAGTTGTCGCACATTATAAATATCCATTCAATGGTACTTTGTAAAAGAAAAAAAAATTATAACAGATGTGATTCTAGACTAAAGACTCATATTAACACAAAGGCCTTGCCCTATTCAAGGTTTGAGGAGAGTGGAGACACGGTCCACACCTTTACACAAGGAGCAAGGCCAGGAGGCAGTACATGCCGGTGCAGAGCCATGAGAGATAAAACAGTAAGGTATGAAGCCTGCACGATCCAGCTGATCAGGTGAGATCAGCACTGTAGCAGCCCGAAGGAAGGAAGGCCTTCCACGCATGTTCCTACAGCGGGGGGAAGGGTGGGAGATTTGTGGCGAGGATGAACATGACATTAACGGAGGCTTTATTTGGGGAGATGAAGAGGAACATCACGCACAGCTTCACACTCCAGTTAACAACTGTGGCCTTGGTTTTTGTTCACTCAACAGGTACTATTGAAAGTCCATTTGAACAGTACGAAGCTAGAGATCTGTAAAAATGCAGCCCCTAACTATAAAAACCTTTGAATTTTGTCTCATAGATAGTAAAGAATCATTATAGATATAAAGAGTTGAATGTATCATTACTCCCAAAGTATCTCTTTCATTTTGAAAAACTTAGGTGAATATATGTTTATGTGTACATACACACACACACACACACACACATTTCCCCTTATGTAATTGATTAAATTATTGATTTTGTCACTGAAGAACAGACCTGTTCTAAGACTTTAAGATGACTTCTTAGTGTTATTGGCTGATCAGTAAAATAAAGCATCTGTCAAGTCAATCACTTGACTGTTTTGAAGGTTTTTTTGTTTTTTTTCAAACTGGATGCTTAAAGGATTTAAACAGTTTGAAAAATTCTGTAAAATCATCTTGAGTTTTGTGATATGTCACCCTTAATGATAATAGCTCATGCATAATCTCTTTTTTGAACATTATTAATGGTATTAAATCATTTTCCACTACCAATTGTACAGGGACTGATCAGAGAGATAAATCAATTATCTCTGTATTTGGCTATTTTGTTCATATATCCAACTGACAGTAGCATCCCCCCATCACCACCCTGCAAAAATGACAAGAGGAAGTAACACCAAAATGCAGTTACTCTCTTATGTTATTTAGGCAATATAAGCAAAATATCCAATGAGAAATGGGTTAAAAAGATCAAAAGACTTCTGATTGAATTTTGATTTCAACCATACCTGCTTATCTATGTTATTCCTCCCTACTTCACTATTAATAAATATGTATGGATTTTATGCTGACAAAACTGATAATTTCCAAAACAATTTTTTTCCATTGCTGTATTGACATCATCCTATTCATCAATCTGAAATTATCAAAGCTATCGAATCATTCCATTTTAAGTTCTATATAAAAGCACATTCATTATTTTATTATATGACTCATTTGCTGAGTCAATAAAAAGCATGTTATACTTGCCATACTTTTGGCTTTCCCCACAATGCATGTTTAAAATAATGTCTTATGCATAATGGAAGAAAAAAGGTTAAGTATGGAATCATTTTATTCAGTGTCTCAATACAGATTTCAAAAGTACAACAAAACTCAAAACCCTACCTCCAGATTGCAAGACTCTAGGAAGCCACATTAGATTATTTAGTCTGAGAGAGGATGAGGATGACGATGTCAGTTTCCTAGTGGGGAACCGTGGAAGTCTCAGAGCTGGGATATGAAAGGTGCTTGTGGGTTTTTTAAGAGACTGTCCTCTTGCGTTGAGGAGCCAATTGCTTAAAAAGAGATGGCAAACTGCTCGGTTGGGAAAGTTACCTGCAGCTATCTCTGAAAAATACCCCTTTACCTTGGTAGAAATTGTTAGAGGGAATGAGTCCATGCCTGTCTCTCATTCTTGCACGTGAAGCTGGTTCTCATGAGTCCAGATCCATTTTCCAGATAGTCCCAGGGGACTAGCTGGTTTAGTTGGTCCCTGCCAGACAAGGAGCTAATCCCAGCACTTCAACTCTCATAGAATCCATTAGCCAACACTCTACCTGTGTTTTCTCTGCCCTACCTGCTCAGCACCTCTTTCATCCTCTCTATGTGGAGCCTCAATTAGCTATCTTCAAATGGTATTTACTTTGCCTGTCTCTTGGGGACTTAATTGCTTGGAACTGTTGATGTCTTCCCAGAGGATCTGTCATTCTGCCCAGGATGCTGTTCTCAATCCTATTGGTTCTTTCCTCCAGGTAAGTTCTGCTGGGAATGAGAAGTCCATCCAGACACCACTATGTTGTTTCGTTTATGTGAAACCAGAGCAAGTTACAATAATAACTTCTTTGTCACGTTTTCTAGAGTGTGAAGTATCTATCTAGTGATAATCTATAATTCCACTAACAGGCCAAATTATTTCCCATTCCCATAAACAACTGTGCATGACTAAAACAAATATAAAATGAATACAATCAGTTTAACATTATCAATAAAATGGTAGTAAAGTTTTGTAAATTTAAAGAGGGAAATAATTTACGTATCTTTTAAACAAAGCAAGTGGAGAAAATAATTTAACAAAATATTCATTCTGTAGTAACTCTGCTTATAATTCCTGTCTATAAACTTTAACCCCATCACCATCTTTCATTCAATGAAAAGGGAAGGTCACTATGAGGTTATATCTTCAGTAGACCCAATTAAGTCTTATATTTTCTTTCTTTACTAAAACACAAATTAACAAAAAAGAGATTTATGCAGACTGTGCAACAATGGCAAATCCTCCTACAGGATGATTGCATTTGGCTCTACTACTTATTATAGGTTGAATTGTGCTCTCTTCCCCCAAAATACATTGAATTTCTAACCCCTAGTACTTCAGAGTGTTACCTTATTTGGAAATAGGATCATTGTAAGTGTAATGTCAAGAGCAGGATGGGTCTCTAATCCAATAGGACCACAGCAGATGGGCATATAAAGACGCAGACCCTCAGGGAAAATGCCATGTGAAGATGTGTGAGGTAGAGGATTGGAGTGATGCATCTGTAGGTCAAGCAGCATGTGGGGCTACCAGAAGCTAGGAGAGAGGTTGAACAGATTCTCCCTCAGAGCCTTCAGAAACAGTCAACCCTGCAAACAGCTTGGTTTTGGACTTCAAGCCTTCAGGACTGTGAGACAATACACTTCTGTTTTTTTAAGCCACCCAGTTTGTGGTACTTTATTATGAGCACTAGGAAACTGACATATGATTTAATACAGCTGATAAAAGGAGGTTCAGTAGAGCACAGGATAATTCAGTCGCAGAAGGAAACCATATCAAGTCTACTGGCCTTTCATTCTTTGTCAAATATACATATCTGACATATGTATATGTGTGTGTATATATACACACACACACACTCACACATACATGTATATATAGTCACTCGGTCAAAAGAGAACCCTCAGAATGGGAGAAAATATTTGCAAATGAAGCAACTGACAAAGGATTAATCTCCAAAATTTATAAACAGCTCATGCAGCTCAATAGCAAAAAAACAAACAACCCAATCCAAAAATGGGCAGAAGACTTAAATAGGCATTTCTCCAAAGAAGATATACAGACTGCCAACAAACACATGAAAGAATGCTCAACATCATTAATCATTAGAGAAATGCAAATCAAAACTACAATGAGATATCATCTCACACCAGTCAGAATGGCCATCATCAAGAAATCTAGAAACAATAAATGCTGGAGAGGGTGTGGAGAAAAGGGAACACTCTTGCACTGCTGGTGGGAATGTGAATTGGTACAGCCACTATGGACAACAGTATGGAGGTTCCTTAAAAAACTAAAAATAGAACTACCATATGACCCAGCAATCCCACTACTAGGCATATACCCTGAGAAAACCATAATTCAAAAAGAGACATGTACCAAAATGTTCATTGCAGCTCTATTCACAATAGCCCGGAGCTGGAAACAACGTAAATGTCCATCATCAGATGAATGGATAAAGAAGATGTGGCACATATATACAATGGAATATTACTCAGCCATAAAAAGAAACGAAACTGAGCTATTTGTAATGAGGTGGATAGACCTAGAGTCTGTCATACAGAGTGAAGTAAGTCAGAAAGAGAAAGACAAATACCGTATGCTAACACATATATATGGAATTAAAAAAAAATGTCATGAAGAACCTAGGGGTAAAACGGGAATAAAGACACAGACCTACTTGAGAATGGACTTGAGGATATGGGGAGGGGGAAGTGTAAGCTGTGACAAAGCGAAAGAGAGGCATGGACATGTATACACTACCAAACGTGAGGTAGACAGATAGTGGGAAGCAGCCGCAGAGCACGGGGAGATCAGCTCGGTGCTTTGTGACCGCCTGGAGGGGTGGGATGGGGAGGGTGGGAGGGAGGGAGATGCATGAGGGAAAGGATGTGGGAACGGATGTATATGTATGACTGATTCACTTTGTTATAAAGCAGAAACTAAGAAAATAAATAAATAAATAAATAAATAAATATTCTGTTTAAGACCTTCCCAAAAAAAAAAAAGGTAAATTTCTCATTTTTTCTATTAGATACATTTGATTTCCACACATATACATATGCATAATAAATGCAACTATGGAAGCCCTGAGGAGGAGAAATAACTCCTTCTCTGGGGATCAAGGATGAGGAATATTTTATTTTATTTTATTTATTTATTTTTTTGCGGTATGTGGGGCTCTCACTGCTGTGGCCTCTCCCGTTGCAGAGCACAGGCTCCGGACGCGCAGGCTCAGCGGCCATGGCTCACGGGCCCAGCCGCTCCGCGGCATGTGGGATCTTCCCAGACCGGGGCACGAACCCACGTCCCCTGCATCGGCAGGCGGGCTCTCCACCACTGCGCCACCAGGGAAGCCCATGAGGAATATTTTATATCAATGAGATGCTTGCTTGTGCGGCAAGAGAAAAGAAAAGATGTACAAGATAAGAAAGAATATGAGTAGAAGTAAGGGCAACATACCTCCTGGAGGGCCCTGGGCCGTCCTAGTTTATGTCTATTGTACTAACTTTAATTGCTAAGGTTCTCCTTCCACTTTCAAAAAGCCCTGTTGTGATGATGAATTATATTTTTACAGAACAAGCATTCTATAAATACAATTTCTAGTTCCTCTTTGTACCCTAACTATTCTTATCTTCAGCAAATCACTTTGTACAATGGGAACTGTGATAGTCTATCCTTTCTCTCAAAGTCAACTATGAAATAAAAATGATACAAAAAATGTTAACAAGCTTTCAAAGTTATAAGCATTATCTAAATGCCAGACATTTCTGCCACAATCTCAGGAAACTACTAGCACTCAGTTACAGGATGCCATTTTCTTCTTAAATTTGCACTATTCTTCTACTGCTTGTACCAATTATATTTCATTTTCTTGGCGGCCACTGCAATATGCTCTTGACCTAATTCTATTGCACTAGTAGTTGCCTCTGACTTGCTCTAATTAAGGGGGAAGAAAGAGAAGACAGGAGGTAACATTTATTGAAAGCCTCCATCATTACAAGCACTGAGCAAGGCACTTTACATTTATTATGACAGTAGTTGCTGTCATTTATTGAATTTTCACTACATACCAGGCATTGTACTAAGCAACTTTCATAGATTAGAGCATTTAATGCTCATCATCCATATTTGAAATGGTTACAATAATCGTTATTATATAAGGAAGTGGGGCCCCAACACTTCAAGCAATACTTCTAAACATGACTTCAGATTCAAAATGTCTGATTCTAGGAACAGTTCTGTTCTTTTGAACTGTGTGGCCTTGGACAAATCACTTAATATCCCCATTCTCTTTCCTCATCTGACAATGGGCATAATCATAATATCTACTGCATAGAGTTATTATGAAGATTAAATGAGTTAATATAAGTAAGGGCTAAAAAATGCCTAGTATATAATAAGTGCTCTGAAATGTCAGGGATAGCATCTTGCTACTACTGTCACTATTGTTGTAATCATTATTATTGTCAGCATAATTATCTTTATGTATTCAAGGGCATACAACCAGTAGGTGACAAAATAAAATTCAAATTTAGGCGTTTTGAGCACTGACCCATTCATTCAATCAACAAGTATTTATTTAGTGTGTGCTATGGTGCCGGGGATAAAATGATGGGAAGGAATGGATGTTCTTATTTGTGTAGCACATTTTTAGTTTCGAAGACTCATATTCTGTTAGAAAAAATTTAAAGCTATTTTTGCGACAGGTGGAAATATAAGGTGCACATAAGAACACATAGTTAGGTGTACATCTCCCACCCTAGGAGAGCCATGTGAGTCTATATGTGAAAGTTGAGTCAGAAGTTAACAATACTAGAGGTGGGGGAAGAGTGTCCTAACCAATGCAAAGAACATGGACCAAAGTCCCGAAATGAGAGTTTGAACGGGTAATGGAAAGACAGTGTGTGCCCGGAGAGCAGGTTTTGAGACGGGTTAGAGAAAAATCAGAGAGCGCAGGCAGGAGCTGGATGAAGAAAGTCTTAGAGAAGAGTGGTGGTCAGAGGTTGGAGAGGAGGGGGAAATGAGGAGTCGTTGTCTAATGCGTACAGAGTTTCAGTTTTGCAAGGAACATTTGAAAACGTTCTGGAGATCTGTTGCACAGCAATGTAAATATACTTGATGCTATAGAACTGTACACTTACAAATGACTAAGAAGGTAAATTTTATGTTATAGGTTTTTTAAACACAATTTTAAAATCATTAAAAAAAGAAAGTCATAAATTTTCTTAAGGAGTTTCGATTGTATTTGAGGGGTACTGAGAAGCTATTATGAGGTTTTCAGAGAGGCAACTGAAACAAGAAAAATAATTACAGATTTCCCAGCCTCTGGATATCAGCCTTTGTAGATGCTGAAAAGAATAACAATGAACACATCTGTTTTGATACTTTTTTCTTCTTCTAATAGGTCTCAAATTTTAGCTTGAAGAGAGAAAAATGAATTCATCATTTATTCTGGCATCCAACAAATCATTTGAAACCATATATTTCATATATTTCGTAAAATCTTCTAAACATACTACAACAGAAACGAGAAAATGAGAAAATCAATATCCACACAAATAAGAGGTATCCATTTAAAGTGCTCTTAAACGCCCTCCTCTTCCCCCAAGAATTAGTCACCAATGGGATTTCAATGGGTGAAAATAGTGACTCTGGTAAATTAAGTATCACTAGATGCCATCTTCCATATAATGTCCACTTACAGTCTTAAAATAGCTACTTAGTTGTCCTGTTATTATTTTCTTCAGACTACATCACTGGTTCTCAGATTATGTACTTTTAGAACATCTGGGATCTATACTTAAGTTTTCCATACTGAAATTAAAAATAAAAATGGCACGCCTTTCCAGTTCACTGGGGAGAAAAATAGTAGATAGGGTTTCCATTTCAAGTTTTCTTCAAAAATATTTCTTGCTAAGCTCTGAGTCCTGTTTCTACCTGTCCTAAACAAGCATTAATGAAAAAGCAGCAAATTGATATTACTGCAAAGTTTAGAAATAGCTAATTATTTCTGTGACTGACTTTGGGGTTATAGTGATATATGCAGAAATATAATATATACGTTCTACTAGTCAAATATTTACTATTTCATGTCACTGCATTAATAAAGCAATATTATAAAAAGTTATATAAAGACAGGATTACCAGGTGTCCAGCCATTTGGGTGAGTTTTCCCACCACAGGCCAGGAGGTCTACCTTACTTGATCAAAAGCTGCCCCACCCCACTGGCACCCTGTCCTAATGTTTTCTTCCTAATGCTTTGCACTGTACATTTAAATAAACATCATAGTCCCAGTAATTCAATCTTCTTAGTTTGGTCTTCAAATCTTTCTGTCCCCTGAGCTCTGGGAGAGGCTGCCAAGCAACATACTTTGAGTTACCATAACATCAAGGAAATTTCCCCACTGTGGTGACCACTTTGTTTTCTTTCTCACTTCTTTCAGCTGAGGTAGAAATATTATGAAACCTGGGCATGATAGGAAAGGAAACAGACTGCAATATACTACAACACCAAGGCAAAGCTTTATTATATACATAAAATCTATAAATATGTCTATATCTGTATATCTCTATATTGATGTCTATATCTATATCTGTATCTGTATCTCTATCCGTCTCCATATCCATAACTATATCCATATCTATCTATCTATCAATCATAGAGAGAGAGACTGAGATACCTTGATATCAATATCTGGTAAAATATCCTAATGAAGAGACTTTGTCTCATCTAGGTGACCGTAATGTAAAAAAAGAAAAATCAAGAAACAGAAAACCAAGTACATTTGACTTAAAAATAGTACCTAAAAATTCCTGTGATTATGTCAAAATGGCCATTCTGTGTTGTCAAACATGTAAAGCATAATAGCTAGAAGTCTCTTCTATCACAGAAATATTCATCAGATGACCAAGATCAGTAAAGTTAGTGGAAACAGTGCAAAATACCCAGTGATGTATTGGGACATACTTTAACGGAGTTTACAATTTCTCCCGCAAAATATTCTCTGTGCCGAGGTCAACTATGTGATCTTAAGAGTCAAGCCCTTTAGAGAACTACATTTGATTAGTAATTTTCCAGCCATTGGACTGAAAGAACCAAGACAGATTATAAAGTGATTTATCTTACAACTTGGGAGTAGCTGATGCCCAGAGGATATCAGTCCCTGCTTTTCAAGTCAGTGCAAATCACTGCAACCTTAACAAAGTGTTAAACAAGAGCTGCCCCTCCCCCACTGAAAGAGATTATCTAGTAGGTATATTTGCCACTTCTCTGAATGAGAGCTATCACTGAATGGAAAGAAAATACGTTGCTAGGATTAGAATACTACAGAAATCCCCACCACCACATGCACAAGCAGCTTAGCAGAGAAGATACTGAAATCTCACAACTTTCTCATTTTTCAACTTTGTTGTGTTAATTGCAATTTACATATTTTCATTACACCACAAATGTTCAACAAACCATAAATACCCATTTCCAAAGAGCTGGTATCATCAGAATGTGTCCTGAATGAATCCAGTCCAGTGGGGTTTCTAAATTTCTCCCTAAAATATTTATCTAACGACAAAATTCCAAGGCTCAGTATCAGGTTAATGTGGATGGGATAGTATAGTTTGGTTATATAAGTGACAGCATATGAAAGTGTCATCTTATCTTGATTAGCTATTAGAGCTGAGCACATAAACTTGCATGCCCACTTACATAATATTTATCTATTTAGTTCCAACTATGTGTATGTATATAATAAATGTATATAGTGTTAACATACAGTTACACTATTTAAGAATAGATTTTAAAATAAGGATAGGTGTAAAAAATGAGGACAGATTTTTAAAAGAAATTAACTGGTCTCTCATAATACCATTTAGTAAATAGAATTTCTGCCCATTCATGTTTTATATTCACAATAAATGAAAAGAGATAGTTTGCTTGCCTCATTTATAAAACCTATTCTCACTGATTGCTCCTGAAACATCCTCTTAGTTTATTTAAGCCTACTAAATTAAAAAATATTTAAATTAATAAATATTACCTAGATTTGGGTGGTTTTAAAAGGAATGAAATATTTGGAAAGTAGTTATTATTAACCTTTATAAATATTTGAGGAACATATTATGTCTATGACAAATCACATTCCTTTAGGGTCTAATGAACTTAGCTGTTTTAAATTCCTCTTTATGTAGGTCACATTACTCTCTTTTATAAAAATAAATATATTTTAGTTTAGTTTTTTCTTTGCTCATTGTAAAAATTAAAAAAAAACCATAAAGAAGAGAAAGATCATCCATCTTTACACTCTGTGATTATTCTTCATGTTGAGTTGGGAGGTGGGTGTAATTACAGATACAGGTGCAACTGCAATAAGCCTTTTTTCAGTGCCATTCCCTTTCTAGCACAAGAGCACTGTGGCTAATGGCTACCTGAGAACCTTAGTAAGTCTCACCAAGGGTGGTGTTAGTAAGATGAATCTGTATCATCCCTAGAGATTAAGTAAATAAAATAGACATCTTTCATATTAGACAGCAGGCTAAGGCAAACAGCAGCTTAGCAGATGTGCTAGAAATTCTGCTTTGCAAAGGAGTAAGTTGTAGATAACGATGTGCTCACCAAAACATTTCCTTTTTAAATCAGGTGAAAATCAGACAAAGAAAATGTATGACTAGGTCACTAAAAATTAATTTCCTTTCAAGTGAAATTATACTACACAACAGATCAAAATGCAGGCTTATTAGCATTAATAATAATAGGAGAAATACATATTGAAATCTGTAGTGAATCTGTTGTCCCAAATACTGTCTGGGTTAATGACATATATACTCAATACAGATTTAAGCTGATGAGTAAAGTGTCAAACAGGGTATTTTAGAATTGTTGCCAACCTATGACAGAATTTGTATCTGTATGTGTAATATATGAGAAAAATTTCCTCTCATATGTTGTGAGCATATTGGTACCTTTGTATTAAGGCAACAATCAAAGAGTGCCAACTCAATTTAAAATAGAAGACAAATTTCACTAAAATAAATTGAATGCAACAAAACTTCTAAATTTCAAATTATCATATATTTATTTCATGTATTGGATTCAAAACAGTTCATGGAAAGACAGAGAATGTGGACTCAGGCCCCACTCTTTGTTTGAACGGCGTCTGATCCATAAAAAGAACCATCTAAAAGCTACAGAAGTAAAAACAAATTCATTTTTATTTTCATATTACAGAAGGAGCCCAAAAGCAGCTCAGACTTTTTTTATAATTTTATTTTATGTTATCAATAAAAGGAGCAGGTAACTGACAACAGAAAGAATTAGAACTGGTAGGGGGGTTGAGAGACAAAAGAGTAAGAGGGAAAATGCAACAGAGAGGAGGAAATATAGATAGAGATTCACATGCAGAAAGTGACAGAGGAATACCCCACAGTGTGCTATTCTCACATACAAAGAAGATAAATGACACGTGTAAGCAGAAGCAGAGGAAAAAATTAACAAGCTAGAAATCCATACCACGTGACCTCTTATGGTACCTTTTCTAAGGTCACATTGTGCTTTGTGACTGGATGCACAAATGGCTTGTTACTTCCTGTTACCCTCAGGGCCAGATGAAATGAAGTCAAGGGCCCAGGATTCCCTCTCCCTGCTGTACATCCAAGGACAGTAGCAATGACTGGTTATTACATGCTAGTCCATTGTCCTAAAATGCTCTATAAAGGCTTTGCAAGATTTAGTTTCCTGGTCCACATCAGAGTATTCTAGGATGTCCCATATCTGTATATCAGTTAGGGGACAGCTGTGTTCCTTCTGAAAAGTATCCTAGAATTGCATTACTACCATAGAGTTAGAGAGAATGTTAACTGTATCATGTACTTTCATGTAATAGTGTAAGAGTTATATGGGTGCTGCTAAAGGTCATTTCATATAAATCATATTATATACATTACATGTGTATGTCTGGTTGCTTATATAACCCTGTAATGCCGTTCATGATAGGATTTTTCTGTTTACATATGATATCATACCCTGCTTTAGTACATACACTGAGGCAGTGCTAGATCTTCACAGAGTGTTTTTCTCATTTTTATGTTTTTATGTAAGAAGAATTAAGTTTAAAGAGTGAGGAGACATGCATAAAGGAGAGAGACACTGAGAAAGCAAAACTCCCAGGAACCATCACTGGGCTGTCATTCCTTCAAACACTCCTGGGGACTAGAGCGGGGGTGGGGGGCAGATGAACCTGAATGCATATCTCAGCTGTCAGTGAAGAGTCCTATGGCCTTTAACAAATTATTTCACTTATTTGAGCCTCAGTTTTTACAACTGAGAGGAGGATCAATGATACATACCCTATAAGATTCTTTACAGAATAAAATTAGCATTACATCTACAGCATTTTGAACAGTATATGGGCTGTAGTAAGTACTCAATAAATGAATAAAAGGTTATTTCTAAAACTATGGCTCAGAAAGGCGAAGTACTGCACACCTGTGGCAAGTTATTTTACTACTGTGTTTCCTGACTTTTCTTCGACAAAGTAAAAGTAAACATACCTACCTATACCTGGGACTCCTTCTCAGGACTAGAGATAATCTATGGAAATATCCTAACACTAAGGGGCACAACAAATTTTCAATACATGGTAGTCTCAAAAACATTTGGATGTAAACAAAATTATTGAGAATTACTTTTTTTCTCCTAATTGAGATCTCCAGAAACATTTATTAAGAACAAGGATGGACAGTTTGAACCATTCTCTGAATAAATTTCCCTCCATCTTTAACACCTGATACACAAGTAGAAGAAAATGAAATCAAATCTTTTTTGGAAGTAGAAGTGTAAGTTTTAAAAATTAATGCTACCAGTAAAATTGATAAACAATAGTAACTCATTAGCAGATATAGAAACTTCTTCAGAATTTAGAAATAAATACAGTGCTTAACCTTAAAAACTGTTCATTAACCTTAATTAAACCAGCCAGTCCCCCATTAGATCAATGGCTGTGTATGGACACAGATGAAGTGCTGCCCCTGAGCCTAACTGCAGCAGGCTATGGGCACTACTTGGAAAACTGCATCAGTGTAGACTCTCCTAATATCTCAAACTTCCAAATCTACTTTAGCTTTTCTATGATTTTGATAATCTCCAATAATAGCCAGAGTTCCCCAAAACATCCTTGTCATTATTTCTGTTGTTGGGAGCTGCCTACAACTCAGGGGCAGTTGTGTTATGTCTCATAATCCACTTTGTCTTGCATTGTAAGTACTGATGAGGGGTCAAGTTCAACGTTCTATCTGACATAGACTTTTGAGGCCTCAAGTTTTCAATGTGAAAGCATTATTCAATATCATTTATGCACAGTAAATCTCAACAGATATATAAAATAGTAACTCTAGTTTGTTTTTCAAGAAAAGCTCTACTTTTTTTTTTTTGAACATCTTCATTGGAGTATAATTACTTTACAGTGGTGGGTTACTTCCTGCTATCTAACAAAGTGAATCAGCTATACATATACATATATCCCCATATCTCCTCCCTCTTGCGGCTCCCTCCCACCCTCCCTATCCCACCCCTCTAGGTGGTCACAAAGCACTGAGCTGATCTCCCTGTGCTATGCAGCGGCTTCCCACTAGCTATCTATTTTACATTTGGGAGTCGATATATGTCCATGCCACTTTCTCACTTCGTCCCAGCTCACCCTTCCCCCTCCCCATGTCCTCAAGTCCATTCTCTATGTCTGCGTCTGTCTTTATTCCTGTCCTGCCCCTAGGGTCATGGGAAACTTTTTTTTTTTTTTAGATTCCATATATATATGTGTTAGCATACGATATTTGTTTTTCTCTTTCTGACTTACTTCACTCTGTATGAGAGACTCTAGGTCCATCCACCTCACTACAAATAACTCAATTTCATTTGTTTTAATGGCTGAGTGATATTCCATTATATATATGTGCCTCATCTTCTTTATCCATTCATCTGTCGACAGACACTTAGGTTGCTTCCATGTCCTGGCTATTGTAAACAAAGCTGCAATGAACATTGTGGTACATGACTCTTTTTGAATTATGGTTTTCTCAGGGTATATGCCCAGTAGTGGGATTGCTGGGTCGTATGGTATTTCTATTTTTAGTTTTTTAAGGAACCTCCATACTGTTCTCCATAGTGGCTGTATCAATTTACATTCCCACCAACAGTGCAAGAAGGTCCCCTTTTCTCCACACCCTCTCCAGCATTTACTGTTTGTAGATTTTTTGATCATGGCCATTCTGACTGGTGTGAGGTGATACCTCATTGTAGTTTTGATTTGCATTTCTCTAATGATTAGTGATGTTGAGCATCCTTTCATGTGTTTGTTGGCAATCTGTATATCTTCTTTGGAGAAGTGTCTATTTAGGTCTTCTGCCCATTTTTGGATTGGGTTGTTTGTTTTTTTCATATTGAGCTGCATGAGCTGCTTGTAAATTTTGGAGATTAATCCTTTGTCAGTTACTCATTTGCAAATCTTTTCTCCTATTCTGAGGGTCGTCTTTTCATCTTGTTTATGGCTTCCTTTGCTGTGGAAAAGCTTTTAAGTTTCATTAGGTCCCATTTGCTTATTTTTGTTTTTCTTTCCATTTCTCTAGGAGGTGGGTCAAAAAGGATCTTGCTGTGATTTATGTCATAAACTGTTCTGCCTATGTTTTCCTCTAAGAGTTTTATAGTATCAGGCCTTAGATTTAGGTCTTTAACCCATTTTTAGTTCATTTTTGTGTATGGTGTTAGGGAAAGTTCTAATTTCAGTGTATTGTTTAGCTTCCATGTGTTTGTATTTTTTTACAGATTTTTTCCTGTAATCAGTATCTAGTCTCATAGCATTGTGGTCGGAAAAGATATCTGATATGATTTTCAATTTTCTTAAATTTACCAAGGCTTGATTTGTGACCCAAGATATGATCTATCCTGGAGAATGTTCCATGAGCACTTGAGAAGAAAGTGTATTCTGTTGTTTTTGGATGGAAAGTCCTATGAATATCAATTAAGTCCATCTTGTTTAATGTATCATTTAAAGCTTGTGTTTCCTGATTTATTTTCATGTTGGATGATCTGTCCATTGGTGAGAGTGGGGTGTTAAAGTCCCCTAGTATGATTGTGTTACTGTCGGTTTCTCCTTTAATGGCTGTTAGCATTTGCCTTATGTATTGAGGTACTCTTATGTTGGGTGCATAAATATTTACAATTGTTGTATCTTCTTCTTGGATTGATCCCGTGATCATTATGTTGTGTCCTTCTTTGTCTCTTGTACTAGTCTTCATTTTAAAGTCTATTTTGTCTGATATGAGAATTGCTACTCCAGCTTTCTTCTGATTTCCATTTGCATGGAATATCTTTTTCTATCCCCTCACTTGCAGTCTGTATGTGTCCCTAGGTCTGAAGTGGGTCTCTTGTAGATAGCATATATACAGGTCTTGTTTTTGTATCCATTCTGCCAGTCTGTGCTTTTGGTTGGAGCATTTATCCATGTACATTTAAGGTAGTTATCGATATGTATGTTCCTATTACCATTTTCTTAGTTGTTTTGGGTTTGTTATTGTAGGTCTTTTCCTTCTCTTGTGTTTCCTGCCTAGAGAAGTTCCTTTAGCATTCTTTGTAAAGCTGGTTTGGTAGTGCTAAATTCTCTTAGCTTTTGCTTGTCTGTAAAGGTTTTAGTTTCTCTGTCGAATCTGAATGAGATCCTTGCTGGGTAGAGTAATCTTCATTGTAGGTCTTCCCTTTCATCACTTTAAATATGTCCTGCCACTCCCTTCTGGCTTGCAGAGTTTCTGCTGAAAGATCAGCTGTTAACCTTATGGGGATTCCCTTGTATGCTATTTGTTGGTTTTCCCTTGCTGCTTTTAATATGTTTTCTTTGTATTTAATTTTTGATAGTTTGATTAATGTGTCTTGGCATGTTTCTCCTTGGATTTACCCTATATAGGACTCGCTGTGCTTCATGGACTTGACTGACTATTTCCTTTCCCATATTAGGGAAGTTTTCAACTATAGTCTCTTCAAATATTTCTTCGGTCCCTTTTTTTTTTCTCTTCTTCTTCTAGGACCCCTATAATTTGAATGTTGGTGCGTTTAGTGTTGTCCCAGAGGTCTCTGAGACTGTCCTCAATTCTTTTCATTCTTTTTTCTTTATTCTGCTCTGCGGTAGTTATTTCCACTATTTTATCTTCCAGGTCACTTATCCATTCTTCTGCCTCAGTTGTTCTGCTATTGATTCCTTCTAGAGAATTTTTAATTTCATTTATTGTGTTGTTCATCATTGTTTGTTTGCACTTTAGTTTGTCTTGGTCCTTCTTAAAGGTTTCTTGTATTTTCTCCATTCTATTTCCAAGATTTTGGATCATCTTTACTATCATTACTCTGAATTCTTTTTCAGGTAGAATGCCTATTTCCTCTTCATTTGTTTGGTCTGGTGGGTTTTTACCTTGCTCCTTCATCTGATGTGTATTCCTCTGTCTTCTCATTTTGCTTAACTTACTGTGTTTGGGGTCCCCTTTTTGCAGGCTGCAGGTTCATAGTTCCTGTTGGTTTTGGTGTCTGCCCCCAGTGGGTAAGGTTGGTTCAGTGGGTTGTGTAGGCTTCCTGGTGCAGGGGACTGGTGCCTGTGTTCTGGTGGATAAGGCTGGATCTTGTCTTTCTGGTAGGCAGGACCACATCTGGTAGTGTTTTTTGGGGTGTCTGTGACCTTTTTATGATTTTAAGCAGCCTCTCTGCTAATGGGTGGGGTTGTGTTCCTGTCTTTCTAGTTGTTTGGCATAGGGGGTCCAGCACTGTAGCTTGCTGGTCATTGAGTGGAGCTGGGTCTTAGCGTTGAGATGGAGATCTCTGGGAGAGCTTTCGCTGTTTGATATTATGTGGAGCCGGGAGGTCTCTGGTGGACCAGTGTCCTGAAGTGGCTCTCCCACCTCAGAGGCTCAGGCCTGACCCCTGGCCAGAGCACCAAGACCCTGTCAGCCACACAGCTCAGAAGAAAAGGGAGAAAAAAAGAAAGAAAGAAAGAGAAAGAGAGAAAGAGATGAAGGAAGGAAGGAAGGAAGATAGAAAGAAAGAAAGAAAAAGAAGAAAGGGAGAAAGAGAGAAAGAAAGAAAAATAAAATAAAGTTATTAAAATAAAAAATTAAAAAATTATTAAAAATTAAAAAGTAATAAAAAGAAAGAAAGAAGAGAGCACCAAACCAAAAAACAAATCCTCCAATAATAACAAGTCCTAAAAACTATACTGAAATAAATTAATTAATTAAAAAAAAAAAACGGACAGACAGAACCCTAGGACAAATGGTAAAAGCACAGCTATAGAGACAAAATCACACAAAGGAGCATATACATACACACAAAGAACAAGGAAAAAAATATATATATATATATATAAAAATAAAGGAAGGGAGCAACCAAATCAATAAACAAATCTACCAATGATAATACAATACTAAACTAAGATAAACATAAAACTAGAAACAAATTAGATGCAGAAAGCAAACCCCAGGTCTACAGTTGATCCCAAAGTCCACTGCCTCAAGTTTGGGATGATTCGCTATCTTCTCATGTATTCCAGAGATGCAGGGTAGGTACATCAAGTTGACTGTGGAGATTTAATCCGCTGCTCCTGAGAGAGATTTCCCTTTCTCTTCTTTGTTCGCACAGCTCCTGGGGTTCAGCTTTGGATTTGGCCCCGCCTCTGCATGTAGGTCGCCTGAGGGCGTCTGTTCTTCACTCAGACAAGACGGGGTTAAAGGAGCAGCTGATTCGGGGGCTCTGGCTCACTCAGGCTGGGGGGAGGGAGGGGTACAGAATGCGGGGTGAGCCTGTGTAGGCAGAGGCCAGCATGACTTTGCACCAGCCTGAGGTGCACTGCACATTCTCCTGGAGAAGTTGTCCCTGGATCACGGGACCCTGGCAGTGGTGGGCTGCACAAGCTCCCGGGAGAGGCGGTGTGGATAGTGACCTGTGCTTTCACACAGGCTTCTTGGTGGCTGCAGCAGCAGCCTTCGCATTTCATGCCCGTCTCTGGGGTCCGCGCTGATCACCGTGGCTCGCGCCCGTCTCTGGAGCTCATTTAGGCAACGCTGTGAATTCCCTCTCCTCGCGCACCCCGAAACAATGGTCTCTTGCCTCTTCGGCAGCTCCAGACTTTTTCCCAGACTCCCTCCTGGCTAGCTGTGGCACACTAGCCCCCTTCAGGCTGTGTCCACACAGCCAACCCCAGTCGTCTCCCTGGGATCTGACGTCCAAAGCCTGAGCCTCAGCTCCCAGCCCCCGCCCACCCTGGTGGGGGAGAAGACAAGCCTCTCGGGCTGGTGAGTGCCGGTCGGCACCAGTCCTCTGTGCGGGAATCTCTCTGCTTTGCCCTCCGCACCCCTGTTGCTGCACTCTCCTCCGCGGCTCTGAAGCTTCCCTCCCACCCACCCCTCCATCTCTGCCAGTGAAGGGGCTCCTAGTGTGTGGAAACCTTTCCTCCTTCACAGCTCCCTCCCTCTTGCCTTTTGGGAAGTCTGAGGTCTTCTGCCAGCATTCAGTAAGTGTTCTGTAGGAGTTGTTCTACATGTAGATGTATTTCTCATGTATTTGTGGGGAGGAAGGTGATCTCCACATCTTACTCTTCCGCCATCTTGAAGGTCTCTCAAGAAGAGCTCTACTTCTTAAAGAAATATATTTTCCATAAGTATCTGCAACTGGGCTTTAACTTCTGAAACTAATTTCAAAGTTCTATGGTTTCACAAGTAAATAATAAAGACTGTCTTATCCAATGATCCTTCTAATTGCTTCCAAGCCATTATCCAATTATGTTTCTCAAACGTGCAGGGTTTACCAACAGCCTGAGAGTTGCCTAGGAAGATATGTTAATGGCCAGGGTGGAATCTCCATGGGGCCACTGTAGAAGTTCATTTGATCACTTTGTTCTCGCTGACTTTGACTAGTCAATTAAATCTTTAATGACCTAAACTTTCATTTTTCTCTTCCCTTTTTTTTTTTTTTTTTTTTTTGCGGTACGCAGGCCTCTCACTGTTGTGGCCTCTCCCATTGCGGGGCACAGGCTCCGGACGCACAGGCCCAGTGGCCATGGCTCATGGGCCCAGCCTCTCCGCAGCATGTGGGATCCTCCCAGACCAGGGCAACAAACCCACATCTCCTGCATCGGCAGGTGGACTCTCAACCACTGCGCCACCAGGGAAGCCCCTCTCTTCCCTTTTTAAAGAACTTGCTGACTTCCTTTTTCACTATGTCTTCTTTGTTTCTGGCAATTCTTTTCTTGCATTCTTGGTTCTGGCCTAAATTTTCCTTGACCTTTAGGAGTCCTTGCAGTTATTTGCCTTCTTCCTTCTGAGGAATTAGGATATTTGGGTCTAGCGCCTTAAATAAAATCACTTGACACATTGTTTTTTTCAAAGGGGCATAAAACAGTTTCATTTGAAAATGTACTTATGGTACATGTACTTACAGTATTATGCATACCATTTTATCTTGCAGTTTAGATTGTCTTGCAGGTTAGTGATTAAAGTTAAAAAAATCTACAAAAATATAAAATTAACAAAACTTTTATTTTTACTTTCTGGATGTTTCCAAATCTCAAATCTCTAGGTTGGTTTGAGATTGAATTTTATATGAAGTTTTTATTAGTATATGATAAGTACTTGGATTTTGATTTTTTTTTTTTTCTTTTTTTACAGTATGTGGGCCTCTCACTGTTGTGGCCTCTCCCGTTACGGAGCACAGGCTCCAGACGCGCAGGCTCAACGGCCATGGCTCACGGGCCCAGCCGCACCGCGGCACGCGGGATCCCCCCGGACCGGGGCACGAACCCGTGTCCCCTGCATCGGGAGGCGGACTCCCAACCACTGTGCCACCAGGGAAGTCCTTGGATTTTGATTTTTAAAATGTTTTGCAATTGAACATATAGATTTTAGAAAGTTAATTATGAACATAATATATAACATTTAATGGTTATCAAGTAAATTGAATTTGATTATACATAAAAAATAAAAATTAAAAAATATATGTATAAATATATGTACACACACATACAGTTATATATTCTGGAGAGCTTACAAATGATGTGGGGAAAAAAAAATCCTGTCCTGGCACAAGTAATACCGTCAATATGTTTCCATTTTCTGAGATAAATTCAACCTGAAACATAAGTTAAGTGAGGCCTTTAAGGAGCTGTATGAAATGTTATGTGAAAAAAATCTCTTATTAAAAAAAGTAGAAAATATATCAGCAAAAAATAAACTAACCTGAAATTTGCAGCATCATTTACATCGAACTTTCCTAAAATATATTCAATGAAAAAAAATTCTGTGGTAAAATAATCATGGGAAACACAGTAATTATATTTCTTCTTGAGCCATGACCTTCCATATCAGCCTATTATAATAAAACCTTTGAGAGCTTGGGTTCTTACGTGATAAAAACACGTTAAACTCTGAAAGCAGTGTTCTATGGAATGCACCTTTTAAAATTTGATATTTTTTAATCATATAGGAAAATCTCTTCCAATTGATTTGTGATTGTTCTCAGTTAAAAATTAATGTTTAAATTTATGGAATAGAACATTTCAGGATAGACCTTTACTACCTATTACAATTCAAAAAAGGTTTCTTAAATCTTATATTCGTGTTACCTAATGAGCATTAAGTATCTAGAATGTACCTTGCTAAGCAAGCACAAGTAATTTAGGATGAATAATTCACAGTTCTTACTTCTAAAGAGCTCATTTTTATCAAAGGTTAAAACGAAAGTACTGGTTCTTAATTAAGGTAAACAGTATATTGGCCATGTGTCTATAGAAGCCATTTGACTTGTGATCTATATTTTAGTCACATTTTGACATATTCCAGCTTGGTCATATTCCACCTTGATGAATTATTTGCAATTTTCTTATCAGAAACATGAGCTGAAACAAAGATAGCACTAGAAAATGTGAAACTATCTATCTTGATATATATGATAAATCATAGTTCAGGGTTATAAATCATACTCACAGAATAAGCCAGGTTGAAAATAATGCTGAATACAGACTAATGTCTCTGTTTAAAGCTACTCTAGGGCTATACCTTGAAGTTATTAGTAGATCAGTCTTGTGATTACTTTGCCATAGGGTGAGCAAACTATGAATTTTATAAAATAATCTCAGGTGTTTAGTTTTTGTTCTTATTCTAATTATACCCCTCCATTTCTCAATAAATTTTCTAAAACCAAACCAAAAAAAATTATCCTACAAGAGATTTCTCTTACATTTAATTTACAGTGCTTGTTTTTTGTTTCGATTTCCTTATCATTTAAATAAAATAACTGTAAGTATCACTATTTTGTATAAGTTTAAGATTAACTAGGTTGTAAAGGTTATTTTACATTTACAGTCCTGCTAAAGACAGTTCTTTTTCCCCTTAAAAGATCAATTTCAAGCATTTTAAAGAGTTCATTATTAAATGAATTACCTAACTATGCTGTTATGCTTCCAGCATACCTGCTACGCTTCTATTTGTCAACTATTAATTGAGGGTCTACTATGCTACACATACTGAGCTAGAATATTTACCCCTTAATGAATGCAAGAAGAGCGGTCACTTCATTCATTTCTCTTGACATTTCCCACATATTTAAGGTGGCTCATTATGGTAGCAGTAATTCTGAGTCAATTTTAGTGTGTGTATTTATGTTTGTGTGCATACATGTGTTATAGAGCTCTGATCCTGGATGTGATGTCATGCATTTTTCTGAACGGTTTGCAAATCTTAGTGGCAGTTCTTTATTAGGGAGCTCTCCATGGTTCCAACAAGCTTTTAAATCAGCTAGAAAAATGCAGTCCTTAATATAATCACCGCTGGATTCCAAAAGCAATCTCAACACTTGATTTCATTCATTTCTTTACAAATTAGGATGACAAAACTCCTAAGAAAATACAATCAGATTTTACAGCCAGAAATTCTATGTTCCTTTCTCTTTTCCTGACTGGATGAACTATTTTGGACAAATCACAACATCTCTGGGTCTAAATGTTTCACCAGTGGAATGGAATTAAAAATACTTCTGACCTAACACACAGTATGTCACTGTGGTTATTACATTCTCTGTTGCTTACTAGTTCATCCAATGGATATTTGTTAAAACTGTATGTAAGGTATGCTGCTAGACAGTGGGGCTGGAGTGTTGGGAGAACAATCCTTCTCTTTGCCCTCATGGAGTCCATGGGAGCAAATCGCTATTAAATTAGCCATGCTCCGAAGACGCTGAAAATTTCCTTCAAGGATCAGCCAGAAATCCCATTTGTATGGACCTTCCTCCCTTTTTCCAGAACCAGGAGGGACCTTTCCTCCCTAATATCTCTATATTCTACATATGTCCAGTACAATATATCTCAGAGACCATCACACTATAGTTATTGATGTAAATTCCTATGTCTCCCACTGGATTATCAACTTCATTTGGGTGAGAAACACAAAGTTTACGCTGAGGTACACGATATTTTAGGTGCGCTCACATGTGATTTCACTTACTCGTTACAACAATATGGAAAAGTATCACATCCACCTTTTCAAAGATAAGGGAACTACTGAGTTTGAGGAAGTCTGAACAGTGTCTCTGAGGTTAGCTAGCTGGGAAATCACGCAGCTTGGCTGTCATAGCAGGTTGGCTGTTACACACCTAGCCTATAACAGCTCAGCGGTGATATCTCAGTAACACTCACACAGAAGAGCTGCCCTAAAGTGTCAGCCGACCCTGTTTTTCTCACATGTGAACTGTAAGACTTGCTGGCCTCGGCAGCCAGAGGGAAGAAGAAAGTGCCATGGCCCATCAGCTGTGGCTTCTGAAAGCACTCAGGAAAGCACAAAACAAATGTATAAGCTGACCTAAATCTGGGGGAAAGTCTTGTGTTTTAAATCATTATTATCATTAGAAAGATTGAACTTGAGCAATTAAGCAGGTGAGAGGCAACAGTGGGCAGTGATGGGTGATCTTGGCTCTGGAGCCAGACAGGCTGGTCTCTAATCCCTTCTCCATCCCTCACCAGCTGAGTGACTTTGGTCAGTCTCATCTCCTCTGTTCCTCAGCTTCCTCACCTGTAAAAAGAGGCAAATGACTAAACCTACTTCACAGGGTTGTGGTAAGGATTCAATGAGAAAGTGCACATAAACAGCCCTGGCACGTTGTGAGCTTTCAGTGGTAACAGCAATACAGTGGTTAACACATAAAGAACAGGTCTTGGGATTATACCAGCATTACATTGTGATGAGCACCGCCACTCAACAACAGTCTAGTGGGACTCGAGAGTTCTTAGACTGCATCATAATTTCACCGATTAATCCATTTATTATGTTAATTTCACAATCACACTACTGTGTGCCAGGAACCACCTTATGGATACAAAGTTGAGTAAGAAACAGTTCCCTTAATGACATGACAGATTTTAGGACAGACAAAAATGTAAACACATACTTGAAATATGCTCGAAATATGCTTTAATGTAAGTGCTGAAATAGAGAAAAATCCAGATTCAGTGGTAGCCCAATAAAAATTGCTAATATTTACAGATGTCTTTTCTGAATCTGGCAATTTGTCCAACACTTCACATAAGGTATCACGTATGACTGTCAAAGCATCCTGATGAGGATGATATTGTTACTGTTACCCATTTTACAGGTAATGCAACTAAGGTTAAGAGAAAATTTAAAATTCACCCTAGACACGTAGGTAGTAAGTGGTCAGCCACATTCTGCCTCTTAAGCTCTATCACCCAATGGAGAAGGGAGGCAAAGAAAAGGAAGTGCACCCACCAATGCCTTTCAAAAACAGAGCTTTAATTATATGCAAATTATAGGAAAGGAAGCAAAAAAGAGAGATTAAAGAAATCGGAGAAAATAAACTTCAACAAGCCCTTAACATATTATGTAGAGTTTATGTAATGTATGTTTAAAAATTGTGATAAACATATTTTTATAACATATTCCTAGAAATGTGCTTCCTATGACTGTGACATGACACTGTGCTTACTTTTTGTCTTGTTCAAATTATCTGACGATTTATCTGCTGATGAATTAAAAATAAAATTTAATAAGATAGATTTAATTTGCATGTGTTAAGTTTTAAAACATTGATCCAAATCCCAAGGAGACCTGGATAAATTTTTTAAAATTTGTTAAAAATACCCAGGGCCTTTAGGGTGACTGCATATTTAACAGGAGTGAAGAGAAAGACTGGGATGCCAAAACTTCCCTGTGAACTTGGGCTGCGCGAATAGAAACGCGGGATTCAGAACAAAGGAAACACACGTGCCTCCCTCTATTCCTTAATGCATGGAATATATTTGGAGCATCGTGTTTAGATCTGGGCACCACAGTTTAGGAAGGAACTTAATGAGAGTGTGCCCAGAGGAGGAAAATCAGGAGAGTGGAAAGGTAAAGGCACACCACATGAGGGCTGGTTAAAGGGACGACAGGGAATGTTGGAGCTGTCGGACTGGACGTTTAGGAGGCCCATGACTGCTGAGCTCACAGGTCAAAGGTCTGGGACTGAAGACAGACCAGAAACAACGGCTGGGCCTTCGAGGAAGGCAGATTGCAGGCCACAGCTGAGACAGGAGTGGGATACTGTGGTGGAGGAGCGGGCTCCC
Organism: Hyperoodon ampullatus; assembly: GCF_949752795.1. Lineage (NCBI taxonomy): Eukaryota > Metazoa > Chordata > Mammalia > Artiodactyla > Ziphiidae > Hyperoodon > Hyperoodon ampullatus. The sequence goes on along the minus strand of NC_136929.1, from coordinate 5,010,280 downwards.
TGTTTCTCAAAGGTCAAAGCACGAGTTTCCTCTACAGACAGAACGTGGAGGCTGTAAGCTCTGAAATTCCCTCCCGGATCTCCTGCTGACTCCTCTGCCTTCTCTTACCTCTCATTCTCCGGGATCAGCAAGCACTCCGGCCAGCCTCCAGTTTCTCAGGGATTCTTTCTAAACAGCCAATGGCTCTCAACAGCTTCAGCTCTCACTAGCCAACTATCACCTCCTAAATTTACATTTTTAGCCACAAACTCTCACATTTTTCCAGTTCCAATTATTTTCACTAAAAAAGTATTACTGTTTGATTGTTCCTAATCTTACATTCTCTGCAATCAATATGCCATCAAGTTCTGCTTTTTCTTTCTTTTTTAGGTCCATAAAGTTCATACAAATCTCATTTCATATTCAGAATATTTTGGCTGAGTTACTGCAGACAGATGTAATATTTTCATTGCTCTATGCTTTTTCATACACAAAGCTCACTGACCTTCCTTCATTTTTCTGCTGTATATTCCATCATCTTATCCTATTGACCTAAATGAGAATGAACACCTGCATCATTATAGAATTAACTCAAACACCTGAGCTCATGATGTCCTCTTAGGCTATGTCAACCTTCCAGCGTTTGCTCAGAACCAGAAAGTCCATCGCTAATACCACCTTCAGAGCTACATATTGAATGGTATCATATTTTTAAGTAATTTTTCTTTCCATACTTCACTGAGGGAATATACAATTACAAATCAGATACTTCATAATCTCTGATTCACACGTATGATGATACTGTTTCCAAAAACCAGATCTAGTGGCTTTTAAACACTGATATTTTTCCATGTGCTCTTCTGCTTATAACAAGCAGGGTGAGGGAGGCCCCTCTGCCCCCTTCCCTGGAAATACCCTTCCCTCCTCACATCCGCTCTCAGCCAAACCACTCACAGTTGGAGAAGGAACGCTGATTGCCAGCACACCTAAGGCTAGCTCTTTACTCTTCTGCCTTTTAGACCAAGTTTTACATGACACTTTCATACCGTTACCTGAGATGTCTCCACACTTGGATGACTTAATCAACCCTCTCAAGCTGCCTTTTGAAATTCCTTCACTTACTCTCTTTCTACTTTCTCCTAAAACCTCAGGTCACTTCCTTTTCTTATGAAGCAGATACTACCATTTCAATACTTCTTTTCCTTTTCATGCTGAGACCTTCAAGTTGGACACCCTCTGCTATAAAATTTAAAGCATGACTCGTGGTCTTAAGCCCTTTGGAAAACAAGTTGTACTCATAAAAGTTAAAAGAGAATTATTTTTTTTATTTTTATATAAAAAGTGCTATTATTACTTTGATCTCTATATACAAAACACACATTTTTCCCTGTTGCTGTTTTGTTCTTCTTGTTGTTGGAACAACTTAATAGCAAAAAGAAAAAAAAAATGAAAGACAAGACAAGACATACAAATGACCAAAACGTACATGAAAAAGTGTTCAATACCATCAGGGAAATTCAAATCAAAACTGCAATGAGATATCACCCCATACCTGTTAGAATAGCTATTGTTAAAAAGACAAGAGATTGTAAGTGCTGGTGAGAATGTGGAGAAATAGGAGCCCTGGTGCACTGCTGGTGGGAAAGTCAATTGGTACAGTCACTGTGGAAAACAGTATGAACACTCCTGAAAAAGTTAAAAACAGAACTATCATGGAATCCAGCAAACCCACTTCTGAGTATTTATCCAAAGGAAATGAAACCACTATCTTGTAAAGATACTGCACCCCAATGTTAACTGCAGCATTATTCACAATAGCCAAGACATGGAAACAACTTAATTGTCCATCAACAGATGAATGGGTAAAGAAATTGCGATGTGTGTATGTATATATATATAATGTGACAATATTCACATATAAAAAAGAAGGAAATCTATAAAAATGTGCCATTTGAGAAAACATGGATGAACCTTGAGAGCATTATACTAATGTGATAGGCCAGGCAAAGAAAGATAATACTCTATGACTCCACTTATATGTGGAATCTAAGAAGAAACAAAACAAAAATGAACTTAGACACAGAGAGCAGACTGGTGGTTGCCAGGGGCTGGGGGGGTGGGGGGAATAAGGAGATGTTGATCAAAGAGTAAAAACTTCCAGGTACAAGAAGAACAAATTCTGGAGACCTAATGTGCAGCATGGTGACTGTAGTTAAAAACACTGTATTGTATACTTGAAAATTACTATGAGAGTAGATCTTAAATGTTCTCACCATAGCAACACCACCACCAATACCAACAAAATGATAATTATGTGAGGTAAAGAATGTCAACTAGCCTTACTGTGGTAATCATTTCACAATATATATTTGTGTATCAGATCACCATATTGTACACCTTAAACTTATACAGTGGTATATGTCAATTATACCTCAATAAACCTGGGGGGAAAACCTCTTTTGCAATGCCTTCAATGATAGGATGTGAGCTTTGGAGGATGGAAACCAGGTTTTTATTCATCTTTATATTCCTAGCATTAGTATATTGCCTATCGTATATTAGATGCTCAAATACTGAATTAGTTAATCAATACCTGCTAAGAACTTTATCAGTTGCATAAACTAGAACATAGCAGAAATGTCAAATATTTACCAAATTTATGGTGGATTTGCAGCTTGCTTTTTACTTCTGATAATACTGCAAATTTCTTCTTGTGCAAGAAGAAACATAACCAATATTGTCTATGGTAATATTATTATGCAAAGGTTCTAATTTCATTTGTATATTTTTGGAACCAGAGGTGTCTCTTCAAAAAAGAAAGTTTATTTTTAATTCAATGAATCTTTTCCACATTAATCATTCTAAGGCAAAGCAAGGCTCTATAGGAGAGTATATGTCCCTGGATCAGAGGCTGTATTACCTAAGCCTTAAGAGATTTAAAAATCAACATCCAGGTGAAGAAACAGCGTGAGTAATTTGTTGGTGCTTTTTAAATCTGGTCAACATCTTGGATCTGTACAGAACTTTAATTCAGCTTGCCCCCAACCACCACATGTAAATTCTCTTCCTTTTCTAACTCCAGGGGCTACTTGAGTCTGTCCACATCTGTTCCACCATCACTAGTAATATTACATGTTTGAATTGTACTTTATGAGTGTCATGTTTCGTATGATCACTTAAAATCTATCGGTAACTCCCACTAATTGACAAAGGCACAAAATTTCCAGTTGACCAGACCATGTCAGAAGCACTTCTTCTTTACAGCCCTTCACCTGGGACTCTAATTTTGAGCTAGATGCCTCTGCTACATGCCTCTAAAAGCTCTGCTCTTTGATTTTAATTACTTACTTAACTGAATGTTGTATGCACTTACCGTAATCATTATGTGGAGAATAAGTACATATGCTTCAATCATAATAATATCCTCATTGCCTAGCTCAGTAAAATTTGTTGAACGAATAAATGAACCAAACAACCAACTAATCTATGGTCATATTTATGATTATTTTTCTGTACAAAACTGACTTACTATGTACCAAACACTGTTTTTTTGTTTGTTTGTTTGGTGTTTGACTCCCTAGGAGATAATAAAAATTGTAAAAGCCAGGTTACATTTCTGTGGACCAATTTTTTAAAGAAATCTTATGAAAACATCTTAAATCTTAGAGGTGAACTCACTCCTTCTCTACACAGCACCCTGACAGAGCTGAGCCCCTGGGAGACCAGCAGATCTAGCCTGGGTTATGGAGAACCAAGTCCACACCACAGCTCCCTTCAATTAGGGGGAGCGACTCAAGAACTAACTCTCCTTCCCAAGAGTCACAAGTAGGTGACAGCTGCAGATGGTGTATGAGATGACGAGCTACATGGGTTATCAGGAAAACCTGTACATGTTAGAGTCTACACATATTTTAGAAAAGAAGATGCCCATGAAGGCATGACCTAAATAACCCCTCCCCTGTTTAATCCGAGTGATGCATCTCAAATAGAAATTGTGATTTTAAGCAGTAAAACAGGAAGTGAAGACATGGAAACTGCATGTTGCTAGTAATCACTGAAACAGCAACTGTCCTGTGTGGTTACACAAAAGCATGCACACACACCAGAATAGCTGTTCCTACCTGTCAGTTCAGGAAGACTTTTCCCAGTAAATCACTGACTGTTTTTTTTTCTTTATATAAAAAAGAAAACTTCTCAGACTGTCTAAAATGAACCAGTTTGAACCAGTTTATGGCCTGCTTTAATAAATATTTAAAATGAAACTGGTGAAAGGTGTCACTCCATTGAGATGCAAAGAAGTGTCTACGATAACTGTTCTTCTGAACAGACTTTCTAAATAGTTTTACGTTGATGACAGCGGTTCTCAAAACCTATGGAAACAACAATAATTTTCCTTGATGAAATTCTAGAGACTACTGTATCAATCAGCATCTGACAGGATATAGATGGCACTCAAATTGGGATAATGTGGGGAGGCTTTATGTACAAAGAGACAATAGTGGGCAAGATGTAAGGATACCATAAAGGGTAGTGTAAAAGCACGGGGCTAGCTTTTCCCACAGCCAACACCCAAAAAGACAAAGGTAAGGAAAGGATGGAGAAGGAAAGAAAATTCCAGAGAGGGTCTCCTTGGAAGATCCAGGACAGGGCAACGTCATAGGAAGGGAACCAAGGAATGAATACCCTAACCACCGGTTCCTCCCTCCCTCTCATCTCTCCTGAGGCAACGGTTTGCCTAACTCAAATGGCTAAGGAACTCACTGAGATAAAGCTTAGAGTAGCTATTACAGGTCCACCTCCCTCAGCAGAGTGGACAGTGGTGGAAAGTGAATCTGGTGGGACAAACACGTATTCGCCATTTTCATTTTAGAGATAAGAACACTGGACTCCAGACCTAGGTTAACAAACCTACTTAGTAGAGAGATACTCTGGAACCTTAACATAATCATTGCACACGATTATTCTGTCTCCCAGTCTGTGCTTACTACTAACCAACATTGAAAATATACCAAGCTTTAGACTATCATGTACATCTAATGGTATTTCTTTATTGTTATATTTAACTGTCATCACTATTCATTACTGAGGATTTTAACAATTCTTTTTACCAGTTCTGTTGTATAGACATGGGAGAAAATATTCTTACACTGATGTAAGAATATTTTACATCTTACACTGATGAGAAATCTGTACATATGCATGTACACCGATTATTTTGACCAATCGGAAATTCTAGCCTTAAATGTTTCCAATAATAGCTGCAGATGGCAGAAAATATTATCACAATTATATGAATGTGAATGTCTATATAAGTGGACTTTTCAAAAATACAGACTTCATTAGAGGCTCAAAGGCATTGCAAATTCACATGAGTTGAGTTTTGATCATGCCCTTTGTTCTCTTTATGATTCACAGTTTATATGTCTTTAATTTTACAACCAGTGTTACCAGATCTATGTTATGTGGCTCCTAGTAAAGCAATTAAAAACTACTGCCAATGTTTGTATGTCTTCTTGGGAGTTTTAGGGACCGAATTCAGAGCTACCTAACTCTGGCTACTATAACTAGTATATCATTTATTCTAATAAGTTGGTAAGTAAAATAAAGTATTTACAAAGTTATTTTCTTTGTAGAAGAAAATTACTACCAGTCTGAACTCTCTCACAACGTAATATATATAGCTTATGGGTTAAGCAATAATAAAGCCACTCTTTTCAGAAAGCTACATTGTATGTGCTTAAGTTACTAATAAGCGTGTCTCCTAATCAAGTCTTCCTAAGTGATATAATTCCTTCTTTTTTTTTTTTTTTTTAGACCTGGTGGCTTCATCCATTTCTGTGATTCACGAAACCTTAACTCATATTTACATCCTTATCTTCCAGTTAGGATGGGATTTTGCTTCTGCAAAATGTTATCCTGAATGTTTTACTTAAACTATTTTCATAATTTTCCCAAGCTACGTTTTTTGACACCAAGCAGAGAGCAAGTAATACTTGATTCTGCTCCTGCTAGGAAGCAGATTTGTGTCAAAATTTTAGTATTTGTGTTTTAATCTCAGCTTCAAAGTTTCTGCCATTAACTAATCGTAAGTCTGAATCAGACTTAGTTATTCTGAATCAATTTCTACTGAAATTTTAGGTCATAAAGTTGGTCCCACCTACCTAGCCTATTATAAATTCTGGTATCCAGACACAAATAAACCCACCTCAGCTTAAATGCTTTCTTTAGTCTCTAAATTGACAATGAATCACTACAGTCTTTTTAAAAATTTCAGTCTTTCAAAGCTGCTTGAAATTATCTGAAAAAAAGATGAGCTTGAATATGAACTTCATTAACTGATCCTATTCACTCTTATTTTTAAGCATGGTAACTAATACCATTCCAAACAGGTGTGAGAATCTGCACTGTTTTAAAATATGTCTGGGAAAAGGAGTTTAGGTAATTTACCTACCTACAGCCAACTTACACTTAACTTAAATCCATTGCACAGCAGCATACCCCTTATTTCTTGTTCTATGCCCTCAGAAATGAAGAACAGTTGCCTGTTACCCTTTCACTGGATCTGAAAGCTCTTGGTTATGTCAGTCTTTTGGCTTCTTTGTCCCCCCAGTCAAAGCCATGGTTGTTTTCCTGTGAGCTCTTGACCTCTCCCCTCTTGAATAACTGCTGTGTCCTTCTTTTCCCACTTTAACTGCTGGACTCCTAAACTGGATAGAGCTGCACAGGATCTGAAAATGCTGATTATAATGGGAAAAGTCCTTTATTCTCTATTCAGACTAGCATGTGGGGTTTTTTGTTTCTTTGTTTGCTTTTCATTGCCAATGTTAAATGCTTGACACAAAATATGTCAATATATTGAAAGACTGTTTTTTCAAAACTTCCCTCTTTCACCCCCCCCAAAAAAAACATTTCTATTAAAATCTGACTTCTGTTGCCAGTTTCTACAAGTATTCTTGGAATCTACATAATTAGGTTAAAAAATTCTCACTAGCACTACTTTCTATCTATGGAATATCAGAAATAATGGGGACTCCATTACAGGAACATTTAAGGATTTAAGCTACTGTTAAGGCAAACGTCTGTCACAAAGGAAGCACTGAATAATTATTTTTACTTATGTTCTTTAAGTTATATTTTGAATGTTTGTACAATATATTCATGCCTAAATAACGGGTTTACCTTCTTAAGCAATAGGAAAATTATCTGTCCAAACACATTCTTTTAGTGTTGAAGAGACAGGAAAATATTTGGATTCATTTATTCCCAGTCACCTTATTGATTGAGAGCGTAACAATGAGAACAAAAAGAAAAAACAAAATAAAACAAAAGAGGTGAAGTGAACATGCACATTAATTTTACAAAGTGTTTATTTGCATATACAAATAATTGCAAAAAAAAAAAAGAGTGCACATTGAGCAAAGCAGGCAAAATTAGCTAAGGTAATGTGAGAGTCCTGCATTTGTAATTTTTATTCAGAGCACCAGGGTAATTATAAACCATGCCAGTGTTTCTAGATAAAATAAACTACAGTCAACTAATATTTAGGTCAATCTAATTTTTTCATTCTCAAGCAAAAAAAAAAAAAAAAATCAGTACCCATCTTGTGAAAGAGGAGGAAAAAGCCACTGATCTTGGGAAGAATAGAAAAGCGTTAATAAGGCTCATTGTTCACAGGCAATGTATCCCGTTAGGCATCCTTTCGTAGAAGCCATAGGTCAGCAAAGGGGTGGAAGGCTCTCACTAAACAGAGCAGTCCATCCCTCCTAGTCCAAGGTTTTCCTCTAGTGGCACTTATCTCTAGCCTTTGACCGAGTTGAGGTTTAAAATGCTGGAAGAAAAGACCTTTACCTTTTTCTGTATGAAGCCTTTCTCCTCAAATAAACTCCATGTTTAGAAGGTAGAAAACTGTTCTTTTGTGATTTCAAAACTCTCTCTTTATCTTAGCACAGTGCTATACACATAATAATTATTTGATTATGTTTAATAATGTTATAGTTCATAAATCACTTTGTACTTTGTACTTTATAAGCCCAAATTATCCTAAACTAACAATGGATGAGGACTTAATATACATTTCCAGTATTCCATTGACTGTAACATCCTCGAATATAAAACACATTTCTCTTCTGTACTTTTCGTCTCAGTTGTCTTGTGCTATGTCAGTACAAGTGAGAAAAAATACTCTCCAAACAGGATTCTCCTAAACTGTAGAACTTTCTTTTTCTTTCTTCTCCCTACCCTTCCTCTCCCTTCGCTTTCCTCCTCTTTCCTCTTCCTCTTCCTCTGTAGTCTTAAAAACTGTTTTTTTTTACCTGTTAAATTTCATAACAGTTTGATGACCACCAGACTCAAAAGTACATCAATGTTCATATTGGTGAGTGTCTTACTGTATTCCTATGTCACTATCTTTTAAAAACATCAACTGTAAATAATTTTTTACATCAAAACATGCTTTAAGACTAAGGTAATCTTTGTATGTGGTAATTAATGGAGACTAATAATTCTCCTCAAATATATTTCCCTCTTAAAATTTGAAGTCATGATTGGATTTCCTTTTATTTATCTTATGTACCTTGTTTCTTTCAAATTTTTGAGTACTATAATAAATCCAGTGTAGTTTTTATCAAATTGGATGCTATTTATCAAATAGCATCCAATGCGTCATTCCCTGGTCTGGGATTGCACAGTTATATTTCTTACATTGAATTTTTTCTAGCCTAATATAATATTTTTTTAGTATTTGCTTGTATTTAATATAAGGATTCTCTTTGACATTATTATTTTCCAAATCTTCTCTTATTTTGACATGAATAAATGCCTGAGGAGTGTTTAACCCTAATTTTCACCGGTGCTGCTACTCCAAATCCACTTAAATTTTCTGTGAAACCCGTATTTCTCTGGGAATAATCTCCAAGCAGGATTATTAACAATCTCTGGCAGTTTTAAGCTCTGCATTTTCCACTGATTTCTGTTGTCCTTTGGCTTCTCTAAGCGCCTGGGTCGCTCTTCTATGCTCGTAGCGCAGTCCCTCCCCCACCAGTCATAGAGTATCTGTCCTCCCTGTGTCTTCCCAATGTTTCAATCCCGACGTATCCTCCAAGATGCTATCAAAGTTATCATTCTAAAATACCATCCTGATTTATTGTTTAGGCTTACTTGAATACAATCTTTCAATATCACATCTCTAATTATAGAAGAAGAGAAACTCCTTAACAGGAAATGCAAACCTCTGACACCTGGTACTCTTCCAGCAAGACTGTTCACCAGACTCCCTATGTTGTCTTCCTATGGTGCACATGAAAGAATTTAACAGAGCAAATGAAATACATTTTAACAGAAATGGCCCAAAATGGCTATTCTTTTCTATATTTAAAAAGTTTGAAAGCAATTTGCAACTATTTAAATTGCATCCCGGTTTTTCCTCAGTCTGGATTACAGCAGATTCTGTGTGAGTCCTTCAAAAGCAAGGCATGCCACTATGCTTTGAAGAACAATGTTCTTGGCCTCAGAGACATGTGGATGTGTAAGGAAGGGTACACAGTTCTCCCCACGACTGATGCTTCCTGCTTTTGCCCTTTGAATATGGGACACTTTGGCATCTGTCTTTTCACTAACAATTAGTACAGATCATTAATCGCTGATGACAGTCGCCTTTAGCTTTGTGTATCTTTTCGTCCTTTGCTTGCAGAATTATTTTTCAAAGAGCAAAATTTATAAAACAAAATGCACATTAAATATATGTTGCCAGGTAAGTAGGCTGACTGTTGTCTCTAGAGATTAAGAGATTTTTTATTCAGAATTAGGTCCTAGTAGTCCTAACAGCAGGACTTTCTTTTGTCCTGTCTTTTCTTTTGAATTTTGAAATCTACTCACAAGCAGATGAGCCAACTGACAGTGCAGTTTAATTTATTAGAAACAGTGCATTCAGAGGGGAAATTTGTTCCATTTGGAATGGTTTTATAGTTTCATTTTCAGAATTTCTAAATAAAGTTTGCTAATGTGGGATAAAACAATATTTCTTTTCTGAACTGTATCTTTCTGGCTTGTCAGACTTCGAATGCAGCCCACTGTCTATAAAGTCCTGGAAATTAAAGATGAACAATCTGCCCCAAAATACTATAGAACAAAATGCAACATTTGCCAAATTAGTAATAATAGTAAATATATAAATTGTGGCCTTTTAAACATTTATATATGCCAGGAACTGTGTTTTCTCTTTTAAGTTCACAACTCTCTCATAATTAGCCTTTTCTTAAATAGAAGAAGCCAGCCTCAGAGAGCCTAATGTATTTAATAAAGTCCCACAACCAAAAAAGGGCAGACTTTAGTCCCTCTGGTCTTGTTTATTCCTAAAGCTTGTTCCTAACTGCGGTATTCACATCTACTTAGTGCAGAATCCCTGCACGCCCATCGGGGGAAACCTTGCAAAAAGGACTGTGGCCCTAGACATCCACTGCAGCGACTGAAACACCTTCTGCTGGGATATGAACACACGCACTGCAAAATCAGGAGCAAGTCCTTTTGGTGCCGCCACCAGCCTCCTCTCGTTATGCCCTACTTTCAGCCTCTTTCCTGGGGCTAGCTCCGCCGAGGAGCCTCGCTGGTGCTCATGGGAATGGGGCCTGCCTCTGAATGAGGTAATATGTGTGCAATGTCCAGCACGGGGTCAGGGGCCTGCTGGGCACTCCACAGATACTCGTCTGCCTGCACTTCCTTTGATCTCCCTCTCCCCTGCATATGAGAACACGAGAGTGATGAAAGCAATGGAAGGGGCTCCACGTTCATCAGCTTCTCTACAGTCCCCACCACCATCATGGCTAAAGGCTAGAAGCGTGGACTCATTATTTACTTCTACAAATAAGCCTTACAATTAATGGGGCTTGTTTTGCTTACAATCATAAATCTTAAGGTAGAAGGATCTATGGACTGATTCTTAGCTACTTTTTTAAAGTAGAATTGGGCTTCCCTGGTGGCGCAGTGGTTGAGAGTCCGCCTGCCGTTGCAGGGGACATGGGCTCGTGCCCCGGTCTGGGAAGATCCCACATGCCGCGGAGTGGCTGGGCCCGTGAGCCATGGCCGCTGAGCCTGCATGTCCGGAGCCTGTGCTCTGCAACGGGAGAGGCCACAACAGTGAGAGGCCCGCGTACCGCAAAAAAAAAAAAAAAAAAAAAAGTAGAATTAACACACATTAAAAATTTTATACAAAAGAGCATCAAAAGAATGCTGAAAATTTGAAAACTGTATTACAATTAGTAGGTGAAAGCAAAATAGCAAGGCTGAGAATCCAAATGTTGCTCAGATTTCTTGTACTTTACAAAGAAAGGAAAAACAACAACAGGTTAAGACTCTCTGGAATTTGAGTTACATCTTTTTTGACTAACTATTGGAAACAGGAGAAAGCCATGAAAATTGAAGAATGTCAGAAAAAGTAAAATAAAGTGAGAAAGGAAATAAAAGAGGGTGAAAAGAAAGGAAAAAAGAGAGAGATTTAAAAGAAAATAAAGGAAGGAGGGAAGGAAGGAAGGAAGGAAGGGAGGGAGGGAGGGAGAATCAAACTATGCCTAATACGTCTGTCACAACCCTCACACTTCAAGAGCATCTGTTTAACATTTGTCGGTTGGCTGAAGTACAGAACTAAGAAAGAAGGAGCAAGAGGAAAAGAAAAAGAAAAAGGTAGTACAGTCTAAAGATTTCTCTTAGGAGTCATTCAGAGTTATTCATCACCTAACTTTTGTGGGCAAGAAAATGAATGCTCAAGTGAAGTAGAAAGTTCAAGACAGGGACTTCCCTAGTGGTGCAGCGGTTAAGAACCTGCTTGCTAATGCAGGGGACACAGGTTGAAGCCCCGGTCCAGGAAGATTCCACTTGTCCTGGAGCAACTAAGCCTGTGCACCACAACTACTGAGCCTGCGCTCTAGAGCCCGCGAGCCACAACTACTGAAGCCCACACGCCTAGAGCCTGTGCTCTGCAAAATGCGAAGCCACCACAATGAGAAGCCCGTGCAGAGCAATGAAGACCCAACACAGCCAAAAATAAATAAATAAATAAATAAATAATTTTTTTAAAAGTTCAAGATACTTGACTTTCATATTTGATATTTTGTAGAAAATCCTCTTGAATTAGTTTATTGTGTTCTTATTACTCTATATATTATTTTTCCAGAAGCTCTCTCCTAGCTTGCAAACACACAGTTAACTAAAATGAATTAAAAAATAGTCAAAGTAGGGCTTCCCTGGTGGCGCAGTGGTTGACAGTCCGCTTGCCGATGCAGGGGACACGGGTTCATGCCCCGGTCCGGGAAGATCCCACATGCCGCGGAGCGGCTGGGCCCGTGAGCCATGTCCGCTGAGCCTGCGCGTCTGGAGCCTGTGCTCCGCAACAGGAGAGACCACAACAGTGAGAGGCCTGCGTACCGCCAAAAAAAAAAAAAAGTCAAAGTAATTTGTAAATTACAAATGAAGAAACATTAACTCTTCCTCTTAGCACCATTTAGATTGAGTTAAAATAGTATATTTCTTTTCTAAAATAATAAACTGCAGATATTCAGAACAAAGCTTTGTGGTTGCTCTAGAATTATCTTTTATCCAACAGAAGAAAATCAGCGACGTCAACAAACTGTCTGGCACTAACTCCACTTCCTTAGTCACACTTCAAGGAAATTGGTTTTCATAATTATCTTGCTACAGGTTCTATACAATTTGTCAGTTAAACTATTTAAATTCCTTAAATAATACTTGCTTTCGTTTGCTTTGACTCGTCCTGCGTCTTTTCTACACATTAAAATAAAAATTAAAAGGTACACTACATAGTATAATATTAAGATATTTGTTTGAAAAGCATTTAGAACTGTAGTCGTGTCACTGCTCTCATAGAAATCTAGGATTCTAGATGACTGAATATAATTCTTTCATTAAAATATTCTCCACTGCCTCCATAGCTAATTTTCTTTCCTAGCTACCCAATGCATACAAAGCATAGCAGTAAGACATCTCCCAGATGTCACACAAGAGTAGATTAACTGGTGTACTAGGGTGATGTCAATTTGTTTTAAAATATTTGCAAGAAAGGTTTTGAATAGATGAGCAATCACTGAGGAGGGGTGTGGTGCAATTATAACACAGTCACAGGTGATGCTCAGGTACTGTTCTTCTCTTTATGTACAAGGAATTCCAAGGACATCCAGTGAAAGGTAATCATAGCAAGACAGATGGATTTGGCAGAACCTTGGCAGCTGTCAGTACAAAATATAGATCAGCACATTCCATTGCTTACAAGGTTTTTCTAGAAACTGACGGCAGAAATTAAAATCCTGTCAGGGGCCAACTAAAGATGTGCCCTGTATTGCTGACATAATATTCAGTTGGATGTGAACAGATTTTAATTTCATATCCTAATTAATGCTGATCGAGAGCAATTTCAAAAATGTCTCTCAAGGATGAACCAGGTCTACTCAGTCAGCTCTCAAAAATTCGCCGTGAGGCCCTGCACAAACTTCGCCCTCCTGGCTCCCAGCATGTTTTCTTTCCTCTCCCTGTGCTGGCTGAGTGAAATGACTGTGAGTTACCCCTGCCTTTTGCACACTTCATTGGCTCAAGTCTCTAACTATTTGTGTGTAAGTAGTTTGAGAACCCATCTCATTTGCCCATGTTGTTAGATGGGAATATGTTTTAGAAATTTTTTAAAAATAGAAATTTGCATGAAATCTGTCTTATGTAAAGATCTCAACATGAAAAACTTCTCACTAGAAATATCTTTAGCTCTATTATCAAGAAGTTGGTTGCCAGATGTCTCCTCTCACAGATAAAGAAAAGATATGTGAATTAAAGTTCCATATAGGTCACTCGTCTTTTATAATTTTTTTGTTTCAATTTGTAACCTCTCCCTTTTTTTTCACTTGGGTAAACTTATTATTCACTTAGCATATTATAAATGAGTATGCTGTGTAGATATACCTAGAAAAATATTTTATTACCACAAATAGAAATGACAAAATTAGTCTTCCCAAAATATGTCTTTGGTATATTTTCACTTTTCCTTTTACAGCCTACAGCTAATTTATCTGTATGTGTGTGTAGATATATGTATATATAAAATATCTGTAAATATATTTGTATATACTACAGATTGTTAAAATAAAAACAACTTTTACAAACAATATCAAAATCATACTATTTGTAAAATAGATCCTTATAAATATATTTTGCATGTCAATTTTTCTAATCACAATCTGCAAATAATTCTATAAATCTTAAAAACAGTAAAATATATAATGTTTTGTATTTTTTCTCCAACCCCTTTCTTATTTTCTTTTTTCTACAGTCATCTAAAATTTACTCAAGTGCATAACATACATATATACACATTTCCCAGAAAAAACAGATGTATAAAACATGGGCTCCTTGAGGAAAGGGACCATGATTTTGGTATATCAATTGTGGTACCTAACACAATGCTTAGCAGAGAGTATATAGTTCATAAATTGTTAGGGTGTAGATGGATAAGTGAATAAAAGGAAGGTTGCAGAATGTGCTAGACAGAATAAAAAGGGAGAAGCCATTTTTATACCATCCCCATTGCTAGAAATTTTATTAGTTCAAATGCTTGACTTTAAGATTGAAGATGATCATTTGCCTGACAGAGCAAAAGGAAAAATCTTAGTGGAAAGTTGGGTTCAAATGAATTCAATGACCAATAAACTCAATTGTACTAGATATTGAAACCTTCATCACATCCTTCATGTAGAAATGGAAGGACCTCTTCATGGAGCAAGAGGAAAAGCTGCCTAGAAAATCTCCAATTTGGTGTCATTCTATCATGCATACTGCTATTCAAAAATACTTACTAAGCCCCTTTTAAGTGTCAGCATTGTTGAAGACATGAAAGGAGTGAGCCTTGCCCTCTCAGACTGCAAATAGATACATGGGCTGTCCCTATTATTTGAAATATCAAATGAACAGCTCAGAAAACCAGAGGAGACTGGATTCAATTTGTAAATTATGTTGGTAAGAATTCAAAGAAAAAGGACAATTAAATGACACCAAATTTCCAAATTTCACATTGCTAAGATTAACACACCTTGGTCAATATTTCCCTCAGAATCCAAGTTGGTTTCCAGGAAATAATAATGAGGATTAACTGGCAACTTGCTCAAAAGTATGTAACAGAAGTCAAATTATTCTTTTATGCTCTAATCTGGATTAAGACCTTTAAAAATAGCTTTGTATTATTCAGGATAAAAATCATTAAGAAATATTTGCATTATCTGAATATTCATTTTCAAAATACTACATGTGAACTTTACTGTCTTTTTCTGCACATAGTTTTATAATGATGTACAGTACAGAGTGATGCATTCTCCCAGACAAGTGCTAAACTCTCTGAACTAAAATCTCCCTTAGAAAAGTTATCTCAAAACTATGGGGGTTTTATCTGTGTTTATGATTTTAATTTGTTAAACTAACTAGAAATAAAATGGCTTCCAAACAACAAATTTAGCAAGCCTTTAACGAAGGCCATTATATACTGGCACTTTCATCTGCATTCATTAATTTAACTCGCACAATAAATATGGAAGACTCAAGGGGGAGGCTCCTTGCCCAAGTACATGCAGGTGAGAACAGCAGAGCCCGATCCAAACACTGGCCCTGATGTTAGGGCTCTTTTCATGCACCATGGGCTGATTCCATAATTCAGCTCAACCAATGGTTTCTGGGACATACAACTGAACTTCCTAAATCTCCAGCACAGAGTGTTCAAGGCAGAATCGGTGCACTCTGACTACTCCACATGGACACTGTCATCGTGGAGACCTTTCTAAAAGTTTACGGTTTGGGTCCTAACAGCTGAGGTTTTCCAATGGCTGGTTGAGGAAGGGTGTCTTGATGTTTCTTGTATATTCTCTAAAGCAACAGTAGTGTTGGGAAGAATTTACGCATGAAATTGATCATTTTCCATTTCTGTGGTATGTGATGCAATAGGATTTGAAGTAAGGTGAGGCAATACAGAGGAAGAGGATTTGATGGAAATGGCCAGGGAGGAGTGAAAGACCTTGACATTTCAAGCCTTGTTGCCTTGGAAAGCAACGGTGAAGGATGGTACTCAGCTCTGTTTCAAGTGAATGTAAGAATTCACCAGAGCAAAATACTTCAAATACATCATAACTGTACCTCAAACTGAAAATGAATCTCAGGGTGTTGTGTCTTTGGACAGAGCAGAGAGGGAGACAGAGCCAGAGTGCGAGATAGAGCCACCTGGAATGTCACGGTCTGTGCGGACATGACTAATGTTTGATTCATTTCTTTCCTCACCAAACCTAAATGTTTCTTTCCCTCTGTCATTCCTTCTGAGTCCTGCAGGGGAACATCTTTGCTTCTCTCCTCGTGCACGCCATCACTCCACAGCTCAGGAATGCACTGTCGTAAGGTTCAGCTAGACAGATCTAGGAACTTTGTTTCTGTTTTCTAAGTGACAGTGGAGACACAGAACAATGTAGGTGGAAGCATGTGGGCAGGAAATTAATTGCTTCCGTTTAAGGAAGGGTTCACCTGCCCATTTATTTTTTGGACATCTTGTACCAGAGCTTATTGATATTGAATAATGGGAGCTTTGGGAGCTCTCTTTAGAGGTAGTTAAGCTTTTCTAGACCCAGAATGGCACTAAACTTTCCTAAAATGACTGGGTTTTGTTACTCAGGCCATATTCCTTTGATCTCCTTTACCCTTAACTATAGAGAAGTTACTGTAGGTGCACGTCTAGGACTGCAGATCCCAATGAAAACCTAAAATTAAGACTTCAGGAGCCACTGACCCTAGCAAAGTGAGACAGACAAGTTGCCTATACTAAGAAATGGGATCTGCTTTAGATTTTCCAGACTTGGCTTTTCTGCAAAACAAACTTAGCATACCCACCATGGTGAACATTTTACTCCTGAATCACTGATTCAGATATAGGGTAATATCCAATATTTTCCTCTCCTTCCATTATTTTAAAGTGAGCTGGTCCATTTTCCCTGGTTCTGATCTCAGTGAATTGCCAGTCAGACAAGTGGTAGTTTCACTGACTTTTCCCTCATCACAATGAATCTCCAAGTCCTGTCCATTCTTCCAACACAATATGTCACCATTGTGTCCTCTCCTCTACTTTCCCTGAATTTTCTTTCCTAAACAAAAATGCAATCACACAAATCCCATGCTATAAGCCCCTGCTCTGATGCTAAACTCAGCACAGGCTAAAATACAGCCCTGAGTTCTTGTCCCCCATCTCACAGCTCTTCCCTCGCCTTCCCACCTTGGGGCCAGCGAGTGCCCCTCCAGAAATGCTCTGAGCACTCTCTGCCTTCAAGACCTCACACACGCCCATCTTCTGTCTTGAATGCTCCTTAGTCAACCATTTTAAAATGCCTTCAGCATCAGTTAAGCCCAAGACACCTCTCTACTGCTGGGAGGCAGTAGAACAATGGTTCACAGGTTCTATTTCTCAATCTTTTCCACTTCTCTTTCCTTCAGGTGGAGCTTAAAGGCCATTTCCTTTCTCTGAGAAGCCTTCTCCAGTCCCTGCCCCAGTATAAACCTGTTTAATATCCTCCCTGTGCATAGCCTTCCGCATCTGTGGTGGAATGTCCCCCACTTGTAGATGAGCTCCCCAAAGAAAGGGACCACGTGCCTCAGCCCTTCACAAAGCCCACCATGCAGGGGGCACTCAGTACGTACGTGTTGGACTGAACAGATTCTTCCCCCACCACATAAGAACACTGCTACACTGTGGTGATGTTCTCAGTGTGAGGTCTCTTTGAATGTCTATACATGTTGGTCGTTTTTTTTTTTTTTTTTTTTTTTGCGGTACGCGGGCCTCTCACTGTTGTGGCCTCTCTCGCTGCGGAGCACAGGCTCCGGATGCACAGGCTCAGTGGCCATGGCTCACGGGCCCAGCCGCTCCGTGGCATGTGGGATCTTCCCAGACCGGGGCATGAACCTGTGTCCCCTGCATCGGCAGGCGGACTCTCAACCACTGCGCCACCAGGGAAGCCCCATGTTGGTTATTTTTAAAAATAATAATATATGTTTACTAAAATTTCAAGCATTAAATTTACAAAGAAAAATTAAGGCATAATGAACTGTGTCACAGTATCTCAAATGTGTTCAGTTAGTTGTCGCAAAAGTATGTGCATGTGGGATTTATTGCCTTGAATGACAAATAAATAGAAATCAAAATATTTACTTGTCAATATAAACAAAGAAATACGGTGTTGGGCCTTATATAGTTAATCTTTTGCTTCAAATTACGTTTTAAGGGACCTAAGGAATTAAGTACAGTAACATGGAAGAGTAAAGTTTATATCATAATTTATGTACCATACAAAATAAATGGAAATGTATTTAAATTTAAATAATTTAAATCATTGAATATATCATTGACTTGCTGGGAGATCCTGGACAACTGACATCAAATAATTATCCTTGAGTCAGGCAGCTGAAAACAGTAATTGAAATACATTTAGAGAAGTGTAATTATCCTTGGTGTGTGTTTTTATGGGTCCAATTGTGTAACATCTGAGATGGCATTAACTACATCAGACTGTCCGTAAATTCTATAGGTCATGCACCATTTTGTAGTGCCTTCTAAGAGCTTACTTATATATTACCTGCAGTCTTTTTAAATGTACAGATATCACCATCGATTATCCCCTCAAGCGAGTCGAATCCTATCAGAGTCATCAGCCCTGGCAGGTTCAACCATGTTTCTCTTTGCAGCGTTTCACTTGCATGCTCTATGCCATAGGCATAGGTAATATTTTAGGATGTCCAAGATATGTTTATGCCTTTATAATTATGAAATAAACAGGTTCATTCTCCACCGTCAGAGAGGCTCTTTTATTCTTACAGAGGGAAGGGAGGGCAGTGGGAGAAAGCTCTAATAGACTGCAGAGTCTATCTACCTTCTTCCAACCCTTTATTTCCATGCAGGGAAAAAAATTCATGGTTTCAAAACTTCTAAATTACAATCCACGAGTAAATACACATTTAGTTGAGAAATGGAACATTATTTAATCCTATGTGCAATGAACCCTCCAGATTAGTGATCACAAGAGTAAATTTATGTACAAATAAAGCATTTATTATAGTCTTAGAAGTCTTGGATAAGCATTTTGGAAATATCTTCTTAATGAATTGGTAACAATTCTAACTCCTGTCAGTGTGGACTTTCAGTTTAACTATCATCTGTGGCTTCTTCTGGCCCAGATCCCTGACATGGGTAGGGCTTCTGGTCATACACAAAATTAAAAGGGCCAATCCCAACACTTGTAGGTTTAAAATAATAAGGTGAAAACAAATCTAATGTCTTAAAATACATTTTTACTGTTATTTAATGTTAAAAATAGATTTTGTAGAATTATATAGAAAGAATTATGGAGAAACCTTCAGAAAGCTCATCCATTTTGTAACGATTTCAGATTGCAAGTACTGGGTTGGCCAAAAAGTTCGCTCGGGTTTTTCCATAACATCTTATGGAAAATCCCAAACGAACTTTTTGGCCAACCCAATATTTTTGAACTAAGCATATAAACCTGAAAGTGACCTAGAGAGAAAAGGAAGGTACATGCATTTGTGCAGGGATGACCTAGTTTCTAATACTAAATATTCTTCTGTGCGCTGGGTTCTGTTACTGACAGCTTTAAAATTCTCTATGCCTTTAGGTGTTTCCTTAATGCAGTCACTGATGGATGTGGCTTCATACTGACCTTTTTATTTAAGGGACATAAAATAGAATATATTGTGTTTTTCTATGTGTAAAAAATGTTAAAACATTCTAGATAAACTTAAAGAAATTATCTCAGAAGAGAACTATAAAAGAAGAATGAATCTTGAGGCACACCAATTTTTTTAAAAAGTCAATCATGTATTGATTGTGCCCATCTCTTAATATAATTTCATAAAATTTCTACATGATAAAAATATATAATTTTATGAGTTTTATAAAGCAATAGATTGTTCATTTAGCATTAAATATGGGGCCAAAATATGACATCTTAGAAAAGCAAAAATGTCTCTATGTGGGGTTGTTTAGTATACCAAGTAGATGAAAAAAATTGAAATTTGCTTTGAGAACACTTCTTATTTATAAAAGTCATTTCTTAATCTCTGACCTGCAGTTATGATAGTTTCCAGTGACACTGAAAGCTCTGCATTTTATTTTCTGTGTATGTGTCCAACCAACTACAAGTAACTGAAAACAAAGACTTTTTTAACCCCAAGAGTTTAAATGTAAGAAATCAATAGCATGCGCTTTAAAACTCCTGACTCATAGGTACTATGCTCTGTTTCCTTTCTTTCAAAATCATTCTTACAAATTACATTACTTTGCTAGTAGATATTCTATGATCCTTTCTCAAAGTTAAAACAATTTCGGGCAAGTCCTCTTATTTTCTGTTTTGCTGAATTCTAACATGTGTTTCAAACCCTAAATATCAAGGTAAGTCTGTAGACACTTATTAAAATACTTAATACTGACATCTACTTGCAAAAGAACAGAACGGTGTTATTTAGTTTCTTTTAGTATTAATCCTTTCATGACTTCTTTGTAAATTCATCTGTAAAATATTCAGTATGTATGATTTCATTGGTATGAGAGTCTGCTTATTCAGCTTCATAAAACACTTTGAATTATTGCAAAATATTATTTCAACATGTAATGTACACTATGTGCATCTAGAATACAAACTATCACCATGCATAAATATATATTATGATAAATTATTGAATAGTATTACTGCACCTGACTGATTCTGCAAAGCCTGACAAAATCAAATAAGTAAAAACAAAAGGTTTATTTAGCACATCAAATAAACAAGCCACGAATATCAAAAATGTTTCACAAAAATATGCAACTTTTTAAAATGAGTGTTTTCAGCAAAAAGAAAAATCGCTAAGAGCCAACCGATGGTTCCCAATAAAGCAGCACTTGCAGATTTTACATTATTCTTTCCACACTGTGTTACCTACATATTGTGATAAAACAGTAAATGCATAAATCATAAATGAACTCACCAGATTTCAAAGTGGTTCCTTCTACAAACAATAATTTATATAGGGAGCATATCTAGTGAGTTGTAGGCCTCCTTCATTAACAGGCTGTCTGATTTAGAAAATTACCTTTTTTCTCTTTAGTTTATTTATCAAAGGGAACCATATGACTGCTTAATTTGCAAGGGTACTGTGAGACACAAGGGCTTTTGCAGCCTAGATGTATACCCCACAGAGAATACCTTATGAGGACTACCATATAAATGATGGTACCAACCAGTGCTTACAATGAAATGTTTATAATATTTATTTAGATTTTTCTACATTAAAAGAATCTATCCCATCCATGTTTCTTATTTTAATCCTGGAAAATATAAATTTCCGTTAGTTTTTTAGAAATTTCTTCCAAGATTGTTCCTACTTTTGGCTTGTTTTGGTCTGTCTTTCTCTTTCTCCTGACCTCCTGTCCAACATCATTATTTTAGCTTCAACAGATCCCTGTACTATGAACAGCAACCATGGACAGAGGCTCTCAGAGAAACACAGGTGACTCAGGAGGAAAGAAAGCTTGGCTGATAGAGGGAGTGGTTTTCCCTATTTCCATTTTCACTTCTAGTTGTGACAGAATTCCCATTATGCAGTAAAAAAAAATACTCCTTGGACAGATTATGAGAACAATGTGGAAAATTATGTAGTAAAAGAAAAGGCATTTGGAAGATAGTTATCTTCCCGAAATCTCTCCACATTTATCTCCTTGCTTCTGCTCACAGTATTAGACATAACAGGGGATGTGGTCGAGAAACCTCATAAGGCAGGTTCAAATCAAAGTACTTTGTGACCAGATTGTCCAATCCAGGACCAACTCCCAGAGCTGGAAACAGGTCTGTGAACGTGTAAGCCAGTTTTTATGGATTAACATCAAATACAAGGTTAAGAAACCTTGTTTTCTGAAATCACAGAACATGCAGAATTTGCAGTGAAAATCATACTGGTGAAAAAGAAACAATCTACTCTGGGAATCTGCTCCCTGACAATGGGAAGCAGCCTTGTTGCCAAAACAAGATGCAGAGCCTCAGGCTGGGAGCTTTTGGATTCAACATTCCACAGTTCTCTTAATCATATAGTTTACAAAGAAACAAAACCCCAACCCCAAGTCTACTTCTCAACACTACCGTTAATCAAATCATGCATCTCCTAACCGAACGTAAAATGATGTCCTTACCTAGATATGGGCAGGGCCATGTAGACAATTTTTCTTCCCAAGCCACACACATCCCATCTTCTTGTGTAATCACTGCTTTCTTTCCAAAGATATCCCTCTCAGTCCCCTCAACCTTCTGCAGACTTACTGAGATCAGCAACTGACTCTGCCTCATGACAAATGCCACTTAAAGTCACCCCCTGGTTCACTCGAAACATTCTTACAGTCATTCAGCAAAACTTCAAACCCTGAAAAAGCCCTCTCCATTGCCTTTGACTGAAATGCCCACAGTTCCCCTTTCTGCAGCAAATGAAAAGAGGTAGTTTTGTCTTTGGTTGTCTTTGGGGGGTGAGCTTTATCATCTTAGAGGAACATGGGATGGACCTTCAATTTCTGGAAGACCTGCTTTTGCTGTGCTCACCCCTCTGGTACTGGACCTGAAATATTAAGCCAACTGATATACTCATGGTACATTTCCCAAGCAGGATCTTCACTCCCCAAATGTGAAAACGCCATGTTCCTTCCTACAACTGGCTCTCAGCTTGTATTCACTTGCACACCTCTTAGAGAAAACAGAGTTCATATTCATGTAAACGTTCCCATATATCTCACTTACACCCCCAATTTTTCTTTTATCCTCAGTCATCATCTTCATTTTCTCTCAAGGAAGCAATCATTCTCATCCTTTTCAAGGCAAATTGCTCCATCATACTTTTGATCTTTTCCTGCCCATTTCCTCTCATATCTTACTGTTCCCTCCCCTTGTCAGGCATATTTATGTTTCCTCTGTCCACCAGGTGTACTCTTATTCCAGCTAACGCTCTTCATTGACAAAGTTTTCTAGAAAATAATTTACATTCATTACATTTACTACCTCCATTTCCTCTTTCCTAAATACGATCAAACTGGTTTATTCTCCATTTCTCCATTTCTGCAGAAATTCTCTCCAAGATCAACAACCATTTCCCGATGGCAAATTCAGAGTCTACACACCAGTCAATAGCTCCACAGCATTTGATACTTTTGACCAATCATAGAATTATGTCCTTCCTTGTCCTTTTATGATGATTCAGTACTGCTTTTCTTTCTATGTCAGTGACAGTTCATCTCAGAGTTTCTTTATTCCTCACTCTCTACTCAGCCATATTAAAGATTATCTCTCCCAGATTTCCAAAATCATTTCTCTTCTCTGCATGCTTTATATATGCACTCCCATAACCTCTGTGCAGATAATCCCCAAGTCTATATCTTGGCCCTGATCTCTTCACTGAATTCTATATACATTTTTCCAATAGCACCTTGCACATTTATGCATGGATATGCTGATAACATTGCAAACTGCATAGAGATTGAACAAATTTATCGTTTTTCAAAAACAACAACTTCTTCCATCTTATCTTGGTCATTGCCATGATCACTCTTTTAATAATCTGAGCCAGACCTTTATGCTTGCCTAAGACTGCTTTCTCTCCTACAGTCATTGCATTCTGTCAGCCACCAAATCCTGCCAATTCTTACTTCAAAATCTCTCCCATCCTCTCTTTCCTTTTGCATTGCAATGTCATTCTGTAATCTGTGTCTTCAGTGTCTCTCTCTAGGGATGTTGCTTTAGCATCGTGACCAACCTTCCTTCAAACTTCTGCCTCTCCATTCTATTCACTCTACAACCAGATTAACATTTGTACAATTCTCCATACGTGTTATTTATGTTAATCATATAATTATACATATATCATATATGTGTAATCTAACATATGAATCAATGAGCAAATATATCCTCTGATGTATGGTGACCCATTATACCTTTATTTAGAAATATTTACCTACAGAATGGGATCCAAAATCCTCCTTATGAAATTCAGGCCTTCTGTTAGATTAGCTTTTCAGACTGCTTGTTCTCCTAAATCAATACCCACCCCCCTAGAGAACACTATCTAAGCTCCAGGCCCACTGGAAAATTAATTGCTACTGAAACGTGGCATGCAATTTCATACTTGCTTTTACTCATGCTATTTCCTCAAGAGGAATGCTATTTCCCCTCTGTCCACTGAAGAAATTCTACTAACCCATCAAACCCCAACTGAAATGCGAACACCTGCAACACCTGTCCCTGATTCCTGAATCAGAAATAATTGTTCCTTTCACTCTGACTATATACCTTTTAGTCTCTACGTTACACTTTCTATATTTTATGTTGATTGACATCATATACATAAAGCATATAGATCTCCTCTATTAAATTATGAGTTTGCAGAGGACAGGAAATATATCTTATTAATCTTTACAGCCTCCTAACGTCTAAAATATGCCTTTTGATTAGGCTAAACTTTAATCCCTTAGCATTTTTGCATATTTACACTTTAAATTGTTTTCACTGACATTTAGGGAAATTAATCATGGCAATTGAAAATTTTTTCTATTCAATATTTTCAGAAGGCCTGAGAAATAGAATTTAATAGAAAATATTTTAATGTTGAATATTACATAGTGTTTAATACGTAAACATAATTACTAATAGTGAAATTTTAAAATTTCACTATTTTAAAATTGTGAATTTTAAAATTTTGGATAAACTTCACTCATTTCCGCTAGATATATGCTAAATTAATGAAAAGTCTGTATGTAGAATAGATGCTATAATACCCAGTATAAATAGTTTTATTAGGATTAAGTAAATATAACAACCAAATTTTCCCAACCTAAACATCATTGACATGCTTCAATGAATTAAATGTTTCTACCATAATAATATTTGTTGACCACTCAAATGAACACTGCTGAGATATATGAAGATAGTTTGTTCACTTAGTGAAAAAGACCACCTGAAATGGGTTCATCTGATGAAGATGCAGAGAATATGGAACACTGCATACCTCATACTAGGTCTGCTGAGAAATGTGATTTTTTTTTTTTTAAGCCATGTCGGTGAAAGAGCGTTTCTGATAATGGCTACAAGTCTTGTGTTATAATATTAACATTCAAACTTCTCCTTACCGATTTATAATTTTCACCCATGGATCCATCTAGAGCTTTATACAACTTATCTAATATTTGTCATGTAAAACTCCTCATGACTGTAAGTAGTTAGTATTTATTTTAATTTTTCCCTAGCCAAAGCTTCTGCTTTCAAGGAGTATAATTTTATGGAAATTTTGAAATAATGTTGCATTATTTCTAGCCGCGATATTATAAAATTTTAGAAAGCTTAGTCTGCCTTGGCCTTACTGGGATAAGATTAGCAACTGTCTTAATAAGTAATCATTGTGACACAGGCTTGGTCAAATTTTGATAAATTGTGAATTGTGAGCATTGAATAAATATGCTTATTTGTATGTGTCATTTGCCCACAGCAAATTATCACAATGAACAAAGAAACCAAAGCTATAATTAAGTTGATAAAAAATGACTATTATATTCTACAATAGAATTATAGGTCTTAAAGGGAGCTAATTTAGAAGCATAAGCTTACTACATAAATAAACAACACATGAAACATATAAACCTACCTGGAGAAACAAAAGTATTTAATTCCTCCTATAACAATCTAAATTTTGAAAACCCATAAAATAAATTTTGGGAAACTCAAACTTGTTTTAATGTTTACTTATGTAATTTTACATTTTCTTATAAGGTTGGCTATATATTAGATGCTGCTTATTGCACATTATTATTACATATAATACATAATATATATTTTTTAATATTTATATTTACTGTGTGTAAACATCTCAAGTGTCCATCAGCTGGTGAATGGATAAAAAATATGTAGCATACCCTTACCATGGAATATTACTCGGCAATAAAAATAAATATAGTACTGATGCAAACTAAGATACGATGGACCTTGAAAACATATGCTAAAGAATCCAGTGAAACATATGTGAAAGAATCCAGTTACAAAAGACCACATATTGTGTGATTTCATTTATATAGAAGACTCAAAATAGGCAAGTCTACAGAGACAGAGTAGATTAGTAGTTGCCTGGGACTGGGGGTATTGAGGGGAAAGAGGGGTGCCTGTGAATAGAGGTGGGGCTTCCTTGGGAAGTAAGGACTATGTGCTCAAAGTAATTGTGGTGAGCGTTGCACAACTTTGTGAACATAGTATTCACCACTAGAATGTACACCTTAAAAGGGTAAATTGTATGGCACGTGAATCACACAGCAATAAAGCTGTTATAAAAAAGATTTTTATTGACAATAAAGCACATGTGATTGTCTGACAAGAATTGTTGATTTATTTAATGTTAAATAAAACAAAAAATAAGTTTAAAATCAAATTGCAATAAAATTAAGTTGAATTTTATTTTTATGTAGGATGTATCCACCTAATTCATACAATTAACTTCTATCTAGCATACAGAAGGAGCCAGGGCCACTTAAAAGCAAAAAATGGCAGTCAGCTAATCAAGCAAATACAATCATGAGTGACATTTCCAAGCTCATTCTATTATTTCACCTTTTCCTTATTCTGTTATAATACACATGGACTTCTCTTCAGGGAATTTAATACAAATGTTTTTGTAATTTTTAAATTTCTTTAGGACTTTATTCTTGGTTGGAGGAAGAAAGAGATAGCATTATATGAAATATGAATACCAATGTCAATAAATGAAGAGGTAAATATGTGAGTAAAATGTAAGTAAATAGGTTAATAAAAAATAAATATTAAGATCTTCATGTAAGAATCATCTAAAATATATCTCACAAATAAAAATGGAAAATGTTATCATTTAATAGATTGTCAAGGAATGAAATGCATTTGAAATTGTGATTTGTGCAAAATGACACATTATAGGTATGGAAACAACAATATATAACAGCTATGTTATCTTTGTAAATGTTATTTAGAATGATGTTTCTTAAATTATAGGGAGAGTTAAACCAAGATCTGTGATAAAAGAAGTACAAACAGGTTAATGACACACACCAGAGTTAATACAAAGAAGCATATTATGATATCTTAAGAAATGTTATCTTTAAAACATTCACCATGGAGAGTATAGAAATAGTTACTCTATAATCTCTCCTATCTTCTCTCACAATTCTCTCCTTTTAAAGAAATATTTCTTCCTTTTGTAGGTAATTCATCCATCTGTTCCACTTCTCCTCATTTAAGATTTGTTTTCAACATCTCACCAAGCACAGAGGACATCCCATCAGTCTGCAGTCATTCTCCAGCCTCCTAAATGGCTTCACACACTCCTATAACTTCACAGTGCTTCTGCTGTACACGGTCCCCCTCCACATCACTGACAAACCTCCTGAAGGGGCACTGCCCTTGTGAGTCCTACACTTCCTCAACACAGCATCCATGTAATCTAGCTTCCATTTGCTTTTTTGTACTGTAGTAGCACAAAGGCTTTTGCTTTCTACATCCATCCACCCATCCATCTATCATTAGACAAATATTTGTTGTCAGGTAGTCCAAGTGGGGTGAATATAAAGATATGTAAAGCAAGCTCCTTGCTCTCAAGTTGCTGTTTGGTGGTAGAGACAGACATGCAATAAAAGATCAATTTCTATCGTTCTTGAATTCTCCCTGTAAGTCGTATGGTGATCAATGCTGTCTTTCTTATAAAGATCTCTTCTCTGGTAGATGAGGGACTCTGAGGACCATCAACAAGCATTCCCTGGCCAGAGTCAGGGGTGCATTAATCTCCTGTGGGCATTTTGGGAAGAGTTAAGCTCGCTCTTGTTCAGCTGGACAAGGGGCAGCAATCAGAAGAAGGACTCAGTCCACTGGCTGCTCTCTCTTTTTAAGGGGTGGGGGGCATGGCACAAAGCACTCTGAGCCTGTGTGTCAAATAACCTTAGCTTGAGGCCACCCTTCACAGGGGTTGCTGGGAACAGCAAGTGCTCAGTGCATCTTGGCTGTGTGAATGAGGGTGTTGGTGACATTGGAAGAAGTAGGGTCCAGGCATAAGTCCCAGTCCCAGAGAGCCCCTCATCAGGCAACACAGATCACCTGGTGCTGAGCTGTAGACTGCAGTTAAAGTTGCCTATGTCTTTCACTTTATGTCAGAATTTGTCCTAAAAATCCAACTGAGCAGGTTTGAGAACTCCAGTGTTAACTGTGGAAAACATCCAGCTATGTTCTTGCAGGAAGAGAATGCTGAGAAATCACGGAGAATGACAGCTTGCTCCTGAAAGGCACACAGTTATTGTGCTGCTGTTTCCCTTGGAATAGGTCCATATATTGATGCATACTCACTTTTGCAGCACTGATCATGATCTCATGGTTCACTGCTCTATCTCCTGAGCTTAGTGTCTTGCAGAGTTAGGTTCCCAATAAATATCTGCTGAGTAAATGAATGAATGATTCGTAATCACATAATTGAATAAGTCTTTTTTTTTCCCATTTGAGTATGAGTAATGTGAGGTCAGGGATCATAATTACCTTGTTCACTCTGAACTTCCAATGTTAACACAGTGACTATCACATAAAGAATAGGCACTCAATAAATACCTTTAAACATGAATCATTCTATAAAAATCTATAATTTGTCAGAGTCTACCTCAAAATGTTTCTTGTACGTGTAGCCTCTTTTTTCCAAACTTAGGATGTCATCACCTTTTGCACATACTACTAAGAAAGTATACGCAGTGCCCTACCCACCTAAAATCTATATTATAAACTGCTAAATCTTCCTAAAGTACAAGTCTGTTTATGTTATTTTAGTACTTGTAAATATTAATCACTTACCATTGACCACTGAGTAAGGTCTGGACTTAAATTACTGTAGGAGTGTTACTTGCTCTCTGACACTACATGCCCACGACATGAAGCCAGTCTCCATCCGGAAATTCTGATTCTCTTCCCCTTCCTCTACCTTCCCTCCTTCTCTTCCTTCTCTCAAACACATTCCATAATCTATACCTCCTTGTGTACAGATTAGTCTATACCTCCTTGTGTACAGATTAATCTATACCTCCTTGTATACAGATTAACCTATACCTCCTTGTGTATAGATTAATCTAAACCTCCTTGTGTATAGATTAATCTATACCTCCTTGTGTATAGATTAATCTATACCTCCTTGTGTATAGAATAATCTCTACCTCCTTGTGTACAATTAATCTCTACCTCATGTACAGATTAACCTATACCTCCTTGTGTCCAGATTAATCTTTACCTCCTTGTGTACAGATTAACCTTTACCTCCTTGTGTACAGATTAATCTATACCTCTTGTGTACAGATTAATCTTTACCTCCTCATGTACAGATTAATCTATACCTCCTCGTGTACAGATTAATCTTTACCTCCTCGTGTACAGATTAATCTATACCTCCTTGTGTACAGATTAATCTTTACCTCCTCGTGTACAGATTAATCTATACTTCCTCGTGTACAGATTAATCTATACCTCCTCGTGTACAGATCAATCTATACCTCCTCGTGTACAGATCAATCTATACCTCCTGTGTATAGATCAATCTATACCTCCTTGTGTATAGATTAACCTATACCTCCTTGTGTATAGATTAACCTTTACCTCCTTGTGTATAGATTAATCTATACCTCCTTGTGTATAGACTAATCTATACCTCCTTGTGTATAGATTAACCTTTACATCCTTGTGTACAGATTAATCTATACCTCCTTGGGTACAGATTAATCTTTACCTCCTTGTGTACAGATTCATCTATACCTCCTTGTGTATAGATCAATCTTTACCTCCTTGTGTACAGATTAATCTATACCTCCTTGTGTACAGATTAATCTATACCTCCTTGTGTACAGATTAATCTATACCTCCTTGTGTATAGATTAATCTATACCTCCTTGTGTACAGATTAATCTATACCTCCTTGTGTATAATCTTTACCTCCTTGTGTACAGATTAATCTATACTTCCTTGTGTACAGATTAATCTTTACCTCCTCGTGTATAGATTAATCTATACCTCCTCGTGTATAGATTAATCTACACCTCCTCGTGTATAGATTAATCTTTACCTCCTCGTGTATAGATTAATCTACACCTCCTCGTGTACAGATTAATCTACATCTCCTCGTGTACAGATTAATCTACACCTCCTCGTGTACAGATTAATCTACACCTCCTCATGTATAGATTAATCTACACCTCCTCGTGTATAGATTAATCTTTACCTCCTCGTGTATAGATTAATCTACACCTCCTCGTGTACAGATTAATCTACATCTCCTCGTGTACAGATTAATCTACACCTCCTCGTGTACAGATTAATCTACATCTCCTCGTGTACAGATTAATCTACACCTCCTCGTGTACAGATTAATCTACACCTCCTCGTGTACAGATTAATCTATACCTCCTCGTGTACAGATTAATCTTTACCTCCTCGTGTACAGATTAATCTATACCTCCTCGTGTACAGATTAATCTTTACCTCCTCGTGTACAGATTAATCTATACTTCCTCGTGTACAGATTAATCTATACCTCCTCGTGTACAGATCAATCTATACCTCCTCGTGTACAGATCAATCTATACCTCCTGTGTATAGATCAATCTATACCTCCTTGTGTATAGATTAACCTATACCTCCTTGTGTATAGATTAACCTTTACCTCCTTGTGTATAGATTAATCTATACCTCCTTGTGTATAGACTAATCTATACCTCCTTGTGTATAGATTAACCTTTACATCCTTGTGTACAGATTAATCTATACCTCCTTGGGTACAGATTAATCTTTACCTCCTTGTGTACAGATTCATCTATACCTCCTTGTGTATAGATTAATCTTTACCTCCTTGTGTACAGATTAATCTATACCTCCTTGTGTACAGATTAATCTATACCTCCTTGTGTATAGATTAATCTATACCTCCTTGTGTACAGATTAATCTATACCTCCTTGTGTATAATCTTTACCTCCTTGTGTACAGATTAATCTATACTTCCTTGTGTACAGATTAATCTTTACCTCCTCGTGTATAGATTAATCTATACCTCCTCGTGTATAGATTAATCTACACCTCCTCGTGTACAGATTAATCTTTACCTCCTCGTGTATAGATTAATCTATACCTCCTCGTGTATAGATTAATCTACACCTCCTCGTGTATAGATTAATCTTTACCTCCTCGTGTATAGATTAATCTACACCTCCTCGTGTACAGATTAATCTACATCTCCTCGTGTACAGATTAATCTACACCTCCTCGTGTACAGATTAATCTACACCTCCTCATGTATAGATTAATCTACACCTCCTCGTGTATAGATTAATCTACACCTCCTCGTGTATAGATTAATCTATACCTCCTTGTGTATAGATTAATCTATACCTTGTCACTTTCTATTTTGTAGGGTTTCTGATTTGCAGCCATTTATTTATATAGTTGTCTAAACCGGTTCTAGCTTATTATCAGTTTCCTCTCCGATAATAGATGCATTCAGAGAGAATTTAGAGGCTAAATTCTTGAAATGTGGATTGCAGACTTCCTGCTCAGATCTCAGAGCCAAAGCCTTCTATTCCAAAACGTAGCCCTGTTTCATGCAAAACAGCCTGTCAGAACTCTATGTCCCCTTCTCAGTCCCAAAAAGACAAGACGTTCAGACAGCTATGCTCTTACTTACACGCTTCTTAGGAGCAGATCCTTTATGCCATGTGTCTTTTGCATCGTCTCTAGCGCCTCACACAGTGTTTTGCACAAGGTAAGAGCTCAATAAATACATGTTTCATGAATGATGTGTGATGTTTTGTGAATGCGAGAATTTCCTATTCTTCCAAAGATATTTTATAGTCAACTGGACTCACTGCCAATCATATATTTCCTTGAGTACGACTGATTCTAGTGGCCTGAATCACACTCATATTTTTAAAACTGAATGTGCATAGAGGTCTGACATTTACTTTGAATGGATTATTCCAGACTCTTCATGGTGCATCACACAAGCTGGCTAAAATTGCCCTCAGCCTTGTTACCTTGTCAAGGTGCTGACACACAGACTTATTTTTTCACAACCTGCCAGGCAGAAGCTTATGGTATTCAGTGAATCCAAAAATCTAAATGATAATTTCAAAATGAATATTGGGAAACTTAATCTATTTCCCCTTATCTACCATGTAAATCTTTCTCTTCATGCTCAAGGGCTTCACATTTTAATAGGAAATATCTGTTTCCCTGTTCTCACTACATTGGTATTTCTGTCACAGTGACTGCTGCTGACAGAGATTTTCCAGTTCTAGTCTGTAGCTTAATAACCACAGGAGACACTGATTTCGCAAAAAATGATATTATTCCATCATGTAGTTCATTATCAATGTTCGAAACCTGGGAGCTAAATGCCCCTGCTAGATATTTACTTCAGGTATTAGCAAAAATTGTGTCTTGGGTTACTTGCACTCTCATGTACGGGGATAAAATGCACAGCTATTTATTTTGCATACTCCCTCCCCTTAGCATTTCATTAAAAATAGAAATATAAGCATAAACTACAGTCACTATATGCACACGAGCATCACTGCCTATGTTCTTCAATGTAAAATATGTCTCTAGAGGTGAAAATAAATGTTTCTTTAGTGACAAAAAATATTTCTGTGCTTAAATATGACTCTTTTACTTATTTGAAGTTTACTTATTTGAAGTTAATGAAATTCATAAATTTTGGTTTATTATAGCAACATTTATAATAGAATTTTCTACCTGATTTGCTGAGAGCTTACACAGATATCCTTCAGCTACTGAAATACCAATCTGCTCCAGTGATTACTATTATGCAATTATTAGCACTTAGATTAAGTAATTATGCCTGCCTGTTACATAAACACAGGCATAGATCTGTGATGTCCTGTTGATATCATTCATCCTCTGATATGATATTATGAGAGCACTTCTTCTCTGTGGTACTCTTTCCAAAACCCATAACCCCAGTCTTATCTTGAGAAAAATTAAGACATATCTAGCTTGGGGACATTCTACTGGATGCATGGTCAGTATTCTTCAAACTCTCATAGTCAGAAAAAGTAAAGAAATATTGAGAAACTGTCACTGACAAGAGGAGACTGGGGAGACAAGACAACTAAATCAATGTAGTGGCTTGGATTGGATTTGGTCCTGGAACAGAAAGAGGACATTAATGGGGTAGCTGGTGAAATCCAAATAAATCCATATCATTAACCGTGTTAACAAAAAAGGAAATAAGAATTTGAACTAGTTGTTTACTTGTGAAAATACTGTTGTTTATTTTCCATACCCTTTCCTAAACCTTTAAACAACTTATCTTTATCATATCATGATTCATCTTTACATTGGAGCATATTTTCAAAGGACTATAATGAATCAATGGCTATGACACAATATAATCTTCAAAATAACTCTAGCACCACAATTGGTGTGGACAATGGTGATGCATGAAAACATTTTCTTTTGTTATATCATTTACCCCCTCTTCTGTACATAAAAATTAATTGCAAACATGCCTCTCTTTTAGAAAGTGTCCATTTGCTCCACAGTGAAGAGTAGTCCCTGATCGCCGCAACTAGAGAAAACCTGTAAGCAGCAACAAAGACCCAACGCAGCCAAAAATAAACAAATAAATAAATAAACTTATTAAAAAAAAAAAACTACTGAATCATAAACCCTCCAGGCTAAGTGCAACAATCTGTGTTCTTACTACAGGTGATTCCACAACACACCCAAATGTGAGACCCAGCACTTCACCATTAAAGCAACTCAATGTGAACACAGTTATGCCATCAACATAGTCAGCAATGCAGTTTTATCAGTGCAGCTGACAAATCACAAATATTGTTAAAGTCCTGAGCTCCTTCTATTTATAGCCTTTCATATTTTTTCCCTTATATTTTAGCACTAAGGTGACTGAAAATCTTCCAAGTTTTGGCACTATAGTTAAAGGGATAGATGGCAATAACATTCTGGAAAGATATTAAGACTTAGGGACATTGTTAAATATAAAAAGAACAATGAAAAATTATGGCTTCAAAAGATTAACCCAGGGCTTCCCTGGTGGCGCAGTGGTTGAGAGTCCGCCTGCCGATGCAGGGGACACAGGTTCGTGCCCCGGTCCGGGAGGATCCCACATGCCGCGGAGCCGCTGGGCCCGTGAGCCATGGCCACTGAGCCTGCGCGTCCGGAGCCTGTGCTCCGCAACAGGAGAGGCCACAACAGTGAGAGGCCCGTGTACCGCAAAAAAAAAAAAAAAAAAAAGATTAACCCAAAGATTGAAACGGTCAGTTAAACTGCTATAGCTAAGCCAAAAACTTACGATGTGTGAATATTAGTTCATCTTTCTGAGGAAGTCTACTCTCTATTCAAATTGGATTTTAATAAAGCATTTGCCACTGGCCATAACAAATAAGCCAGCACTATTGCAGTTTGCTGAGAAAGAGAATCTGTGTAAAAGTGCTGGATGCAGCTGACCAAGAGAAACGCTGCTGCCAGGAGCATTTGTTTGGTTTTACTGTGACAGTTCAATTACCCGAATTTCTTCCATCAGTATCTCTCTCTCTCCTCTACTTAGAATGGCCAGTCACCCGCCCTGTCTGTCTGGCAAAGTCCTGCCTTCTGGGCCCAGTGTGCCTGTTACTGCTCCTTTGGGTCTTTCTCTCACAGAGACTTGGATACATTTAAAAACTCCTTAGGCAGTTAGCAAACTGTGGACTTCACTGCCATCCCTCCTGTCTGCACTGCTATCGTCTCTCACCTGGTAAGGGAGATACTCTTCTAATTCACCTTCCACGAGAGTCTCTGCCCTGTCCCACTTGTTCTCCAGACATAATCATGCAAGCCCACTGGTTTCCCACTGTTCTGAGGTTAAAAACAAATTTCCTCATGAAGGCCAAGAAGCCTGCACCTCCCGCCTCACCTCCCCGTGTTCTAGTCCCACTGGCTTTTGTTGCCACGTCCTAGAGCCTGTGCACCCTCTCCAGAGGGCCTCTGCACATCTGCCTGGGATGCTCTTTCTCCCTCTCCACCAACTTATGTCCTGCGTGTCCTTCAAAGCTTCAGTCTTCAGAGAAGCCTTCTATGACCTTCCAGAGACCTTCTGTGCTCTTCCTTCCATGCATCTTTACATACGTTTATATAATAAGTTTATAGATTTGGGAGCTGGGAAACCTGGATTTGAATCTTAGTTATGCTATTTACCTGCTGTGCGATGCTGGACAAGTTACTTAACCTCCTTGCTCTCAATTCTCCCATCTATAAAAAAAAAAGGAATAATAGTAATGCTTATTTCATAAGGCTGTTGGGAGGAATCAATGAATTAATACATGAAAAGTGTTTCTTGCAGTGCCAGCATCTAGAAAATGCTCAGTATTATTATTGTGATTATTCTTACCCCCATCAGGATATACACTCCTTAAAGACAAGGATGGTTTCTGTGTTCTCACCTTTGTAACATATCAATGGAACATGACTGGCTTTCACAAAATGTTTGTTGAATAAACAAATGGCTACAGCTATTATTATATTTAGCACATATTAAAATACTTATTCTAAGTACACAATTCTGTTTTTTCATTATATTGCCTGACTGTTAAGAGTAGGGACTATGTCAAAGTCATCTGTTTTGACTCCAGACTGAACAGTGAAAGCCATACAGTAAATATTTATTGAATGAGTGAACAAATTAGGAAATCAATGAAAATAAAGCGTGAATAGATTAAATGTCTTAAATCCTTTTTCTCCCATAATTTCCTTAACTGCTTGCCGTTTGGGTGATGCTTCACTGGATTGAAAATGCTGTAACGGAATGCATTTACCATTCATACAAAGCCTGGGGAAACATCCCTGAGATTTGAGAACACTAGGAAGATAAAGGGCAAAACAGAAGTCATGGGGCTGATATTCTAAGCAGGAAATTCTGGCCTAAACTAATCCAGACTAAAGGATTAAAATAACTGACTCAAACTGAAAATTGCTTGCCTCTCAACTCCATTCTTCATGTGTGGATTCCTCCATTTTTCATATATAAATATAGGAAATCACAGAGTTCTGGGAAAAGAAGCCAGGAGCCTAGCTGCAATTCATTTCTGATGAGAACCTGATAAGCGTGTGAGTGCACACGTTTCCCAGCATGTGTATCGGGCCTGTCCATCACCCTGTAGTCGTGAATCACGCTCGCTTTGCACCACTGCCCTTATGAATTTCTGTTTGCCACTTCAGTGGCCAGTGTCAGAAATATTAAAGTAGAGATAAATAAATTGCTTTCCACCTCTCCTGAACGTTAGGACACAATCCAAAACCATGAATCTAGTGGTTACGCTGCTGTTATTTATTTTCTTGTTTGTTTGGATTCCAATAGTACTTTGGATGTTTAGAAAGGAAAGGCAATACCTGAGAATAGCAAACCATGATTCTCAAAAGCAAAATGCAACTGTCAATTCCTAGGGTAAAACAGGCACATTCCTGGGTCGGGGGGAGTTAGACTTCCTGTCCTTGTTTCCAACTAGCTTTGCTGTTTTGTGATAAGTAGCCTAAAATCTACCTTCCATACACCCCCTCAACTGTAAAATGAGAATACTGGTCTACTTTGAATGATCCCCAATGATCAAAAGGCTTTATAACTATAATTGTTTGTTTTTCTCACTATATATATATATATAATTTCTTGTCTCTAACCTAACCTAAAAGAATCATGTTATATAATTTGTGAAATACCATTTTTCAATATCAAATGTCTTATGACATCAAAAAAATACTGATGCTCGGGCTTCCCTGGTGGCGCAGTGGTTGAGAGTCCACCTGCCGATGCAGGGGACATGGGTTCGTGCCCCGGTCTGGGAGGATCCCACGTGCCGCAGAGCGGCTGGGCCCATGAGCCATGGCCGCTGAGCCTGCGCATCCGGAGCCTGTGCTCCACAACGGGAGAGGCCACAGCAGTGAGAGGCCCGCGTACCACAAAAAAAAATAATAATAAATAAATAAATAATACTGAGGCTCCTTAACTTTTTAAAAAATCTATAATCTTTCCTTAGAATCTTCTTTCCTTTACCTGAACTCTTGCCTCAATCCATAGTTAGGCCTCAAGGCCTATGCTCTAAGTTAAAAATACAATTCACAGTGAGCATTAACTCCTGAAAATATTATTTAATGATCAAAGCTACAGAGATAATTCAAAATAAACTCACATGCTTGTAGAAAATAAATGACTTCTATTATCACTCATATAAACAGTTCTTCACCCATGCAAAACTATAAAAAGAAGAGAAACTTCATAAACTTTTTAAATGAGCAGTTACCATTCCGAAAAGGTCCAGTAAGGTAGCTGTATTTTGACTACAACTAGTATAACTCATTAAAGAACAAAATCATACAGCTGGTAGTCTTTTAAATGTAGCCACTTTGCTGGAGAAGAGAGTAGAATTTTAGACTGAGAAAATGAGAGGGAGGGAGAAAGAGAGAGAGGGAAAGGCTCACCTGAGGTCCTAGCAAAGTGGTCTTTCCGAGCTATCCCGTTCCTGTATGTGCACCATCCTACGTGCGTGCGTGTGCATGTGTGTAGCCCCTACTACAGTGCAA
This sequence comes from Hyperoodon ampullatus, assembly GCF_949752795.1. NCBI lineage: Eukaryota > Metazoa > Chordata > Mammalia > Artiodactyla > Ziphiidae > Hyperoodon > Hyperoodon ampullatus. Next base: position 4,972,597 of record NC_136929.1, on the reverse strand, counting down.
AGCCACTCAGCCAACAGCACAAGCTGGGGGAGTGTGCCTCAGAGAATACCAGCAACTGCAAAGCTGTCAAACGCAGCAGGGGGACCATGAGCAACAGAGACAGCAGGAGCAATACTGCAGGCTACACAGAAGAGCATGCCGAGAAAGAGCAGAAAAGAAGCACCATCTATAATGGCTCAGTGTGAACAGAAAGATGCCAGGCAGCTCCAGGCTGACAGTATGAAACAGAAAAACAAATTCATAAAAAGAGAAGGCAGTTTATAAACAATTTTCAGCAAGGGTAGGGAAGTCTTTCTAGCATTATAACTGTTAATGTCAGAGCAATTTCCTGCATAAAACATAAAGGACACTAGGGGAGAAGACCACGGTCACCTCACAGACAAAAGGACATTTCCCTCTGGACAGGAGGTGGCCTTTGGATGCAGAAACATTTAAATTAAAATTCTGTTCCACCTTATTATTTATGTGACCTTGAGAAAACACACAACTCTCCGAGCCTCCGTTTTCTCATTGGAATAACTGGCCTCAAATGTCTCAAAGGGTTGTTGAAAAAAATATGTAGTGGGCTTTGTGCCTTGCCTGACACATAGTAGGTGTTCGATCTTCATAAATTTATGAGAAAAACAAGACCTTACACACATGGAAATAAAATTATAAGAGAAAGCAAGGTAGCATATCAAATTATGTCAGAATGCCTCAGGCTACTAATGCATGTAAACCTATTTATTTACCAGATTCAGCATCCACCATGTTCTGGAATAAACCTCCTGCTGAGCATAACCTCTGACACTGCCTTAGGATTTATGATGTGCTCTTAAAACTACAAATATTGCAATACACCTGTTTTAACCAATCAAATCTAATATTATTTGACTCATCTTACAGAAATAGAAATAAATATTTTTCAAGTATCTATTCTAGAATTAAAAGTATTTTCCTAATAAATAAAGGGCCACATGTAGTAGTCTTCTTAACTGCATTAGACTTTGCCTTTTTTTCCTCTGTTCACCTACTTACTTTTCAGCTAGCTGAGAGTTTGTCTGAGCTAAAGGAGCATAAGGGTTCCTTATTAAATGAGTTATGTCTTTCTGTTAGAAGGATTCCACCCAGGAATAATATTTGTCAGAGTCAAAGAGTTTGCTGCAAAATCACCGAGAACAGACCTACTCCTAGGAACTAAACCCAGTGTCTTCCCGCAAGGATCCCTGGTCATAAGGAAGCATTAGAACTCAACTGCCAAAACTCACTTCCCCAGGCTGGTAAGTGCTATGCACCTCTAGGCCAATTCATTCCATTTCCTTTTTTTTTTTTTTTTTTTTTTTTGGCACGTGGGCCTCTCACTGTTGCGGCCTCTCCCGTTGCGGAGCACAGGCTCCGGACGCGCAGGCCCAGCAGTCATGGCTCACGGGCCCAGCCGCTCCGCGGCACGTGGGATCCCCCCAGACCGGGGCACGAACCTGAGCCCCCCGCATCGGCAGGCGGACCCCCAACCACTGGGCCACCAGGGAAGCCCCATTCCATTTACGTTTAATTAACTACTATCCACATTTTTATTTGTTTTTATAGTTATTTGCCTGTATAACCTTTGCCCTGTATCACCATCGTTAAGGCCGTTATAACAAACTACCACAGACTGGGTGGCTGACAAACAACAAAAATTTATTTCCCACAGTTCTAGAGCCTGGGAAGTCCACGATTGAGGTGCCAGCAGAGCTGGTGTCTGGCAGGGGCCCGCCTCCTGATTCACCTGCCCACCTCTCCCTGTGTGCTCCCGTGGCTGAAGGGGCGAGAGTTCTCTGAGGTCTCCTGCATACGGGGTCTAATCACAGTCCTGAGGGCTCTGCCCTCACGATTCAATCAGCTCCCCAAAGCAGCCCCTCCAAAGACCATCACCTTGGGGGTTAGGTTTCAACATACGGATTTTGAAGAAACACAAACTTTCAGTCTATGGTACCCTGCAAATCAACAGTCTAATTTTTTTTCCACAAACATGCTTTTTAAAAAATTCTATTTATAACCACTCTGTTTTATTTTCCACAGACATATATAAAGGAGATAAACAATTCTTTCTTTCTTTATCAGTAGTGAATTGAAAAAAAAAAAACACCATGTAATAAATCTTGGTTATAGTTTTAAGAAAACTGAACTTTGGTAAATATTGGAAAGAGCAGTTAAACTGATTCAGCACAGAAAAGATAAACTCTTCTGGGCATATCCATGCTCACATATTTATTTGAAGAAGGCTGAAGCAGATGAGGAAGCGTTTTGTCCCTCAGTCAGGACCTCCTTGCTGCCGCTTGGGCTGCCATGCCAATGTGTATGCCTCTCACTGGGCACTCAGCAGAGAGGGATCTTACACTGCCCCAGCAAACCGAAGGGATCTGTCGGTTAGATTTCACATTATGTCTCATTGGGGCAATTTTCAGCTTAGTCTTAAAATGCTGATAGCACTTTTATTAAACTACACAATCCTATCTTACTTTTTGAAAAGGTTTTTATGAGTGATTAGAATTAAGGCTCCCCTTAGTATCCTTTGCACTCCAAATTTTGACATTATCTGGCCCATATTCGTGTCTTTGTGTGTGGTTCTCTTCTGCAGTCACAGAGGGGAGCACAGGCAGCGGAAGGCCTCAGGTTAGGCTCCACGCAGCAACTGCACCTGCATACATCACTGTGTGCTAAATACTTGTCTGTAACCCATCTTATCTAAGTTGATTACATCAAATCACTCGGAAAATAAAGTAGAATAAAGAAGAATAATATAAAGAAGTAAAATAAGAATACCATGAGGAAATTCAGAATATGCAGTGATTCACATTAAATTTAATCAGAACACACACACACACACACACACACACACACACACACACACACACAGTCTCCCCTAACAACAAACACAATTTCCATGTCTGGTTCATTCCAATCCAATATCTCTTTTCAGAGGTTTATTTCTGCTTGGAGAAGCAGATAAAAGAATGAAGGCTTAACAACTGGTCACCTGTTCAAAAACCATGTAAAACAGGTATGAATTTATATTTTCACTTGATAACTAGCAACTCAGTCTACATGAACAAGGACGTGGCTTGGGATCTGCTTGGAGGGATGGTACCGATTTCACCATTTTGGTTATAGGTGTATCATCACCTAGACAAAGACATTTCTCTAAGCAGTTAGATTACATGCACTGTTTTTTCCTGGCCCAAGGTTCAGTACACTGGTATCCATGGTCTCCACGTAGAAGAGTTTCAGAGGTGGCTGGAGCATGACAATGCCCATTCTTTCTCTGCAGGTGAGTCTGCAGCTGGCCAAACGAGCAAAAATGGAGAGGCAAATCTGAGGATGTAAGGCATATACACCAGAGACACTTCCCATCATCGCTTATGCAAAGCACAGACAAGAAAGGTCTTTGGGAGATGTCAGGATGACATGGAGGTGAAATAAAAATACCTCCCCCTACATCCAGCTCCACCTTTGCTCCACACTCTAGCAAGGAAACACAATATTAAGCAGTGACTGATCTGCTTCTAATAGTGTTGGTTAGTCAAAGCCTAGCCTGTGGCTCTGACAAAGCATATCACATCACGTGCATATTTTAGAAATTTGCTAGACCAAAAATACAGCAGTGAACCTGACATTTCAATATTTCAATGTTGAAATAATACACACCCACAATAGCAAGGAAATAACTTTTAGAACTCAAGTAATTTTTCTTAGCAGTGTTTTCATACAACCAGGTCTTCAAACACTTTCAGACAAAAGCACTGACATTTATCAGGTCATGTTATGAACAGAATCTCCTTTTTGCATCTTGATATTATGATAATTAATTAAAATAAAATCTAAGATAACCATATTAATTTTGAACTCAAGGTATTATCATTGTGTCAGAATAAATTATGATAAAAAGATCATGAGCTGACTCATTTCTGAACATTTGCTGGCAAGAAACATACTAATAGATTTACATGTTTTTCTCCATCAGTGAAGTTTACGTGTATATACTTTTCAAAATCACTGATTCACTATATTTTATAAGGTTTGTGTTGCAACAGGAGGGTATATGGCAATAAACATAAATTGTTTCTCTTTATGCAACTGTCTTCTGTAACAGAGATGGCATATAATTTCAACCCATAGTGTCACTGTGTTCAGAAGGACATGAAGTCACAGTGAGGCTTTGCAGGAGGGAACATGATAGCTTGACAACCTACTCCAACCCTATCCCACACAACACTCCATTTACATGATCCCAAGAATGCTATCACTAACCTGGGGAACCCTCGTCAAAGAAGCAGGAGAACTACACTGACACCACTTTGACTCACCTGCCCATGGCCCACTCCCCTTTCTACTTCCTCCTTTCGGGTGTTCAAAGCAGTCTGACTCACTGTATGGTCAGCAAATTGGTATGATGGATAGTTCGCACTGTGCAGACAAAAATATCTGTCTTCCCAAACTGACACTCTCTACCCATTAAACAAAAAGTCCCAGTTTCCCCCTCCTTCCAGCCCCTGGCAACAACCATTATATTTCCTGTCTCTATGAATTTGAAATTTTTGGCCTTAGGAAGACAGACATGTTTTTGAGTACAAATATGAATGTTACTGGTATAATTTTCTATCAGGTTCAAAATAAGCGCTCTGCTGAACACCGTGTATTATTAGCTGGATGAAGAGTCACCTTTTCCTTTTTTTCCCCACTTAGAGAATTTATGTGTCTGCATGTATGTGAAACTCTTCTTGCTAGTTCTCTAATTACACTGGTTGCTTCTATCGTTACAACTAATCTTTTACATTCCAATCTCCCAATCATGATGAACTCTCAAATTTATTTAGCTTCTCTGTGTGCCATATTTAACTTTATTTTTCCTCATATTCAATGGTCACTGCTCCCCTCATAATTCTCTCAAATGGAAAGATGTTAAAAATAAGATATTTTACATAGCAAAGCAATGGAGGATCGCAAGATTAAATAATGAGCCCGAAATTTTTCAACCAATTAGCGAAAGTATCAAAATGAAAGCCATGATTTCTGTAACTAACTGTCCATTGATGGATGAATGGATAAAGAAAATGTGGCATATAACATTAAAGAAAATCTTGTATATACACAATGGAATATTATTCAGCCTTAAAAGAAGAAGGAAATCCTGCCATACGGGACAATATGGATGAACCTGAAGGACATTATGCTAAGTGAAATAAGCCAGACATAGAAGGACAAATACTTTCCCTTAATAAGGTATATAAAATAGTCAGGCTCATACAAACAGAGTAGAACAGTGGTTACCAGGGGCTGGGTAAGGAGAAAATGGGGAGTTGCTAGTCAAGGGATATAAAGTTTCCATTACACAAGATGAGTAATTTCTGGGGATCATCAGTACAGCACACTGCTTATATTTAACAACACTAGTGGGTGCTTAAAATTTCAAGAGGGTAAATCTCATACTAAGTGTTCTTACCACAATAAAAAAAAATAAGAAAAATGAAAACTAAGATTTCTGACCCCCTTGTTATCTGCCGTCATAATGCTTCCCATGAAAAGGTATTATTCCATGAAACCATTTTACTTTCTTCTCATAATATTTAAAATTTCAGTTTTTTGTATAGTTAAGATAGGTGTCTTTTATTTTTAATAATGCCATTCACTAACATATGTATTAACTCTGGCAACTGTGACAAATTTCAAACCTAATACTAAATGAGACCATTTTTGTTTCATACTTGAGTCAGAGAACATGAGACTAAATGTGTTAGCTATTTTTTTTAGTAACAGTAAAGCTCTCACCATTATGTCAAGAGAGTAGAGGGAAATGCAATGAATCATCCCCTACTTATCAGCCGAGCTGTGAGACGGTAGTCATCAGGGTACTGGCCCAACAAGGGTGGCAATTAATGGTGCACTAACTGGGTAAACAATTAACGAGTGTAATTAAAAGGATTCCGATTCTCATGTCTAATTGTTACCCCAGACAGCTGGATCACTTGCCTGGAGAAAAGCTCTGCTCTCCAGTTTTTGATAAGAAAAATGGAATCATTTCTCATTCTCATATTCCCTATGTGGATGATAAAGATAACTCTCTCAGGAACATATACATTGAGATAATTCAACTCTGCTAAGGTATGGTATGCAATTTAATTTTGAAAATCCTGTCAAAACATTATTCATCTCTAAGATTACTTTCCTCACTGTGGGATGATAATTTCCTGTATAACGAATCACTCAGAAAGGTTCCTAAGGAAACGAGACAAGAACACCAAACTAATTCCAGGTTTAATATGACAGTAAGTGGCACCGAGGAAGAAAGGGAAGGAACTTTACAGGAGATGGGCTAAAAATGATTGGCTTTCAGGATTGATTTTGGAACACACAGCAGTCATACATAGGTTAGCATCTTCCTTTTTCTTCTGTTTCTTTTGTCATGGAAATATATGATCATACGTCATCCCCGATGTCTGATACAGGGTTAATTACTACTTAATTACTTATTTTTCCCTTTGATGTAGCACGGTACTTATTTACAAGACAGCTGTCAAGATATAGTGTCAGGTTAGAAATGGAGGACACAGAAGCACCTGAGAGCACAAGTTCACATGTAAAATGGCTCCTGGGAACATCCTTCTCTTCTTAGATACACAGAAAATAAAAACACTTACAAATCTCTTTACACATGTCATCAATACCTCCTCTCCACCGAATGATGGAAAGATAGATTAACCTCTCTTTTCCCCCCCTAACTTTCTGCACTGTGAAAGCTCTTACAAATGAGCATGATTTACATTAATTTAAAAATTAATTTGAAAAATTAATTTAAATTAAAATTTAAAATTTTTTTAATTTTTTAAATTTAATTTAAATTAAATTTTACATTAAAAAAATAAATTTAAAATTAATCCACCCACTCGTCCTCCCCAAAACTGTTAGAGTAAATCGGACTTTGGGCCTGTCCCTTCCCTCAGCCAATTCTGCCCTGAGAGTGAGGGATCCAGGGACGTGTGTCTTTCGTGACACCGATTTTGAGACAGTGGGAAGCATAAACGCTATAGTTAGCCCATTCGAGTACACTTCAGAGCAGGCACGAGATCAACAGGCAGACCGGTGGCTGAGGACTGAGCTCATTATTAACAACATTTTAAAGTATATAAGTAATGCATGACATAAAATATGAGAAATGACAATATGAATTAAGAGCTAGCATTCAGTGATGCTTGCTCTCCACTAGGCTGTGTGCTGTACATTCTAATTTTAATCACAACAACTGGAATCCAGGCAGTGACACAGAGAGCCAGCCCGACTTTAAGCACAACACAGAAGCAATTTTATGTTTTAGGGAACAGAAATTTTAGGAAATTTTAGGAATTTCCTAAACATTTTAGGAAACATTTTGCTTGCAAAACTATCAAATTCTTTGTGTTTGATACCAAAAAAGCACTTAGAAAAGTATAATATACCTTGAAATCAAGGTAGTTAACATTTAATAGTGTTATTTTCTTGTTAAATATGCCAACAAAGGCATCATCAAGAATGAGAAATTTCTCCCAAAACGAATTAGCATATTTGCTCATGGAGTGGGGTTTTAAATTTTTTAATTATAGTTTTAATTAGGACAATAGTAGAAATAGATCGTAACATTAAAACAGAAGAAAAACAGGATTCCATAACATTCTGGGTTAAATGCTACTCTACATTTGAAGGGTAATTAACAGTATTTTTCTAGCAGTGAAAGTTCTGACCTGGCTTCAGAATTCCTTTAAAATCCTCACTGGCCAAGTGACCTCAGGCAAGTTGTCCTACATTCATTGTTGAGACAATTTATATGAAAAGCTTTGTAAATGGTAAAGCACACGATGAATGTTGCTAACACTAGGAGATGTTATTCACAACCCTTTTTATAAACTCATCAATCTCAAAGAGCATCTACCATGTGGAAACTGGTGCCCAGAGAGGATAAGACAGAGCAGCAGACAACACTCTCAAAGCTTCAAGTTGATTTACTGAATGAAGAAATATGTGGACACGATGGTAACTCTTTGTAGCAATAAAGAGCCTTTTCCTCCCAACATCAAACGCACCTCCGCAAGTTTCCTCAGGCATCTACCTTCTAGAAGGATTTGGGATGAGCTCTGTAAGCACAGAGGATGTTGCAGAGAATGGGTCCTGAAAATAGAGGGGAGACGCTGAGAACGCTGAGAGATATCAAAGCTTGAGCAATACAAATGACCTGAAACAATCTGGGGAGGGCTTTGGGACCCTGAATGCCCCACCAGCTGCACCGACTCTCCCAGGAGTCAGCATGACATCTGCTATCACTTTCTTGATATAGCACTTCACAGCACCATCCGGGTTTCAGAAAAGACATTTGATGAGGATGATGAACGGAAATGATACTTTACCAGTTCTTTCTGCAAAAAAAGATACCCTGAAAACCTCGAAGATCATTTCACAGAGGCTTCTCTGAGAGAAAGCAGTCATAACTGATTTACAAGAGAGCATCCATCATTAGATTAGGCAGCTTTCTTTTAAACATAGGTCCAAAAACGCATGTTAGACCCAAGATGCTTCAGAAATGAGCTCTGGTTTGGTATGTAGATTAGGTGCTCAGAATGTGAGTAGAAAGGTCTGTAACTTCTGTTTAGACAACTTCCAAATGCTGGAAGCCCAGTAAAAACAAGTACAAGAACCACTCATGAAAGAGTAGGGTTCTGAAGAGCTTGGCTTTGACTCTTTCTCACGTTTACTAACAAATTACGCCTTTATGCCATAGATGCTTCCTACTCTGAGCGCAACTAAAGAGCCGGCATCATCAGCATCCCCCCTGGGGCGGGGCTTGATATAAATGCACTCTCAGAACCTATCCCATTTACGGAATCAGAATCTGCATTTTAACAGATCCCCAGGTGATTTGATACATAACACAAGAAGCACCACCATGGATTACTCTTTCCTTAAGCAATAAAATAAAATCACATTGAATGTTTTTATTTTTCCTTTTCAGCACCAGTATTTTTTTCCTATAACTGCTTACACTCTACAGAGCATCCTACACTTGGAAATTATTTTGTTTCTCCTATTCAAAGGGGGCTTGGGGACACATTTCTTAAAGTCATTGGAGGTAACAGCTAATTGGTGGGAAGCATGCTTGTGTGAGTATGCATCCAGGCTATATCACTGATTAAAGAGGTCTTAGCAGGGACAGTGAAGACAGCAAGAGTGTAAGAAGTGCTTTAGAGATGTTTTATTCAAGCTATCATTTAAATTCATGCAAACACACCTCCACTCTTGTCCTCCCCCCTTGTGATCTCACTTGGCTTCAAAAGATACAGGCTGTTAGAGGATCCAGTTATTCCTGAGCAGGTGGGAGGGTGATGAGGAGCTCTTCAATCACTCATCTGCGAGGAGTTTGGGGATGTTTTGAGTATGAAAGTCATTATACGAAAACAAATCCTCTTCTATCACATTTTACTGGTGAGTAATTATTATGTTCTAGCAAGTGAGGAATTAACAGCACTGCCTTGCAGAAAGAGAGCACATAGATGCTTCCCCCACAGGAATCTGCAGGTGCCTTATTTTTGACTGCAAAATTCCGATTCCGATTCTGTGTTCGATTCTGGGTCTTACTTACCCTCTCAGAGAGCGAGGATTCATGATGACCTCCACCACCCCAAACTAAGTTAATAATTGCCATCCTGCTGGGAGAAAAATACCTGATTTGTAATAAGATGTTGGGTAAAGGAGTGATATTTAGTTGGCCTAGCTAGTTTAGTGCTTGGACCAATTCTCATGCCATGAAGATGAAAGCAGTCTTAGTGCTCTTATTCTAGTCTCCTTGCGTAAGCTCAGCTGTCATTTAAATGACGATCTGACATCTCTGCTTTACCCTTGTTTTAATACATCTTCCAGACTCCAATCTCTTTAACCTACCTAGAGTCCCAGTTTCCTCATTAATATGCTTCCACTGCCAATTTAAATTGTTTGCTATTTTACATGTGGATAAAGTCTAAACTCTATAGCTTATTGTGAAAAGATTACCACTAGAATAATTGCTGATCATTTGATAGTGTTTATTGGTGCCAAGTACCATAAAAACACTTTCCATATATTAACTCAGTTCACCCTCTGAGGTAAATTCTATTATTCTTCATTTTACCCATAAGGAAACTAAAGGAAAGAAAGTTTAAGAAACTTGCCCAAGGTCACGCAGCTAGAAAGCAACAGAGTTAGATTCCCAGCTCTGGGTCCACAGTGTAAAAATGTGTGCATGTTTAAGACAAAAATATCTCTTAAACATTACTTACATTTTAGATAAGGATCTTCATTACCCATTAAAAAAATTGTAAGATAAGGAGTAAATTTTGAAGACAAGGAATAAATGGAGAAAATAAAGATGGCTAAAGGCCATTATTTTTAATGCCTTATGTATAATTTTAAGAATATTCAGTGCTTAATTTAAAGTGGTAACAGGGTATAGCATATTATATTCAGTTCACATTTAAACTTGTATCTCCCTCCCTTTAATAGACAAATATACAAATGCAAATACTCTAAAACACATATATACTGTGGACTTCCTATGTTCTTTGTGTAGATAAAATGAGATCTACAAATTGATCTTATGAATATCCTAAGATCTAAGTATGAATAACCTAAAAGAAATGAGCACAGTTGGTAAAGCTCTTTAGCAATGCCACTGCCATATATATTTTCTCAGACGTGTAACAGTAAAATCCCAAATAATAGTGGTTTCAAGCAGGTAGGTTTTTTTTTTTCTCGCTTTAAAACGGAAAAATTTTGGCACCAGGTGGTCCACTTGGGTATAGTAACTCAAAATACTCATCAGATCCCATGGCTAAACCACACCATCCTTAGGATCTAACAGACCTTCCTCATTAAGGTTCGGGATGCCTTCTGGAGCTGAAGAAGATCACACTTGCTTTCCAGGTAGAAAAGTGGAGAGATAAAAGATAAAGAAAGGCCCTTTCCCTCTAAGATAACCCCATTGAAAGACTACACTGAATTCCTAAACACATTTTATTGGCTACTACTTGGTCACATGGCCCCATATAACTACAACTGAGTTCAGGATATTGGGTTTCTACTAGAAAACAGTAAAGAAAAAAATGACTATTTCTGTGTAATTTATGACCCTATTCATCCTTATGGTTTAATTTTAAAACTACTTCCTAAATAAAATCTTTCCTAATCCTTTCCTGTTGAACTTGACCTTTCCCTAGTGATTCACAGCATCCTGATTTGGAATACAAATAGTTTTAAGCAATTCTGTTTCTCCCATTAAATGATATGCTAGTGGGAGGCAGGGGTCATCAGTGCATGTAATTTATTCATGCATGTAGCAAACATGAATGGAGGGACTATTACGGGCACATCCCCCGATGTTTTGCATATAGAAGATGTTCAATAAATATTTGGTAAATTATGCAATTACACTGAAGTGGATTTCAAACACAATTTTAACAGCACTTAAGGTTTCACAACCCAATGAGGGGTCAAGGCAATCTGGGAATGTTTATGCCTCCTCCATCTGTGACTGCCAAAACTACTGCCCAAGGAGCTTGCCCTGGAATGAGAGCCCCGACTATGTGTGCCCTCAAGGGACCATCACAAAGGGGAAAGAGCTACTCAGAGGCAACACCCCATTTAGCACAGTTGATGCCATTAGGATGCACCATTCATGAGTATTTTCATTTAACAGAAAAAAAAATAATAATATTAAAATGCTTGGGGGGAAAATGGTAACATCGCAGCACTGAAATAATCTCTATAAGTATTGCGGTTCATAGATATTCTCTCCTTTATTAGTCCTTAGTTCTTCTCTGAGAATGACTCGGGGCATACAAAACAGAAACGCAAAAGAAAAGCTGGAATCTCTGTCAAATTCTTTTAAAACCCCAAACTAGAAAAAATATAAATGTTCTCAATTTCTTGTTTAACTTTGTTTTGCTTTGTTTTGTTTTCCTACAACACATTTCACAAAGACTGCTTTTACATTGCCATGGGGGAAGCATATTATTTGAATAAGTTCTGGGAAAGAAGTTGATTATACGCCTGTTTTACTTTTTACATTATTTTTTGCATGCCTGAAGTGTCACTGAAATCTCAAATACTCTTGCAAAAGAATGCTTTTCACAAACCATATATAGAAATGTGCATCTATATTTAAATTTCTATCATTTTAGAAGTACATAAAAATAATGAAGTTATCTATTAAAACAAAAATATATTTTTTCTGCTTATATTTATGAAATCCTTCTTACATATAACTTGGTGAAATATCATATTCTTTTCACATACACATAACAATTAAAAAATGTTTTGATCTCATTTTGAAACATTTTAGCCAATTTGGCTTCTAAGTATAATACGGTAAGACAAGTGACAGAAATACCCAATATATCATTAAAGCAAATGTGATCCAAGATTCATGTACTCATAGATATCAGAATTAAAACACAAAAAGATCCATTTCATCACTTACTTGTACGCAAATGAAAATCAAAGCCAAGAGAGATCAAATTACTTGTGCAAGGTCACGAAGAAATAATGTGTCTACTACAGATGTTTGGTATATTGGCATTTTAAAATTTATTAAGTGTTGCCAATCATTATGATGCAAAAATTTGAATTGTTTTCAAAATCAAATATGTAGATTGAAAGTATATTACATATAAAGAGTAAAGGTAGAAATCTGTACATTTACCAAGCTTGGAGACTCACAAAGCACACTGATACGTGAAAGACTATGAGTAGGCCTGCCGTAAAGAAACATAATTAACTTTATGTTTAAAGCTACCAATTCTCAGACACACTTGAGGACAACATTCCTTATCTTTCAACATCTTTTAACCTCCTGTGTCATCAGTGATTCCCCAGCACACTCTTTGGGAAAACTTGACAGCGATCTAATTCAATCTTGGCAAATCTCTGGGAAGAAGACATCTGCCGGTGTGATATTTATGCCCAGCTGTTTATTTAGATACCACCAGGACCCTCCCCCTACACCCTAATCAGCTTTTATGTGTCCTCTTCAATAAAAGCATCACCCAGATATTCTTGGACAAGCCAGGGAAGCGCTCAGGCTCCATGGGTCATGTGCATGTTATTCAGGCCACTGATACTTCCCTAGGTAGTAGAAATACATGTAACATTTAACTAACCACATTTAGCAGAACATCACTGGTGACTAATGGCTGGCTGCATGTTTTACATGCCAAGCGTATTTTATTTATCTAGCAAATACTCTTCTATGGCACTGACAGTGTGCCAGACACTATTCTAAGCGCTTTAGTAATCTGGATTTATTTAATCTTTATAACAACCCCAGGAGTTAGGTGCTGTGATTAACCTTGTATCACAAATGAAGAAACTGAGAGTCAGAAAAGTTAAGTAAATGGCTCTAAGCCACACCAGCGGTAAACTGCAGAGACAAAGTTTGAATGTAGATTTGACTACGGAGCTCAAGCAACACTTGAGAGAATTATCCCTATGATCTGCAGCTCCACCAAAGGAGATAGTGTTATATGACAGGAGCCCCTCAAAGCTCACCTTACCAACAGTCACATCTTTCTATTCGTGGCATGTAGCACAATCACATAATAGTAGATCCTATAATATTGATCCTAAAAATATTGGAGCAAACTCATTTGACTTTATCAAAGAACTGACAATCACTGAGAGTTTCTTATTGAAGGTTATATATTCTTTCATGCGGATAAAATGACTTTTTAGTAAGGGCTGGCACAATGAATTTTAATTACACCTCACCTTATTAATCATTAACTGAGTACAGGGTCTGTACAAGTTACCCTGATACTGCCTTGGAGATACAAAAAGCCATTCAGATACTTATGAGATAACTACTATTTTCTAGAATTGTGCTGTTCACTATGGCAGCCACTAGCCACATATGGACATTTAAATTAAATTTTAAACTAATTAAGTTTAAATAAAACTGAAGGGCTTCCCTGGTGGCGCAGTGGTTGAGAGTCCGCCTGCCGATGCAGGGGACGCGGGTTCGTGCCCCGGTCTGGGAGGATCCCACATGCCACGGAGCGGCTGGGCCCGTGAGCCATGGCCGCTGGGCCTGCGCGTCCGGAGCCTGTGCTCTGCAACGGGAGAGGCCACGGCAGTGAGAGGCCCGCGTACCACAAAAAAAAAAATAAATAAATAAAAAATAAAAATAAAACTGAAGATTCAGTCCCTCTGTGATACTTGTCACAGTTCAAATACTCAACAGCCACATGTGGCTACTGGCTACTGTGTTGACAGTGAAGGTATCAAACACTTCTATTATCATGGAAGGTTTTTTTTTTTTTTTTGAAGTATAACTGATTTTGTGGAAGGTTATTTTGAACAGCACTAGAGCTGCTCTTGAAAAACCTCAGCTAAGATACAGTTAAGCACCTGTAACTTCCTCTGCAAAATAACGGACAGGGTAACCTCACTGTAAATAAACAAGTCTTGGTCTCTTTATATAGCTTTTGAGGGATTATACATTCAAGATAAAAATACAATAATATTTTAAGATTATAAAAGTGGGTTTTTTGTGAAATTATTTAAATTCTGAAACTTCTTTTAAAAATGCAAGCTTTGATATTTTTTCAACTTCTACTTGGTGCTTTTTTTTAATGCCTGAATAGTTGCCCATATGCATGTCATCTTCTAATTTTGTAACCGTTATTCTGGACCTCATTTGACTGATATCACTCTCCTCTTCTCCCATAATAGCTCGGAACTGTATTAGTAATCTCACTACATGAAACCACAGTACTCTACTAGCAGGAGGCTGTGGTCAAGCCTGCTCATGAAGAAACCCAAAGCAGATGGAAACGGAAACAGAAATCTCTGGCCAAAGAACAGGGCAGGTAAAGAGAGGTGGCTCTGGCACTCACCCAAGTTGCACTTTAAGGTCTAGAATATTCTGCTTATATGCAAGGAAAAATGATTTCTGTGCTGATGTGGCTAGAGGTAGAAAAGGCAGCAAACACATAGGTGAGTGGATGTGTCTTCATATACCTTTCTGGTATATACACGGGGCTTACAAGAAATCAACTGTCTTGACAACCCCCTGTGCTTCTTCCTTATTTATACCTTCACGCTGCTTGTTTTCTGATACCAAAGAGTAAAAGCTACCTTGATCCAAGTCCAGGTGAAAAGTTCTCACCAGACACCATGGGCTGGCCCAGTACCATAGCAGACCCATGATCCATCATCAGTGGTCAGATTTCTACATTGGAAAGTAAACACATTATATTCAACGAGCCTAAAATACTCCATCATAGGAAGTGGCCAAATTCAGGAAGACTGTGTCTGTCCTGTGCTTTTACATGATGATTTATATTCCTGAGACCCCAGTCTATTTTGTTTGACATCTGAAATTAAATGGGGAGCATCCATCAGGAAGAGCCACAGCTTAATCTGCATCACTGGAAATGGATCCTGACGTGAAGTACAGCGTGTTGCATATGAGTGAGGGTCTTTAAGAAACACACCTTTCTTAGAGTAGACTGGCATAAGCAACGTTCTTATGGCTGGCAAAATAATTTAAGGTTTTTCAGGCAGAGATTGTTCCCTGAATGACCTAGTATGGAGACTTTAGTAAAGCACCTGAAGCCAGAGAGGACCAACTCCCATAATTAGAAGCCGCATCTCAAGGTGGTAGAGCTCCCAGCAAACAATGGACTTTGTACCTAGCATTTCCAGACATTTTTATCAGTTTATTAAAAACAATGAAAACAATGTGTACTTTGTGATAAACTGACTTAAAAACACAAGAATAACCTCTTTCACCCCCTGGCCTTCAAGGTGCCAGCTCTTTGATGTTTGCTCAGCTGTCTCCTCCAATGAAATAAATTTATTGTAGTCTGTTTAAAGTACCTTTTTGTCTCTCACCTACAGTCAGTGTTTCCTTGACTGAGTTAGCTGGGTATCTTGTTAATGTGCACATGCATCACCTGGAGAGCTTATTAAAATGCAGATTCTAATCAGGGATGCAGCAGGTCCAAAGCAGGGCCAAGACTCCATTTCTACAAGCTCCCCAGTCAGGGCTACGCTGCTCATCTATGGAACACGCTCTGGGCAGCAGGGAACCCAGAGCGTCTCTCTGTCCTTTTACACACATACCCTTGCTGGCCTCAGGTTTTGGTTTAGACACTGGTTTCTCTAAGTAGGCTTTCCAAAGCCTCACATAGTTCCTGGACATCCCTCAGGCTATCAATAATCACACTATATTCCAATTATCCATTTGCTTGTCTGAGAGTCTTGTTTGCCTTTGTCACCAAGCACCTAAGAGAATGCCTAGCATGCAGCAAGATATCAATACATATATGTTTAATTGATAAATGACTTATTATCATAACTGCAATTCAAAATTGTATCTCAGTAATATTATAAATTAAACCTACAAGTAATGGACTTTCAAACTCTGAATGTTAAATTATACATGCCAAGGGGCTGCTAAAACAAAGGCAGGTGGGACGTGAGCAAGTCTCACTGGTACGACTCCCTCAAACCCCACAAAACTGCAACACAAAACATGGTCCATTCCATGTCCCTGAATCCTGGTAATGACCTGGAAATGTGTTGAAAATTCAGAAGTTCAGGCCCAGACCTACTAATCAGACTTGGTATTTTAATAAGATTCCCCAAGAGGTTCACCTTGAAATGAAATCTAGAAGTGAACAAACCTAATCACTATAATTCCTTATTTCAGCTTTGTTTTCCATCAGATACATCCTGCAACTTCTAATGTGCACATGGAAGACCTCTGTGCTGTCTTCCTGGGACAGAGGCCACATTAACCAAAAACTCATTAAGAAGAGCCAGTAGAAACAGAAGCCATCTGTGAATGGAATCAAGCAGAAAATAAATTGAAGATAAACTTAAAAGCACTTTAAAGACATCTGGAGAGAAACTATATATCAACTGATGATCAAAAATGTTATTTTATAAAACAGACATTGCCTCTAACATTAAATGCTTCTAAAGAGACAAAGTGTTGTAAAAGTATGTTTCTTATTTTCCACTCAAGTACTGAAGCAGCCAAACTTGCTTGGTCTTTACTTTATGCATAGTTAAATCTGATGTAAATTAGTAAATAATGAACATTAATATTCACTCTCATCAAATTTCTAAAGGAAACTCCTTTTTGAAGCGTTCTAAAAATAGTTAATTAGAATATAACTGAACATGCCCTCCTCCAATATTTGTGACTAGAAATAAGTACAATCTGTCGAGTAGCAAGTTGTAAGTAGCCACTAATAAAATACATATTTAAAGAAAATCTATAAAATCAGTAATTATACAAGAGAATCTTATGAAATGACCAGAAGAAAACTTAAAATGAATTTGAGCATCAATTTAAACTTAAAAAGCCGAAGTAATTATGCCAGAGTTCCTTCTCTGTCTCTCTCTTTTTTTTTTGCAGGATGTTAATAAGAATTTGAAAATTCATTACTATGTAGGTCATTCTTAAAATATATTTCAATGGGTTTTTTTTAAGGAACAAAATGTCTTGCCTCTGGATTCAATCTTATTTCAAGAATATTCAACAATAACTATAACTGAATTCAACATTCAGCACTTCTCACTGCAGACTAGTTCTTCATACTCCATCTTCTTTTCATTCATCACAAACCATTAAAATACCTTCAGTCCCTTAATAAAGCTAATCATAATACAGTAATTATATGAATCATGCTTTGATTTGAAGAAATCCAGCAACCACTGATAGTTTGAAAATAGAATGAATATACTTTGAAATGAAGACATGGGTTTGCTTAACTTCTTTTTTCCTAATTCAAACAAGATTTTGACACTCTGATCCAACATGACTTCACCTAAAAACCATGCAGAAAAAGACTGTAGTTAAATTCTGCCTGATTCTAAGAGTGTAGCGTAAGGATACATGTTTCTGGGAGTCACAGCAGATTTGGCTACCCCACTTTTTTATGATTATGCAATTAAAATTAGATTTTCTCCAAATGGATATATCCATTCAACAAATATTTAGTGAATAATTATGTACCAACTGTCCTGAAAGGATAAATAATAAAGACCTGGACCTAATTTTACATAGCACATTAATTCTAAGTCAATAATTATGCATATGAAAAATGAACAACTTATATGTAGTTTAAAAGTTGAGAATGTCCAAGAAGATGATTCCATTTATGGCAAAAGGAAAATCCAGAAATACTTTTTTAAATTCTTAATTTTGTACTAGTTTCTTTTACCACTTTGGCATGACCCAAGTCCAGATGAAGGACTGTTAACTCCTTTCTCTCCTTTAAATACAAAGATGATGCTATCGGGTGGCATATGTTTGGACTCATTTTTCAAATAGTGACCCACTTCAGCTTCTTTAAACAACCAAAAGGTCTGGTCTGTGCAGTGACACAGGGATACCTGATGACAAAGAATGGGTGCAAGCTGAGGCAGGCAGAACGGTGGTAACCTTAACCCCACCCTGTTTGCCCAAGTGCCAATCTAATTGCTCCTCCACACAAAACCATACCAGTTCCTCAATGAGTATAAATCCAGAAATTAGAGCACTATCTCCAAACTGTGTTCTCCATTTTCAATACTAAGCATTCTTCAATACTAAGCATATCTATTTAGATAATTTAACTTCATAAAACCACAGTGATATAAATGGGGAAATGTAATTGAGAATACCCTTTTAAATCTTGGGATTCTTTTAACTCCTGTGCTTTGGGGGAGAGGACTCCAAAACACTGCTCTACACATATCCCCACTCTACTTCTCCCACTCCGCAGAAAGTTAGAATTTGCTTTCAAACTACTTACATTTTAAAATTACATATGGAAAAGTCTCATCTATCTGTTATGTCAACTTTATCTCCATTATCATACCATCCAAAAGGATGCCACTAATATGGTAATCTTTGGAACACTTTCCTGAAAAAAACTTGGAAGATAATGGCAGAGTTGGATTTAACATACAATTTTTTAAAAAATACATTAAAAAGTACCAACCATAAGCAAAGTCCTGAAATATAAAAATATATCTTCTTTGAGCCCAGATTCTCTGCATTTTATCCTTACTATCTCTGGTAGACTGTATCACCACTTGACAAACACCCTAGTTTCCCCTCTACTCTGTTGAACACAGGAGTGGTAGTGTGACTTGCTTCAGTCAGTGAAACGTAGCTGTAAGTGGTATGTTTCACTTTTGAGCTGGACTTTTATGAACCAGATTATGGTACCCTGTCTCCTTTCCTTCTGCCACAAGACTGACAATGTTCTAAACAGCGACTGTTCTGTCAGACTGAACTCTGGATTGAAAATGTATAACAGAGGCACTGCCAATCCACAAAGACATATATTGTTAGCAAGAAAGAAATCTTTTGTAGATGTTATTGTTGTAAGTCACTGACATTTGGGGATGTTTATTAATTCACCATAACCTGACCTATCCTGACTGATACAGCCTTCTCACCTTCCAAGTCTGACTCAATACTCCCAATCCTACCCCAGGTATATTTTTCCTCTCCCTAAAAAAAAGACCATACAGTAAGCAAGAAATGGAAAACCATTTTACTCAAGTAAATGTATGGCAGTGTTAGGTATGAAGAATTTGAACTTTAATGAGGATGCAGGACTAAAGACAAAAAAAAAGCAGCTCCTAGAAGAATATCTGCCATTCCAGAATGGTAAAAAGAAATAAGTATTCTAGTTGGATCAGAATAGTTGAAGAGAGATAGTTTCCAGACCTCTATTCATAAAGGCAGCTGCCCTAAAGTGCCTTCAAGTTTATTTCAGATCCCACTGCTGAAAACTTTAATCTGAATTCAGCATTATGGGCAGCATTCCAGACAAATGAGATTTATACAGATGACTAAATAGGCATATGCAATTACTCTATTGGTCTAAACAAGTCAATCTTATTATGGAATTATAGGTCACCATTTAGAAACTACAGGTTCTAAAATTCATTAATTTACCCTAAAAATACATTTTAGGAAACGGACTGTATTCATCTAAAGCAATTATGTGACATTTATCATTCTATAATTATAGCAAATCTCTTAAATTTAAAAAAAATATTATAAAGAAAATTTAAATTAGAATTTTTTTTTAATTTTTATTGGAGTATAGTTGCTTTACAATGTTGACTTTACACAAAAACAACTTTGGAAGAAATAAGAAGGCTTGAAAATGACCACTTTCAATTTCTTTAATTAAAATTCCATTTTCTCTATGCAGAATCAAGCCTAATAAAATTTTACTTACATATGTCCCTTCAATAAAACACATTTGTACTTAATAATGCTGATGAAATCCTACATTAATAGTTAAATATTTATCAAATATTGACTTAGTGACAAAACAAAAATGAAGATGTATCTTGCCTGAGATGATTTAAAAATACATGAAATTGTCTCTGCTTATCTAAAGAATAATATCTTTGAAGGACCTTTAACAGTAATGGATGTGCAAACAGTCTCTAATGTGCCCACAATTCATTGTCCTGGTCTTCATGTCCTCGGGTAGCCTCCTCCCCTTGAGTGTGGTTGGGACTTGCTTCCAAAGAATAAAACAGGGCAAGGGTGATGGTTGTCATTTTCATGACGACATTACAAAAGACTGTAACATTCGTCTTGCTGAGAAACCTTCCCCTTTGCTGTCTTTCAAGAAGCAAGATGTCAGGTTGTGAGCTACCCTAGGGAGGGCCACTTGGCAAAGAACCAAGGGCAGCCAGCATCCAGCCAATGGGCAGTAAGTATCCCAGATCCTCAGTTCCACAGTCTGCAAAGGCATGAATTCCACCAACAATCCTGTGGGTTTGGAATCTGATCTTTCCCTAGTAAAGACTCAGTCGAGAACCCAGCCCTGGCCCACACATTGATTGTAGCCTTGCTGAGGACATATCAAAGCCATGCCAGACTCTGACCCACAGATATTGTGAGATAATAAACGTACATTGCTTTAAATCTCTACATTTGTGGTAATTTGTTACAGAGCAATAGATAACTAATACAATGGAATTCTCTGCTTTGGGGGTTGTTGTTTTTTTCGTTTGTTTGCAAAGAAAAAAAAAGAAAAAAAACTCAAGCTGCTTCACTTCGATCTAAACTTTAAAAAGAAGTCAAATATAATATCTCATTTTTGAAATTACCCATGAAAACTGGCAACCACTCTGTTGAATAAAATGTTTAGCAGGTTACTCAAAAAACTGATGGGTTCTTTCCTTCATGATGATTGTTTGCCTCTCCCTATTCTACCCGACGTTTAGATAATGCCACTTGCTCCTGATTATACCTTGCCTGGCTTTCTTTCTTGATTTCTGGCCTTTAATTCTACAGTGACTGCTTTGGTCATCTGATTTGAAGAAAGTTTGTTATTAATCAGTCAACAACCCAAGTATAGGGAAAATAATTGATGAAAATCTACTTCTCTGTCTTTGTAAATATAAATTTTACTTTTTAATTTTAATTTGATTCGTGGGTAGGCAGCAAAGCTATGCCCAAAGTTGGAGGACAATTTTCCTCTCTGTTAAGATCATAATAGTTCACAGTTAGCACCTAGTGTTAGTGATAGACCAAGTTATTTAATTCTCTGAAGTAGGTCTGATAATTATCCCCATTTTGCAGAAACGTAAACAAAGGGCACAAGACTTTTAATTAAAGCTCTTAACAATTATCTTATATTTGTTTTCTATTACATTGCTATGGTATAGACGCAGTCCTGATTTTCAAAGATTACAGATTATTGGAAAGAAAGAAAGTAGGAAATCACTGAAAACATTAGCTTGAAGACAATTTCTAGCAACATGTGGATGATTTACATGATAAGTCCATAATATTGATTTCGTACATATGTACTAGTCCATTTGTTTCTCCTGTTAGATTCTGAGACTACTCTTAAAAAGCTAGGAGTGGGCTTCCCTGGTGGCGCAGTGGTTGAGAGTCCGCCTGCCGATGCAGGGGACACGGGTTCGTGCCCCGGTCTGGGAGGATCCCACATGCGGTGGAGCGGCTGGGCCTGTGAGCCATGGCCGCTGAGCCTGCGCGTCCGGAGCCTGTGCTCCACAACGGGAGAGGCCAGAGCAGTGAGAGGCCTGCGTACCACAAAAAAAAAAAAAAAAAAAAAAAAAGCTAGGAGTTATGTCTTGTTCATATTTTTTGTCTAATCACTTGTAAAGAAGAAAAGAAAGAAGAAAATGAGCTTGTGTTGGTTAAAAAACATTGTCATGATTCTTTGATGCTTCTACAACTGAGAGGTGTGAGCATGTCCTCTCTCTGAATCTGGTTATGCTTGTGACTGCTTTATTAAAAAGATCAGGGCAGAAGTGATGCTCTGTGACTTCCAAGGCAGGTGATAAAAGGTTATGCAGTTTCTTTCTTGTTTGCTGGGACATGCATTCTTGAAGCTTTGAGCTGTTCTTTAAGGCAGTCAGTGAACCCAAGACCACCATACAGTAAGGAAGCCCAAGCCACATAGAAAGGCCATGGGTAGGCTTTCTCGTAGACAGTCTCGACTGAGTCCAGCCTTTGAACTGTCCCAGGCCAGGTGCCATACATGTGAGTAAAGTCTCCAGATGAGCCCAATGCCCAGCCATTTAAGGGACCTGGAGCCCTTCAAATGTTCTCAAAGCACCAGATACTTTGGAGGACAGAAAAGCTTTCCCCATTATGCCATGTCTGATTTCCTGATCCACAGAATGCTAGACTGTAATAAAACAGTTGTTTTATACTACATTTTAGTGGTTTGTTATGCAACAGATAATAGGACAGTGTTCAATAACAGCTTGCTGAATGATTGATTCTCCGTTAGGTTAGAGGTTCCACTGAGTAAAACTAATGAAAATTGAAATAAAAGAAACCTATGTGGCCTCATGTACCTTACTGAATTCTTTCCCTCTCTGGTTAGCAACGCTGGTAAGCAGTTTCTTGAAGTTGTTCTTATGACATTTTCTCCTGCCAGTTCATTTAATTCATTTAGTAGCCAATATTCATGCATGGACTCTTGCACCCAATTCATCATCTGAGAAGTTTTGACATGTATGATGTTAAGCAGATTAACAATGCCTATGAGCAAGCTGTGTACAATACAACTGAAAAGATTCAGTTTGAGGCTGCATATGAACAGTGTCATGGAAAGATATACAGCAGAGTCCTCTCCAAAGAGCTTCTTACTTCTTTCATTGGGTTATACTAATGTGTTTCACTGTGTGTCCATATGTGGCAAGTTAAATGGAAATTAGTATAACTGTCCAAATAAATAAAGTACCAAATATATCTGCTGAAATTTTTGAGGGAAGAGTAATTTTAAGGCCGTGTTATCTGGAATATTCAGTTGAAATCCTCGTTTTGATTTTTTTTAATTAAGGAATTATAGTGAACTAGTCCACTTGAAATTGAATAATTTACTCTGCATTTATAACTTTAATTGTTTTCAAGTGGGTGATTATTATGATATTCTCTCTCAGCCACAGAGTTTTTAACTATTCTTTAGGAAAAAACAGTTACATATTCACTCACATGTTAAAATCACCACCTCTTGTATCATCCACCTACTAGCCATATCTTTGGAATATTCTAAACATCATTTGAACAAATTTTCACATTCAATTTATCTGGAATATTTTGGGAAGAATTAAAGGCCAGAAATCAAGAAAGAAGCCCAGGCAAGGTATAATCAGGATCAAGTGGCATTATCTAAACATCGGGTAGAACAGGGAGAGGCAAACGATCATCATGAAGGAAAGAACCCAGCAGTTTTCTCAGTAATTTACTAAACATTTTATTCAACAGAGTGGTTGTCAGTTTTCATAAGTAATTTCAAAAATGAGACGATATTATATTCGACTTCTTTTTAAAGTTTTAGTTGAAGTGAAGCAGCTTGAGTTTTTTTTTGCTTTGCAAACAAATGAACAAAAAAACAACCCCCAAAGTAGTGAACATTTTCCTCCCTGTAGGCCATTGATTTGCTTTTAAAAAACTTTTTAATTATGAAAAAATTTAAACATATAGAAAAGTTGAAAGACTAATAACTAACACTCATATAACCATAACCTAGATTTGGCAAATGTTTCCATATTACACTTATATTTTCTGCCTAAACCATATCAAAGTAAGCTGCAGATGTCACAACACTCTCCTTAAGTGGAAAGTGATATTTTAAAACATTTGTCTGTGGATTATTTGAATTTTTGGAACTATTTGACCTGTCCAGGTGATTTCTCAGATGAAATCACCATTGTAAAGTTATAATATCTTTCCAGTCTCTTAAACGTCATGAACTAATCAGCAGAACCAAACAGTGATATATTTTTCTAAAGCCTTCTAAATTTGGAAAAAGACATTGAATTTTTTTAAAAATTGCTTTTCTGGAAAGGTTCAGAGTTGAATAGCTACTTCTTTCTTTAAGTGGTCAGATTAAGGAAACACACATCCCCACTGCAAGCTATGGAATAATTACACTGCTATTTATTACTTTTCAAACCCATAATTACCCATAAAGAAGCATGTAGAAATAAAATACTGGGTTTATATTTGACATATAAAAAGCTCTGTTGTTCAGCAACAAAGATATCAAGCACCGCATTTTATAAAATTGGTATTTTGTAATTATTTAACTTAGGGCCAACTGTTTTTTTAAGAGGGAAACAATGAACTTCTCATAAGCAAGTTAGAAGGAACAATTTCAGGCTGAAATTGCAACACTGCCCTGATTTCAAATCTCTGCATGAAATCTAATTTTCATTTATAGGCTGAAAGTGAGACCATGTGAAAAGAAAAATTTGTTACCAAGTTGTTGGGTTTTTTTTTTCAGTAGCAGATTATGAACACAAGAGCTTTTAGATTAAGAGATTTACATGCCTTTTAATCTTGTTCTCATAAACATGTACCTAGAAAAAGAAAATCAAATATTCTCTTTGATTTTTGCTCACATTCTTTCCTTCTCTTGCTTTAGTAAACATGCTGTTTATATATAAATTTCTTACATTTTTTTCACATCCATATGTGAGTCACACATGATGAAGCATCTGATTATTTATTCCTTTTTTAACTAGGTGCACTGTGGGATATCTTTTATCTCAGTGCCTAAATTACTATTGCCATATAATAATAGTGCTCAAATTATCTAAGAACAGCTTCCACTAAAGATTTATTTTTAAAAGGAAATATTCATTTGTCCTTATACTGCTTTTTTCCTATAGAGCACACAAAAATTGTATGACATAGTGCATTCCCAGAGACAATGATCACAAATTAAGTTATTAAAATGTTCTTTATGAAGCATCCTTTAATACATCTGGATGGCAATTATCATATCCTTTGCAAATAATCACTGTGATCATTCTGAGAAAATGCATGTGTTCTCTTCAGTGCTGACACTTCTTTGGTCCCTATGATTCACCTGCTCATTCCACAACAAGCATCGACCAGCAGCCCTGAGAATGGCCCTTCACCATTAATTGGAGAAGTCAGAGGAACTGAGTTGAACAGCCCCTTGGGAAATTCTCTTTAATAACTTACCACATTAAATTCATCATATATTGTTACGGTAGGAAAAAAAAAAAAAACAGTAGAATAGGAATAGGCTCAAGGCCGTACAAAATAGCCCAGAATGGAGACAGCATTACACAGACAAAAGTAAATTCATGACAATCGATCACAGGTAGGAAATGGTGACTCTCATTAATCATTGTGTGCTTCCCTCGGTCTATCTGCAGCACCTTCATCTGGTCACATGTATGTCAAATGTCCGGCCATTAAGATAAATTAATATATTTGGATGAAGATAGAATGTTTCTCCCTAAACAATATCTATCATGAGTTAACTTTTCTACAGTTCACCTACAACAAAATCTAGTCTTGATTTGAAAAAAAAAAAGTAAATTGTTGGGTTCCTTTAGCTATATAGTTTTCAGTTTATTAATGTAATCAAGTTGTTAAAGAAATGCAAATTTGCACTGCTTAGCTTTTGCATTTATCTGTTTAAAGCGTATACTGTGAGAAACTTAAACATCCATCCAATTAGAGTGTAATACTGGAGAAGCTGTAACAGTGAACCAAGTGATCAGTGAACTCAGTCATGCACTTTTGAGGTGCTGCCTGTCTGGACAGTGCAACTGGGGCAAAGCCCGACCTCTTCGTCCATGTTAAGAATTACTCCTGTATGTAGGGCCTTTTAAAATCTCTACCTTTATGAAATAATTGAGGACCATCAAAAATCAACCCCACTATCTTTGGGGAACCATTTTAGATTTTTGTTATGAAAAGTTCAAGCACTTAATATAATGTATGAAATGTAAAATTACAAATTTAATACATAAATATTCATATGGATTTTTGTTAATTTTCCCTAGATTTTGAAGTTATTTGGAAATGAGAAATTTATTTCTCAAAGACTAAATAAACAAATAAGAGTCGGGGTACTGGGTACTCTTTTAAAATGTTTGCTTTTGCCAAAAAAAATAGATAAATAGCTGCTTTGACTCCTTGTAGGTGAAATAGCACATACAAAGTGCTATTTTATTGGCCTGTTTTATCCATTAAGTCATAAGAACAAAATATATCAAGTACCTAAAGACTGAATCAATTATTTTAATAATCTTAAAGAGCCAGTCAATCGAATAGAGAAATCAAGTCCATGGCTGAGCAGTTATAACTATGACAGCTGAAAATAATCTATATTTGTCAGTGAAGCAAACTATGTTGACAAGGATTTTGTTTACTCAGACTTGAATTCCATCCTACTGGAATTTTCAGATACATTGAATAAAAATGAACATTTAGTTTAAAAAGTCTAAACTGAAATGATAGGAAAGGGTTCATTTTTTCATAAGAGACTCTTAAAATTTCAATATGTATTTAGAAATCCTTAGCACAAATAGAACATACCTGAAATCTGCCATTTCTTTGCCAACCCTCTACAAAGCAGTCAGGTATAAAGACCCACAGCTCCACTGACAGCAAGATCATTTGCATTTGCAGGTAGTCTTTCTTCCCATTATTTCACCTGGACTTTGCATTGAAGCCACTGCCTCGAGAAGCACGGGGGCGGGGGTGGGCCACACCTCCTTACCCAATGGCCCATAGTGACCAGTCCAGTCTTCGCTATGCCAAAGGAGAGATTCTGTTTTTAAATGGCTTAGGATTCAGATTTACCTTTTTAAAAACACTTGCTTCTCTTCAGACAGTCTCTCACTGCTTATCTAGAGTCATAGTGACTTCCAAGATAAAATATGTCACCAGTGCCTTTTTAAATGCCTCTATGGAAACTAAATCCAAGATCTCTACACTAGGACAGCTCTGATCAGAAACCAACAACTGGATTAGAAGGACAAACCTGTCAATGTTTTCTACCAGCTCAGTGTCTAACAGTAAAGAGAGCAGAGTATGCCTTGCAGTGTGACGCCTCCCTCTCTTCTCAGAGTAGCTTGGACTGAAAAGACGACAACTCTACCTACCAGCTTCATTTTTTTTTATTATTACACACTTGCTCCGTTTCTTCTCTCAGTGACTCCTCAACCTGGATATATAAGTATCCCCATCTTACAGGATTGATGGAACAGCCATTTGAATCTAGGTGTTCCTGACTTTTAGACCCATGCTCTTTTCCTACACCAAGCTGCTGCAACAGAAAAACTGGATGAAGTGAGTTACATTTTCTTTCATGTGCCAAATAACTTTATATTCTATCCACTCCTGCTGTCACCCACCCACATTCTCCCCCTAAAATTTTTTTTAAAGAACTAGACATGAGCAGTGATTTGTGACAGAGTGAACGGGATATTGTAACAGTAAAGTCAGGGCCATGAGATTAAGAGCCAGATGTTACTGGTTTGAGTTCGGTCTACGCCACACTTGCCTGTGAGAACTTCGGCACATTTCTTACCTTCTCTAAGCCTTAGTTAACCCATTTGTTGAAGAAAGCTAATTTTGCCCATAATGGTGGATTGTTGTGGGGATTAAATAAGATAAGGATGCTAAAGTTATCGTGTAGAACTTGTTTATTTTAAAAACATAATGTGTACGATTCCACAAGAATGGGAATTGTATACAGTGATTTTAATTACTGGTGATAACGTCCCCACAGAAACTGTATGTGGGGTGAATCCACGTGTGACAAGAAGTGCTGCAAGACCAATGGAGGAAGGCCGCACCCACTTCCCTTCAGATCTGACCATGTCGTCGAGCCTTGCTTTGCTCAAAAGGTCATTTGAGAGTTTATAAAAGTGATTGATGTGTTTGTGATTAGGAGAGAAGAATGAGTATTTATTCTTGTTATCAGCAATAACAAAAAATTTACTTAGAGATTAGTCCAGCTCAATTTCTATATTTCTTCAGGATAAGCACATGTATTTGATTCATTCTGTTTTTAAAAATTATCCAGGTTGGGCTTCCCTCTCAGCAGTGGCTGAGAGTCCGCCTGCCGATGCAGGGGACACGGGTTCGTGCCCCGGTGTGGGAAGATCCCACATGCCGCGGAGCGGCTGGGCCCGTGAGCCATGGCCATTGAGCCTGCGCGTCCGGAGCCTGTGCTCCGCAACGGGGAGAGGCCACAACAGTGAGAGGCCCGCGTACCGCAAAAAAAAAATTAAAAAATAAAAATAAAAATAATCCAGGTTGACAACAATATGAATGGGAACCAGAGAAATAATTTAAAGTTGAAGTCATCAAGACCTCCTTTTTTAAAAGCAAAGAACTATTACTATGAGCAAGGTGTGAGGCAAAGAATATAGGGCATCTCACTGTGCAAAGTTACCACTTCTGGGTGCCTCATCTTATGCCAAAGGGTGTTAGACAGAATATTTAAAATCTTCTGGCCAACCTGCAACACATAGGTAAGATGCCCTCTAGGGTCATGGCAGATAGCTCCCATTCTATTTGTACATCTTCTGTGGCAATGTGCACCTGATTTCTCCAGACAGATTGTTCCATTTTATCCTTTAACAGAACATTCTCTCTTATGTAGAGGAGAGATATTTCTAAAACACCTGCTTATAGAGCCTCATCCTTACCCCTAGACCAAAACTAAGTACTAGATAATAAGACTCCCCTTCCACATGACAAGTTTTATCAAATTAAAGAGCCTCGCTATGTCTCCCTGCGTCTTCTCTTTCTCAGGGCAATCATGTTCCCATTCATGGGGCACAGCTTACAGTCTTTTATTCTAGCCCATACAGTCTTGCATATCTTGGCACCTGCCATGTTTGCCTTGTCTGCTAGCTCTAGTTCAAATGCCGAGGCAATCTTTTACTCTACTTCCTCTCCCTCCCCAATCAATAAACTTACTAAGTATGGCTGAGTGCACAACTTCCGGGGGAAGAGCGGAAAATAACAGGGACAACCAAAACAAAACACAAAGCCAGGGAGCTAGTGGGTAGAGCAAAGGGCTCCAACATTTAAAATGAAACTTGGAGGCACATGAGACTTTGCAATGCCTGACAGACTACAAAACAAAGAATTTCCCCCAAGATTATTTTCACCCAGAGGTTTCCAGGAGATGGAGAGTCATTACAATGGTTTCTCCACTTGTCCTCCCCAAAAGGTTTGTACACAAAGGGGCTCAAGTTTCTTTGCAGCAGTCTAAGAGGATCCACTCGGTCTACAACCCAGCACATGTTAATTTTTAATCTAAAATAACAGGGGGGAAAAAGTCAAGCTTTAGAAATGAAACATTTTCACCCTAGCTGAATTTTTGTTTTCTGTTTCATTCTAAAGAATCACCATTAGTCACCTTTCTAGAGAAGCAGAAGGAATGTAGATGTAATAAAACTGAGAATTTTACCGTGCAGAATGCAAAGTCTGCTTATGAAACTCTCGTAAATGAGTGGTGCTTACCAGAAAACTTATGTGAGATCTCAAGTGAAGCAATTTTACTGATTTTCCCATGGCTTCTGTTTTAATGAATTGCTACCATTTATTGGGCATCATCAAGCCCTAGGTTAGGTACTTTAATCTGCATGGGAGTCTCTTGATTTCTCCCCATAACTGTCTTATGAAAGAGATGCTAGAATCCCTACTTTAAGTTGGATGATGTCATATAACTAATAAGTGATGAAACTTGGAGTTGAACCCAGTTTTCCTCAATACTTCTTTTAACCATTTTACTATACTTCTCTATTAGGTTTAAAATTAATTTCTATTTTTATTTTTTTAAGTTAATTTCTATTTTTAGAACTTGCTATCAAACATATCAATATTTTTTAAGAAAACGTATAGCAAGATAGCCATATTTAATTCCATGGACTCTCTAAATATGTCACTGAACCCCAGGGCAGCACATTCCTAAAGAAAATAGTTTGCAGTAACACACATGATATAATTATTTATGATCTCATATTTACAGCCAGTAACTATTTTATACTATTTGAAAATGAATATTCTACTTTAGTTAAGCATATTCAGGATAATAATTGTGCTTATTGTCTGAAATCCTGAAATTAAAGCATTGTTCCTGTTTAAAATATAAACAACAAAACAAAGGATCTTAGATGCACAGCACAATGTACAAGATAAAACCTCCCTCCTCCCCAAGAGTAAGCAACAGGTCAGAGCCCAGCATCTCTTCTTTGGGATCTGGTGCCTTCACTAATTTTTTCTGAAAGTGGTACTTTCAATACCGTACTCCCATCTGGGTCCTAGATCAAAAGCTACAAATATTCTCATGTTTATTTCATCATAAAAGATTTATTTCTTTAAACTCTCATCTTCCCACCTATGTCATTTTCTTTTCCTTTTCACGGCTGAACTTAATGAAGAACAGTTTGGACTAGTTCTTATTTCCTCCACTCCAACTCATTCCTTAATCCATCACAATTTGACATCTCTTCCATCATTCTACGAAACTACTCTTACAAGGTCAATAAGACTTAACTGCCGAGTGCAGTGACCTATTTCTAGGCTTCATCCTATATGTTCTTTCTGCAACATGACACTCCTGACTCTGTATCTTTCTTAAAATGCTTCCCTGTATTGTTCAGATCATCACGTGCTAATGATTTTCTCTCTCCTTTCCTTCTACCTCTGCCTCTCCCCCCCACCCTCCTCCATTCTCTCTTCTGTTCTCATTCCCCCATTTTCACTCTCATTTCTTGTTTCTTCTCAGTCTCTATTCTTGGCCCCTTTTCTGCCCAAACCCTTTAATATTGCTCTTGCTCAGAATTCATCTTTGACATTCTCTCCAAGTAATCTGTTTTGTTCAATCATCTCATCTCTGCCCACAGCTTCCTGGATCAAACTACACGACGCGCAGAGAGTAAACTTCACAGCCAGAGGCCCTACTTACATGGTATACTATCTACTGGACATCTCCTGATGTCATTCTCTCCAAAAATGGACTCCTGTTTCTTTCACTAGTTTCAATCCCAACGTGTTCTTCCTCCTGTATTTCCTATCTCATTAGATGTGTCCACATCCAGAGTCTCACCTTTTATAAAGTTTTTTTTTTCCCTTGCATGTTTTTTTTAACATCTTTATTGGAGTATAATTGCTTTGCAATGCTGTTTTATTTTCTGCTGTATAACAAAGTGAATCAGCTATACGTACACCTACATCCCCACATCTCCTCCCTCTTGTGTCTCCCTCCCACCCTCCCTATCCCACCCCTCTAGGTGGACACAAAGCAGCGAGCTGATCTCCCTGTGCTATGCGGCTGCTTCCCACTAGCTGTCTATTTTACATTTGGGAGTGTATATATGTCCATGCCACTCTCTCACTTCATCCCAGCTCACCCTTCCCCCTCCCCGTGTCCTCAAATCCATTCTCTACATCTGCGTCTTTATTCTTGTCCTGCCCCTAGTTTCTTCAGAACCTTTATTTTCTTCTTCTTTTTTTTTTAGATTCCATATGTATGTGTTAGCATACGGTATTTGTTTTTCTCTTTCTGACTTACTTCACTCTGTATGACAGTCTCTAGGTCCATCCACCTCACTACAAATAACTCAATTTCATTTCTTTTTATGGCTAAGTAATATTCAAATCCTTCCTCTACATAGTAACTGGTAAATTTGAACTCAGAAAAGTCTCTTGAATCTTGCTTTCTTCTCCACTTCCATAGCCATCATAGTCATTTAGAATTTTCTGTCCATCATGGTAGCCACTAGCCACATGGGGCTATTTAAATTAAAACTAATTGAAATTAAGTATAATTTAAAATTTAGTTTCTGGCATCACTTCACCCTCCTCCAACCTATCGCCACATTGCTGTCAGGGCTAAGTTTTGAGAAAAACAAACCATCCCAAGTAAATCACTTGATTAAAATTCCTCTCTGATATTTTATCACACAGAGAATGAAGTTCAAAAAGACTTGGCACGGGATACATGGTTCTTCACAACTGAGCACTACGATCTTTCCAAGGTATTTCCTACAGCCCTTGCCATATACCTTACTCAACGTATGAGTGGAACTATGTCCCCCAAAATTCATACGTTGAAGCCCTGACCCCCCAATGTGACTATATTTGGAGATAAGGCTTATAAGAAGCTAATAAAGGTTAGATAAATGTTAAGATTCCTAAGTGTTATAGATGTCAGGCAACGTGTACACAATTCTCAACTAATAAACTCAACATCTTTTAAAACAATATGGTAAAAATTGGACTGTTGTTTAAAAATTATAAACAGAAAGTGATTGTATCTTATCTAACATGAATTCAGAGCAGGAACTATCACAGATTTCCGAAGTTCACTTCCTTCCCTGCAAAGCTGTACATTTATCCTTTCTCTGCTCCACTCGAAAAACAAGAGCAGAAGTCTAAGCGCTCTGCTGATCGTCACACCATTTATTCATATTCATATCTCCCTCTAAGACTTCGCAGTGATGAACCAGGGATTCCTGGCCATTCATTCCAGCTGTCTAGGGCTCCAAAATTTCTGTCATCTTAGCTCTCTGTATCATCTATAAAATGTTTTTAATGATAAAATAAAAAGAAGTATATATGGTGAGGTTTTTAATAGGTGTTAAACCTATTTGTGGGTTATTCTTATCTCTTCACTCTTTGGTATGATTGTAATGATCATAACGAAGGGGAAAAAGAAAATAACGATCAAGTGAGGAAGTGAACTTGATCTTTAACACTACCAGCTATTTGACCTTGGAACAGTTAACTTTATGTCCTCGCTTTACTCATCTGTAAAATATGTGATAGTACTTACCTCATAAAGATGACGTGACTATTAAATGAATTAGACTAGTTTCTGACTTCTAATAAACTCTAAAGCTTGTTAGCTACTACTGAAGCTCGTTCCAGCACTTAAATTTCTGAGTGATTCAACTCACTTTCTGAGAAAACTAATAACACATTGTCATGATCATCCATTTAAATCTTAGTTCAGTTTTCTTTTCAAAGAAACTAAGTCAGTGATAGTTCAGTAGGAAAGAGACTGATCATTT
Organism: Hyperoodon ampullatus; assembly: GCF_949752795.1. Classification (NCBI taxonomy): domain Eukaryota; kingdom Metazoa; phylum Chordata; class Mammalia; order Artiodactyla; family Ziphiidae; genus Hyperoodon; species Hyperoodon ampullatus. The sequence continues at coordinate 4,939,210 of NC_136929.1, read as the reverse complement.
TTGATGTCAGTAGAGATGCAGAGAAGTAAGACTTCTGAACTTCGGGTTTCCTATGGGACACAGGCCCTGCAAGTGAAGCTTCCAGACACCAGGAGAGGATTCAGCCAGATGAGAGCAAGAAGGCACGCTGACAGGAAGAAGAGGAGACCAAGGGGTGAAGATTCAGAGTTTTGAGCAGAGCCCAATTTCCTTCTCAAGCAGGGCAGAGCAGCTGACATATAAAATCCCAAAGTATTTCCAAAGAAGTAATTATTGCATTCACCCATCACGCACACATGTAGATACACTACTGCTGCTGCTAAGATCGATAACACTATTTAAACACATAGTAAACTTGTATTTTTTGCAGGATATTTTTCTTTTTACCACCTGTGGTAACATCTACAACTTTTCTTTTTAAATAAATGACTGTGTGTAGAAACAGACTACCAAGGGAGAGGAAAAATCAACTATTACCTTTTAACACTTTAAACACCCAAGAAGTAAAATATTTTCATGCATTCTACTACAACACATAGTATAAGTCATTAACTATTTATTACCAAAGAAAGGCAGATGTTAACTCTTGTTTCCAGTTTTAAAGAATCAGAGTAAATTAAAACATTTTATTACTATAATTTCATGATTTGTATTGTAAGGTTTAATTGCTTATTAATTTAAGGTAAAACTTAAATTTAGTGTTTCACAGCATCTTGTAATGTAAACTTTAAAAAAATATGACTATGTTACAATCACTTCAAAAGAGAACAATGATAAGATCTCTCTAAAATGAATTCCTAAATTAGGTGTGGTAGTATTCTGTGCCTACTTAGCAACTTGTATCTTCAAAACACTATATGAATATCAACTAGTTATTCCAGTATGACAGAAATAAGTAAAAAAGGAAACATGGCCCATCATTACAATGTTAAAAGAAAAGTAAAAAAGGATTAGTAATTTCCTAGGTTTAATAAAGTGAACAGGTGAAGAAAGAATAAACCCGAACTATGTGAAATACTATGAAAAGCCAAAATGTTTTCTCTTAAAACCAACCCATACTTTTGAAAAATTCTAAATTTTAGCCATTTATATAATCTAAAATTAGAGACAAAAATAAGGAGGCTGAGGCGCCTCTAATCAAATAGTTGATCAGTCTCACAGAGACAATCATCCAATTTCTGCATTCATGTGCTCAGCGTATTAGTGAACACTAGTATAATGACAGTTCTGGCTAAAAGACAGAAAATCCACAGCCAAGAGGCCCATCCTTGACTCTGGTCCTCTATGCATCCTTCTCCTTCTCTCCATGTTCTCTCCTGGTACATTCCTTAAACTTTGCACCCAGTTGGTTCACTTCTCATCTACTTCCTCAGTCCAGTCACTACCTATTTGCTCCCCTGCCCTCTGGCTATGTCCTACCTACTGCTTTTACCACTTTAAAAAAATTAAGTCGCTTTTTCATCAGTTGAACAAATGAGGTTATTATGTATTAATTACTGAGGCTCAGGAGCTAAAAGGTCTTTCCACTTTGGTTGGCACTCAACTAGAACAGTGGTTCTCAACCTGGGCTGCACATCACCAGGGAAACTGGAAAATCCCAAGCTCATGACACAAGCCAGACCAATGAAATTAGAATCTCCTGGGGCTGGGGGTGTCTTCAAAGATTCCCAGGATATTCTAATGTGACCCCAAGGACCATTGATCTAGAGTAAATGTTCACTGATATTGAAGAAACATCTCTTCAGTGTAAATCAATAGAAAGCATACAACAACATGATTGGAGCCTAGTCAATGTGAGGTCAACTTAGAAGATTAAGATTAAAAAGGAAATTGGGAATGGAAATGAAAGCAATAGGTCAGATAATTCAAACCAAAATAGTACTGTGTTTCAAATAGTTATCTGTATATTTGTTCTTTTATATTCAATCTAGTATGAAAATATATCTTAATGGATTATAATTTATTTGTGGGGGGGCATGAGACTGAGAAAATTATTTGATTTCCTTTCCTTCACATTTTAATTCACCTTGCATATGCAGACACCAATCTCATCTAATTAAAGTGATTAAAACCAAGGTATAACAGCAATTATTAAAACTTTGTGGTTATGCCCTATATAGCTACTAATTTGACCCAGTTACAAGTCCAAAGTTAAAAAAGAATAATCATTCTCTGGTCTATAAAGCAACAGCATATAACATTGAGATAAAATTTGATAAAAATAGAATAAAATTAAGATAAAAATAAAACACATATCATAAATCAGTAGTTATATACGGAGCAAAAACATGAAAATGAAAATCTGGGTTATAAAAACAGTTATGAAAGTGGCTTTGATACTATAAATGGCCTTATTAATGGTTAATGTGATCATCTGAAGGTTAGACTGTTTGATTTTACAGAGAAGCAATTCATCTATAAAAATATGATTTAAAAATAACACAGTGGTATAATATAAAAGAGATCTATTTGCAGACGTATTCCACACTCTGGACAGTGTCATAATTTGTACAATAGCATTTAACCAAGTAAGAGCAAAATAATATTTTAGATTCAATATTTAAGTGGGAAGAATTGTTAGATATTTTATTTCCTTATAAAAACTATTTTTAAGAATCTATAGTATATGACATCAAAATAAATAAGGACTTAAAAATGCCTTTTTTTTAACTTGCACATTATGTAACCCAAATTCTATGTCCTCAAACTGGTTAATGTTTCTGAGTCATTTCTGCAAACAATACAGAAAGCCCTGAGTATCACGATTGTTATATATGCAGAACACTGGCAGAGTATTCTTTTGGTCATTGTCTGTTAAATAAAAATAGGCAATATAATTTGCTTTAATACAAAATTATAATATAAAAATGTAAGAATGCATAAATTCTTGATAGTATAAAGATTAGAATCTATTCTGAGAGAACTAAAATACAGATGATGCAGTGATTTATGTTAGAATCTAATCTCACACCCACTTTCCCTGACCATCTGTCTTAAGGAATAGTAAGTCAATAAAACTACCATTAACAAAAGTTTACCTGTAACATAGAAGTTTATATTCCCTAAATATCCCAGTTTTGTAATATGTAATTTCAAGAATGCTTAGGAGGTAAAGAATGGCATATTTAAGAAAACATCTTTATTTAAGTAAAAATTCAGGCATGTTAATAATATACATATGTAATTCTGTAGTTTAGAATAGTGTATTTTTTAATATTTCCAGCCAATTTGAAGATTTTCAGATTCTTATTGTATGTCCAAAACATTATTTTGAATAACACTACAAAATCCAGAGAAGAATTACTGTCAAATTTTTGCTACTTGATTTATGTAATATAGCAGCTTGAATGCTATAGTCTAAATGATACATGCAGAAGTTCTTGTTCTTTATTTTACTATAAGTTACTTCCTCGATAAAAGTGTATATTTACTTTAAAAATTAAACCAGCTATTTCTATGAATATTAAAAAATATTCTTGGGTGCAAATGATTCCTATTATATGTTGCAAACAAAGGTTCGCTAAAGAAAATCCAAGCTATATTTGATCTGCAACTACTATGGGCCCAAGACAATATGATTGGATTAGATCAATATTAAGGTGTTTTTTGTTTTGTTTTGTTTTCAGTATAATGGGCCAAAAGCCCTTTAAATCAAGTTCAATAAAAATTAAATTTAATCCATTTTAATTTTATATGTATATGGACTGTGGCATTTTTTTTAACAGGGGAGATTATAAAACTAGAGGGTAATAACATGACCTAACTTTTAAAAGTCAGAAATCACTGTATTAATCATTTAATTATATATGGGTATACCAGAGTTAATATATTGCTCCTAAAATATGGATTCTACTAATTTGTATAGCTAATATTATTGCATATATTCTCCTGTCTATAAATTTATAAATACACTAATAAACTATTAAATTGGATTTTTTCATGAATATATTACCAATTCCAGAAATATAATGCATTTACTTTTAATGTAGCCTAAGACTTTGCTGTTAACCTTAAAATGTGGAAAATTTTGCACAGACTGTATCTTGAACATTGCTCCTGAAGATAGTCATCATTTCATAATTATAAGTATGCTTGAAATAAGTAAAAATGTTCAGAAAGAAACTCAGACACATTCTTCAAAGACTACAAGTAGCACTCTAAGCCATGTAATATACTTGGTACGTGGATGTGTTTGTGGTTTTGCAGAATCATAAAGAAGCTGTATATTAAGCTCAGGAGCTAATCAACAGATTTGTGAGTTATCAACCAAGAACACCAAACACTGCCCCCCTCCAACCCCCAGTACCTAAAATCTGAAGCTGCGTGAGAACAGTTATCGTGGAATAAATGTTTCAAGTGTTTCCAGCTGACAAACAAACAACCAAGAAATAGCTATAAGGCATCACAAGTAATAAATCCTGTGTTGTGGAGATGAAAAACTCAAATGTCTGTGTTTACTTTTCAGTGTGAAGAAATGTTTCTAAAAAGGAGTTCAGATTTTTCTAATGTGCTTCTGTGTATACAGCTCACAACTACTACTTTATATGAGAACACAATCCAGAAGTAGTTCATAGCATTACACATTAATTTGACCTACACTGTACTTTATAGCTATGATGATATAAGTATAAAGTTGGTGATGATTTCAGGTCAAGAGGAAAATATACATTTATACATATTTAAAACTTGAATATTTAAACAAAAACGTATTTGCCAGACTTATTTGAAAATATGCTCTAGTATATTGACAATGTAGACTATCATTTAAATACTGAAACTATACAAATTGGAATTACTAGAAATTTCTATGAGAGTTTACAGTCAAGGAAGCAAGCAAATTCAAATTATTACAAGGGATCACTTTTAAACATAAATATACTGAAACCTTTGCAAGCTTTTTATTAGTAGTAGAATTAGTAGGCACATCAGTTTCCTTGCAATTCTGATGCAACGTATCTTGTCAAAATAAATAACTGCAATAAATACACTAGTCATTCATTATTAACTTCTACCATTAAGATTAAGTTTAATTCCCAGGCATGACTTACAGGGGTATGGTTAAGAAAAATATGTAAAAAACCTTAAAAATCCATTTATCTAATGAAGTAGCATTCTAAATTAATGTTGTAAATGCAACATTATTATTTGCAAAGAAGGTATGTTTCTGGTCTTAAAGAATGTTGGCAAAACAAGTTTAGTTTTAGTTTAGCTTAGTTGTCAAAAGCACAACTAATCAATCCAAACTAAAATACAGCCCTTGAACTATGTTCATTTTAAGTAGGTATCCCTTAGGCCAGTTCTCTTGTGAAAGCATCACAGAATCGTTTGATCCATACTGCCCCTGATTATGCTTTCTGAGTACAAAGCAAGTGAGGTCAAAAAGGGACATTTGCTGTGTTCCTTTGGAGAGGCTGGGGAAGTAATGAAGAGAAAGGAAGAGAGAGAGAATGTGGTGTGTTATTTATTTTGAAAAGCAATACTATTTTATTGCACTCTTTAAGAAATTACCTTTGGAACAAAACATTAAGGCTTACTGAGATTCTGTCATCATTTCTTCCCTACTAAAAGGTCACTGCAGTATCTTCATCTTCAACAGAGCTCTGAGCAAATCTCATTTCAGCACCACGGACAGCAACACTTCTACTAGGACAACCGCCCATGGTTGCATTAGCCATTTCTTAAGAAAATTGCATACACTTCTTTGTGAATCAGCAAGGATTATAGCCATTATTATATTAATAGGAAGGGGTTAAAGGTGATATACGTTATTAATCAGTTCAGTATTTTTCATTCATAGATCAAGCATTTGCCAATTAGTACTGCTGGAGAGCATCCTGAAAATTCAAGCTAATTACATAAGGTGGCTGATAAAAAATCTAACATCGATCAGTTATCACCAGATACTTAATTAAAACTTTCTACTCATAATGAGTCTCCGATCAACAACTATACAAGTTTCTAAGAGAAAACAGGAAACGTATGTGAGTAAATACGCTTAGGTAGGCCCACAGACTTTCCAAACAGCCAGAACTACCCCTGTAAAACAAGTAAAACACTTTTTTAGCTCTTCCTACATGAACAGCCACAAACACTTTCTCTTGTCCCCAACCAGCTGAATGATGTCACAATCAGAGAGCTCATGTGTAAGGCCCATAAGCCAGACCATACATGCCTGTCTCAGACTATTCTGATTTTAGCTGCGGTCATCAGTATGCAATCCCATCACTGTCTTCCTAACAAGCTTCACTCAATTCCATTAAAAAAAAAAAAAAAAGGCAACACAGTTTGAACCAACTCCATAGCACTGGCTTTATTATCTTAAAAGACCAGCGTCTTCCTGACCTTCCCAGGATCCCAGAAGAAGGCACCAGTCCACCAGCAATCCACGGGATAGTCCCAAATCAAGCAGCAAGTCAAGCTCTTATAACCACAAAAACAACGGTGAAGTAACAAAAAAACCAGAGTCCAGAAAACATTTTAACACTCTAGAAAGATGCCTCAGCCAAACACACACGGATATAAAAGCGCAAGGATGGGGAAAATCCAGTGTTCCTACCTTACAGTCCTCAGGACACGATTTCACCGAGTACTCCTCCGACTGTAAGTATTTATGGAGCACGCTTTCAAACTCTTCGTATTTCTCCTGAGCGTGGTGGTCGTAGTCCTGGTAAGCCTCGACGCACTGCCTGCAAGTGGTCATCTCGCCGCCCTCCTTGAGCACCACATCCAGACTGCAGTTCAAAGTGTTGGGACTGGACAACCCCGAGAACAACTCCCAAAGTGTGTAGGAATTACAAAATGAAAGGTAAAAATCCGACAAGTTCCAGAGCGGGGCTGGATGCGTGCCCCTCACCTGCTGCTCCTCCTCCCCGGCCGCCACCCCCCGACTCCAGTTCCTGGCGCACACGGCGTCCGCGCTCTCCACCGTGAAGCACTGGCCCGAGGAGGCGCCCTGGGGGTAACAGGTCTCCAGGCGCCACACGGGCTTGGCAGAGTTGCCCAGAAGAAGAGCCTTGCCCCGGTTGTTTCTGCCTCGGCTGCCCCTGCCGCCACCGCCGTCTCCCGGGGAGGGGGGCAGGGTGGGGGACGAGGAGGCGGCGAGGAGTCTGTGTGCCTGGGCGGCGGGCGAGGACTCCCCCATGCTCGCCAGGAGCGCGGGCCAGGAGGGCTCCTGCTGCCGCTGCCGCTGCTGCTGCTGCTGCCGCTGCCGCTGCTGCTGCTGCTGCCGCTGCTGCTGCTGCTGCTCCTTGTCCCGGGTCCGGGTCAGCTTGGCCTCGGCGCAGAACCACAAGTGATCAGAGAGCAGGACTGTGAAAAACAAGAGAGATGCCAGAGACAGTCGCCATTTCTGAGCCCTCTCTGAATCGATGAACGGTTTCTCGTTCTCCCGGGGTGCCGCCAACCAGATTTTTAACCCGTCGTCATACTGCCGACACATCCAAGCACCCCTGGTCATATTTTGGGAACGCACAGCCCTGGCCGACTCCACCGTGAGGGCTCCTGTGCCGGTGTCACCACGATATGCATTGACTTAAAGGGTTTAATTTCCTTATCCCCTCCTCCCGTTTCTTCTCTCTCCCTCTCCCTCTCCCTCTCTCCCTCTCTCTCTCCCTCTTCTCTCTCTCTCTCTCGTTTTGCCTACATAAATATTACCAGGCTTTGGAGGAAGATATGACTTGCTTCCGACCTAATCATCAGCCGACCCCATCCTCTGTAGAGTGGGAAACAATAATGCAGAGAGAGAGGCGGAGAGGGAGGTGGTGGGGGAGAGAGAGACAGTCGGAGGCTGGGGCTGGCGGCCGGCGGTGAGCGGAGTGCAGGAGGTGATGGTGGAGGCGGCGGAGTGGCTGGCGCTGCCCCTCTCACCCAGGCACTGTCAGGGCGCGCGTCCCCATGGCCCCGCCGAGGACAGCCCTCTCTCGCCCGCCGGGGGCATGCCGCGTCTCCGCTGCCCGCTGGCGGCGACCAGAGCGCCTCCCCAGCTCCCTCCTCTCCTCCTCCTCCTGCTCCTACTTCTCGCTCTCTCTCCGCGAGTCCGGAGCTTGGGCCGCCGCCGCCGGCAGGGCTCTCCCTCCCCCCCACCCCCCACCCCGCGCTCCAACTGCCGCCGCCGCCGCCGCAGGTCTGCCCGCGGGCGCAGCCGCCGCCGGGCTCCGACTGCTGACGCCGCCTCCCCCGGACCTCGGGGCCGAATCGCCGGGGCTGGGCCTCCGGAGAGCCACAGTCATCTTCAGTCCCCGGCTAAGTTGCCGCCATCTTCGTCCTGGAGAAACACTTTTTTGGGGGGGAGCGCTGGGTTTTGCGTCATCTCCTCCCGCGCCGAGATGTCTCCATCCTGGCGCATTGGCACGGGGCTCGGCCGGGGCGGAGGAGGAGGGCGCGGACGCCGGGGTCCGGCGCGGGTGGGGGGATCTGCACTGCTGCGCTCCGACGCTCGCTCTTTCCCTTCCGCACACCCCTCCCCGCGTTTTGGGTTTCTTCTTACTGTTATCACTGGGAAAAGTCAGAATGCGGACCGTAAGGTTGAGGACGCCTGCTAATTTCTTCAGCATCTCCCGCTCCCTCTCTGACTCCGGAAAAAGTCCAAGTTGCCGGCGGGTGGTTAGAGGCTTCTAGCGGGGCGAGGGTCTGGGTGTCACCTCCTTAACTAAAGAATAGTCGACTTCAAATGAAAGGTTGGGGGCATGAGAGTGAACATGAATTGGCTGGCGGAGGTGGAGGAGGTGACATCTGATCCCTCTGCATGTGCCTCAGGATCCCTAGACAATTAGAGATCAACAGCTTTCCGTGCATCAAATCATCTTAAATGATTTTAGTATACGGAAGGGATATGTGTGCGCATCGACAACTTTAGCTGTATATAGGACAGCGACATTTTTCATAAAGTAGAAGGAGATTAGAAGTGGCCTCACAGAGTCTTAGGAAAAACTAGTAAGACCTCGGCTACCAAGGCTCACTGCCCAGCGCAGAGTTTCGAGTTCGACACCCTGACCTCGGAGGATTTCCCCTCTAGCCTGCAGCACCCCAAGCTCCCGGGACTCCCGGGACTCCCGCTCCGAAGGCCTGCGCCCCAGCCCCCACCGAGCGGGGCTTTGCTGTCGCCCAAGACTTCCGCAGCAGCGGGCCACCAGGCTGCCCGGGTGGCAGCCGCGGCAACCCGAGCCTCTGGTGCCCCTTAGCGTTGGCTCTCGGCGTTCCGAGAAGGAAAAGCGTCAGTCGCGCTGGGAAAACCAGGGGTTCTCTCAACCCCGCCTCACGTGGATCAGTGCTGGGGGCAAAGAGCAGTCTCGTTTTATCTGAAGACCCTGCCCACTTCGCCCCTCACTCCCACCAGCGCTGCGAGGGAAGGAGACCGTGCGCCTCCCCGTGCGCGCGCACCCGCAGCGCAGCACTGTCCTGAGCTCTCTCTGGCTGTCGCAGAGGACAGCGGTTTGTTCCACCGGGCACTCACTGTGTCAACCTCCCTTCCCTGCTTTCTAATGACTCTACTATTCTGTAAGGTGCACATTCACATGGGCAGTGTTAGGGTGCCATCATTCTAAGCAGCTATGTTGAGAAACCAAAAGGATGGATCATCCCTATTCACATTCCTTAAGTGTTGGCAAGAGGGAGAAGTAGATATTTTTTAAAAGGCGAGTTGCAAAAGATAATGGGCCGGATTCAACCAACCAGTCCTTTCTGCGGAATACTAAATTTTACCCATGTAAACTGTAAGTTTCTAAAAACGATATGCAGTGACCGTCAAAGCTTGGTGCAATTTGACAGCCTGTTGATCTGTGTCATGTAATGTTTTACAAGACAACCTGTGTAAGTATACCATTCTGGTACTTTGGCTTTTAATGTGTTGAATTTTAGTTACATTAAAGATCTAGAAACTAAAAGATATACTTTCTATGGCAGGTTTGTCCTTACCTTATAGCACCTTTCAGTAAGCAAATTTCCATGTTGAAAATTAAACATGAAATGAAAACATTTTATCTGAGCTTTGTATAGGAAGCCAGCATAAGCTGAGGAAATAGTCTTTTCAATTCTTCTCTCTTTTGATAGCTTAAATTATTTTGACATTGAATACAATATTCTCTCAACCAGTGATATGGATAAAGATATCCTTTGGAAAAATCCCTGTAAATTTTAGAAAGCATTTTGTTTGGTCCTCTACTTGTTTCTTAAATTTAAAACTTCAACCCTCTTAAACCAAATCAGATTTAAGTACACATAAAGTCTGCTTGTAGACATAAGTGAATATATCGGTGTGGCGTTTTCTATTGTATAAATAAATACAATACATGTGGAAGATAATATCAGAAGTCTTGATTTCTACCTCTCGATAAAAGACCTTGCAGAACATGAAATTGAACATATCATATTCTAAATCCTGAAATGATTCTCCCTCTCTTTTGTTTTGAACTTGTTGGCCCTTTGTGATAAAATATAGATGAAGTATAATAATCAAGGCCTTTCTTTCTATAAACACAGGGTGAGAGGATTTTTTTAATTAAAAAATTTAAGGAATTTTTTTTGCTTATCCATCTATTTGTATCTCTATCTAGAGGCAGTTGTTTAATAGCTGGCTACAGGATCTAATTTCATACTTCTTTCTCTTACCTACCTCTTCATTTTTCTTCACCCTGTTTCTTCCTAATTTAAAGATGCTGCCTGGACAGGTTTATAATTTTCTTGATCTCTACTATGCAAGATAGAAAGCTCAGAAAATCCTTGGCTAAGGAAGTCCACATGGTGTCCTTGAGTGGGGAAGCTCACACAGAAAGTTCATAGGCAGACTGGACTGAGTTTCAGAGCAAAAGATGATCTGAGGGTGACTGGCTTTTTAATGTAAGAAAGCAAAATCCGCCAGAGCCCTTCTGCTACCCTGAAGGGAGAGAGGTGGGCAAAGTGACTGTTAGGGTTCCAAGGCTGAAGTGCCTGACTGGACCTCCACTCCCCAGCTGTGCACCACCCAACCCTGCTTCCTCCTGCCCCGTGACCTGAAGTTACGCTTCCAAGGAAAAAGTGGCAGATGTTCTACTGAAATGAATTACCATACTTGCTCTTTTTTTTTCCCCTCAAAATACATATTTCTTGTCCCAAGTCCAGCACATCGCAATTCGTACTAACTCTCTTCCCCAACTGCACCACTCCATGCACATTTTCAGCTTCAAATTTCACGTCCGGTAGCCTGGAGTTGTGCTCTCTGTTGATCACTCTCGCTCCTGACAGACAGACTCATTACCTAGGGGATGGACTTTAAAGCCAAGGATCAACAGAGCTATTGCAATCAAAGCACTCACGACCACTCCAGACAGTGTTCCCCGGCATCGCCTCTACTGACACATGGGGTCAGACGCTTCTCGGGTGTGGGGAGGAGCTATACTTCGCACCAGGTTCAGCCACCTCTCCCGCCTCTACTCACAGCACACCAGCAGCACACGCACCTCTCCCCAGTTTTGGCAACTACAAATGTCTCCGAGCACTGCCAAATGTCCCCTGGGAGCAAAATCACCCTCGTTGAGAACCACTGCTCTAGAAATATCTCAAAGTGGTGGTTGCTTAATACATATCTGCATGGGAGAAGTTCTGGCATCACAGATGAACCTATAACTTCTGCTTTATATACAGGGAACTTACAATCGTCACCCAGAATCACCACCTCCTCATACATCTCTTGTTATAGAATACTTTTAAAAGACTAATATTGAAAATATTGAAACTCCCTTAACCTCTCACTCTCTTCTCTACGGAAAGTTAAGGGGATAAGTGACAGTTACTTATATCTGATTAATGTCAGAATTTTTCTCCATAATTCCGATAAAACTATTGTTTATTAACCAGACTGTTTATTAATCAGGCAACTGTCTGTTTGTACTTTATACATAGTATATAATAAACTGAACTAAATATATGTGTATATGCTCATAAATATAATTACTGTTATTACATGCACATTAAATACAATATGCACGTTGTAGAAAATTACAAAATGCAAACAATTTAAAAAGTCTTAAGTAATCCCAACACCCAGATATAGTCGCTATTTCCATTTTGCAGTATCTAACATTTATTTTATATTATAAAACCCTGTTTTGTGACATTTACTAAATCAGATTTCTTTTAAGCACTGAAGTAGGAAGTCTGATAGCATACGTATTCACATGTACTAGATAATAAATTTTCCCCTCAGTACGGCATTGTTAATTTTAACTAGAGACACATGAATTCTAATGGTGTCTCAAAATATTAGCATCTCTCTTTTTCGCTGAGCGTGTGATTAAATCAGAAAGAGAACTAGGAATGGGAAAAAAAAGAAATGAACAATATATAAAATTAAAGGTTCACTACTCTCAAACAAGGGGAAGAAGCAAAGTCAGGCTCTGTTATTTTAATCTTACTATTAGTCACATCTAGCCAAACTATGCCTCACAAGATATTTCAATGATGCTTAGTAAAAGTCTAATACACTGCAATAGCATTTTACTAATTTTTTAAATAATTAGAATAATAATACTTTCTAAAATAGCCTATAGTCAATTCTTTGTTTTTAGGTTATCTGGACCTTGCCCTCCTCTTATAGTTCCCATGAATTAGGATGTTTTAAAATAAGACGACTTTAAGGGTACATGCCCTCTGAAAGTAAACTGTCAACAACCAATCCCACTTCTGCTTGCTATGTGTTGGTCCCAGAATGAACCATGAGGAGGCTGAGATGAGAGACCATGTCCAGCCTTCTGAAGCTTAGTCAAGGGGGAGAGGAAGGGACTGGGCACGCAACCACAACAGGGCCCAGAATGCTAAAGGATTAGCGATTGGGAGCCTTCAGAGGAGGAGGGATGAACTCCAATCCGATTTTGAGAGGGACCAGGTTAGGAAGATATTGGGGGCATTGAGTGACATTAGGGAGGATTCTTGAAGAAGACCCCCAATGTTGAAGGATCCCAGGGCACTGGAGGACCGACAGGTGAGTGGGCTGGCCTGGAGTGTGAGGGCGCATGGCAAAGTTGAAAGAGACCAGAGAACAGGGCTGGACTCTCTCGTGATTGATAATGTATCATGAGCAAAGAATCTGGCTCTTCTCCTGAAGGTGGCTGGGATTCACTGAGGAAATTTAGATTGTGATTTAAAAGCTGGTTTTCACTAACATCACCGTTCACTAAAATCAAAATGAGAAATATGTGCAGGGAAGGTGTTAGTTAACCAGGTTAGTAAATACATTGCTTCTTGTTAGCTTATCAGCTCAAATGTAGCACAGTGGAAAAGAAGAGCAAATAGCTTGGCTGGTATGTAGGTTTCATTTATCAGAAAAAGTAGGCTGTGGAGTCTAGAAACTCCTACGCAGGTTTTACCTAACAGTGTGACTAACAGCACAGAGTAGCTTAATAGCACAGGCACATTTCAGAAGGCAGCTGAATAGTACCCAGTTGCAAATATATTGAGGGTTCTGGTGATTAAACGTGCTTCTTACAAGACAACGTTGCAGAAATAATCTACATATATATCACAGCTCTGTGTTTACTATTCTGGGTGTCATTTATGCTTATATCTTTCGAAGAATTCAAAGTGCTGAAGTTATTTGATTATACTTATTTTCATGAGACTGCTTTTATTCCTATTTAAATGGCTAAATTGTTATGAATTGGAAAGGAGATATTTCTTTTACTTTGGTTCCATTTTATAAAAATAATTAAAATAACATGTTTTGTCCTCTTCTCAAAAATTTACCTTTATTCCTTAGAGTTAATTATCTACTAAATAATTTTACCATAGAAAAGTCAAACCGAGAAGAAATATTTTATTTTCTAGTGAAAACCATTACATGATTATGCCAACTCCATAAATCAAATATCTAACAATCCTGAGCTATTTTCTTTTTTCACTTTGCATGTCTTCTGGATGCACAAAAATAGGCACCTCCTCTTAGTTGTTATGACACTGCTTATGTGCCACATGTAAGTGAAAACAGATCATGTTCTTATATACCTATTGTTCTAGAAGGGCATTTTGTGCTTTCAAAATTCACAGATAACGTGCAAATTCTTGACCAACATATCTATATTTTTAAAAACAAATTATGGATAAAGACCTAATGAAGAGTACGCTAAGCTTATTTATAAAGAAAATAAGATTAAACCTTTAGATTTAGGCCCACTATAGTTTGCTAATAAAAACTCTCTTTAAAGAAAAGGGCAGGTCCTAGCACCATCAGGTACCTGAGGGCTCCGGTTAATTACCAACAATGGTAAACGTGCCAGAGTCGCTCTGAACCTCAACAGACCTTGGCTTGACTGGTTGGTTGGGCATAACTAGAACCTGCTCTCTCCCTTCCAGTGTGCTCTAGCTCGTGGTTTTCAGACACTGGCGGGCAAAAAAACCAAATGAAGGCTTAGAAATTTGTGTCACTCTCCAGAGACCTGCTTCAGTAGGACTAGGATGAGGTCCAGAGAAATTGCTTTTTTTTTTTTTTTTTTTTTTGTGGTACGGGGGCCTCTCACTGTTGTGGCCTCCCCCATCGCGGAACAACAGGTTCCGGACATGCAGGCTCGGCGGTCATGGCTCACAGGCCCAGTCGCTCCGCGGCATGTGGGATCTTCCCGGACCGGGGCATGAACCCGTGTCCCCTGCATCGGCAGGCGGACTCTCAACCACTGCGCCACCAGGGAAGCCCCAGAAATTGCATTTTTAACAAGTCTCTCTTGGTAACTTTGTATGACCAGTGAATCCGGCTATCCACGGTGACGGCCCTGCTGGATAGAGCAGCCCGTGTCAGTCAAATTAGAGTACACACTCTAAATTCTAAACCAATATCAAGATCCATCTGTTAGAGGATGTAATGTTAGATAATAGTATTTGTGATTAAGAGTTAGCACATGGAGGGTTAGTTCATGAACACTTTCCAAAGAATGCAAATATAGTACACCAACACATACCATTAAAAAATCTACAACTTCATCATCATAGAAATTACTTATTATTTGCCAAATATTGTCCTGAGTATATGTGTAAACACACACACCAAATTTTGTCAGTAAAAAAGTCACAAAGGGAAAAAACTTCCTTCAAGATGCACAGGGCAAGGTCCAAATGGAGAAATGAACAAAAGTCACTGAGAAATATAAGAGAAAGAAGATTTGAACAGCAGGAAAAATCAGCCTGTGTCTAAATAGGAAGATGATTATTATAAAGATGGAAATTCTCCCCAAATTAATGTACATATGCCTAAAAATAAGGTGAGATTATTCTTCCTGAAAGTATCCCCATATAAGAGGGAGACATCTAATATGTGAATGCTTACAAAATGTTTCATGCTGTGGGGCCTCTCTCTACTTTACCCCAACCTTCTTCTGGGGAAGACACATCCCCTACAGTAAGACCCACCAATGTTACTTTTACATGCTTGTAGAGGATACCCAAGGGAGTTGTTAATCTAACGAAGGAAAACTTTTTTAAAGGAGGTAAATTTAGTAATTATTTCTGGGGTAATGATTCCACAATATTAAATATCAGATGTCATTTTAAGTAAGGATGTCAAAGATCACAGTAGAAAACAATATAATGTTCATGTGGCAGTGGTTAAGAATACATTTTCAGGGTTTTTTTTTTTTAAGAGAAAAGAACATTATCACCATTATGCAAATGGATTCTCTGGTTTGGCACAAAATTTCCCAGGGGCACCCTCACAGAACCATCTGAGTGCTGCCCATCAGGCAGAAACAGAGTAAAGTTAGTGACAGTTATTGTGTCTAGTGGTGACACAAGTTCTGATACTCACAAAAATGCAAGTGGAGAGTTTGAGTAATATTTTTTGTTGGCTTGTGAGAGTATAAAAAGGTGTTTCAAAATTAATGTATTACTTTATGTACTAACTCAAATAAGTGTGTATCTAAATCTATACATAAAATGCTATGAGTAGACATTTGCTATTTAATTTCATTTTCATCCTTAAATTTGATAAGTACAAGCTTATAGAAGCCTTTTTTGGGTAAGTTTCTGATTCATCAAAAGGGATAGGCTTTAGACACATTCTATTTCAGTTTCCCTTATATTCAGGGACAAATATGGTTTGTTTAATACAATTTCAATTAAAGCAGGAATTTTCTGTAGAAACTGATAACAAGATATAAAGGTAATCTGGAATCATAAGTAGATATTAGAATGGATCCTCCCTGAATGTGCTCATGCACAGGAACGTCTGCCTCCACCTTCAGCTGCCCTTGAGACAGGACGTCTCCATGGCTCTCCCTTCGTGACTGGCCTCTCCATCACAAGACCCAATAGGCTATTATGGAAAGCAGACTAGGAGGGGGATATAAATGGTGACTTACTCATTCCATGAACAACTGATGCAGGATCCAGCCTCTGCCCCTCCATATCTCTCCAGTGTTCAGAGACTCTCCAGCCAGAGCTTGGGTGAGTGAGGCCAGTTGGACAGATCTCTGAGTACCATGCCTGGATGGTGATTCCCAGATACTGTAGTGCTGTTCTCACACCACCATACAGAGAATGGATTTGTGACACCAGCTACAGATTTAATCACAAACTGAAATCAGATACATCCACCTCAGAGTAGACAGTGATGTATTTCTCTCTCTGGCTCTCAGACTTTAAAATCAACACAGATGGTAGTGACAAGAGGTCAGGAGAAAATCAACTGTAAACAGAGAGGAGGGAGAACACACCTAGAGATCTACATCCAAAGGGAGTGGCCACCCAGTTGGGAGCTTTCGAATGCAGGTGAATTTTAAAGTGAATAAATAAATAAAAGTAAAGAGGGTGGTAACCTTACCATGTGCTAAAACATATTTTAATTATCTAATAATTAAAGCAACGTGTAAGTGGCCTAAAAGTAGTCAAAGAATGGGGAAAAATAAAAACCACAGAAACAAGACCTATAAAAAGTTAGCATATGATAAAGGATTAGGGAAAATATAACACAATAAATAGTTCTGGGACAATGGATTAGATATTGATATATGAGTTCATTTATATATTTACTTCTTTAGCATAGTCTCTAGACATGTTATATAATTAAATATGAAAACTTAAACAGTGGAGAAAATACGGAGGAAGGCTTAAACCAATGAAAAAATTCATGTGATAAATTATAAGATTTAACTTCGTGAAATCATTAATCTTTTGTTTGTAAAAAATTATAGCTATGACTGAAAGGAAAATGAACTCTTATTCAGGGGTGTTGCATTCATGTAGCTGATTCATTCCCTGATACTGAAACACATTTCCTCCACAAGCTTATAAACATACAGGGTCAGAGTTTCTGAAATACTGTGCAGTGTATTCATTCATCCATTCAGTTATAAAGCACTCTAGCTGCACAGTCACTAAGTGTTAGGTAAGTTTCTTAGTCTCCTTAACTAAAAAGATCAACATGTAGACATGTCTCTTTAACTTCACGGTGCTTACAGTCTAGAAATATAGGTAGATATTTTTATACTGTGCTTTTAAGGGCTTTACATTTTTGTAAACTAATCTGCTCAAAAGAGCAAGTGTGTCCCCAATCCAGTCTACTTTGTGAATTCCTACTACTATTAAGACCTGGCTCAGACATAACTTTTTCCCTGCTGCCTTCCTTGACCATTCCAGACAGAGCTAAATGTATTCATTAACCTATTTAGCCAATATATACTGCATATCTATTATTTGTCTTTATAGGAATATAAATGAACAAATATGTCCTCAACGTGTTCTGAATATAGTTGCAATTTTACTACTCGCTACTTCCCTCTTTAGTTTTTCCACAATATTCTATACAGCAGTGACTCCTAACCATTTTTGGAGTGAAGTATCTCTGATACTCTGATGAAAACTCTGCACACTCTCCCCAAAAGAAGTTTATTGCTCATACACTCAAGATTTTGCCTACAGTTTTGCCACATTCAGAGACTTCCTGAAACTCCATCATAGGCCATTCACATCAGGTCAAAAAATACCTGTTGTAAACCTTTCCATCCTGGCATGTGCCCGTAAGTATTGCCTGAGTTTGCTTATACATGTTCCCTTTTAAAAATAGCAACAAACAAACAAACAAAGACCTTGTTGTAAGCTCCTCTCAGGCAGAATGTCTTTTTGCATTTACTGCAGCTAACAGACTAATAGCACATATCAATATCTATTGAGTGAAAGTGAGTATGTGTGAAGAAATAATTCAACAGGATCTCACACAACTTTTCCTCAAATACGTGCTCCATGAAAGATGCTTATGCCCATACAGTGCAACTACACCAAAGAAAACTGACTGCATACAGCATCAGTTAGGATTCCTTCTGTTCAAAGTGACAGGAAAAAAATTCTGAACAGGTTTAAATAAAGATCACTTTATTGGCTCACGGAACTGAAAAGTCCAGGCGTAAGCCTTCGTTCAAGCATAGATGGATTCTTAGGGTTGAACATGGTCTTCTTGGCTAATTTTACTGTCCAACTTTCTGCTCTGACTTCTAATTTGTTGGCTATGCTCACATGCAGGTGCTTCACTTATGTGGAAGGACTGTGTCAGCAGCCGCTACCTCATAGGCTTCAAAGCTCAAGATCATCAGAAATGGCTGATCCTCTTCCAGTAGCTCCCACCGAAGTCCTGAGATTAACTGCGGATGGAGACTATTAAGTCATGTGCTCACGTCTGATGCGATGGCTATGGTTTAGGCTACCTCACATGATCCACACCTGGAACTGGGGTTGATCCCCACCCCAGCCATATGCACTGAACTTAAGAGTGGCTCACCTGTAAATGAAAATCTGAGGCTGTTGTGTGGTCTAGGGTGAGTGGATGCAAAACACTCCAGGAATGGCAAGGAGTCTGTACTGTAGTTCCCGAACATCCACATATCCTCGCTCCCATCCATATCCTTCAATATACACAGGTTTACATAAGCTGCTCTCTCCCGTCTCCAGATAGAGACAGGCTTCATCAGTGAGATCTTTTATTTGCAAGTCACAGAAATCTACTTAAAACTATTTTGAGAAAAGAAAAAGGAATATATTGGTTTTTATTAACAAAATGTCCAGGGACAGACCTTTACATTCATCCATACTCAGTCAACCACGGTGAGTAAGGGTTGGCCTCTCTGTTTTCTGGGCTCTTCCTTCCACTGTGCTGGCTGCATTCTTAGGATTTACATTGTGGTCTCTTGGAGCTCCAAGGTTAAATTAATGTCCCCTTAAATCTCAATTTTGAAATTTCTTGCTCCTGCTCTGCCCATCTTGGTCCTGGAGCCCATCCTTGAACCAGTCACTATGGCCAAGAGGATAGAACGTGCTGAAGGACTTATCCTGGACATGTGTGGTACTCAGGAGCCCAGGAGTGAAGTTTGTTTTGCAGAAGCAAGGAGAGATTTCCCATATAAAGTCAGGGTATTGTGACCACAAGAAGAAAGTAGATACTGAGCATACAATACAATAATTATTCAAATACTATAGCCTACTTTCCCATCTGACTGACATGTCATAATCTCAGGCACAGATATGGCTTCTCAAGGCCTGGCAATTGTGGATATGAAATGAATGTGCCTGACCACTCAGACACAAACAACATGCCTGCCCTCTCCCCAAAACACATCATGGGAAGTGAGCTACTGTGTCTTTTAATAAACGAGGAGAGACTTCCACTTCCATTTTTAAAAACAAGTTTGTTTCAGCTAGGAAAGCTGAATAAAATACAAAATACATCTGTGTGAAGGCGATGATGAACTACAGAAAGTCCAACATTCTATGTTGTTCTTCAGGAATTTGTCAATCCAAAAGTAACAGTGAAGGGGCTTCCCTGGTGGTGCAGTGGTGAAGAATCCGCCTGCCAATGCAGGGGACATGAGTTCCGCCCTGGTCCAGGAAGATCCCACATGTGGTGTAGCAACCAAGCCCGTGCGCCACAACTACTGAGCCTGCGCTCTAGAGCCCACGAGCCACAACTACTGAGCCCATGTGCCACAACTACTGAAGCCTGTGCACCTAGAGCCGGTGCTCTGCAACAAGAGAAGCCACTTCAGTGAGAAGCCCACGCACTGCAACTAGAGAAAGCCCACACGCAGCAATGAAGACCCAGCGCAGCCAAAAATAAATAAATAAATAGATAGATAAAGTTACTTTAAAAAAAGCAACAGTGAAGAGGCTTTAAAACTAAACTGACAGGAGCAACTAAGAAGTTGCGAGACTGAAAAGGATTTCACCTCTCTTTTGGCTGCGGGTGAGGATAGGACAGATCATTCAGCATCTACTAAAGAGGACAGACCCTGGTAGATATCTCCAGCTTTCAAATGGGAGCCCAAATGTTTACACACTACATGTAAGAAAGAAAACTAGAAAAAAGAAAGCCCTCATGGAATCTGATGCCCAAATTTGAAGCACCTCAAGCCCTGATTAGACTGAGGCATCCTGTGTCTACCCTAACTGGCTACCTGATGCAAAAGTAAACCTATCCTGAGAAATCAAACATCAACCAGAGTCTCAAATTATGTCTACAATGGTTCATATCAATATTTGAAATGTAATAAAAAATGACCAAGAATATCTGAAAACTTCATGACAGAATTTCAGGAGAAAAATTTTAAAATATGAATAGATCTGCTAGAGATCCAGAAATTGGAGTATTGGGCATAAAATTTAAAGTAATTTTTAATTAATATGTTAAAGAGATTAGATAACACAATGAAGAATTTTGTCAGAAAACTAGAAACTCTAAAATTAAATAAAACAGAGTCTATAACTAAAATTATAAAGGTAGGGTAGATATAGGCTGTAATATCTAGAGTAACTACTAAATAATAGTAAATGAATGAATACATTAAAAACAAACTGGTGTTTTTTTGGTCATTATGGAAATCATGGGATACTGACCATGTGATATTGACCAAAGCCAGAAATCTTGCTCAATTATAATCTGTGAATTTAGAATCTGGTCTGTGTATATCCTTTTCTTTACTCATAAGCATCGACACTCAGGCCTTTGAATTACAGGTCTCTAATTTAGCCTATGCCTCTAGGCCGTTTGAATCAATGGCTTGGGGGTAAAAAAGTCCTCCTCTGGTTCCTGAGCTGCATTCTGGCACCATCCTGACACTAAGGGTATGGCTCCTTGTCTGGCAGAAATGAGTAACAGGAGGTGCCAAGGATAGGCCTAGAGAATCAGGATTCTCTCAGGTTCCAGGATACATCTAAACGTCTACCCTCCATGCCTGTGTCTAGCTTAGGCTGAATAGCTTAGGACTGGAAATTTGGCTTTTCTAACCATACAAGGTCCCAACTATTAGATGTCTAAGTCTTTTCAATCACAGGCTAAAAGCAGATATCACTGTTGTCAGACAGGCCAGTGCCAACCTCAGTCTGGCACTCCCTCCTTCCTGTAGACAGTAATATCCTGTATTTTTCCTACTAAGGTTTCAATGCTTGCCTTCCCAGTGTTATGTCCTAAGTCTCAATATTCACCAGGTGTGTTTAACTAACTGTTTTACCTATTTTATCTATATTTCTCATCCACTGGAATTCTGAGGTTTTTTGTTTTTGTTTTTGTTTTGCCTTTTGCCCATGCTTTATCATGAACTAGCAGTCAGAAACATAACAGCTGATCAAGACACAAAGTTTAGAATAAATGACACTGTATATCTGATACAGTATTACTATTCTAATTCAAATAACACCTTCAGGCTGCATCTAAATACAACACTATTTGGCACTGTATATCTCTGATCAATTGAATTCGATACTAGAGGTAATACATGAAGTGAAGTCTTCTTAGTAAATTCATTGTGAGAATGGCAATCGATGCAGTTGTTTTGCAAAGTAATTTAACAGTATTGATTAAAATTTAAAATTCTCATATTCTTTAGTAATCTCTAAACATCTATATTTTAAAAATAGATTTTTTTTTGTAGAAAAAGGGCATGTACGTGATTGAATAAAGTAAGGACTTGAATATGGTAATGTATGAGTCAGCTTGGGCTGCCATAACAAAACACCATAGACTGGGTGGCTTAAAGAACAGGAATTTATTCCTCACAGTTCTGGAGGCTGGAAAGTCCAAGATCAAGGTGTCCATTCAGTTCTCTGGTGAGGGCTCTCCTCCTGGCTTGCAGGCCTCCTCACTCCGTCCACACGTGGGGAAGAGAGAGAGGAAGCAAGCTCTCTGGTGTCTCTTGTTATAAGGACACTAATCTCATCACGGAGGCCCCTCCATCATGACCTCATCTAACCCTGATCACTTCCCCAAAGCCCCACCTTCCAATACTATCAAACTGGTGGCTGGGGCTTCAACATGGGAATTCTGAGGTGACACAGTTTAGTCCATAGAAATGCGGCTATATCTGTTTAAACTTACGAACCATATGAAAAATCCAATAAAAGCTTAATAATGTTTATCTCTGGGGGAGTGGGATTGAAAGATAAAATGGGAACTTCTACTTTATATCATTTAGTTAAAATTCACGAATAGTTAAAGCGATATGATCATTTTGGCAGCATAATGTTTGAATATCCAAAATATTCTTCCTGAAAAAAAACAAAGAAATAAATTTGGGTAGTGAAAGGAAAAATGATGATGGCATATTCCACAGAAGTAGATAACAAAGAATTCCCAAGGAAATATTTGGGTGAGGCCAAACCAGTAAGAATCAATATCTGTGAGATGGGAATTTCAGGCCATGAAAGGGGCCAATCCACAACCTATAAACCCTGTGGAATACAATGTAATGTCCACCCCTTCTCCCTGCCAAAGAGAGGATTGAGACTTGAGTTTAGAAGCCTGGGAGGGCTAAGAGCCACAGGTATAGCTGGAAACCATCAGAGCCGCCAAGTTCCTGGCAAGCACAAGAAGCCAGGATACGACAGGACTTCAAACACTGCCATGGTAGAATGAAACACAGTAGCCTAAGAAATACCTGCAGAGACTACCCTCCAGAAGATGACAGGCTCCTCCTGAGAGATCCAAATTGAGCACCGAAGGAACACCAGGAATGAGAGAAGGTTCAGATGGCCGGAAGGGGAGACACCCAGGAGCAGGTCTAAGAAGTCCTGGGAAGCAAGAGAATGCCTAAGGTGAGAGCCTGTGGCATGGGGCAAAAGGAAAACAATCATCCCGAGAAGACCTCATTTAGAGGAATTGAGGAATGGCTACCTGAGTGAGGTGGGGCCACATTTTGAATCCCTCAGGAAAGGTGGGGAGCCCACAAGCCAGCCAGGAAACAGAGAAAGCCTCCCTAGGCCATCCCCGTCCCATCCTCTTTTGCAATGGGAGGAAAAAAAGGGAATATATTCTAATCCATAAAAAGGTTACTAGAAGAATTACAAGGAGAAAGATAAAAAATAATCCTATTAACATTTTAAGAAATAATGAGGGGCTTCCCTGGTGGTGTAGTGGTTGAGAGTCCACCTGCTGATGCAGGGGACACGGGTTCGTGCCCCGGTCCAGGAAGATCCCACATACCGCGGAGCAGCTAGGCCCGTGAGCCATGGCCGCTGAGCCTGCGCGTCCGGAGGCTGTGCTCCACAATGGGAGAGGCCACAGCAGTGAGAGGCCCGCGTACTGCAAAAAAAAAAAAAAGAAAGAAAAAAAATAGAAATAATGAAAACACATCAGAAATATGTGGCCACAAAGCAGATGGAACTGTAGTCTAACACTTCATATTAATCTAGAAGAATTAATAATCAATCAAAGCTTTGAAATAACCAATCAAAACCAGCAAAATTCAGAAATGATGTAGCTAAATCAAACATATAATGTATTATTGAATTATTTTATAAATGAGTTCTTGAAAAATTAGTCCTAATTTGCACATAATTGGTTGGAAATCTTTATCCAAGTACTCAATGAAGAGAAACTTCAGCTTTTGAATAACTGGCTGAACTGCAATTATTGAAAAGAGACCTTGAAAACTAGAAGACATTGAAAATTATCCTGATAAAAGCAAAAGAGGAAGTGAACAAATCAAAGAGTTAGAGCTCAGATGGTGTACAGAATTTAATTTTTAACTTCTACAAGTGTGATGTGGAATATCTTGGATTGTGAGAAGAATTTTTGATGAAGTTCCTACTTTAATTGGATAAATTTATACTCTGACTGGGACAGAATGAAACAAGAAGGGCTGTGACTTTCCAGCGTATAAATCTGGTAAAACATTCAAAAGAACCATAAATAGAATCAACTGATTTTTTTATTTTTATTTTTTTTAGCTAATTGGGCCTCTCACTGTTGTGGCCTCTCCCGTTGCGGAGCACAGGCTCCGGACGCACAGGCTCAGCGGCCATGGCTCACGGGCCCAGCCGCTCTGCGGCACGTGGGATCTTCCCGGACCGGGGCACGAACCCGTGTCCCCTGCATCGGCAGGCGGACTCTCAACCACTGCGCCACCAGGGAAGCCCTAGAATCAACTGATTTAAAGACATTTTTTTCTTGTAAAAATTTTTTTTTAATATTGGTGATCTGAATAGAGGCTTTTTGGTAAAATTTTGGTAAAAGAATTACACACTTAATATTTTTAAATATTAAAAATACATACCCGAAAGGAATAGTTTCTCAAAAATGTTTGGGTATACAGAGAAAAGTCAATAAAGGTCTCAAGAAATATAAAATTATTAACCATCATTAAAATTTTGAAGATCTCAGTAAATTTTATAACCAATTGTAAGTGATAATATCGTATTGAAAAAAGTAACTTATTTCTTTAAAATACAGTGACAGGCTATTATAAACAGATGTAGATAAGAAATGATTTTGTGAATATTACCAAGATTAATTATTCTGTTTGTGTTATCTTTTAATGCTGATAGTCAATAAAAGATTTTAAAGATTTGCTTTAATATGTGTAATGTTGCTACAGACTTAAGGTTTGCATCCTCCCAGAATTCATATGTTGAAATGGGCCTTTGGGAGGTGCTTAAATCTTGAGGGGGGAGCCCACATGATAGGATTAATGCTCTTATAAAAGAGACCCCAGAGAACACTCTCACATATTCCACCCTGCGAGATAACAGTAAGAAGCACCATCTATGAACCAGAAGCGCACCCTCGCCAGACTCTAATCACCCCGCTAGCACCCAATCTTGGACTTCCCAGACTCCAGAACCAAGAAAAATAAATTTTTGTTGTTTATAAACTGCCCAGTGTATGGCATTTTAAAATAGCAGCTAGAACAAAGACTATGTGTACATTGTATAAATGTTATTTTATTTTTCAGAAATAACTTTATTTTTAAAAATCATTTTGAATAGACATTTCCATAGGCTCACCAATATAATAAAATTGAGTTACACATGAATAAATATTTTTAAAACTCACATAATTTAATTTTGGTAACTTCTTTCACTTTCACATTGTCCCAGTTTGGAACGTAAATTATATGGTCACCTTAATCTTTAAGTTGTAGTAACTAATATGGTGCAGTACTAGATGATAGATATTCATAAAGACCAATGGACAGAATGGAAGGTGCAAAAGCAGAAAGAGATCCTTCTTATATGGATGCCTGGTTTATGAGAGACGTAGCATGTAAGACAGTGGAAAATATTTCAATAAACATTTTGATAACTGATATCAATAAATGATTATGGGATAACTGTATTAACATATGGTAAGAGTGAAGGTTAGCTCTAACCTTACAAAAAATAAACTCCAAATTGATTAAAATCAAGTGTAAAAAGGAAAATTATAAAACTAAGAATACAGGAAAATAGCTTCCCTATTTAAAGATAGGAAGTAATGGTGTAAGCAAGACACAGGAAACACTCACTACCCATAACGTACATTATTTAGGCATTGAGGAATTAGTATCATAATACTTGAAGACTACCTAAATCTGTAAAGAGAGCATGTAGATGATAAAGACGTAAAACCCAACAAAAATGTGCAAAAGAGTAAAGAGGTACTTCAGAGAAAAGGAAAGTCACATGATTAATACACATGTGATAGATGCTTAACTTCACTAATCAGAGAAACACCAAGAAAAATCACCATTTGATACAATTATATGTCAACAGATTGACAATTTTTTTTGTTAATCTGACAATATTGAGTGGAATGAAGATGTAATGCAACAGGAATTGTCATACATTTCTGGTAGCAATGTACAATACAAATACTTTGGATAATAGTCTGGCCTTATCTTCTAAATGTAAAAACATGTATATCCTATGACCCAGACACTCAGTTCCAGGTATATGTCTGAGAGAAATGTATGTTCTTCATATGGATTTAGATATGTGGTCACCGCACTGTTGTTTTTTTTTTTTTTTTTGGTAGTTGCCTCAGATTGCAAAGTACAAAAAATGTCCCACCCACATCATAACAGATAGATAAAGTTTAGTCTGTTCATAAATTGGAATATAATACATAAATGACAAGGAATAAACCATAACAATGATCAGTACTGTGCATGAATCTCACAAGTATAATATTGAGCCGAAGAAGCCAGTTAAAATATTGTCTGATGTTTGATTATACTTATATAAAACTCAACATCAGAGATGGATACAGATGGTAAAACTATAAAGAAATGTAACAACTAAAGAGTGGTTATCTCCAACGGGAAGAGGAAGACGGGGGCCACTCACCCCTCATTCTCAGTTCAACATCAACTCTCGTATCATCCAGAAGTGAGCTTGGAACCCAAGCCTTCTCAATCAATATCGCATCTGATTCTAGGGAGTGACTGTTTAATAGACAGGCCTGAGCCAAAAGAGCCCCTGAGGTTCAGTCCTAGGATTTTTACAACTTCTGGGAAGAGAGAAGAGTACTTAAGCATGGATCTGCTGGTAGCCATACTGCCATAGCAAGAAGAAAATCTGTGTCACAGGAGGCCCAAGGAGAGTAAAGCAGAGCTAAGAAATGGAAATATGGGACTCTGTGTTCAGGAGGTCATAGCAATTTTTGAGCCTGTATTGGACAACATAAAAACAATTTTTAGAACTGACTGTTACTTGAGCCAGTAAGTTGATTCTTTGCTTAGAACTGTTTGGATGAACTTTACTGTCCCTAGCAGTTAAGAGGTCTGACGCTCCATAAGTCATCCAAATGTCACACCCCACAATTTCACCTTGCAGTATATGTACCTGACTGCCTCTCATACTTGTATGTTACACAATTAGTTAAAATCCAAATACATTTGGCCCTTGAACAACATGGGTTTGATCTGTGCAGGTCCATTTACACATGGATCTTTTTCAATAGTAAATAGTACACTACTACATGAGTTCTTTTTTCTTTCTAGAATTTATCCCACTGTTACTAGAAGTCTTTTAAGAGTCAGAGGGTAATTTCAAATGGGTTGAAGCCTGCCTTTCTGTGACTAGCTCTGCACATCAGAAACAAATCTCTGGTCTCTAGCCAGAGTCCGAGCAGGGCAAACAGCAGCAGAGAGCCTTCCATGACCTCCAGGATTTCCACCGGGGCTGAGTCACCTGTATCAGCTCCAGCTTCTGGATCCCAAGCTGGTGCCTCTGGCGCCAAAAACACTGTTGGATCTTGTTTTCTACCATTCGGTGCTGCCTTCCACCATTGTTTCTATGGAATTAGTTTCAATAATCACAAGAATTTAGGGATTCTTTAATGTCTCATGGAAGTCTCTTTTGTTTTTTGGGTTTTTAAAATACTTTATTCAATATATAGAGTTTGGGGGTTGGGATGGTGGTGTGCTGAACTGGGCGATTGGGATTGACATGTATACACTGATGTGTATAAAACTGATGACTAATAAAAACCTGCTGTATAAAAAAGTAAATAAAATAAAATTCAAAAATTCAAAAAAAAAGTATAGAGTTTGCTTCCACAACAGTTTTACCTAACCAGGGCTGATTTTCTAAATTCTGCATTACAGCAGAAGTATTTTCCGCAGTGCTTGCTATGGAAGAAAACCGATGCCAAAATTCTGGGAACCTATACTTTATACTAGGTTCAAGTGCACTGTGCATCAGTTTAGAAATGGGGGAGTTTGAGAGTGTGTGACAGATATAATTCTTAATGCCAGGCCCTGCAAACTTTCCATTTATAGATGTCACTTCTCCAGTGTAAGGCCTGTCATTTCTCTAAAATTTCAGTGACATACTGTAACGCCAACTCAAAATTCCCCACTCCTGTGTTCTGGCACTGTATATTCTACTAATGTTTCTAGATTCTGGTAACATCAGGAGTTCAGAACCACACTTGAGAGCCAATCCCACAGCAGCTAACCAGCCTTGCGGGCCTTCTGAGTCAAGAAAAGGGCTTTCATCACACTACATGTATCTTCCATAGACATTTTTTTCATGGTTAGACATCTAAATCCAATTTCTTGATAAAAGTGCTCATTTTCAAAACTGCTTATGCTCCAGTGTTCACATTTTTCCTATCACCACATGGTTTCTCAGCCTTTCTCTGTCTAGCAAACTCGCACAGAGCTCCAGAACCTGGCTCTCCACCTGAAACACCAAGTCTTAAAAGGTACAACTCACAAAAGTTTCAATTAAGATCTTTCAGAGAAGCTTTCATAATGTCACTGACTCTGAGATGGTGTATAAGGATCGTTACAGGTCCTGCCTGATCTGTCTCAACTTCTGAACACCTCACATCCAAGGATTTAACAGGCACAGTGAGTCCATTCTCAATTCAGTTCTAAGGGATGGTTTAATCTAAAACATACTGGGTACTTCATCTTAGTACAAAAATCCTGTGTGAAACAGTACATGTCACTGAAGACTCGCAGGTGCTTCAAGATTGGACAGATTTAGCTCTAAGCACCTCTTCCAGAGCTTTGAAAAATCCAAGCTGTCTCTAGTTTCTCTAAACCCCTTAATCTTTTTTTATTTTATTAAGAAAATTTAACCTTATTTTTGTGTCTGCTCTGCTTCTATTCATGTGCCCCGGCTGCATTTTTTTCTTTCTTTTTAAATTAATTAATTAATTAATTTTGGCCATGCAGTGTCTTAGTTCCCCAATCTGGGATAGAACCCAGGCCCCGGCAGTGAAAGCGCCGAGTCCTAACCACTGGACTACCAGGCATTTCCCTGGTTGCATTTCTGCTCAGCCTACCCAGGTCTCAATCAATGTGTCCTTTCACAATCATACTTTGGATACTGTATGTTCCTGAACAAGTGAAAGTTTACAGGGAGGGGATCAGTGAAGCAGTGAACAACCTTCCACCATCTCCCTGGCTCTTTCCTCCTGCTGCACCTCCATTCCTAAGGCAGTGGGTGTGTTTGTCTGCCTTGCTGTCTTTCAGGTGTCTGCCTCACAATTTTGGTCATCCTTAGAGAATTTTCTTGAAGAATTTTTTTTAACATCTTTATTGGAGTATAATTGCTTTACAGTGGTGTGTTAGTTTCTGCTGTATAACAAAGTGAATCAGCTATATGTGTACATATATCCCCATATCTCTTCCCTCTTGCATCTCCCTCCCTCTCACCCTCCCTATCCCACCCCTCTAGGTGGTCACAAAGCACTGAGCTGATCTCCCTGTGCTATGCGGCTGCTTCCCACTAGCTATCTATTTTACATTTGGGAGTGTATATATGTCCATGCCACTCTCTCACTTCGTCCCAGCTTACTCCTCCCCCTCCCCATGTCCTCAAGTCCATTCTCTATGTCTGCAGAAGAAGATATTCTTTTTTTTTTTTTTTTTGCGGTACGCGGGCCTCTCACTGTTGTGGTCTCTCCCGTTGCGGAGCACAGGCTCCGGATGTGCAGGCTCAGCGGCCATGGCTCACGGGCCCAGCAGCTCCGCGGCATGTGGGATCTTCCCGGACCGGGGCACGAACCCGTGTCCCCTGCATCGGCAGGCGGACTCGCTACCACTGCGCCACCAGGGAAGCCCGAAGATATTCTTTATTTATATTTGTTGAGCACTGAATGTGCAATATGTTTTGATTCGTGGACATTACGTAGCATTCACTTAGGAATGTTCATTCTAGTAAAAAAAAAAAGTGTGCTTAATTCTTCATCTTCCCCTAATTTTCCCAGTCCAGTTGTTACATTATTGACTGTACTGTTGACTATCTTAGATGTTCTAATGTTATTTCAATGGTACTTTATCTGGTATCCTAGATGCCTAAATACCTGTACTCAGCCCTCTCAGTGAGCTTAGAACACAGTGACCAACTCAAGACCCTACACTCTTACCCTGCCTCCAATTCATTTTTTCCTTTAGTGTTTGCAGTTCACAGAGGAAGAAGCAGGATGATGTTCTATACAGATTTATGCTTTCTAAATTTAAATTTGCCTTTTCTACCATTTTTTAATCATTTTATTCATCCTGATTCACTTCCAATCACAATTCTCAAAGCAGTTGTTCTATATTTTAATTTTGCTATTTAATCTTCTTATTCTTCCAACTCAAATTTCTTAGTAGAGGGACCACACTCTATAAAGAACCCCGAAGTAAACAGTAATAATCCCAGCCACATACCAACCCCTCTTCTTGAGTTTTTGCTGCACTCACACCATCTTTGAATATTACCTGCTCTTGCCAAATTGTTCTTAACAGTGAGTAAAATGGTTTCTCTCAAAAGTTATGGGTGGTTGTATAAATTTAAAGAACCTTTCTGAAGACCAGTTTGGCAATATATGTCAATGTAAAATGAGTATAACATGTTATTCGAAAATGGTCTTTTCCATGAAACAGTCTGAAGGAAATATTGCTAGAAAAAAAAAAGTTATGCATACAGATGTTACTTGGAAGTTTTAGAAAATAGTAAATAAAACAGTACAGATAAGGAGCATGATCTGACCATCTATCAAAAAAGAGACTAGCTATGTAAATTATGATGTGTACATATGCAGCAGAATCAACTTTGATCAGTTTACTGATCTGCTTTCAAGTCTTATAGTTCTTGTGATCCTGTGTAATAAATATTTTTCATATTTTGGGTAACCAGTATCTAGTCTCCTGGATACTTTTGGGAGATAATGGCTGCCTTCCTCTATAGAAATCAAAGAGGCTTGGTTCTCATTTTCCCAATGGCATAATCAAGAGGCACACGTAAGACAGTCCTGGCCAGCTGAGTGCTGTCACACAGGATTTTGGAATTGGAGCTAATAATAATGGATGGTTGGTGAGCACATGCATTATGGTTTAGTGTAGAACATGACACTGTCCTGCACTTCCCTCTAGTTACTGCTGCCTGATATTCACAGAGTCCTTGTTTCCCATGCCTGGATATCTAACTCCCATTAAATGCATATTTTTCATGAATGCACAGAATAGAGGATCAAATGCATCTATTAAATAGAAAGACAACCAACACATCTCTGTTCTATTGCTGTCCATTCATTCCTGAAAACTTTTTCTGAATGAGTCTAGTTAAATGTATACTTCTTAACTCTTTTGTTTTATTTTAAACTGCTATCTGTCAGCTGCCATGCCCCATTACATTTTGCTCTATAAAATAGTTTCCACACATTTTTTCCTGTTGCAGGCACAAATGAAGATATTCTCATGCATGACACATTTCCATGATATACCCAGATTTTCTATACTCAACTTGGCTAATTTTGTTGGGAAATCAATCTACATTTTTTTTGCCACAAATCCTGAAGAGCAGCAATATTCATCCAAAGTAACTAACTACATATTTCAATTATTTTTGTTATGTACATATTTCTGTATGCTGTATAAACCACTTCTTTCTCTTCAGTTCAAAAAGACAACTTCAAATGCAAGTTAGTGAGAATATTGTTATTTCATGGAAAAATCGCATCTGTTTTAATGTATGTATTTATAGAAAAGCAAATACTTTACAATATTCAGTAGTGATTTTCTTACCCACATATATGATAGTGAGAATGTTTTGATTTTATTTTCTCCCTCCCTCTATTTTAACCTATTCCTTTGTGTCCATTCATATGAGTGATTCCTCACTCATTAACTGAGGACAGGAGTATGGCAGGACAGGAGACAGGCATAATAAGCCTTTAGGGTAGGAATTTGCAGCAACATGTGTAGACCAATGAATAAGACATATAAGAAACATATTCTACCTGCTCTCCACACTCCACCTGGCCCCAGTTCTTTGCAATGTTTATAACTATATGGCTATGTCCCAAAGTGAGAGGGGACATTTTTAAGGGCACTGTGTCTGAGCAGAATAAAAGTTTTGAATTAAACATTAAGTTGAATAATAGAAAAAGTTATATGTCTTTTGCACAGCTGAAATTATATGCTGAGAGTTTTAGTTTCTCCATACATTCAATAATTGATCAAGACACAGGTGTGTCCTGACTCACTGCTAGGAAAAGCTGTTCTAGTAGGAAATGCGAGCAGTCAACACTTGAGGCTCCTTTAGTGAAACATCTGCTTCACCTGCTATGTTTTGCCATTCTTAGTCGAGTTTTCCAATCAAACTGTCCCATGGTTAGCTTTCAATGACAAAAATATAAATGAATTTGGGTCGTGTCTATACTCATATATACTGGTTTAAGAGGGTTTTCTTTCTTAATTAGATTTAATGACTAACATATTTTACCGTCAGGACTCTGGGTAAGTGCTTTGATCAAACTCAATTTTAAAGGGCTCTTAGGTCATATCTATATTATGAGTAAGATCAATTACTGAGTCCAAAAGAACAAGTGATACACTGGAAAGAGATGAATCATTTGTAAATGATAAATAGTGTTTTTACAGACATTGAGGGGAGTCCAGATGACTGGGTAGGTAGGACTTAAAGCAGAATTATAATGGTGAAGTTCATTAAAAAGCATGTAGATGAACACAACTACTGAAATAGAAGGCAGAATAGATTGGGATCTATTTCAACAAACTGATTGTTTATATAATAGGATATGTGGGTATATATTATTTATTAGAGAAATAAATATGGAATATATCACTCTGTGTCAATTTTATTCAGTTAGTCAATATTTGAACATCCACTTTAGGCAAGCAACTGTAATTTTCCTGGAGATGAAAAGGTTAATATGATTTTGTATTTAATGTCAAGAAGTTCCTACCCAGCTAAGAAATACAGACACAGAAATAACTTCTAATATGTATGTTTATATATCCATAATGTTCAAGGAGTTCTTCAAAATCAACAGGGACTAGAAAAGGATGCAATGGAAGAGTATATGGGCAAATTTAAATGGCCTTCAAAGATGAAGTTTAACTATTAGTTACTAGTAAAGATGAAATTCACTAACAAACAAGCAAATTAAATACTAAAAGAAATGAGTGTGGGAAGAAATTTGCCCCTGTGAAATTGGCAGAAAGTTAAAAGAATGAAATACACAGTGGTGACAAGGAGGGGGGTTGAGAATTAATAAAATTTTGAAGAATTTATTGATAATACTTATTTGTAAACATCATCTGTTGATATTTACGACAAGTTAAAATTAATGTTCCTTTTGAGTCAACAATTCCAATCCCAGTAATATACCAAAGGGAAAAAAATCACATGAAGGTCTGAGACAAATATGTATCTCATATATACAAGGTTGTTCATCCCGTGATTATTTGAAGTATCAATAGTAATGGCCATCGACAGGAGATACATTTAGATACATTTTGGTCTTGTCATAATATGATATATCATTCAGCCGCTGGAAATAATGAGGCAGAGCTACGTGCACTAATCTAGAGAGCTGTCCACTACAGGAAGATAGGGGAAATGTATACTGTTAAAGATAAAGGGAAAAGCAAACTGCAAAATAAAAATAGTAACTGAGTTCAAGTGAAAGTCCCTTGCTCCCATTGAAAGAAGAAAACACTGGATAAAATAAAAGCATGCTTGTCTTTAATGCCATCAAAGAGCAATGCATGCAAACAAATCTAAATTAAATACATTCTGCAAAGGATAAGCCCTTCATCAGTGAGCAAAGAGAGACAGTTGCTGTTGTATATGGACCAGTTGCCTAACCTAGGTATGGTAAGTAGAAGGATATGACTGCTGAAACTGGAGAGACCTTTCTAGGAAAAGGAGAAAGTAGCCCAATTTTTACTAATGTTGTTGCTTGGAAAATCTGGTCAGTAACTAGAAGGGTCTCCAACAACAAAAACAAACAAACAAACAAAAATGAGTATCTTGACTTGACAGTTACCCTCCACTGGACTGTTGCTAAGTTAACTGAGACAGAGCACAGCTGGAAACAGAGCACAACTGGAACTGAATTCAGCTAAGTTGAATATAACTAAAGATACAAACAGACTCAGTCCCAAGTAATATATGAAAGATCAAAGAGTACAGTCCCTCAGTCAATTCAAGAAGTTGATGGTTGGGAAAAAAGGCGAAGACATTTCCTGTTGTCTCATTTAAAACCAGAGATAAAGTAAAACTAGTTAAATTTGCAGTTGTCCACCCACAGTTCAGATCCACTCACGGTGTTAGCCACTTCATTAGGCTCCTAACAAAGGAAAGTATGTTTCCAGTGGAGCATAACAAAACAAAACAAAATTATCTATTTGAGTCTCTGCTGAATTTTTATATAAAATGCCTAGCATACTACATTGATTAGACATACAAATATACAGGGAAATGTCACCCATAATCAAGAAAAAACCACCAGTCAACAGGGTCAGAACAAAGGATGTCCTAGATGTTGGAATTAGGAAGCAAGAATTAAAGGCTAAGATAAAATCATTAACAATTAAATAACTAAATAAAAGGACTAATGGAGAAAATTATTAATTGATAGGACAAGATGGTTAGAATGTGTGAATAGATGGGGAATTTCAGCAGAGAAACAAATGCTCTAAACTAAAACTAAACAGAAATTGCAGACCTAAAATATAAAAAATATCAAATAAATTATTTATTGAATGATATTAACAGCACACTTGACATAGCAGAAAAAATGATTAAGTGAACTTAAATAAAGGTAAGTAGGAACCATTCAAATCATAAAACATTAAAATAAAGAAAAGAAAAAGAAATCAAATACAGTATCAGAGACCTGTAGGAAATCAAATAAACCTACATACATGAAATTGGATTTACAGAAGGAATTCCTCTGGAAAAATACCTAGGAATGAAATTTCTGGATAATATATGATAAGTGTATCTTTAGCTTTAAAGAAAGTGCAATAAAATTCACCAAATTACCATTTATCTCTACTATTAGCAAAATATGAGAGTTCTATTGTTTCATATTCTAGCCAATACTTTTTAATTGTATTCACTCTAATGGTTGTGAACTAGTACATCAATATTGGTTTTAATTTGCATTTCCTGAATCACTAATGCATTTGAGCACCTGTTCTTGTGCTTATTGGCCATTCCTATGTCTTTTTTGTACAGTGTCTAAACAGAACAGGACTTATATCCAGAATACACAACCAATTCTTAAAACTCACTAGTAAGAAGATAAAACCTCCATAAAAACAATGGGCAAAAAGACCTGTTTAGTCTCCCAAATATTGTTACAGCTATAGAAGTCTAAAAAAGAACCATGCTATCTCACAGACTGTAAAAAGAAAGGCACAGAATGGGTTACCTGAAATGGTGAGGGAATTTCACTGTCCACCTAGAATTCTGTATTTATTTCATCAGGTGTTGTAATCAATAATACACCTTTTTGTGTGTTGTATTACCATGTGCCAATACTAAAATTAAATGTTTGTCTGGGGCCTAACAGTTTAATAAGCCTTTTAGGACACATTACATTACTTACTATTAAAATAATTCTGTAAGGACAAAAATTATTAGTTTTCCTCTTTTTTTTCTTTTTCTTTTTTCTTTTTTGTAAATGAAGAAAATGAGCTCCTACAAATTTATAAATTTCCCTGGTAATAATTTCTGGAGGACTGACCAAAACCTAGTCCTCCATCCCCATAAAAATTATTTTCTCACTACAACCAAATTTTAAACCCATTCTTGAAATAAAGTACAATTTAAAACTTTAGCTGTATTCAAAACTGAATTTGCAAAGAGGAGAAAATGGGCATCCCTTACCCCCCAGTCTTCAGGCACAATTACATGCTTCTCTGTATGTCTGAGAGGAGGTGATGACTCTCACATTTAACCTTTCCTGCTTTAAAAGATGATGGCTGTTAGTTTATTTCATATATATTAGCATTCATTTTCTAGATTTTCCTCTCTGACTAGAAATACCACTTCAACTCCACTCACCATGGCAACAAAACAGCTGAAGATTCTTACAGCTTGCTTAGTGAAGAAAAATACTTGAAAATATCCTTTGATGCTAAAATTGGTTTTGTTTTCACAGTACCACATGAAGCAACCGAGGATGAGGGATATCACCATATATTTCAGATGGATTCACCCAGCAGGAGCATTGAGGGTATACCAGAAAAGGAGGGAGGGAGGGAGGGAGGGAGGGAGGAAGGGCAATACCATGTTTATATACTTGAAGTCATATTTGTACACACACGTACTCCCACAAACCATGCTTCATTTACATCATTGCACTCATTTTGTTGTTGGGTATTTCCTGTTTATCTGGCTTTCTCGTCTAACTAGATTATAATTGTCTTGAGGGCAGAGACCACTCCTTATTCATCCCTGAGCCTCCATCTTTTTTTTAAAGCATGTGTTAAATAGAAGAATAAATTAAGATTTTTATAAAATAATCAAAACATAGGAAAATAAAGAAGAGTTAACTTCAAACAACTTTAGAATCTTGGCATGAAAAGAATTGCAAGAATACTACTTTTCTTGCATGCATTATTTGTAGCAAAACATGTTAATCAGGCTATTTTCCTCTTTCTCCCAGGATAAGCTGCAAAGACCTTCTGTAAAAGGGTATTTGCCCAAATGGTTAATACCTAATTGAGTTAAACTAAACACATTTGGAAAGGTAAATGCCTTGCCAAATACAGGATTACAAAGCTACATTGAAATAATTATATTTTTTTCCTCCTGGTTAATTTTTATTTATGCATATAACTGAGACTAGATTACATATCCTGAAGACTAGCTCAGCTACAGTTCCATAATGAAAAAGTTTGCTTTGTTTCCTGTGCAGCAGCATTTCCTAGGAGCTTAGTTTTCAGTAACTGACAGCCATGTTGATAGTTCTCAGCTCTTGTGTCCTAGTCATCAACAAACAATGGTCTCCATTTGGGGAGAGTTATATTAGTCGTGTGCTGTCAAATGTTTAATGATAGCAATCCAATCCAAGAGAAAAAATAATGCCCATGTTTCTAGTGTTTGCTAATCTTTTTTAATTAAAAATTTTTTAAATTAATTTTTATTGCAGTATAGTTGCTTTATAATGTTGTGTTAGTTTCTGCTGTATAGCAAAGTTCATCAGCTATATGCATACATTATATCCCCTCTTTTTTGGATTTCCTTCCCATTTCAGTCATCACAGAGCACTGAGTTGAGTTCCCTGTGCTATACAGTAGGTTCTCATTAGTTATCTATTTTATACATAGTAGTGTATATATGTCAATCTTAACCTCCCAGTTCATCCCACCATTTCCGCCAGTATCCATATGTCTATTCTCTACATCTGTGTCTCTATTTCTGCTTTGCAAATAAGTTCATCTATATCATTTTTCTAGATTCCACATATAAGCAATATTACACAATATTTTTCTTTTTCTGACTTACTTCACTCTGTATGACAGTCTCTAGGTCTATCCATGTCTGCAAATTGCACAATTTCATTCCTTTTTATGGCTGAGTAATATTCCATGCATATGTGCACCACATCTTCTTTATCCATTCTTCTGTTGATGGACATTTAGGTTTCTTCCATGTCCTGGCTATTGTAAATAGTGCTGCAGTGAACATTGTGGTACATGACCCTTTTGAATGATGCTTTTCTCAGGGTATATGCCCAGTAGTGGGATTGCTGGGTCATATGATAGTTCTATTTTTAGTTTTTTAAGGAACCTCCATAGTGTTTTCCATAGTGCCCGTATCAATTTACATTCCCACCAACAGTGTAAGAGGGTTCCCTTTTCTCTACACCCTCTCCAGCATTTATTGTTTGTAGATTTTTTTGATGATGGCCATTCTGACCCGTGTGAGGTAATACCTCATTGTAGTTTTGATTTGAGTTTCTCTAATAATTAGTGATGTTGAGCATCTTTTCATGTGTTTGTTGGCCATCTGTATGTCTTCTTTGGAGAAATGTGTTTGCCAATTTCTATGGTGTAAATACACCTATAATGTCCAATTTGGAGCTGACAGCACAGTGTCACTGAATGCAGAGTTGGGAAGAAATGTGCAGTAGTACATAGTGATGTAGTAGATCCACAGTAAAAATATAATAGATGTAAGTAATCTCAAAGCATAGATAGTAGTAAAATAGTTAATCAATGATGACTGTTGAGCATTTATTATTTATTTTTGTTTTAATAAAATTTAATTATAAGCTCATATAATTTAATTTGTAATAAAGGCTGTGTTAAAACATTCACAATCCTCTGTCACGCATTGCCAGGAGCCCACTCCAGCACATCACTGGACATTGGCTCTGTATTTTTGCCTTAGATTACAATGAGCCAGGGGTATGCTGTCCGATTCCCTAAAATAGCAGCTCTTGGCCTGAGTAAGGAGGTGTGCAATCTTCCTTTCACTGTACAACTGTGGCACAGACACACAGCAATGAGAATGCTGTGTACTTTAGCTGTACAACTAGGATTACTGAGTATGGTGCAGTGTTCCCATATTCTCTTGCTATCCACAGAGGCAGCTTGTGTTGGGCAGAGCGGACCACATCAAAGAAGTGCACCAAAAAGATTTAACCCTCAGTATCAGTCTGTGTATTATAGAGAAAGGAGAGCAGAGTATATGCAGTGTCTTGTATAACAATCAAGCTGCCTGCTGAGGAAATAACCTTGTTTGAAAATAAGAGTTTCTGGAGCTGTTCTTCCATTGAATCTTGTGCATGCTGAGTCCGATTCTGGCAGACTCCGGAAAGGGAGGAGGAAATGAGTCTCTAGAGCATTTCGGATGTGCTTTTCCTCACCCCACACCAACTTAGGAGATTCCCCCAAATAAAGTAGACTTGGCTATACAATGTAATTATTTCT
The DNA here is from genome assembly GCF_949752795.1 of Hyperoodon ampullatus. Lineage (NCBI taxonomy): Eukaryota > Metazoa > Chordata > Mammalia > Artiodactyla > Ziphiidae > Hyperoodon > Hyperoodon ampullatus. The sequence continues at coordinate 4,900,343 of NC_136929.1, read as the reverse complement.
TCTGTCAGGCTAGACTTTAACTTCTCCAAGTCATCCAATTTTCCTGAATGGTGTAGACAAATCCCAGAAGTTCTCAAGTCTCCTTACGAGCTAGGTAGTAAGGTTAAGGTCTGCTTCCAGGGTCTGAACCGTTGAAGGGAAGGATGACTTCACAGTCAAATCTGTGCCATTGATAGCCTGGCCAGAAGATGGAAAGTGGAAGCAGAGGTAACAGAGAGCCAGACCAGAAGTACCCAGGTGCGTAAAGTCAGCTTTGGAAGGTGATGAGGGCTTCATCAAGCTAAAAGGAAATGGGCTACACATTTTACCAGGTACCATCTTTAGCAGAAACGTCAGCAGGATGTTCAGGGAGTGACTTTAACCAACTACTCTACGGAGACGATCAGTGAAAAACCATAGAACCCAACCGTGAATGGAAAATCTCCACTCTTCTGCTGCCATGTGATAGAACAAGCTCCTCATACACCTGGGTGTCGTCTTAAGAGGAGGAATGAGGATGGGGTAATATTAGAGACTAAGCATGTTTCCCTAAGAGCATTGAGTGATTTCTCAAAGGACTGTCTGAATTATCCCATGGGACTGAGTTTAATACATTGGGGTTAAATTATATTTCCCCACTTCCCAGTGGGAAGGGAGCTCTAAGGGAAAGGAATCTGTTTAAAGTATAAAAGAAGGAAAGATGTTAATTTACTTTGCACATTTGAGTATGATATTGGTAAGTCCAAGATTCTTCTCTTTTCCATAAAATATTCTTAGCAATCCAAGGCAAGATTCCCATATGGGGGTGGTACCAATCACAGTCCACCCACTTTGGTGTGCAACACTTTAAATTTTCTCTATTCTTTTAATATTTCAATTTATCACTATTTAAGCATCCTTCAAACACTTGTGGGAAACCTATTAATATATCAAAGATCCCCTTCTAAAAAAAAAAACCAGATACCTTCCATTTATACAAACCAAAACATAAATAAATCAATTCACAAAAATGTACATGACTTGCTCAAGGTCAAATGCTCATTGGTTAATAGAACTAGTATATAGCCCAAGTCTCCTGATGCCTGCTGTGATGCTACTTCCATTTAAATGTGCCAACTCCATTTATTAAAAACATTTACTGGGCTTCTACGCCATTATTCCAAGCCCAGGAATCCTATTCTTTTAGAGAAGTCACAGGAGACTTCCTGCCTCTTACCAGCAACTCATTTATTTAATTGGTACTTTTTATAAGCCTTTGAATGTAAGATTTAGAATGACCAGAATCAGTTGTTGGGGCGTGAGGGGAGGTTTTGTCATCAAAGTCCCTTTCATTTCTACATAAGAAAATACTAGTAAATCATCCAGACATTTTACCTGCACTGATTTCACAGCTCTCTGCTGGTGAAAGCACCTGGGACTAAAACATCTTTTGGGTTTTTGCTGCTTGGTAACTTTCCCTAATTTGTCTAAGGTCTGTTTAGAATTTCTATATCTTCATTGATTAGTTCTGGTTATTCCTAGTTTTCTAGAAAATAACGCATCTCACCCATGTTTTCAAAATTTTTTGCTTAGTGTTGAACAAAAAAGTCTCATGAGTCTAAATTTCCTGTGTCTGTGATTATTTCTCCTTATCATGTCTGCTTTTGAATAGTTGGGCTTTGCTTCTCTTTTTTTGTCCCTTGGAAAGAGTTAGCTAATGATTTATGTACTTTATTGTGCCTTTTTTCCATCAAAGGTCAAACTGTAATATTATATTACAATTATTTTGAAGATATTCTGCAATAATTTTTTTCTCTCTTCCACCATCCCTCTCCACTCCAGAGTCTTTGCCAAAAGTCTTTGAAGAGAATGTTCAAATTCTAGAAACTAAGATATTTTATTTTCCCATTTTTCTTCATTCATTGTTATTGCATTTTGATAAGATAATAATGTCTCTTATTTCTTCTTTTTGGAATGGTTTGAGGTCTTCTTTGTCTATTTTTGTGACTATTTAAAGATGAATGGCCACTTTGTTGACAAGAGTCAATAGTAGGTAAGGTACAGGTAAATCAACTAGTGTTGAACTACCTAAAGGATACAGGTCTATCAGCACACTACTGGCAGGTAGCCAGGATATCAGCAATATTTTTACAAACAGGGTGAAAATGTGACCCTAAAATCCTTCACTGGAGAATATAAAGCTGCAAACAACTGATGATATGTGAATGAATGAAGCTTACTCTAGAAAGAACTTCTTGAAACTTAAGAATTTCTCCTAGGTCCAACCTAGTATATTAGTCTATAGAAATCCTACCACTAGTCAAATCTGAATCCATGACAGAGAACATCTCACCTGGGCCAGGTGTGCTTCATCAATCTCTGAGCTATCCTGTTCAATGCATCACTGCAGGGCAACAGTGCACTCAGACCTGAAGTCCTCAACCATCACTCACAGACTCAGGCTCTACAATCTGGCCTGAGTCAATTCATGAATTTAGTGTCTGAGAACCAGGACAAAGGACAAGTTTCCAGATAGCTACAAGATCATGTTTAAAATGCCTTCCACGACCTGTAGTTCCTTTGGGCTTGTGGATGGGCATATGGTCACTTGACAAAAAGGCATATTCTCTGTTTTGAAGGTACTGAATCCATTATATCAAGTAGATCTTTTATTCATCAAATTATCTAGGTCACCTTTATCATCATTTTGTCTACATACTGTGCCACAAGAAAGGTATGCATCAAATTGCCTACTACATTGTTCCTATTTCTGCTTGAATTGCCTCTTGGTTTTGTTTTATGAATGTTTATGATATTTTATCACATACAAAATAACTTAGATTTTTGTTGTGGATTTCACACTTAATCAATATAAATTGGCCTTTTGTGTCCTATAATGCTTAATAACTTTAAATTTAACACTGACTGATATCATGGCTCCTGTTTTCAATTTGTGCCTGGCATGCTTTAAACATCTGATTATTCTCAGTGTTTTTTGAGTCACTTTGTTTTAGTGACTTACATACCATATACATTTGCATTTTATTAAATAATTCAATTTGGGAGTTACAGAATTTTAACAGATGAGTTAAAACAATTAAAGTTTCTTAATATAATCAATGTTGTTGTTCTTGGGTTCAAATTAATACTTTATGTAATACTTTCTGTTTCTATTGTTTTTTATTCTTTTAACACATTGCCTGTGTTGTTTGAGTGTATTAGTGTGTGTGTTTTTCTTCTGATTGTTTCAAATTTTTGTAATTTTGTTCTGTTGGTCAACTTTAAAACGTTATCTTATGTACATCCTCTAGTTTACTTTTCTCTTACTTTTATCTATTAATTATGTAAGTGCAAAATGGATACAGAACTTCTTGTAAATAAATGTAGACTTAATAAATGATGATAATTAAGAGTAATTATGTAGAAATATTAAGTTATTTTAGTTATAAATATTTCTTCCTGCAAAGTATTATCTCTGTTTTACAACTATTGCTGGTATCTCAGCACAACTGTGTATTTTTCTGTCATCAGTTCTGAAGCTTGATAAACTGGATAGCATTAAGGGGGGCAGGGCTGGAACTCATGAATAAGGCTTCACTGAATTTTCATGCCATTAAACACAAAGGTCTGAATAAAAATAACTTACAACTGTGATTATCATGATTTGGCTTTGCTTGTTTTGCTGACTGCTCTTCTCTCTATACCCATCTTTCCTTCCATTCATCACTCCTCACTTTCCCTCACATTGTTTATCTAGATGAATCTACGGTTTATATAGCCTATTTTCCCTTTTCTTATTGTCTCCTTTCCCCTGACACTTTCCATTAATTAATGAGTCATAGTGTCCATCACACTTACAAATTACATTTTATAAAGCTAACATAATAAAAATCGTAGTAATTGAAGAGAGACCAGAGAATCATAAATACTCAGTCTGTACTCAGAATCAAACTTTGGTTCTCAATGAATTAATACTGCTAAAGCCTTCAATCCTAATGAACCAGCAGAGGACCATCAGATTTTTCTAAAATTCTGTACATATAAATGCAAGGAGAAAGCTAAGCACAAGCATGATCAATATTTTTTAAAATATCTAAGCAAAGAGCAACAGATGACTACTCAGAATTTTAAATTATTACTTTTGAATACTTAGTATAGTGTTGCTTAATTAGAATACAAATAATGTATTTATCTCTGAGAAATAATTTTTTACAATAATAAAATTTTTATTCATTAATTCATTTATCCATCCAAGGATTCACTAAATATAAATTGAATGCTAACAATATTCTAGAGAATGTGAGTCCCATAAATCTGAACATGACATAACCTTCAAATACCTACATATTTTTTAATTTAAAAAGTATTCCATGTACTAACAGAAAACATAGAAAAATGACACAGAAGAATGCAAAAATACAGGAGACAGATACATACATACACTCACAGAATTAAAAGGTATTATATAACCTTGCATTTTTGACTCATGTGAAAATAAAAATACACATTAAACTTTTATATTTATATACGCTTTCTTAAGTATTCTTTTGCTGCTATGAAATACAATTCTTTTCCATGTAATTTGGTGGTGAATTTAGTGGTTTTCTAGTCATCTATTAAATAGACACATCAAATTTCTTTAAACGGATGGCCCACTATAATTGGACCTTTAAACTGAATGCTACTCTTCTACATTATTATTGGTCTACAACTTTTCAGATTGTACAGTCTTTCCAATAAAATTTTGAGCATGAACCCAATACATAAATATCTACTTATAAATTATATATCACTATATATATATCTTTTTAATTTATGAAGGTAATTTTACTTATTTTTTTCCAAAACTGTATAAAAACTAAAAGGAAAAAAATTTTTAAACCCATTTACTGTGAAAACTTTCTGCAGAAAAAAATCCCGAGTTCCCTCTGCATTCTACTTACATACTTTGCTGGTATAGGTATGGAGTAGACTTCACCCCAGAGAAAGATGTGCTCTTCTACAAGGCGTTACTGTTCTGGGGTTTTTGCTAAACACCTCAGCAAATCATTGAGAATTCTCTGATCAGTCTGGTCATAGTTGGAATGTGTTTTTACCTTGTGTTAGCTCTGAGAAGTGTTCAGCTTATCCCTTGGTCATTCTTTACTTAGGCTTTTTTAAGGTCCCCCCTTTGTACGCATGGCCTAGTACTCAGCAATGCCTCCACAATGTTCCTGTATTGATCTCTAGTGCTCTTTCACCACGGGGCTCCTTCCTCTGCAGTTCTGTCCCACAACTTCCAGCCCCCTCCGCCTCTCTAACGTCCCACCTCCTCCCCAGTCCAAGGAGAATGCTGGCTTCTACCTCCCTGCCCCTACTTCATGCTCCTGGTCCAAAAATTGCCTCCAGGCAAAAAGCTGGATAACAATCCTAGGACTCACCACATTTTATTTGCTTTCTCTCAAAGATCACAGTCAGAGGCTACTTGATATCCACCACCTGAAAACAGTTGTTTCATGTACTTTTCCACTTTTCTAATTAATTATGACAGTAGGTTAAGTCAAGTCCTTGTCATTTCAACACAGCTAGGAACAAATTTCTATCCATTTAAATTTAGCTAAGAACACAAAATTCATTGGACATATTTTTTTCTTGCACATGTTGTCTGTTTTTATCTTTCAATCTTGCTTTGATGCCATGTCTTTTTGTTTAGAGAATGTACTTAGTCAATTCCTTGAGAAAGATACCCTGGATGGTACACCCACTAAGCACCTGCTATACCAGATTTTATCCTTCTTTTGCCCTCACATATGACTGCTATCTTGGGTGTGTAAATATTCTCAGACGGCAGTTCGGTACCCGAATAATCTGTAAATATTGTTCCACTGCCTTCTAGCTTCCAGGATTGCAAATAAGAATTCTCACGTGATTCATGATCAATTAGTTGAAGCACAGACAATATTAATAGCTCAACACTATTGCAGGATAGGTACCTGGCATGAATAGAGCTCTCAGGCAAACTGGTCTAGATCCTGACACTTCCGTTTAGTAGATGAGTGATCTTGGGTAACTTACTCATTCTATGCAGGAGGTGGTGTGTGTGTGTGTGTGTGTGTGTGTGTGTGTGTGTGTGTGTGTGTGTGTGTGTGTGTGTGTGTGTGTGTGTGTGTGTATTCCTCATTTTCCTCACTGATAAAATAAGGATACATAGTAGTACCTGCCAGAGGTTTAATGTGAAGATCAAATAAATGTTTAAATATAAAGAGCTTAGAATATTGCCTGGCACACATTAACCACTCAACTAATGTTAAGTAATAATATTATGTGAAACATCACTGCAAAGTCTCTTTGCAATAACCCAGACTAGTTCATTCTTCATGAATAGATTTTCTTTACCCATTAACTTCTCTGAAAAAAGGAGCAACCACACACTCTGCTTCCCTTTGCAAACCAATGCCCACAAAAGGGAGTTCAATCTTTTGTGTTTTCTGTTATTTAAAAAAGTGCTTTTGGTAGCTTAGTGCATCCATTTAAAAGTTTGTTTATTTGTTTTTAGAACAAATATGATTATATGAGATATTGTTTATAATAGTTAAACTTTAGAAGCAATCATAATGTCAAAGTACCAAGAAATAGCTGATAAAGTCTCTCAACAGAATATCATGAAGTCACGATAAAACTTTTTTTCTAAAACAGGTACTAACATATGGTTTTGCTGGTGATACAATGTTAAATTATAAAGGTATAATTATATATATATAATTTATATGCTTTTATCTTATGAATCTATAATGTATTCAAAGAAAATAGACACATCACAATATTGCTCAGTGACTATCTTTGAGTAATAGCTTGCTTTTTTAGTTAATTTTTCTTTAATTAAAAAAATATATATTACTTTTAAATTCAGATAAAAAGTTGTTTGGGTCAAGTAATTCTAGGAAGTTGTTATTTATTATCCTTCCATGCCTTTGGTACTACTGGTCCTACTGATCCTCTGTCCTAAGTATGGACTCAAACAACGTTTCTGCAGTCTTCCTGCACAGCCATGTACGTCCACACACATACATACACATGCCTGTGTGTGTGGATGGACACGGTTGTGCAGGAAGACTGCAGAAACGTTGTTTGCTATATACATATATTGTTGTTTGACATATATAAGAGAATATACTTTGTCTTATGAATCTATATCTATAAATTTACATTATTTTCCATTCTTTTACATAATTCTACCATGTGGTTTCAAGGTTACTTTGCTCTTTTTACTGGTTTCTTCTCTCTCCTTTTGTAAGCCTTTGGGACCATCTCAAGGAAGAAGTGGAGGAGATAATTTTTTACTGTGAAAATACTGACAAATAAACTAAGACAACTTAAAAACAGTCTTCTCTCTTTCAACAGTTTAAACTTGGTACATTTCATAACCAAAAACCAATCTTATTTGCAAAGAAAGGACAGAATTCCCCCTCGTAATGACTCCTTGAATTCTGATTATCCATTTGATGCATGGCCAAAATGTCTTCAGAATGTTTCTGGTCAGAATCACCAAATTTCCCCCAGGATTCTGAAAGTTCATTTTGAGCATCAACACAGATCAGCAAACCCCATATACAGAACTTTTTGGCCTCAAATTTTCCATGAGGAAGAACTGACAAGGTAAAATGCATGGGATATTAAGGTTTTTAATTTGTCATTTATGAAATTATCATGGCTTCTCTATTCTACCAATAATTTTCAGTGAAAAACAAGTTCCAAGATGATTTGCCACAATTTGACGATTGCTATTAATTTTAAAGAATCATTTCCTGTTGGGGATACAATCATGGATGCAGGCTATTTAAGTGTTCTGTTCTTCCCCTGTTTATCCTCACCACTAACACTCTATGGTACATCTTTTTTTATTCCCAGGATAGTTTGAAAAACAGAACCCTAGATGGCTGATTGATACGGACAGAGAGAACTAGTAATTATTGGGAATACATGCTCATATTTTACAACGTTTATCTTACTGTTTGCTTATATGAACTTTTGTGAAGTAGATCTTCTCTTTCCCTTTATAGACATTAAAAAATTAAGAATGAGACCAGCTAAAAAATTTGGCCAGAGTCATGTAATTTACAAGCCAGGGAGCCATCACGTAGTTCCATCCTCATTCTGATGCTCATTTACATTTCCTCACAGTTCAGTCAACCTCTCACCTCTAACCACTTAAATTCACCCCAAACCTTGATCCTGGATTAATGTTTCTAAAGCCTAGGGCTAACGATACTATCCCCTGGCTCAAAGTCATGATGCATCCCATATTGCTTTCAAAACTTTCTAAAACATGGTCCCCAAACTACCTTTGCAAACATTTCTTTTAGAATATATGCCATATTTTCCAATCGAGTCAAACTATGATCCCTGGACATATTTTAGTGTGACCTGCCTTCACATTTTTCTAATGCATTGGCTATGGTAAAGCTCTCTTACTCTCCAAAATTCTAAGGTCATACTGGTAAGCATGTTTGTAAATCACTTTGTGACAGGGTCAGGATGGGTACTTTCAGGCTCCGCTGCACTCTTCCTGTACTTCCTTCTTTTCCTCCATGAACATAATCCAGAGCATCTCACAATTCCAGAGACATGCATCAGTGTTCTCTCACCAAACCTTTGCACCCATCTTGCTATGGATCCATCCCATGCCACCTCATTCCCTCCTGCAGCAACCTCACAGACTAGAGTTTCAACCCTATGTCCACTCTTGCCCTGGAATGAGGAAGAGGAAAGGGACATCAGTCACTTGCCAAGGATGCCTGAGTTAGTGGGCTGCATCCAGAAGGGACCAGCCCATTGGCCAGAGCTGCTATACACCTTGCCCAAGGTCAACTCCTTTCCTCTGAGGCCCATATCCAAAGACTGGTTGACGCCAGGCCTGGCCTTCTTGATCCAACTCAAAACAATTATGAAAGGCTATTCTGTTTCCAGAGCCTAATTTCCTGTGTGTTGCAGTTTGGGATCTTGAGAAGCATAATCCATGAGAGAGTTTAGCATGAAAAATGTTTATAAAGTATGACCTTGAGACCAAAACCTGTGGAAGGAAAGGTGAGAACAGAATGAAAAGACGCTCAATACCTTGAGTGTTTGTCCCTGGATACAGATACTATGTGTGCATGTGCCTGGAGATTAAAAAGTTTCTGCTCAAAGTTGAACAGTAAAAAAGGTTTAAAAAAAGAGGCTTGATTATGTCAAATTGATAATATTTCCATTTTTACATAACATTCTGAAGTTGCCGAATGGTGGGCTTATCTCGTGGTCTTCAGGATATGTTTAGGGGATAGAGGTCACGTCCTAAGGGCATTATTCATATACAGATGGTGCTGACTTACAATGGTTCAACTTTCAATTTTTTGACTTTAGTGTTGCGAAAGTGATAGTATTCAGTAGAAACTGTACTTCGAATTTTGAACTTTGATCTTTCTAGGGCAACATGCAGTACTATGCTCTTGTGGGGCTGGGCAGCGGTAGCAAGCCACAGCTCCCAGTCAGCCACAGGATCACGGGAGAGTCAACAACCCATGCATTAACTGCCATTCTGCACCCACGCAACCATTCTGTTTTTCACTTTCAGTAGAGTATTCATTAAATTCCATGAGCTATTCAACACTTTATTATAAAATAGGCTGTGTGTTAGATGATTTTGCCCAAAGTGTAGACGAATATTAAGGGTTCTGAGCACATTTAAGACAGGCTAGGCTAAACTACGATGTTTGGCACGTTAGGTATATTAAATGCATTTTCACCTTAGATATTTTCAACTTATGATGGTTTTATTAGAGGTAACCCCACCGTAAGTCAAGAAAGATCTGTGACTATGACTGAGGATGTCTGTACACTCGCTTGCTATGTGCCTCTGCCCCTAATATGTTAGCTCTGCAAGGCCAGGGACATTTTATGATGGTCCAGCAACTAAAACAGTTTGTGTCACAAAAAATTAACAATTATTAACAACTGTTGAATGAATTACCAAATTGGTTTTTATATGATGGTGTGAATAAGGGCTACACATGTATACCCAATCTATTGTCTGGTGTTCATCTTTCAGGGCGGTCTGCTCACAGTTTAAACAAAATTAGGCAGCACACTGCCCTGAGACATTTTTGTTACATGATTATTTCCAGACTGGTGAATCCTTGAAATTTAGGGTCATGTGTGCAGGAAAAGCTGCTAAATCGAATGCCAAGAATGTCAAAACCCAGTCTCTTGGCATCAGAGCACTGGCAAAAGAACAGATCAAAGTTTGGGTTATGCTGACCATGTACCATAAATGGCCTGGTGTCATGTTCTACTAACTACATGGCCCTTTCACAGTGGTACATCCCCCCCTCTTTCTTTCCACTACTATAAATTAACATCCATATTATCAATATAGTTCATTTTGAACACTGGCCTTAACAAGAGAAAGAATATTAAATTCAGCAGAAGTCATGGCAGGCTTTTTCCAACGGCTTTGCAGGAAAGCAGAAAGAATGATTATAGACTAGTTTACATTCTTCTTATATTAAAAATTATTTTCCAATAACAAATGTAGTAATTTCTCATTGTGGAAAAATGCATAAAAGTATGAAGAAAATAACTGCTTCCCTTACCGCCACTAAGAGAGAAGCACTTTTTGAACATTTTGGTATTCTTGGTATTTTTCTGTTATGGTCTTTTAACGTGTGTGTGTCTGTGTGTGTGTATACATGCACATTAAGTCTGGATTTCTCCATAGCTTTTAAAGAATAAGAAGTGCCACTTTTTAATTTAAGTAACCAAAGCAACTCTGGCTTGAGAGCCTTCACCTCAATGATGGAGAGAAGTGTAGTTTTCGGGTCTCCCCATCAAATCCTTTTATCAGAGGTACCTCAGTGTTTTTATCAGTCCAGAAAGCCTGGAAGCCCTCTGGTCATTGCACTGGTCTCCTTATCACTGGGCCTCTGACCTAAAGGTGTGAAATCTGTTTCAGGGTGGACAGCTTCTCTAGAAATGCAGCATCCTCAGAGCGAAACTGAGTTACTCGGGAACTTCAGGTCAGCTCTAGGAGGTCTTCAATTGGCTCCCGTACTCACTCTTCATTACATTATATATTTGCACCTCGTGTTCAAGCAAATTCACCACTCCTAAAAGAACAAATGCTGAGCGATTTATCCGAGTTTTCGGGACAATATTATCTTTCTCTTCTTCAAAGATATGCTTTCATGAACCTCTTGTTGGAGTTATTTATTATCCTTAGAACTTAAAAATCTTCCTCTACCAAATGCAAGCCGGTGGCTGCCTAGCCACCTGATTTCTGGCCCAATCCTCTTAGGTGTCTCTCTGGACGGCACAATGCGCAGACTTCCCGCATGACCTCCCTGTGTCTGGCGGGTCTCACCCAGCGCGTGCTGCCACTGGCGATGGGATCGTCTCCTGCCTCAGCTGCGCCTAATACGCCGCATGAATGGCATACAGACACCTTCTCACTCCCGGCACAAGACAGACGAGTCACCGAACAGGAGAGCACCCGGGCGTCACCCACCCAACTCCCCCTCCGCATCCATCAGTCCCCGAGACGGGGACGGCTAAGTCACTCATCTCAAGGTCGTCAAGCACCGGGCTTGGTGTTTCCCAGACGGAGGCGGAAGCCCTGGGGCCCACCACACCCACGCCAAGACCTGCGGAGAGGTGACGGAGCTGCCAACCAACACAAGGCGCCGCCCTAACTACTGGGTGGGGAATCTTCTGGAAGGAGGAAGGCGGGGACAGGACGCGCCCAGGGTAGAGGAACGGCGGGTGTTCCGAGCGCTTCTCTCTCAGCTGCATTAAACAGGGACGAAGGAACTGCACACACGGCGGCGCCGACTCCCTATCCTGCATCTCCCGAGCCGCGAGGCAAGATGGCGGCGGCCGGGAGGCTCACCCCCGGCGACCCCCAGCGCGGGGCGGAGCTGCGGTCTCAGCGAGGCGCGCGCAGCAGCCCGCGGCCCAGCGCTGACGAGGGAGCCCAAGCTCAGGGGCCCAGCCGCACCCAGGGAGGGCGGCCGGCCCGCGGGCCTCCCCCGGCGCGTCCCCACCCCCGAGCTCTCACCTGCGTCGGCCCTGCGCGGCCTTCCCACCGAGGCCTCCCTCGCTGCTCGCCAGAACGCCGGCTGTCCGGGAGGGTGGAGGCTGACCCCGGGCCCCAGGTCTCCAGAGGCCACCGTGGGGACCCGGAAGGCACTGGAGGCTATCGCTCCTCCTCCGGGCTCCTTCCCTCGGGAGGCAGTGGGCGCACCTTGCCTTCGCTGAGGTGGACCCGGGCCTCAGGGCAAAAGCCTCCTCCAGCGTTTCACGTCACTTCCTGTGGCCGCGGCGCCTCGGTACGTGGCTTCTGGGTTGTTGCTGCTTTACCTGGATCACAATCGCACAGGGTTGCAACAGAGGTTTCCAGGGTGGGACGGGTGTTGTGTTTGCAAAATGTTTCTCGGAAAGCAGGTCCAGAGGGGGCTTGACATGGGACGTTTAAGAGCTGGGATTGACCTCAAGACCTGCTCTGGGAATACGTGATGTTGATGCCCAAGGATTAGGATAAATTCGGACGGACCCCGCATGGGGAGGTCTTTTAGATGCACCCCATGCTTCAGACCACAGCTTTCCCAAAATCTGACCCCAGAAACCTGATGTCAACCCAAAGGCAGACCCTGGAGTCCTGTCACTTTCTCACCAGTTGTGTGAATAACAGGAGGGCAGGTGTCGCCCTAGAGAGTGTTTTCTAACTTCCGACTTGGTTCCAAGAAAGACCTGTTGTGGCCCGTGTCCTTCTTCCACGATCCTTCCAGTTCTTCCTAAGAGGGACCCCAAGGTGGTGGAAGGAAGTGTTACACATGTAAAATCCAAGGTTCAGAAAGTTTAACTTTCTCCTAGCAGGTGAAAGCATTTTTATTGTTTTCCATTAATTGTTTGTAAGATATACACACACTACTTTAAGTAGAGTTGTGAGTTTTTCACCAAGGTATGGTTATACCACCATGGAAATGGAGAACACTCCACCATGGGAAAACAGTGGTCTTATACTGCCCTTTTTTTTTTTTTTTTTTTGCGGTACGCGGGCCTCTCCCGTTGCGGAGCACAGGCTCCGGACGCGCAGGCTCAGCGGCCATGGCTCAGGGACCCAGCCACTCCGCAGCATGTGGGATCTTCCTGGAACAGGGCACGAACCCACGTCCCCTGCATCGGCAGGCGGACTCTCAACCACTGCGCCACCAGGGAAGCCCTATACTGCCCATTTTTATTGAACCTCTCCACCCTTAATCTTTGATCTACTTTAGGTCCCTATTCCTTGGCATTTTCTAGAATATCATATAAATGGAACACTGTGTTGCTGTATGACTCCTGTTTGTAAACTTTGATGCCACATTTGTAAAAGTGCATAATTATACAAACCTTTCAGTGTTCTTCTAAGTTCAAAATCTTCGACTTAGAGGGAAATGCATTATGCCTTCAAAACTGAGAGATTCCACTGTTATGAGCCACCTTGTTTCGGGTGAGACCCTGTGCTTAGTTTTCTTAATTTGCATGTTGGGACGAATGATGGGGGCATGGGATCAGATGAGAAACTAATAACTGTAAAAATCACATAATCTCTATACCACTAAGAAAACATAAATTGGCACTGAAAATGGGAGGAAAAATTAAGAGAACAGCTATATAAAAGAAAGATGAACAGAATCACTTATACCAGGCAAAGTAAAATTAATGGAACACATAACTGAAGAGTTTAATTTAGTCACATTAAGTATTCTCAAGGAGATAAGGAAATGTAAGGAATTATAAGGAGAACCAAGAGTCAGATTTGTATTAATTTATTTTTATTATTAATTAATTAATATTGAGGAATAAATAACAGATTGGGAGGAGTAGAATAAATCTAAAGATAAATTAATGAACTTGAAGTTCAGATCTTGATACTTTACTAGAAGGTGTCAGAAAGAGATAACGAAGTGGATACTGCAAAAGAAAAGTCTAGGAATATTGAGGACAGAAAAAATGCATTAACATCAACATGAAAGGAGTACTCAAGGACAGAACAAAAATTTTTTTAAAGGAGTGTTATCCTAGAATTTACAAGGATAAGAGAAAAATCATTGCTAACTGATTGAAAAGCTTCAGAGTGCTCCAGGCATCACACCTAGAAATATTTTTGTGAAATTTAAGTAAATGAAAGACAAAGAAATGTGTTTCAAAACCTCCAGAGATGAAAGAACTCATCCCTAGACAGAAAACAAATTCCATCAGATCTACTTCAAATTTCAATGGCAATTTTGATGGAGGAAGAAAATGAGTAGTATTTTCAAATGTTTAAGTAAATAACTTTAAAACTGTATTTTTGTATTCAATTCAATTATCACTGGATTAATAGTTAAAGATAATTTCATCTTTCAAGGCATCAGATGGTATACCATGCCAAGATCTAATTATAAATACCCTTGGGGGAAGTACTCAAGAAAGCAGTATCATGGAGGATGATAGGCGCCAATGGAAGTAATGGTTTCACGTAGCTTAGTAAAATGAAATGTTTTCTCACAAAGTAAGGAACAGAATAAAACAAAAAAGCAGGCAACAGATGTCTGTTCTTAACAATTTAGATCTAAAATTCTAGATGTTTTTATCGTACATTGGCAGAGGAGGGGTGGAACAGTCAAGAATGGAGAAAGAGACCATGAGTACCGGCAAGTGTGCTCATTTTGTTGGGGGATGATATGGACAATGGTAACCTGAAATTAGCAGGGGATATAATTTTACTATCTAGTAAGGAGGGAAGAAAAAAAGAGTCCTGAGGCCAAAAGTTTCAAGAATTTCTACTTTTGAGCAATGAAAATGATAGAAATAGGGCTACCTAAATCATCTTGGGTGACTCTAAAAACAATGCTGAAAGATAAAAAACATGGTCAGAGATGAATTAACACAGTATCAGTCCTTTTTTATAAATACGAAAAGAAGCAAAATTAAAACATGTACATATTATTCAAGGCTATCTATTATTGTGATAATTCTACAAAGAAACAGGAGGAAATGATTATCACCAAATTAAGAAGAGTGATACTATCTCCAGGAATCAACAAGGACAAGGTTGGGGAATCACCCACAGGACAATCTAAAGGACTAACATATTTAGCAAAGCTTTGATTCATGGGGTTCATTTTTTTATTATTCTTTAACTTCATCTATTTGCCATAGACACGTTTTTATGCACGATATATTTCCTAACATATTTTTAAAACAAAATATTTATTACAGTTGCTGAATTTTCTCTTCTTAATGGACACCAACATACAGATTTTCATTAATAACAAACTACAGTTGATCCTTAAACAGCACAGGTTTGAACTGCGCTGGTCTACTTATATGTGGATTTTTTTGAGTAAATACAGTACTACATGATCTGTGGTTGGTTGAACCTGCAATGAAGAACTGCAGACACAGGGAGCTGACTATGGGGACTTGAGCATCCTGGGATTTTGGTATTCATGTTGGCTCCTGGAACCAGCCGCCCTCGGACTCTGAGGCAAGACTGTACACAGATTTTCGACTGCTCAGGGTGTTGGCGCTCCTAACCTCTGCATTGTTCAAGGGTCAAAACTGTACTTGCTAGAG
The DNA here is from genome assembly GCF_949752795.1 of Hyperoodon ampullatus. Taxonomy (NCBI): domain Eukaryota; kingdom Metazoa; phylum Chordata; class Mammalia; order Artiodactyla; family Ziphiidae; genus Hyperoodon; species Hyperoodon ampullatus. The sequence continues at coordinate 4,884,773 of NC_136929.1, read as the reverse complement.
AAAAATTTTCATCATTGCTAATAATCAAAAAACTACCTGAGGGCTTCCCTGGTGGCACAGTGGTTGAGAGTCCGCCTGCCGATGCAGGGGACACGGGTTCGTGCCCCGGTCTGGGAGGATTCCACATGCCGCGGAGCAGCTGGGACCGTGAGCCATGGCCGCTGAGCCTGTGCGTCCGGAGCCTGTGCTCCGCAACGGGAGAGGCCACAGCAGTGAGAGGCCCGCGTGCCGCAAAAAAAAAAAAAAACTACCTGAGTGGAGGTGCATCGTTATGTCGTTCTGAGACATTGTGCAGTTCTTTATGGTGGGTTTGAAGAGTTTGTGCCATGCTTTTGCTGTCTTAAATACACTAACAAAAATTATGTAGAGTTGCCAAAGTGGTGATAATGTGATAATGCTAGTAAGCTGAGGCACTACAATTATTTTAGAAACCAAAGTATGCACAATAAAAATACTGTGAGTGGTAAAAAAAAGACAAACATCACTTGTTTGGTTTCTCTTTGAATTTCTAAATAGCCCTGTGCAAACTAATGTGTTCTTAGCTAAAAAGATTGTTTCATATACTAATAAAGTTGTTCTTTTATTTTAGAATAATTTTCATATTTAATTAATGTTATTCAGACTATTCATTTCTTTATCAAATATGTATCAAATCCCTCACAATGGCCCATACATGAAATTCACACAATAAATTCCCGGTTCACTCTAGGTTGTTTTAAATAGTTGTTGGATAAATGATTTGTGGATAAAAATGAATGAATAAGTTATAAATTTACCAAAATTCCTCCAATGAATAAACATCAAAACTGGGAGTTGAGCCCACTGTTCTGTATCTGAAGCCTTTATATCTGTGCTGTCTTCATTTAGCAGGTATGTGAATTGTACCCTAATCTCCAGTTCTGGCTATCTTCAGAACACACCACTACCATTTGTTTGTTTGTTTCTCCTGTTTGCATTCAGACTGTCCTGTGCCTTAGAAGATTAGTTTAAATGAATCAACATATTTATTGATCTGCTGTAAGATTCCAAGTAACATCATTCCTCGTGGTTAGAAACAGATATTTGAGTCCAGTAAAAGTTTGTATCAACAAACACATGGAATTGTTGGAGGGGGTGGATGGGGTGTCTGAGGAAGGAGAGCGTGACTAAATCACATCACAGCATTTTAAAAATTACACTTGAGATGTAGATTTAACCAAGAGCCTAAACTTTTAACTGACATGTGAAGATTGCCTCAATAATAGTCTTGCTTCTTCTACAGACCACATTAGTGAATCACTGGAAAGATATTTTCATGTCAAGAAATGTACTGAGGGAATATGAGGGCAAACTGCCTACCTTCATTTATGCCAAAGATACCAAATGTTAAAAATGCAAATAGACACACTCTTCTCCTTGCATGCCTAACACTATGCAAATATAAACTTAGGAAAAGGCCCAATATAATTTGCAGCAGAAAAGTAAATAAGCAAGCACACTCTCTTGACATATTTTGTGGTTCAGTAATACAAGTCTTTTTGTTTACAAAGGAATTTTAAAGTGTTGGTCTTCATGTATATACTCTGCTGCAAGATTCTGAGTAGGAGGCTTTTTTTTTGATCTGGTATGTTTTTACACAAAACTCACATGAGATTACTGTTCTAAAATAAATGTAAGTATTTGTGAGATCCTTCATGTATGGGTAATCTTTCATTATGTAAAGAGCAGCACTGCTGGCTAATGTTTAATACACACTAAAAGAAATAAAAATAATCAAGAAATTAAATTTAATAAGTGATGTCATTAGAGCATGTTGAATTGTAATGAATATTCACTGTTTTTCTGGTTGATTTTACTATTTTCTAAATCATATTATTTCAGAAGGCTATTGCTTTGACTATTCAAAATATCTTCCTTAGAACATACAATGCTTACATAAAAAGTGTGTATACCAAAATAGTACAGATTTCATTATATATGCATAAACACATGGAAGTGTACAGGAAATAAAAATGTTCTAGAGACAGACATAGTCAATTCAGAAGCAAAGCATTAGCATTTTTCTAAAATGCAGCATCTCAAAAGAACAAAGCCAGTCTTATATAATGTTATATATGTAATATATATTATATATATTATTTATGTCCCATAGTTGAATCGTATTTGAATAGCTGGCCAACATTTTTGTGGCATTTCCCAAGGTCTCTAAAGAATATGAAAAATATTAGGAAAAATGCATCCAGGTAAGAAAGAAAGTCTGTATTTGGGGCACATATTTGGCAGGGGCCAGAGTGCCTCCGTCTCACTCCTCTCCAACAAGTCTTCCACACAGTTCTCAGAGTTCTTTTTCTAACATGAAAATGCAATTTGTCATTGTCCTTTCTGTATTTTTCCAATGTATCTTTCTTTTCTACAGAATAAGACAGACTTCCTTCTTTATAATATCGAGGTCTAGTTCTGCCCACCCATCATATTCATTTCCTGTTTCCTCAGGAGTTGGTGTTTGTTTGGTTTCTTTTATTATGGCTCTGTCTTTTCCATTTCTGCTCATAACCTATTTTGGAGGTTATATCCCTGTATGAGTTTGCAATAATTTGGTTCATTTTATGCACTAGAAGGATGTCAGCACTGCCTCTGCCCTACCCCAGAGATAGGCATGTGAGATCGAACTCAGTAAGTCACAGTACCCTCTATTTTTGTCAAGTGTAATTAGTTCAGAAAAGAGAAAATGACCCCAAATGAACCAATCCACGTCTTACCTGGAACTTTTACTGTAGTGTTAGGAGAACTGCAATGACAATAACAATAGCAACAAAAATTGTCATCCTCTAGCTAAACTGATGGATAGGAATATTCAGCTTTAGCTACTGTCTTTGTCAATTCACTGAGAATGAAGCCAACACAGAAGAAAGAAGAGGCAAGGTATGGAAACAGGAGTCTAGATGCTGTGATTTAAATCCTTAGATATGGCTAGGTCAGGAAGTACATTCTCAGTTCCCCCAAAATTCAGTTAAGTCAAGTTTCCTTAATAATACATCATTAGTCATTACTAATAGTTCTCCCATCTACATCTCAAACATTAATATTCTACAGTATTGAACCTCTTATACTTTACCAAACAACTTATGTAATTTCATACTTCCCTGGTTTGGCACAAGTCCCTTCATCTAGAACCCTCTCCCATTGCCTCTCAGCTTAGTTAACCACTTCTCATCATTTCAATCCCAACTGAAATGTTTTCTCCACTGTCAAGATTTCTCTGACCCCATCTTCAGTTTAGTTCATCTTTCTCCTATTCTCCTCCTGCACACATGATATAATTAGTGTCTAGTTAAAATATTCTTGTGCCTGGATGTTTTCATAGTCATTCCTACACAAGTTAAGCAAAAGCTGTGAATGTTGAAACAAACCCTGACACTGTCTAATACTTTGTAAATTTTATGTATATACTGGATAAAGAAATGTATTGTCTAAGTTTTGGAGGCCAGAAATCTGAAATCAAGAGGTCAGCAGAGCTATGCTTCTTCTGAAACCCGTAGGGAGAATTCTTTCTTCTTCCTAACTTCTGGTGGTTTTCAAGCAATCTTGGGTGACCCTTGGCTTGTAACTGCAGCACTTCAGTCTCTGCCTCAATTGTCACTTGGTCTTTTCCCTGTGTGTCTGTGTCTTCCTATGGCCGTCTTCCTCTCTTATAAGGACACCAGTCATATTAGGTAAGGGCCCACCCTACCTAATGACCTGATCTTAAGTTAACTGTGTAAAAACCGTATTTCCAAATAAAATCACATTACAGGTATCTTCAGGAGGAGACACATTTCATCTAATGATAATGGCTTTCTTAAATGCATACAAGAATAATATAAATCTATGTTAACAGGCATACAACATATGAAGGTGTAATATATGATAACAACATAAAGGGGGAGGGATATACAGCTGTACAGGGGCAGAAATGTTGCAAATTATAGAAGCTAAGTTGGTATTTATTCAAACTAGTTTGTTATAAATTTGATATTAATTGTAAACCCCAGCACGACCATTAAGAAAAATAACTAAAGGGCTTCCCTGGTGGCGCAGTGGTTGAGGGTCCGCCTGCCGATGCAGGGGACACGGGTACGTGCCCCGGTCCGGGAGGATCCCACATGCCACGGAGCGGCTGGGCCCGTGAGCCATGGCTGCTGAGCCTGTGCATCCAGAGCCTGTGCTCCACAATGGGAGAGGCCACAACAGTGAGAGGCCCGTGTACCGCAAAAAAAAAAAAAAAAAAAAAAGAATAGAACAACTAGACAAAAGAATAACAAGGAACTAGAGGACTTGGCCACACTGTAAATCAACTAGACCTAACAGATATAAGAACACTTCCTAACAACAGCAAAATACAGATTTTCCTCAAGTTCACATGGAACATTTTCTAAGATACGTCATGTCTTAGGATGTGAAACAAATCTTAATAAATGTAAAAATATTGAAATCACACAAAGTGTATTCCTCAGCCACAATTAAATGAAGTTAGAAATCAGTAACATAAGGAAATATGGAAATTTCACAAGTATGTGGAAATTAATCAATCAGTAGGGGACTCAGAAATGTGTGGAAGAAAAAATATGAGAAGACTGTTTGATTTTCCACAGAGATTATGAGTACTGTAACCAGGATGTGGAAGGACAGCAAAGCAAGTAGAATGGCAGCCTACATTCTGGGATCTGGAGGGATGTAGAGATTTAAGGATCTGAATCATCCAAGGGTTCTTTTGTTTGTATCTTTGTTTAATTTTTATGGACACAGATGTTTGATTTTGCAATTGGAAAGTGTCCTGATGGAATTTTTTTTGGATGAAGATAGCTCTAGAAAAATTTGTGGTTAGTTTAGTTGATTTCTCATTTCCCATCCAACCCTCAGATTTGCTAGCAGGAGCCATGGAAAAAAGAGAGGTAGAATAAAACCCAAAACATGAAAGAGTTTGACATTCTGTACCTCATGTAAAATTTGTTTATAAAACCTTTGAAAGAAGTTGAGTTTCTAGTTCTTCTTTCAGAATTAGGGCAACATAACTAAAAAGCAATCATGATGTGTGTTATGATTGATAGTCACAGTGTGGCTATATTTTGCCATCCATGCTACCACATTGATCAATCATATGTCAAAGTGAACATTGCCACAAATATTGTTCTGTCTGTACTTAGTTTCCTTTAAAGAGTGCTCACCAATTAAGCAAAGCCTTAAGTGAAAAATATATCATCTGGAGAAGAGAGTACAGTAAGTCCCCTACATACAAACAAGTTCCCTTCTGAGAGCGCATTCGTTAAGTCCAATTTGTTCATAAGTCCAACAAAGTTAGCCTAGGTACCCAACTAACACAATCGGCTATATAGAACTGTACTGTAATAGGTTTATAATACTTTTCAAACAAATACATAAAAAACAAACAAACAAAAAATAAAGAAAACATTTTTCATCTTACAGTACAGTACCCTGAAAAGTACTGTAGTACAGTAACAACAGCTGGCATACAGGGGCTGGCATCTAGTGAACAGGCAAGAAGAGTTACTGACTGGAGGAGGGAGAGGCGGTGGGAGATGGTAGAGCTGAAGGGTCGTCAGCAATAGGAGACGGAGGGCAAGCTGCAGTTTCACTCATGCCTGACATTGATGGAACACACGTTCGCATCTTTGAAAGTTCACAATTTGAAGGTTCGTATGTAAGCGACTTACTGTAGTTTGAAAATTTAGAAAGAAAAGTGTCTATTTGTTACAAGGCAAGACACCAATAAGATACAATACAAATGAATAATAATAACTTCCATTTCTACTGCTTAGGTAAATTTTAGAGTACTGCCAGATCTCTTTGGATAGTGTACTAGCAGATTAAACATGAGAGTAAATGTGGCCAGTTGTAGTCTTCTCTTCAGCAAACATTTATCTATGAATAAAATATACACATATGCACCTTGAGATGAAGGATCTCTTCCCCTATATCCAGACCTTCAGCTCTTTGAAAAATGAGAAAAATAAAACAGAGGTTTTTAAAACAATGTCTTACCATGAATGAAGATTATTCTCTTACTAGCTGCTTTAAATCTGTTAACTCTATTATGTAACATTCAGCTAAAAATGGCAGAGATGATTTCATGAAAAACTAGCTAATATTGTAGCTTTGTAATATTTAGAGGGCTAACACCAACCAAAATCCTAAGTCTATTTTAGAATATATGAAACTAGATTTTGCACCTAGTCATGAGTTCCACAGTACCCCCACTGACTGGAAGAAAAAGATGTACCATTACTTAAAATTTTCAGGTAAAATTCAGAAATATTAATTATTAAAAGCATTCTTCATTGCTTATGGCCATAAATATAAAATATGCAATACTAGCAAGTCCTGATAATGCTACTTATGTAAAAGAAGCAAAAAAATCTGGTTCTTAGCTAGTATTAAAGCAGTTGACATTAGAATAAATCTAAAGGCCAATTTAAATTAGGAGTATGAGGTTTGATTAACAAATTAAGGTATACCCATCCTTAATGCACACATGTGGATGGCTAGGTTATATCTTATAAGATACTCCTCTTGTAAGAGAGAGTTCTCTCTTTTTCTAAAGGTTGGCTATTTACTGGCAGGTGAACTCAGAGGGCCAGATGGCCACAGCCATACCAGATCATTGGACAGTTCCTGTTAAGATTTTGGACAACAATTAACAGAAGCCCAGCAGGAGTTCCCCACTGTTGACCCCTAAAGGGTGGCTAATCAGCAGCATATGTGTTTATTTATACCAGCAGGCCCTTTTAATTAACAACTCTGAGGTGTGTACTTTTTGGAATTTAGTACAGTGTATTAGGAAAAAGTTCTGACAAGGCCCAGTTAAAAAGTATAATTCATACTAAAATCAAAGGGAGGGCTTCCATGGTGGTGCAGTGGTTAAGAATCCGCCTGCCAATGCAGGGGACACGGGTTCGAGCCCTGGTCAGGGAAGATCCCACATGCTGCAGAGCAACTAAGCCCACGTGCCACAACTACTGAAGCCCACCTGCCTAGAGCCCGTGCTCCACAACAAGAGAAGCCATGGCAATGAGAAGCCTACACACCGCAAGGAAGAGTAGCCCTCGCTCGCCGCAACTAGAGAAAGCCCAAGCGCAGCAACGAAGACCCACTGCAGCCAAAAATAAAATAAATAAATAAATAAAATTTTTTTTAAAAAGAGTAATCACATATAAATAAATAAATAAAATCAAAGGGAGAAGACAACAAAATGTCAAGAGGTCTAGTCACAGTACAGATGGGCCAAATATTTATAGGATCCCAACAAAAAAGTCTTTTAGCTGGTTCCAAGGGTTGCTCCTGTTTTCATTCTGTCATCCCAGTCTTGACAAGTTTACATCGCCTAAGATCATAGTACTGCCCTGACACTTGGAGGGTTACTGCAGGTGATGAATCCATATCCCCCTCCATGCTCCTTTCAGTTAGATTCCTTAACATCGATCCAGGTATCATCATAGGTATCAAGTGGACCTCAACATATATGCACAGCATACTCAAGGCAGTGGAATGCTGAGGATATGACAGGGATATTACTTCTTTATCCAAAAGATGGACTTAGTGTAATTAATGCATTTTTCATGATTGGGAAAAGTATACATATTCAACATTGAAAGATTATGTAATTTTTCTTTCATGGTCTTAACCTAATGTTTGATCTTTAAGCATGTGAGATATGGTTGAAAACTGATACATGAAGAAGTAAAAACACCATCTTCAACAGCACATTTACTCCTGTGTGAGTCATTGACTTGTGATTGTCATAAACAAGGTGGCCCCATGCCAAGAACTCCATCAATCTTGACCACATGAGTTTCTGAAAAGCATTGGACTTACTTTCAAGGTCTCCAGAGGTAAAAATAACCAGTAATATTAATGATACAAACACAGTAATATAAGCCAATGTTCTAATTATTCACTTTAATTTATTTTGGAATGTTTGCTTAGTTTTATCTTCAATAAAGTAATTTTTATTCTGAAAGTACCTCTTTAAATCATACTGGTATCTGATCTTTACTCCATATATCAAACTTTGAGCTTTGAACATGCATCTCATTTCCATATTTTTCAAATTTATTTGCTATCTGATATTTCATTTCATTTTGGCAGTACCTGTGGGAAATGGTCAAAGCAGATATTATTGTCCTTATACGTGAGAAAGAAAGAGTGAGTCCTACAAGCCTCACAGCATATTAAGGGATTTCAACCCAGGATCCTGATTCTGTGAGGAATGTTTTCCTCACAGGAGAAGGTATTGTCTCCTGAGCCTCTGTAAGAAACTGCAAAGCATCCCAGACATCCAGGATACTTACAGATTTACTTGAGGTACTAATCATTTCCACATTCCTAAATCATGAAGAAGTTATGTACAATGACTTTTTTAATGTTATAATAATATTAAGATCCCAGAGACGTTCTACAGCTCTTCATTGTTACTATGTGAGATAAGTTTTGCAAGATCCAGCTGGAATATTAGGTGGATAACATTCCAGTATTGTAATTCAAATGTGCATTTTCAAACTGAATAAGAACCTTACGTGGCTAGCTTTGCTTTGAGATTAAATAACAGTTAATGAATTCAAGGAATAAAACAATAGATGACTTTCACATTTGATAACTGAGACCCCAACATTTTTACCACAATAATAGTAAATTTAACTTGATATTATATTTGGGGGAAGATGATAATTTAATGAACCATTAATATAAAATAAAGTAGTATTGAAAAATTTGAATGCTAAAAGGTATAATTTTTGATGATTTTATTTCATACTGAATTTCTGTAAAAATAAAACAATTTTAAATCTTCTCCTTTCTAGTGACCTCACCAAATCACTAAGTAAGCTGTAATTACATGAATCATTTATAAAATGCTTCAGTTGAGAAAGAGTGTAAGTGATGGGAAGAGAGCAGGTATACACCATAATGGTGTGTGATACCTAAAGGAAAAGACATGGTTACTTGGGGTGTTACTGTAACTGATTTTATATTTAGATTTTAAATTGCATTTGAGCAAGTCACTATTTTTACGTAAAATGGAATGAATACTAAGACAATGCCAAGATGTTCTGAACAGAAACACTCTGTTAACACCTGCTATATATACCTTACATTCTGCAGAGACTGAACTGTATGTATTATTATATTTTAAAGGAATAGACATGAAGAATGACACCATAATATATCTATGGCAATTATGTCACACATCACAGTAGACAACTTGAAAATCTTATGAGATTCATTAAAACTATACTTGTATCAAAGAATGATGATAAGACTTCATCTTTTAATCTGTGATTACATTTTAAATCCATCGCCTTTCATTTTTGTAGATTGATTAATAATGTTTGCTTGGATAATGAAGCATTAAATCATAGCCAAACACTAAACTAATAAAGCAAGAATACTATTTTATGTATTATAGTACACCAATTTATACCATAGAATCAGAGGCTTTAAATAATATTAGAAATTTTAGCAGTAATCTAGTCAAAGTTGTTTAACATCTCTGGGACTTCCTGTTCTTCATTTTAATTTGGTAACTTAACCAAAAACCTACAACTAATTTTGGTAGAGCAAAAGTTGGAATCCAGGTCAAATGACCTGTTCAGTATATTTTCAACCACTATAGAGTATGCCCTAAATATTGGGTGACCCATTAATTTGCTCGGGGCCTAGGAATTAGGTAAGTCAAATAGTGCCATTTTACATTATAAACTTAATGGTAATATAATCCCTTTGCTAGTGATGGGATACTTGAGATGATCTTATATAGAAAGTATCTAGTCAAAAACTCTCAATATATAAAGACAATATATATTTTTGAAAGAAAAAATTTTGATAAAATATAATCTTAAGTGGAAATAAAACTTTGCCAAATAGATTCTGAACTTACTCTTCTTAATAATACTCAATTATGGATTTGTAATTAAATTTATTTATTCAGAAACGGACATGTTCTTTTCAGAATGTAACTTTTCCGATGTTTTTTATTTCTTACTACCACGTATGTTAGAACTTTTAAACACAAATACTGTGGTGGGCAAAGTTAAGTGGAAACATGGAAATTAGGAAAATACTTTTATTTTAAGACTTCTTGCAATTTAAGACTTCTTGCAATTCACCTTCCATAGTCAAAAAGAATTTGCTATACCAAAGTTAGTAATGATGGTGAGATGATGTAACTTCTTTAAATAGTGCAATCAGGTATCAATTTTAAAGACCAGAGATGCACTGAACTTCAGTTGATCAGGTCTATTTTAAGGCCACATGAAGAATAAATAGAAGATAGGAAACTAACTTAATAGCGACACAGACAAGCCTCAGTTAAACCGAATTTCTCTGGATGCAGTGCATGTATGACCATGATGGGGAAAAGATGTGTTTCGCCTCAGCAGGTGTTGTCTTCTGCTTCCAACAATAGTGCTCTGCCATAATACTGAGCCATGATATTATTCTGTTTGTTTTTGTTATCTCTAGTCTTCTGGTCACCATCAAGTGTTTCCATTTCCTCCAAAGTAAAACACTTTTGGGGATGAGCCCTTGATTGGATCAGTCAGTCTCTATCAAGTATTGAATACCTTAGTGAATGCAGATTTTCTGGGGTAGCTTGTAGAGTGATGATTGGCTTGTAGCTGGTGTATTTGGGTAGTTGATTATCTTTCATCCAACCCTCTGTGGCCAGATTCGTACGAAACAAAGCATAGTAACAGGAAGAGGATTTGCTTGTATTCAGTAGCATTTGAAATAGAAGTGATGAAACTTTCAGGTACTGGTCTTAAATCACTAACACTGGAACCCACCAAGTGTTAGCTCCATCACTGTCACCATAACTAAAATTTGATAATGATCATTACTACAGGTCGTTTCGATTCAGAGCCTGAAGCACTCTAATCCATGATAACGTACTACTAATAAAAACACCCTTTAAGCAAACTTTATCCCCTGGATTAAAGTACTGTTTATGAAATGGATGGTAATTCCTTTTGATTCATGCTTAAATCTGGGGCTCAGTTTACACTTTCCATTTTGTTTCCTTACTAATGAATGTGTTAGCCCAAAGGATGTACCTAGGTCTAAGGATGTATCACAGTCACACTTGCTTCCATTGTTAGAGTTGGCTTCTCTAGTCTTAAATTACAACTCACACTTTTTTCCTACATGAGGCTAGCAGAATTGCACAGGTGCTATGCACTGTGGGACAGTTTGTCATATTTTTCATTTTTGTCTTGGTCAGAGAATGAATGGCACATTATCATCAGCCCTTCCATTGATTTTTAGCTGAGTGTCTAGGCTTCATTGATTGCCAGCATGGCTATTGATTACAGAAGCACTCAAGTCGATATGGTTTAGGTATTTTGCTGATGACTCCTTTTTGAGTTTTAGCATTTCTTATGCTTAAAAGTCCTGCAGAAAAGATGCTCACCATCACCAATCAGTAGAGAAATGCAAATCAAAGCCACAATGAGCTATCACCTCACACCAGTCAGAATGGCCATCATCAAAAAATCTACAAACAATAAGTGCTGGAGAGGGTGTGGAGAAAAAGGAACCCTCTTGCACTGTTGGTGGGAATGTAAATTGATACAGCCACTGTGGAGAACAGTATGGAGGTTCCTTAAAAAACTAAAAATAGAGCTACCATACGACCCAGAAATCTCACTACTGGGCATATACCCTGAGAAAACCATAATTCAAAAAAAGTCATGTACCACAATGTTCAATGAAGCTCTATTTACAATAGCCAGGACATGGAAGCAACCTAAATGTCCATCGACAGATGAATGGATATAAAAGATGTGGTACATATATACAATGGAATATTACTGAGCCTTAAAAAGGAATGAAATTGAGCTGTTTGTAGTGAGGTGGATGGACCTAGAGTCTGTCTTACAGAGTGAAGTAAGTCAGAAAGAGAAAAACAAATACCGTATGCTAACGCACATATATGGAATCTAAAAAAAATGGTACTGATGAACCTAGTTGCAGGGCAGGAATAAAGATGCAGACATAGAGAATGGACTTGAGGACACGGGGAGGGGGAAGGGTAAGCTGGGACAAAGTGAGAGAGTGGCATGGACACATATACACTCCCAAATGTAAAATAGATAACTAGTGGGAAGCAGCTGCATAGCACAAGGAGATCAGCTCAGTGCTTTGTGACCACCTAGAGGGGTGGGATAGGGAGGGTGGGAGGGAGATGCAAGAGGGAGGAGATATGGGGATATATGTATATGTATAGCTGATTCACTTTGTTATACAGCAGAAATTAACACACCATTGTAAAGCAATTATACTCCGATAAAGATACTAAAAAAAAAAAAAAAAAAAAGTCCTGCAAAAATAAAGTAACATAAAACACACCGTTTTCTACTAGAATTTTGTTGGAAAAAAGTGTGCTATAAATATAGGCAAAATATAAAGTAGAAAACTGAAGTAATTATTAAGATAATATAGGCAAAGAAATGGTGTATCCAAATGATTGAAATACGACTTATGAGTAGATTTTAAACTATTCAAAACATTCATTTTTATTTTATTAACAGCTTATGGAATATTTCATTGTTTTCTTCATTACATGATGGTTAAATGTTACCCAAACTAAATCTGCTAGTGACATCAGTAAAGCTGGCTTTATTTTATAAGGGACTTTACTCAGAAAGAATTGAAAACAATATGTAATCATTGAAATGTACACTAAATTATTCTAATGTGTAAATGTACATATTACATTTGTTACCTTAGTAAAGTCCAGCCATGTTTTAAAATCAGGAAAAAATAAAATGAAAATTTCTATAATTGACTCATATGGTCAAGTTAGAGGTTTTAATCAATATTAAAAATCTTCGGGCCTCCCTGGTGGCGCAGTGGTTGAGAGTCCGCCTGCCGATGCAGGGGATACGGGTTCGTGCCCCGGTCTGGGGGGATCCCATATGCCGCGGAGCGGCTGGGCCCGTGAGCCATGGCTGCTGAGCCTGCGCATCCGGAGCCTGTGCTCCGCAACGGGAGAGGCCACAACAGTGAGAGGCCCGCATACCACAAAAAAAAAAAAAAAAAAAAAAAAAAAAAAAAAAAAAAAAAAAAAAATCTTCAATTTGGAATTTAAGGCATTATCATTGCTGCAAGTAGGAAGTATTTTAGAAATATTATGTCTACACATAATATAAATATAATCACTGAAGAATAAGTCAGTTATGGGTTAAATTGTGTCCTCACCAAAATATGTTGAAGTCTTAACCTCCGCTACTTCAGAATGTGTCCTTATTTGGAAATAGGGTCTTGCAGATGTAATTAATTGCAGTAAGATGAGGTCACACTGGAGTAGAGAGAGTCCCTCATCCAGTACGACTGTGTTCTTATAAGAAGCTGGCCATGTGAAGATGAAGGATTGGAGAGATGCATCTACAAGCCAGGGAATAGGAAAAATTGCCCACACACCACCAGAAGGTAGGAAGAGATAAGAAAGGCTTATCCTCTATAGGTTTCAGAGGAAACCTGGCCCTGCTGACACCTTGATTTTGAACCTCTAGCCGCTGGAATTGTTAGACAATACGTTTCTGTTGTGCTGAGCCATCCAGTTTGTGGTACTTGTTACAGGAAACCAATGCAAGTTCCTTCAGCAATGATTAGTAACTCGTATCAAATCGAAGACATTGTGTGGTATTTGGAGGAGGTGCATCGAGAGTGGTATCGATGGGTCTAAGTATTTCCTTCCGTCTCGGCTGCATATTGCTGATGATTTAACACTTCTTGTTAACATCCTGTTACATGTAAGATAAAGTCATATTGACAGCAATATAAAAAAGCCTTTGGGGTTCATGTTGAGAGACCCAATTACAGGCCCCTCCCTAATAAGTCTTTTGAAAAGAATGTCTTCTTGAACCTTGTTTAGGTCCATCAGTGAGGCTCACCACTTAGAAGAGAAGCCAGTCTTGAAAATAAGCACATTATTATTGACAGTGAAAAGAACAAAAACAAAACAGAGGTAAGAGAGCAGTGACCTGTGCTGGAAAAGACAGGACAACTTACTGAAAAAGATGACTTCTTAGCTAGGCTTTAAGAATGAATACTATTATTCCATGAACAAGGGCCCTCCAGGGGAAAAAAAAGCACTGGGAGAAAAATACGGAGGCCTCAGTATTCATCCAGTTGACAAGGCTTCAGCCACCCTCTGCACCACTCAAGATTTCAGTCCAGGTTCCAGCTTTATTTCCAGCTTTTGCACTTTGTAACATCAAACAAGTTGTAAGTGAATATAAACTAGCGTCATTTATTAAATCAGTGGTTCTCAAATACAAGTGTCTGCAAAAATGAAAAGGAATTGCAAACATGAGGGCCCTTAGGCTGGTCGGTAGCAGTATAACAGATCCTTCTTTAAGATCAGCCAAATGCATAACACGCCCCTTTCCTAAACCTCCCTTCCCTGTGTCCCCAGCCTCACCATCTCAGCATCTTCCCTGTAGTGAGACAGCGCTAATCAATCACAAGTCACTTTCCTGCTGACAAGGGTGCAGCTAACAGTACTCATCTCAGCACTGAGGCAGCCTCTGTCAGTTAATCAAGGGTGATGTGTGAGTGTGTGTGTGTGTTTGTGTGTTAGTATAAAGGGGACGCAGAGGTCTCACAACTGTAGATTCCTTCAGAAGGGGTGAAAGATGGATGGGTAAGGATTTCAATGATGAGAAAAGATAGAAAAAGAGAGAAAGAGAGAATTCCCCGGTGGCCCAGTGGTTAGGACTCTACGCTTTCACTGCCGAGGGCCTGCATTCAGTCCCTGGTCAGAGAATTAAGAACGCTGAAAGCTTCGCAGCGCAGCCAAAAAAAAAAAAAGAGAGAGAAAGAGCATTTATATGAAGCTGAAAGAAAATACATTTTTAGTTCCTAGAAAATATATGCTGTCCAGAAAATGTTTTACGCATTTACAAGAAGCTTTTGATAGACTTCATGTAATCCTACAGCAGCTAAACCATCGTGAGCAGATGACACCAGCTTGCTCTCACAAGTGTGTTTAATACAGCATATTTATGGTTTTCAGTTCCAAAATAAGTAACATTTATCCATCTGGCACCTCTTCCTTCTTTGTCTCCTCTATCACAGTGTCACCTGTGAGTGGAGTAGCCTCCGGGCGTGAGCCCTCTGGACAGCTCTTCTCTCAGTCAGCAAAGATGCTCGTGGTGTGTCAGGTCCGTGAAAGCACGCTGGCAAAACAGAGGTAGTACTGGGTGGATACCAGTCTGACCTTCTCTTTTAATAAGAAACTGTTTACTCTAGGGGAATATCTGCAGAGAATTAAGTAAATTGAACAAAATGATTATTCTGAGTTGGAAGGTTCCATGAATTCTTTCAGCTGTTTGAGTACAGTCGCGGAAAGGCACACATTCTTATCCCTGTTTATCTAACTCTAAGCATACAAAGAGAAAACATTTCAACATATGAGGGCAATTAAAGTACAACTAATATGGTAAAGTGCCACCTTTTCTCAGATATTGTTTTCTGCACACAGTATTGGCGACCTGATTTCCTGGGCCCAGTGCAAAGTAAAAGGGGAGAGGCCTCGCTAAAAATTATTAAGAACGTCAAGATGGCAACAGCAGAGCATTAAGGCAAGTGTGGGCCCTTCTGCGGTGGGCTTGTGTGACTGCATAGGTCTTGTACCCGTGAAGCCAGCTCTGTCTTCATGGTTTGACTCGCCATATCCTATGTTTATTTTATCACTACTGGACCTAGTATTTTGGTTTACCAATGATCCTTTCTCTTTTTTACTATGTGATGGATGAGCTCGTTTTCCCTTTATTCATAGTCTTACTTGAAAGTGAGAAAACAAATGTCAAATACACTTTTTAATTTATTCACTATTGACAAATTATCAGTTTCTTCCTAGGCAGAAAGGATATCTAAAATAAGTTTAGAATTCCATGGATTAAAAAAAAGAGGACATAAAAGGCTTGAAAATTAATTATAAACATTTCAGACATATTTAATATGTAATAATAATATATTAAACAGTAATTCAGAAATGACTTTAAATGACATATTTTTTCATGTTATTTTTCACTTATTTACCATTCTGATATCGTCAGCATTGCTGAACAGAGAAACACTATCCCCAGTTTAAAAAGTATTAAAAACAAAGGATGTAAAATTTCACAAACCAAATGTATTCCAATATATCAGTTTTGTGCTGACTGATAATGCATATATGGACTCTCCTTTACTACTTCATCCTAAAAATCCAATTGCATGCAAACCGATAGATTTCGATTTCTTTATTGAGAGAGAACAATTAATACCCAAATTACTTAAGCTGGCATGCATATGTTATTTTTCTTGCCAACTTTTTTGAGATATATTTTCTTAATATGTATCATAAAATCCACCCACTTGAGGTATACAATTCATTGATTTTAGTAACTTTAGTACGTGGTGCAACCATCATCAAAAATCAGTTTTGGAATGCTTTCATCCTTCTAATAACATCCCTCATACCCCTTTACAGTAAATCCCCATTCCCACCCTGAGCCCCAGGCAACCACTAATCTAATATTTTCTGTCTACAAATTTACCTTTTCTGCGTGTTTCATGTAAATGAAATCGTACAATATATATTTTCTTTTATATGGTTTCTTTTACTTAGCATAATGTTTCTGAGGTTCATCCATGCAGTAGCACATGTCAGTAGTTTGTTTTTTTATTGGTGAATATTATTCTAGTGTATAAGTGTATCACATTTCGTCTGTCCATTCCCAGCTGATGAACATTTCTTTCTAATCTGAGCTATTAAAAATAATACCGCTATGAGCATTCACATGTAAGTCTTTTTTTTTTTTTTTTTTTTTTTTTGTGGTACGTGGGCCTCTCACTGTTGTGGCCTCTCCCGTTGCAGAGCACAGGCTCTGGACGCGCAGGCTCAGCGGCCATGGCTCACGGGCCTAGCCGCTCTGCAGCATGTGGGATTTTCCCGGACTGGGGCCCGAACCCATGTCCCCTATATCGGCAGGCAGACTCTTAACCACTGCGCCACCAGTGAAGCCCATAAGTCTTTTTTTAAAATTTTTTTAATTGAATTATAGTTGACTTACAATGTTGTGTTAGTTTCTGGCGTACAACAAAGTGATTCAGTTTTATATGTATACATATATATACATTCTTTCATATTCTTTTCCATTATAGGTTATTACCTATATATTGAATATATTAGCCTGTGCTCTACAGTAGGACCTTGTTGTTTACCTATTTTATATATAGTAGTTTGTATCTGTTAATCCCAAACTCCTAGTTTATTCCTCCCCACCCCCATTCCCCTTTGTTAGCCATAGTTTGTTTTCTATGTCTGTGAGTCTATTTCTGTTTTGTAAATAAGTTCATTTGTATCATATTTTAGATTCCACATATAAGTGATGTCATATATTTGCCCTCTGTCTGACTTTCTTCATTTAGTTTGGTAACCTCTGGGTCCACCCATGTTGCTGCAAATGACATTATTTCATTCTTTTTATGGCTGAGTAGTATTCCATTGTATTTATATATACCACAACCTCTTTATCCATTCATCTGTCAATGGACATTTAGGTTGCTTCCATGTCTTGGCTGTTGTAAATAGTGCTACTATAAATACTGGGGTGCATGTATCTTTTCTAATTAGAGTTTTCTATGGATATATGCCTGGGAGTAAGATTGTTGGAACATATGGTAACTCTATTTTTAGTTTTTTAAGGAACATCCATACTGTTTTCCATAGTGGCTGCACCAATTTACATTCCCACCAGCAGTGTAGGAGGGTTCCCTCCACACCCTCTCTAGCATTTGTTATTTGTAGACATTTTAATGATGGCCATTCTGGCTGGTGTGAGATGATACTTCATTGTATTGTTCTGATGTGCATTTCTCTGATAATTAATGATGTTGAGCATCTTTTCATGTACCTATTGGCCATCTGTATTCTTATTTGGAGATTGTCTATTTACGTCTTCTGCTCATTTTTTGATTGGGTTGTTTGGGAGGTTTTTTGTTGTTGTTATTGAGTTGTATGAGCTGTTTGTATATTTTGGCAATTAAGTCCTTGTCAATCTTATATTCGTGAATATTTTCTCCCAATCCATAGGTTGTCTCTTCATTTTGCTTATGGTTTCCTTTGCTATGCAAAACCTTATAAGTTTGATTAGGTCCCAGTTGTTTATTTTTGCTTTTATTTCTATTGCCATGGGAGACTGACCTAAGAAAATATTGTTACGATTTATGTCAAAGAATGTTTTGCCTATGTTCTCTTCTAGGAGTTTTATGGTGTCCTGTCTTATATTTGTCTTAAGCCATTTTGAGTTTATGTTTGTGTATGGTGTGAAGGAGTGCTCTAACTTCATTGATTTATATGCAGCTGTCCAGCTTTCCCAACACCACTTGCTGAAGAGACTGTCTTTTTTCCATTATATATTCTTACCTCCTTTGTTGAAGGTTAATTGGCCATAGGTGTGTGGGCTTATTTTTGGGCTCTCTACTCTGTTCCATTGTCTTTATGTCTGTGTTTGTGCCAATACCATGCTGTTTTGATTACTGTAGCTTTGTAGTATGTAAGTCTTATGTGGAAATAATTTTTTATTTTTATTGGGTAAATACCTAACAGTGGAATTGTTGGGTCATATGGTAGTTTTACATTTATCTTCTTGAAAAATTGCTAAAGACATTTTCCAGAGTAACTTCACTATTTTACACTCCCACAGGAAATGCATGAGGGTGTTCATTCCTCCACATCTCCATGAACATTTGTTTTTCTGCTGTCTTATTTAATAAAATCATTCTTGCAATTTTGAAATTGTACAATATCACATTATAGTTTCAAGTTGCATTTTGCTAATGATTAATGATGTTGAACATCTTTTCATGTGTTTACTAGCTGTTTGTATACCTTCTTCAGCATGTCTATTTATATCTTTTTTCCATTTTTTGATTAGATTGTTTATCTTTTTATTGAGTTCTAAGTGATCTTTGTAAATTCTGGCTGTAAGTCCTTTATCAGATAAATATTTTGCAAATATTCTCTCCCAATCTATTGCTTGTCTTCTCATTTTCTTAATGGTGATTTTCTTTAATGAATTTATTGTTCAGAGCAGTTTTAGGTTCACAGCAAAATTGAGAAGAAGGTACAAAGATTTCCCATCTACCCTCTGCCCCCACATGCCTAGCCTCCTCCATTTTCAACATTTCCCACCAGAGTAGTACATATGTTACAATTGATAGACCTATATTGACATATTATAATCACCAAAAGCCCATAGTTTACATGAGAATTCACTCTTGGTGTTGTACATTATATGGGTTTGAGGAAATATATATTTGGTATAATGACATGTATCCACCATTATAGCATCATGCAGAGTATTTTCAGTGTCCTAAAAATCCTCTGTGGTCTGCCTATTTATCCCTCCCTTCCCTGTAACCCCCCTGACAACCACTGATTTTTTTACGGCCTTCATAGTTTTGCCTTTTCCAAAATGGCATATAGTTGGAATCATACAGTATGTGGCCTTTTCACACTGGCTTCTTTCACTTAGTAATATGCATTTAAGGTTCCTTCATGTCTTTTCATGGCTTGATAACTCTTTTTTTTTTTTTTTTTTTTTTGCTGAATAATATTCCATTGTCTGGATGTACCAGAGTTTATTTAACCTTTCAACCACTGAAGCACATCTTGGTTGCTACCAAATTTTGAAAATTATGAATAAAGCTAATATAAACATTCCTGTGCAAGTTTTTATGTGGGCATAAGTTTTCAGATCCTTTGGGCAAATCAAGCAGCATGATTGTGGGATCATATGGTAAAAATGTGTTTAGTTTTGTAAGAAACCACCAAACTGTCTTCCATAGTGTCTGCACCATTTTGCATTCCCACCAGCAATGAATGAGAATTAAGTTGCTCCACATCCTCTTCAGCATTTGGTATTGTCAGTGTTCTGGATTTTGGCTGTTCTAATAGGTATATATTAATGGTGATTTTTGAAATGAAAATTTTAAATTTCAATTTGGTGAGTTCCAGCTGGTTATATTTTATCGTATGGACTGTGTTTTTAGTGTCGTATCTAAGAAATATTTGCCTAACTCAAGGACTCAATGATTTTCCTCTATGTTTTCTACTGCAAGTTTCATCATTTTAGTTATTTCATTTAGATCCATGATCCATTTTGAGTTAATCTTGTGGGTATTGTGAGGTATAGGTCTAAGTTCACCTTTTTTGCATATGGATATCCCGCTGTCCCAGCACCATTTGTTGAACAGACAGTCCCTTCCCCAATGAATATTCTTGGCACTTCTGTCAAAAATAAATTGACTATAAATATAATTATTTATTTCTGGATTCTCAACTCTTTAACATGCATCCCTATGTCTACATTTACTAACTAGATAACTGGAGTCTTACACTAAGTTCTGAAATTGGTAAATGAAAGTCCTCCAACTTTATCTTTTTCCAAATTGTTTTGGCCATTTTGTATGTTTTGTATCTTCATATAAATTATTGAGTTTGATCATTAACTTCTGCAAAAGTAAAATAAAAATAAAAAATTTTGACAGTAATTAAATTGAAACTACAGATCAATTTGAGGAGAATGCCCTCTGAACAGTATTGTCTTTCAATCTGTGAGCATGGACTGTATCTCCACTTATTTTTAAAAAGTATTCTTTTTTATGCTATTGTGAATGGAACTTTATTTTTAATTTCATTTTTGGATCGCTCATTGCTTATAAGCACATATTACTCTTGTTACAAGCCTGACAAAGGGGAACAAAAGGTCCTGGCTCCATTTAGGAGGAAAGGAGGAAAAAACTCAGAAAAATCACAAGTTAATACCCAAATGAATTCATGTGCCATACATGTATGGTTTTAAAATTAAACCCCTATATTTCTTTTTTCTTACTTTCTTGAACAATAAATACTCATTGTAGAAAATGTGGTTATAACACGAGAGTCACTGGAAGCTGCAGCATCAGGGAGTTGAGTCACATCTGCGTCACCCTTGGTTCTCTGCTTCCATCTGTCTGCATCTGCCTACAAACATCAGCCAAGACGTTGCCATTCACTGATTTCCAGATTCCTTTCTTGCCATCCTTTCTACAAAGTAAGTATTTTCTTAACAAGTCAAAAAGCTTACTGTGAAGCACATGGGTTCTAGATTGAATCCAAGTTCACCATCCACCAGGGGTGAGACACTGAGGAGCTTGCTTACCCTCTCTGCCCTCCCTCCCTCCTTCCCTTCCTTTCTTCCTTCCTTCCTACTGGATTCCATCTCTTTAGTAAGCCCATATCAGACTCTCTGTATGAAATAACTGCCCTTGAACAGTGTATCTTTTCAGAACCTGTGATGCCAATCTTAGATAGTTTCCACACTCTACCTCTGATTTGGAGATAGCATCCAGGTACAGTTTGAGGCAGGCTGCCCTGGAGTGTTAGCTAAATGCACAATTTCCCAGCCTTTGTGACTTCAGCATCCTTCTCCCATGCTTCCTCTGGGTTCTTGGTCTTCATTTCCACTTTTGCATCTGTGTGCAATGTTTTATTTATTGCATCTTTATCATGATTGATATATAGATCTGGATTCCTCTAGTATTTTCATGCTAAAAGTCCAATCACACTCATGTTTTCATGAATTTAATAACTTCATGAAGACACAGGGAGACACACGGAAAGCTTGCCTCATGGATCACAGGTCATCTGCAGTTTTGCTGCCTCATCTCTAATTGTCCTATCTAGGGAGCACCTACAGTATTGCCACATGGCAGTAATGCAGAGAAGGACCTCTGTTCCCCCCCATCCCCAAGCAACACTCTTGTGGGGACAAGGTCTGCCTTCTCTAGCCCATACAAAATTCTACAAAAATGACAGCAGGTACTTTAATAAGACAAAATAAATCAAGAAGGAAAGCACCTGTATCTCTGTTACCCAGAATTCAACATCATTATTAGAATATTGTAAGAACTTTCCTTTTCATGTGGTTTTTGAATTTTCAGATATAAAGTAGTATGTGTGATGATTGAGGCAAAGCACTTACTTTACTTTGGGGCTTTCTTTGTTTTCATTAATCTCTAAGGTTCAGCCATTTCAGTAATCTACAGATACAAGAAATGTGTATGCTTGTACTAATTACATTCAAACATAAGATGAAAATGTTTCTCCATTTTGAAATCTGTATATTCATTCCTATTATTTAGTCCAAGTTAAATTCTGTAAACATGGGTAAAGATAATTTTATCATAGTATTTTGTGACCCTTTTATATTAAATAAAAAATTTAGGCAATGTAATTTTAAAAGTTAATTCAACAACTAAACTGTTGTAAAAATTTTGAATATCATAAATAATTTCCACTGAAGATTAAAAGAAGACCTATGAGGTACTTTAGAACATTGGTCCTTGTTTTTGAATTTGGAAAGAGTATTTAATGGGTTTACACCACGATTTCTCTTTTTCAATAGAAGAGTAATTGCTAGTTAATTCTCACAGGAAGTTTCATATGTTTAGTTATTTTAAATGATTTTAGAACCCAAATGACAATAATTCATCAAGGACAAAATGTCCTAACACCACTTAAAGTAAAAATGAGGGCCTAGTTCATTCAGAAGGCATAGAATTGTTAAATGTGAGGGTTTAAAGTAAATGTTCTTTAGTGACATAAGTCTTGACTTTCAGTCCTCAGAGACTGAAAGTGGACATTTATGCCATGGTTCTGCATAATAAACGGGAAGAAGAACTTAGTTAACAAAAAACTTGCTTACTGATAATAAGCCACCATATTCTTTGCAAAATGTCTATCAGGACCAGCCATTTTTGCTGAAATAAACAACCTAATTTTGCCATTTTTGGCATGGCTTCCATTCTGTAGTTCATGAGTTAAGAAAGGTTATTAAGCTTGCTTATAAAACCCTTACACCTGCCTTTTTACATTTACTGGCTTTAACTGTTGACGTGCCTGACAGTAATTCAGAGGACAAAGTAGGTACTGTTACACTACTTAGTTCTCAAGAACAGCTATGTAGTCATTTTAAAAGAGATTGCTAGTACTGAAACTGAGGTCCATATGGTATGAAAATAGCTAAGGTATTGATGGTATTAACAGCACGAGTGGAGAAGAGAATATAAACATCTTCTAAGTTATTGCAGCAATAAGAACGTACTGGCAATTGGACAATCTTCCCCATGTACAAGCAGTTCAGTCAGCAATGTGTTGCAACTGAGGATATACCTGGCAAAACCAAAATTAGACCTGGCAGGGTAAAGCTTAGAAACTTGAGTCGAGAACCTTAGGACTGCTGTCAACCATACCCCACCCACACCCCTCACCCCAGCCTAATGTAACACAGCAATGCTTTGTGCAAGCATGACCCAAGATAACTTCCTTATTTCAACTTTCTGTGAAATCAAGGTACAGTTTCCAGTTCCTTCTGGTGCTACATCCTGTGGTTTTATGATGGGGGTGTGTAGGGTTACCAGTGCTGGCTTCGTGGGCTTGTGCCCTGGGAAATGGCACAGGCCCTGCACTCAGAAGAGCCCCAGGCTTGGTGTAATGTTCTGCTGTTGTCATCTTCAAATTTCTAATAATTTTAGAACAAGGGCACCGACATTTTTATTTTACACTGGGTCTTACAAATTTTGTAGCCAATCCTGGGTATGACTTTTTTTTTTTTTTTAATTTTTGGCTGAGTTGGGTCTTCGTTGCTGTGCACAGGCTTTCTCTAGTTGGCGGTGAGCGGGGACTACTCTTCAATGCAGTGCACGAGTTTCTCATTGCGGTGGCTTCTCTTGTTGCAGAGCACTGGCTCTAGGCACTCGGGCTTCAGTAATTGTGGCGCGTGGGCTCAGTAGTTGTGGCTCACGGGCTCTAGAGCACAGGCTCAGTAGTTGTGGTACACGGGCTTAGTTGCTCCACGGCATGTGGGATCTTCCTGGACCAGGGATCGAACCTGTGTCCCCTACATTGGCAGGTGGATTCTTAATCACTGCACCACCAAGGAAGTCCCTGGGTATGCTATTTTTATTGAAAGTTTTAGATCAAATTCTATGACTAACTATGTGATCTGGAAAAATAACATTAACTTTTCTTAACCATAATATAGATGAGTGTGAACCTAATGCAACCAAAGGATTTTAATGAAGCATGGCTTAAGAGAGGTAGACAGCACTATTCTGGATTATATGAGAATGAAAGCTGCTAATCTATTTGAAGAAAAATTAAAAATATGAAAAATGTTGGTCCAAAAAGATATTTTCAGACCAATTTCTTTATAGGTAGTAAACAAAAGTCCCAAATGTTAGCCCATAGAATTCAGCAACATCTTAAAAGAATAATAGAATTTGACTAAATTGGGGTAAGTCTAAGAATGCAAGATTTTTTAGAATTAGGAAATGTGTTAATATAATTCACCATATTCATAGATCTAAAGTGAAAAATGGAAGATCTACATTAATACTGGAATAGCATTTTAAGATTCGAAATCTGTTCTTGGTAAAAATATGTAATGATAAAACATAAGTAGTATTGTTTTAATACAATAAAAATAAAAGCAACAGTATCATATTTAATTGGGAACACTAAACACATGAGGAAAGGACTAAATGTATGATGTTTAACATTGTACACAGTATATTTAACATTGTTTGCTTACTACCTATGCAATCTGATGCTTTGTATTAAAGTAAAATGTTGAAGTTTTCTTCTATTTATTTTAGTAAAATTGGGCTGTTTATATTTTCTATCATTTCTGCAGTCATTGTTGAAAGTTATAGTTTTCCAAAAAGTATTTATTTCACCCAGATTAAAACATATACTAGTAACAGATTAAGAAAGTTATTTTATTATTATTCTTTTAAATTATTTTGTTTTTTTCTTTTCCTTACCTTTTTATTTCCTTCATTCTTTTTCAAATTTTGAGCTTTAAATATTTTCTTATCTAAATTAGATAGAAACATATATATTTTGTATATTAATTTTTCAAAAACCCGGCTTTTGGGTTTATTTATTTATTTATTTATTTATTTATTTATTACTCTCCTTAATCTCTATTTTCTAACTCATTAGATTTGTCTTTATGCATTCTTGTATTCTGATACCATTTGCTTTATTTTATGGCTCTTTCTCTAGTCATAGCAAATCAACATAGATCCGTTAACCCTGCCTTTGATGTGGAAAATGCTCTTTTTCTTTTCCTGCTACTTTGCAAAGACCTACTGAAGCAACCATAATTTAGTCTGTAAAACAATTTTAATACAGAATGTGTCACTGCTTTGCTTCATTGATGTTGTGCTGATTGAGTCTGTGGGGCAAGGAGCAGTGAAAATTACAGTGTCTTCATAGCAAACATGAATGCCAGAGTATATGGCGTAAACCCCATGAAAATTCAGAAGCCCAGCAGCCCATGGAAATTTGAGCATCCAGGGATCTGGAGTGTGTTTACCTACCTCTCCAAAGCAGAAGATAAGATGCGACACATTGCACCTCCAATTACTAAAATGTGGCACATCATATATGTGGGTCCTTTTTGTATTTGTAGTCATAGCATATTTAGTCTGGTCTATTTGCTATGTATCCCATTAAGCTGCTATTTTGGGTGAGGCATAGAGCAAGAGAAGGCTTTGCATCAGGCCCAGGCTGGTGAAGCTTCTCTAATATTTGGGCCTTAGAATGTCCAATGATAATTGAAGTGTTTATGACAAGTGAACTTGACTCTGGCAAGCTCAAACAGGATCGTGCCAGCACAGATATGTAAATGCTGGAGAAAAGTTATCTCCTATTGCACACATACCTTATGCTCCTTTAAAGGAACTGTATCTGGCTTTCTTCTGAGATCTACTAGATCTACTAGACAGTGAATGCATGTCTCAGACTTTACATAACCATTGCCCATCAGGAACTGATAGAAATCTGACCCCTACACCATAAGGTTGGGTGCTCTCAACAGCAATCCATAACCATGTAGAAATGATATTTAAGAGATCAGGCTTGAGCAGGTCTGAAAGGTCCAAATAAGTCCACATGAGCTGGAGCTTGAATGCTGACCAGTGGCCTCACAGAAGTTTCATAAGAACAATTGACTGAGGAATAAAAACATGGAGCTCTGCAAAATCATGAGCACCTAGTGAGAAGTGAACTGTTGCATGGTTACAGCCTTCTCAGAACTCACTGTCTGCCTGGTGAAAGCAGACCTTCCCAGTGGGCAGAATTTCTAGCTGTCATATTCAGTTGCTCACTGTGTGTGCATTGAGAGATGCAAGGGTTATGGCCACATCGTGAAATATCTGATTTGAGGTATTAGAGAAGAGAAAAAGAAAAAAGTGAAAAGTTATAGAAATTATAAACAAGATCCATCTTACTGTAAATGAATCATAATTTAATATCTTGTGAATCACACACTTTTAAGTGTTTGTCCCATTTATATGCTAATCTGTGAAGAAATGCTATCTAAATTCTGTAAATGAACAGAATCTAATTTTTAAAGTTTTACTTTGGCAAAGGCTGTGCATCTAACTAATTTTGTTTCAAACATTTAAAGAACAGAGTGCTGTAGATATGTGGTGGCGATATTAAGGAGTGTAGTCTAGACTTACGAAGACTTCTACGGTCTTAGTTTAGGGGCCAGTGTAAGACAAATTGCTCAAAAGACCAAATTTTCATCTAAATGAAACCCTTTCACAATAACAAAAACAAAACTTAAGTTACTGCAAAGGGGACAGTAGTTGATCAGGAAACCTTTGGGAGAACTATTTTGGAAGTAGAGCCAGTGTTTGACATTCAGAGCTCACCCCAGATTGAGCTGTCCAGTACTGCACCAGGCAGGAAGTGAGCCCTGCAGGACTCTTCATCAGTGGGCTGCCAAGCCTGACTTCTTTCGTGTTAATATCACGACAACGACCCCCACCCCTTCATTAAGCCATGACAACCACTAATCTTTTCTCAATTTCTATAATTCTGTCATTTCAAGAATGTTATATAAATGGAGTGATGCAGTTTGTGGATTTTCTGGAATGTAGTCCACTGTGATGCCAAAAGAAATTCCTTTGAACTCTTTCTTTTCTAATCGTAAGAGCTGAACAATTGTGATTGTCAATAATAAATAGTCTGCCTTTAGTGTCCCCCACCCACCCAGGATTAAAAACCTTTATTGGATGAAATAATAGGAAGTCTGGGGTTTGCTTCAAAATTATCTGGAAGAGGGAGAAGAGGTGGAGTGGGGATAAAAGCAGAGAGGCCATGAGATAATTGTTGATGAGCACATGGGGTTTCCTCATGCTCATCTTTCTTCTTTTTGAAATAAATTAGAAATTTTCCATAATAATAGGTAATAAATAAAATAATACTTTTGAAATCCTACAAGTCCATGCTTTGAAATATGTGAAATTGAATTCCTTTTGAATTTAATATAAAATGAAACACCTTTAGGCAATTCATTGACTAACAGAGTACATGGCAGACTACTTAGTAAATGTCTACTGATAGAGATAAGGAACATTCTGAACAGCAGAAAACAACTGAACAAAAATGAACTTTCATATACAAATTAGAAAAGTCCTTGAATATAAAACAGATAAGAAAAGAAAATGAGTTATAATTATGTAACTGAGCAGGACCCTCTGGGGTCTTCCCTGGACAGACCCCTCCCCTGTATCCTCGGCTGTAGCTCCTCTGTGAAGTACCCAGATAATAGTATCTGATGCACGCTTCCTGAGTTGTTTCACAGATGCAAAAATCACCACCAAATGGAAGAAATTATCTACTTGATGATCCTGAGCATGTAACCCCCAAACCTACTGGAGCTTAAGAATTGATGTTAACCCCTGTGATACTGCCCCATTACTTCGCCACCAATTACTCAGAGAATTATGCATGAGCTGATCAGACACCCTGAGACCCACCCCCCTCCCTTACCTGGCCTTGAAGAATGCTTTGCTGAAACCCTTTACAGAGTTTGGGGGTTTTGAGCATGAGCCACCCGTCCTCCTTGTATGGCGCCCTACAATAAACGCTGCCCTTTCCTTTGCCACAACCCAGTGTCAGTATATTGGCTTCACTGCCTGACCGCAAGTTGGTTCACTAACAATTACCCAATATTAATCTCTGAAAAATAGAGCTAGACTGTGCTTCTTGTTCAGTCTTTCAGTTTCATACTCAAAGAATTACAATGATGTCATTACTAATTAGATATAGGTTTTTAATGGAAATATCAGAATCATCTTTTCTCCTAGGGCAACAAGTATTTTTAAACTTAGTAGAAGAGGAGAAGGAGAAGCAGATTTTCAAGCCATATTCTGATTGCTGTGCAGAGGATGTTCTGTTCTAAGTAGGCAAGTGAAGAGTCTTTCTGGACGTGGGTTGAGCTGCTAAGGGATGGAATGAAGTGTATCTTAATAAAGCCCAGTCATTGGTTCCATACTGCATTATTTCCTGGGTATATTTTGACTAGTAACAGTATTCTATAGAAACTATCACACTGGATTTACTATAATTGTATTTTCTTTCATATCTTGTTATTAACTCCTAAGTGGGTTTTTTGTTACTGTTGTTTAAACTTGCAGAAAAGGGCATTTTGTCATAAAATTTGTGGGGTTTTTTTTGGTTTTACTGCCCCTGTGTTTCCTTCAGCACAGTTCAAATATCCGTATGATAATGATTATTTCATTAAATCATTCATTCCTTTATCTATTTGTTGAAGTCAAAAGTTAACTCTCATTACAAAATGGGTAGGCAGAATGATTAATTTAAATTTTTATTTAAGTAATCTGGCCTGCCTTCTGAGCAAGCAAAACACTAATTAAAGGTCACATCTGGTTTAAAGCATATTCTAAGCTGACATATAGGCAGTTATCAGTCTCTGTTGAACGAGCACCCTTAGTCCTCCAAGTGTCTCCCCTAAGACGTGTCTGGTTGCAAAATCTGACTCGTGGCCTTGGGTTTTATGACAGTTTCCTCACTACCAGGGAGCTCTGGTTCTCTTTTTATGCTTTCGCTGTGCTCTGGTCACTGGGCAAAGCTCTCACCTCCAACCACTCTGTCTCCGGCTAAGGCTCGCTCAGGGGTCACTGGTGACTAATGTCTACAGTCGATACTCCGCTCAGCTTGGAGGAGGGTCTAGGTGCACCTCACCCCACATGGTGCTGTGCATTTCCCTGAGTTCCCAGCCCAAGCAGCACAGGCTCCATCCATCCCTGTGGTCACCTTACTCCCTCTGGCAAGTGTCCCCTCATTTGCCTGAAAGGCCTGACCCCAGTTTATATCACATGGACCCAGGGCCAGTGTGGAAAGGCATACCCCAAGTCGCCTGCTGCTTGCCCACGTCACAGAGCCTCATGTTCCTCGCAGACGGGCGTTCCCATGTCGGTATATGGTGGCCTGAGAGGAGGTTGCTATCCAGAATCCTGAACGGGAGATCTCGACGTTGTCCTCAGTTGTTGAGCCTATCCCCACCCCTCCCCTGAGTGCCAGGATGTTGCGTTGCCTCCACTTCCTCCCTCTCTTATTCCTTTCCAAGGCCCCCGGGCTTTTCTTTTATCCCATCCATGTCATACCCCCTTCCTCTGTACTGTTGTGGCAGAAGAACTATCCTTCCTACACATGGGAGAATTCCAAGGGTAGGTAGCACTAGTCTTGGTTGTTGACTCAAAGCTGATGAAAAGGGAAAGGAAACAGCAGTCTTTAGCCACACAATGAATGGGCTTGCACAGGGAATTGTTTTGCTGCAAAATTCTATTTTTCATAGCAGAAACTATGTATTTGTATTTCTTCTCTAACATTACTAATCTCTGCAGGCAAATTAACTGCCCAGGGCAACGAAGCCTCAAGTCATGCATTAGTAAAGACATTTCACAAAGATGTGTTAATACTTCTCAACTTTTTTCTGTGTTGAATAACTTGTATTGAAAATTCACTGTGGTCAGTATCAGGTTAGGAAAGATCATATTCAAGGTGAAGGGAAAATAACACTGGAATAAAAATAAATAAATCCAGAGTGGGTGTAACACTAAAACACGAGAGAAATGTCTGTACAACTAGAGTGCTGAGATGCCTGCAGGCCAAAAATGGAAGCAAAACTTCTCAAATAGGGTTCATCAAAAAGCAGTCTTGGGCTTCCCTGGTGGCGCAGTGGTTGAGAGTCCGCCTGTCGATGCAGGGGACGCGGGTTTGTGCCCCGGTTCGGGAAGATCCCACATGCCGCGGAGCCGCTGGGCCCGTGAGCCATGGCCGCTGAGCCTGCGCATCCGGAGCCTGTGCACCGCAACGGGAGAGGCCACAACAGTGAGGGGCCTGCGTACCGCAAAAAAAAACAAAACAAAAACAGTCTTTATTACCTCAGAATCATGAGGTGAGCTTTTTTTTTTTAAATCAGTTGATGGGCACTCATATCTCAGTTGGAAATTCTGAATCCATGAAATTGGATTGATGTTAAGATTCTGCATTTAAAAAAAAAGGAAAGTTCTGTAGATTGTAATGAATTTCCTAAAGGAAGAATTTCAGACTCTACAAGAAGCATACGCAGTGATACTCTCATACTCACACACACAAACACATACATATTTCTCCATTCTAAATGGAGAATGACCTACTTCTAAAATGGCCATTTGTGTGAGAGAAGAACAGCTTTTGCAGGCACCAAGGAAAAATGTCCTTATGGATCCTTATAAAAGAAACCATTTTACGACTTGATGACTGTGGTTAACAGTGCTGTATGGTGTATGTGAAAGTTAAGAGAGTGGATCCCAAGACTCCCCACCTCAAGCAAAAAAACATTTTTTTCTTTCCTTTTCTTATAACTATATGAGGTGATGGATGCTTCTTGTGGTAATTATTTCACAATGCATGTAAGTCCAATCATTATGCTGCATGCCTTAAACTTATACGGTGCTGCATGTCAGTTGTATCTCACTAAAACTTGTTGGCGGGGGGAACCATTTGTGAAACATCGGACAGCATTTTTATTCTGGAAATGCTATCTATTACATGTTGCATGTGCCAATGAACAGATTAAAAAAATATATTAGACAGTTCTGAATTCCTCTATATCATGAGCAAAATTTTTACTACTGCAACATTTTTTGATCAGTTCCCTCCTTTTTTTTCCAGCTGTCTAGTTCAACCCTGGCCACTCCAGCAGCTATGGGTGCTCCATAGGAGGTGGCCAGGCAGATTGAGAATGGCTGAGAGTGTAAAATATACCCGGGTTTTCAAAGGCTTAATATGAGAAAGTAATGAAAAGTATTTCAATAACTTTTACGTTAACTACTTGCTGACATGATAGTGTTTTGGATATTTGGAGTTAAAAAGAATATAATACTAACATTGATTTCACCTGTTTCCTCTCACTTTTTTTAATGTGGTAATCAGAAAATTTTTAATTACACATTGGCTCTCATTTACAATGTGCCTTATATTTCTATTGGATGGTATTGCTATAGTATCTTAACCTTCTAATTAGAAGGTTATAATAATAAAGGCATAATAATTCAATTATGCCTTTCCTATATTGTGTTAGATACATCTGTATGTAAACAAGAAAAAGCATAACTGACACCTAAATAAAACAATTAAGCAGTATGCAGTGAGAAAAATCTTATTTGGTGTTTTGGAAAAGAAACATGCATTAAAATTCAGTGTGGATTATAAAATTTTTCTCTGGATTTAGAAAGCATGAATTTTCTTTTAAATTATTTTAATGCCTTTACACAGATATAGGTGTATACAATTGTATGTGATTACATTAATAATCAAATCCTATATCATTTTAAGTGTTTCTATGCTTAACTCTCCCTTTTCCCATATTGGATTCTCCATCCTCGTCTCCACAGCGTGTTGACAACATGAGCAGAGTCTACTTTGTAGTCTTCATATATTTCCAAGCTCAGATAATCATTTATGTACAGTCATGTACTGGCATGTATGTGTGAGCACGTGCATAAATGTATTCGTCATTTTTGCTTTGGAAAAATATAAGTTCATATAATGCACATTGTTTTAAATCTTTCCCTTTTCACTTATAGCTCTTTGTGGGCATCACTCCAAGTCAACGGGTAGTGTTTGAGCTTATTATTTTCAGTGTCTGCAGAGTATTCCAAGATGTGAGTACAATGTAATATATTCAGCTGCTTTCCTATTGATGGGCAGTTATTTGTTTTTCGGTTTTATTTCTGTTTATTTGCTTGTTTTTGTTCATTACAAGCAAGACTTTCATAAACACCACCATACATATTTCATTTGGACTTGGACTTTTATTTCTGTGGGAGAGATTACCAGGAATGATACTGCTGTCAAGAGAGTTATACAAAACACACACATACACACACACACACATATTATAAAATGTTATTAAATAAATATTGTTGTTTTGCTTTTAAAAATGGTATGCTGCATTATAGGTCTATGGCGATAGTAAGAATAAGTGAATCCCAGGCAAGGAGGCTACTCTTGCTCTTTTCTTGTTTTGTCAGTGTGGTGAGTGTAAAATAATACTCTGCTACTGTAATCACTGTTGCCATATACTAGTGATTTGGGCCATTTTTTTTTGTTGTTGCCAGTTGACCATTTGTATTTGCTCTTCTATCAGCTGAGAATTTGAAGCAGCAGCTTTCCATAGAATTTTCCATCATAGAAGTATTCTCTTGAAATGTAGCAATGTGACTGAAAGACTGAATTTTAACTTTTGTTTAATTAATTGAAATATAAATGACCACACTTGTCCACTGGTATTCACAGTGGACCATGAAGGGATCCTTATCGAATTTTCTATCTATTGATATTTTTTCTTTATCGTGTAATTATCAAACAGCATTTTCCATATTGTAGAAATTAATACTTTGTTTATTGTGTATATTATATCTCTTTACATTTAGCTTTTGGTTATATATTATATTTTATCTTTTAAAAGGAGTTGGAGTGATATCGCCAAATTTTATACATAGATATGTCTTCTAAAATTTTCTCAATAAACTTTGGTATGTATTCATGGTTTTATAATAAGTTTACTAAGGAGGGTGAGAAAAAGAGAAAGTATCTTGAAGAGTGCTTTAGTATATTTTCTTAACCATATAAAGTATATTTTAAAACTTTGCTTTTTTATATTTTAATATTTACTACTGAACAAATGCCATAGTTTTCAGACGGCTTCTTACTTTCTCTTTTTATTACTAAAAAGGGACCTTATTTGCTCACTTTGATAGTTTGCACCTGTGTCCTTTTACCAATGCTATTAATAACCTGTTAAGGTTTTAGATGAAGCAGTATAACTGTGATATAGATATTCAATGTTTACTAATGCTTTATAATGCCTTCTTGACAATTACTCATGTATTAGAATATATTGGATAACAAAAACAACCTATGGTTTTATTGTTCTAAAAATTAAACTACCATATAAGCTAGAATCTCATATGTACCAGATTGCCAAATACTAAATTGAGGTTACATGATGTTAAAAAAGCAAAAAAGACAATCTCAGACTTACACAATTGGTTAGAAATCTTTCGTGTGGGAGCATGACAAGTGGATGAAAGTATATAAGATGAAAGCAGAATGGATTCAGATTTAATCTCTTTTCTAACATATAGTAAATTTATGTGTGTCAGTTAAGGAAACGTTATATTTTTATTGCATACAAGAAGCAATAAAAATAGGGCAGTTGTAGTTTTTTTCACACCAAGAAAATTGTGAATGTTTTCACATATGTCACCAAGATTTTACTTGTGCAGAAGACACAATATTGCAAATTTCCTTGAGGGTGAAATGCACTGTTGATTCAACAGACCTTCCACTTATACCATTTCACCAGAATAATGTTTCTTCATTTATTTTGAGTTAATGCATAGACATTTATCTCACATTTCACTGTTGTTTCAATGTTAAATTTTTTTTAATTTTTATAAAACAAAAATATAGCTTATTCAAGAAAATTTAGAAAATCCAAAAAATAATAAAGTAAGAACTGAAAACTAAGGACAAAATATGCAGAAGAGGCATGGAAAATTCAATAAAACTAAACTACAACTTCAAATTACAGAGATAATTTTTTTAAGTGATCATTAGAGTGTACAAAGAATGATTTTATTTTTATACAATGATTTGGAATACTGTGCATTTTAAATTTATTTATTTTTGGCTGTGTTGGGTCTTCATTTCTGTGCGAGGGCTTTCTCTAGTTGTGGCAAGTGGGGGCCACTCTTCATCGCGGTGCGTGGGCCTCTCTTGTTGCGGAGCACAGGCTCCAGATGCGCAGGCTCAGTAGTCGTGGCTCACGGGCCTAGTTGCTCCGCGACATGTGGGATCCTCCCGGACCAGGGCTTGAACCCGTGTCCCCTGCATTAGCAGGCAGATTCTCAACCACTGCGCCACCAGGGAAGCCCCGAGATAATTTTTTTATTTATTGAAATTATACCATGTAACCCATCTTGCAAATATCAGTAAATTATATAACATATCATTAGCAACATTGGTTTGTTTTCTACATGGTATTTCATCCTGTGCCAAACCAGAAATGTCAGATCATCATTCTATTGGTGGCATCAGCCACAGGTGACAAATTGGAGGTGCTGCTCAGGTCAGCAGGGCAGCAATTACCTGAGTTCATTAAAGCTGAGTGTTAGGTATACTGGAGCAACATGGATTGCAGACAAAAGTAGGTAAAAAGTGCCATTTACTGGAGAAGATGGTTGCTTCTAGGACCTTTACTACTAAATTCACTATTGAAATTTTTTAGAGGTTCCTTTTAGAATGAAACATAACCTCAAATACTTTATGTGTGTCTGAGTCAGAAATTAACGTATTTAAACTTCAGGATCTCACTTAGACAAGTTCCTTCCAAGTCCCTGTACCTGTGTTTTTGTTTCTAACTTTGTGGTGGTTTTTTTTCCATTAAAGTTGTCTGTCCAAATTATATAAGCTTCAGGGCCCATAAAACTTGGATCCATCTCTAGTATCAATTAAATATGTTTTTATCCAAGTTTTATCCTTAGAAAACAATGTTATCAATCAAAAGTATCTTGTAGGGCTTCCCTGGTGGTGCAGTGGTTGAGAGCCCGCCTGCCGATGCAGGGGACACGGGTTTGTGCCCTGATCCGGGAAGATCCCACATGCTGCGGAGCGGCTAGGCCTGTGAGCCATGGACGCTGAGCCTGCGTGTCCGGAGCCTGTTGCTCTGCAATGGGAGAGGCCACAACAGTGAGAGGCCCGCATATAGCAAATAAATAAATAAATAAATAAATAAAATGTGTGCTGTTGTGTCAAAAAGACAACCTGACATTGCAATTTTCTGTTACTGTTAGCTTCACGACATTTGTACTTTCCCAGAGAGTTATTTGCAGGGAGTATTTTGTGATGCAGAATCTTGAGTTATTTAGAAATATTTAGTATGTCCAAAATTGGCTGATGTTAAGTAAAGAAAGAAAAGAAAAGAGAAGAAAGCATAAATAAACCTTAAAAATAGTGACTGGAGATCTGGAGGTTCTGCTATATATTAAAGAACTTAAACAAAGAACTTAGCAAGATGTCTACTTCAGGTCAAGTGAGAGTAATAGTTTTCTAGATATTGGACAACAGACAAAAGAATATTAACCTGTGAGACAGGAAACAAAACAAAAAGAGTCCTATGATTCCCCAAGATCACTGTTTTGAGGGAGTTTCCAGCCTAGGTCTGGGGTTCAGGGAAAAGAATACCAAAGAGGAAAGAGCTAAACAGTGAGAGAGAATTCCAGAGACCCACAGAAGGTTCATCTCCAATATCCTGTTAATCAGTATATGGTTGTGAGAAAATACATGTGGATGGTAATAGTGTCCTGTTCTCACCCAGGGCCATGAATAGCGCCTGTTCACACCAGCCAGAATGGAAATCCTCGTGATTCGTGGGGCCCCAGGGAGAGCATACAGAGGGTCTTATTCATTAGTGGCAACAACTGGTCCGAGATTCATCACTGCTCTGGTTCTGCCTAACAGACATTACAACCAATATCTGAAAGGATGCAGCTGTTTTCAAGTAACTCAACTATGTCTCAGAATACAGATCAGTAATACTTTTAGAGATATAAAATTATCCAGCAATGAATAAGGTAAAATTCATAATGTCTGGAATCCTGTAAAAAATTATCAGGGATGCAAAGAAGCAGTAAAATGTGGCCCAAAATGGGGAGAAAATCTTTCAACTGATAGATGTAAAAATTAACAGACCTTAAAACAATTATTATAACTCTATTTCCTGTGTTACGAAAGTTAGAGACAGAAAAGGTACGAAAAGAACGAAATCAAAATTTCTACAAACTACAGTGTCTGAGATTTAAAACACACCACATTAACATCAGGTTAGACATTTTAAACAAGGAGATTAGAGAACTTAACTAGCAATTGAAACTATCCAAAATGAAACACAAAGAGAATTTTTTTTACTATTTTAACCATTGTTGAGAGTACAGTTCAGTGACATTAAGAGCATTCGCCATTGTTTACATTGTGCAGCCATCGTCACCATCCATCTCTGTTACCTTTTCATCATCCCAAACTGAGATCCTGTGCTCATTAAGTAATAACTCTCCATTTCCCCCTCCTCCCAGCCCCCGGCACTCACCATTGTATTTTCTGTCTCTCTGAAGTTGACTATTCTAAGTACCTCTTATAAATGTAATCGTACAATAGTTACCCTTTTGTGTCTAGTTGACTTCACTTAGCAAAATGTCTTTAAGGTTCATCCATACTATAGCATGTATCAGTATTTCATTCATGTTTAAAGCTGAATAATTCTCCAATGTATGTACATACCACATTGTGTTTATCCACTCATCTGTTGATGGATGCTTGTTTCCACCTTCATGGGTATACAAATATCTGTTCTAGTACCTTCTTTCAGTTCTTTTAGGTGTATACTAGAAGTGGTGATGCTGGATCATATGGTAATTTTATGTTTAATTTTTTTGAGAGCTACCATATTGTTTTCCACAATGGCTGCACCTTTTTCCATTCTCACTAACAAGGCACACGTTTTAGAATTTCTCCACATCTTAACCAGCACTTCTTTTTGTCCATCTATTTAATGCCTTTTCAATAAATGATATTGGCTATTTGAACCACCCAATATCCATATCAAACAATCTTAATTATTCCTAACATCTCTCTTTTCTTAAGGTAAAATTAAAAAAAAATCTTTGTGACTTTTCCAAGATTTGCTGGAAAAATATCAAAGATAATTTTATGTGTGAAAGATACATAGAAAGAAGTTTCCTAAATTTATGCTATGATATGATAGAGGAAAGACAGCTCACTTGGCTAAGGTAGGACTATGCATGCCTGAGAAACAATACTTGATTGTCTATTTCATCAATCTGACAATAACATATTTTAAAGCAAACATAGAAGGTAACATGATTGTGAGGTGCCTTAGCTCATTCAAAATTATATGATAATTTTTTCTTTTTAATGGTCAGAGTTACAGTAAAGCCAACACTAAGATAAATTACTCAAGTGAGATATGGAATCTCTGCTACTTAGGAGATTACAGAGACAGTGACTAATAATCTTTTTCACCCATTGTTAAGAGCTCTAAGCCCAGCTTATAGTCTTAAGAGAGAAAAAGATAAACACTGGTTTTGCATTACTAAATATTTGTAAAGTTTCACAAACATTTCATTTCTTATGAATAATAGACAATTTTGGCAAAATTTTAACACATTTTTTTCTTCTATCCAGAATCATTATTTACCATTATTATAAATGAAAAAAATTTTAAGTTTCCTTTTTGCATCTCTTCTACAACTTTATCCATCAGTTTTTATCTGTCACTATCCTCTTTTATTCAGGGACAACAACACTTTATGACCAAATTACTCTTTTTCTCTGTTGAAAAACAAAACCTCATTTTAATAGCTTGTATACACAGGTTTTGGCATTTTCTCCCCAGTGGGGTCACATCCAAACTTTATTTAGTTTATAACCTCCATTGCACACTAATCTTACAGAAATTAGAAAAACTTGTAAATTGATCTAAAAGAAAGAACATAATAATTAAAACAGAAATAAAACAATCGTAAAGAAAACAACCATAACAATACTTAATTTTGGTGATGTAATTTTCCCTAATATAATTAATTTATGTTTATGATCATGAACTGATCTATATTTTTCTGCTACACTTTTGTACCATGCATGTAACACATGAAAAAGTTCCTAGCTATGGTTATGTGCACACAGGAATTTTCTGTAAACGTTTCTGTTATAAGATCAAGTTTATAAGTCATCCAAGGATCTTTATTATGTTCAAGCTGACATACTATGAAACAAAATTACTATTGATGTTTAAAAATTGCTAAAGTAATGACTCAATATAGTTGAATAAAAAATACATATTTTTGTAATCTTAAATATCATATAGGGATAATATTAGCTTATTTAATCAATAAACAAGAAAAGTGTAGGAATTTCAGTTCATTAGTTTTTTTAATGAGAAAACAAACCGAGAACTTATTTTTAAAGTCAAACGTACATCTGCATTCTACTTGACACTGATAAATCAAAGAAAAGATATTTCTTTTTGTTAAACAAAAATTATTATGCTGGTCTTATTCACTAAATGATTCACCCAATTATTTATTTCAGATCCTTAAAATATTTCGAAGCCAGCAGGTTTTTTTTTCTTAAAAGGCTAGCGCATGTAAAGAATCAGAAGTTTCTTATTTTCAGCAAATTTTAGAACTATTAGATTTATAAAAGCACTTTAAAAATCATGTAATCAATCGAAGAGAGTACCTTTAATTCAAGAGATGTTGCATCATATTTATTCTGGAGTTAGGAAAATACCTCCCACTCTTCTGAGAGCTATTTCTAAAATACGGACATGTAGATTCACAGACATATAGAGACTGTGTAACTTCAGTTCAACAGCTTTAGCAGGGGTGAAAAGAAAGATACAGAAAGACAATTTCACCAGATCAAAAAAAGCCATTCCCCTTCCAGTGGACGCAAGAATCTTAATTGACTTAAGCAAGCTCACAATTAGACAAAACCCAAAAGACTGACGAACTGACTTCTCTGCCTTCTCTCACCCATCAGAGAGTAGCTATTCAAAATTCATCCAGTATAGATCACCAAATGGTCATTAGATCATTAGACCATTAGAACAAATTCCCCATCATAGCTACCACCAAAGCAGAATAATTTATTGCCCATGCATAATTTATTGTCCAGAAACAAAACTCTAGGAGAGAGAAAAGGAGTTTAAAGTCCACTACTGCTTGAATTCCACTCAGGAATGAGAGAAAAAGTGTACTTGGGCCTCACAGCCAAGAGGTGCACTTCCTAAACAAACAGTTTGCTTTGATACATCTGGTGAGTCCAGTTGGACTTCTTGGTCAAACTTCCACAACTTTTAGTGTGTAATTTTCAAATATGCTTTTAAAATGAACTAAAAATAAGATGTCTAAAAATAAGATGAATACATGTCAACTATTTATTTAACTCATCAATTAAGGGAACTAATAAGATATTATGACCAGTTCAAAAAGGTAGGTATAAATAGGCAATGACAGGATAAGATTGTTGGGTTGGGTATAAAATGGGTTAATGTTAAAACAGTGAAATATAGAACCTTCAAGTGTATCTCTAGAGAGAAATCATTAGTCTCTCTACCACACAAAAATCTACAAGTTAACATGTAACTCTGCTTAGTCTAGGACTTTTAATCAGTAATAAGCAGTGAATTGAACCATGCATGTTCTCCTGGCTCTCAACCCCATATGACATTAAAAGAATGTACCACCCACATTTTTGCTGTATTTCCACATTTTGGATAACTCTTCTTCATATTCCTGCCATTGCAGCTTCAGCAACTGTCCCAAGTTAACTTACCTTGGAATCCTAAAAGAATTCTAAATTATTGAAATAGTACAATCAGATCTGACTTCCTGCTCCCTGCCTGACTGGAACTGGGGATACGCTTCGCAGGCAGATCCTCCGCTCTTCTATTTTATTTTCCTTCCCTCAGATTGGAAGCAGAAAGTAGAGTAAGGAAAAAAGTTCTCTTTCAGGGCTCTCTTCGTCCTGTTTCCCTTGGGAAGGGGGTAACAGGTCTGTTTCTTGCTGTGCCTCAGGGCTTGCCCAGACCAGGGATCCAACCCGGGCCCTAGGCAGTGAGAGCACAGAACCCCAACCACTGGACCGCCAGCGAGTTCCCCACAGAGCAGAAGCAAGAAGAACTACAGTCCTGCAGCCTGTGGAACAAAAACCACATTTACAGAAAGATAGACAAGATGAAAAGGCAGAGGGCTATGTACCAGATGAAGGAACAAGATAAAACCCCAGAAAAACAACTAAATGAAGTGGAGGTAGGCAACCTTCCAGAAAAAGAATTCAGGATAATGATAGTGAAGATGATCCAGGACCTCGGAAAAAGAATGGAGGCAAAGATCGAGAAGATGCAAGAAATGTTTAACAAAGACCTAGAAGAATTAAAGAACAAACAAACAGAGATGAACAATACAATAAGTGAAATGAAAACTACACTAGAAGGAATCAATAGCAGAGTAACTGAGGCATATACCCAGAGAAAACCATAATTCAAAAAGAGACATGCACCCCAGTGTTCATTGTAGCACTATTTACAATAGCTAGGTCACAGAAGCAACCTAAATGCCCGTTGACAGACGAATGGATAAAGAAGATGTGGTACATATATACAATGGAATATTACTCAGCCATAAAAAGGAATGAAATTGAGTCATTTTAGTCCTAAAATAACTTAAATTCTTTGGGCTTTTTTTGTTTTGACATTCTCATTTTGCAGCTGCTGAGTATTGAATTGTCTTAGCCAGCTGAGGGTATATAAACTGCATGTTATAACAGCATTGCTTAACTAGACTTTGTTAACTGTTCTGCTAAAATATTAAATTTGCATGAGGTAATAATTAACACTAATGCAAAAGAGAAACCACGTATAAGTGTGACAGAAAAAATCTTGGTTTTCAGGAGTAGCCCTTGTTTCAAATATTTTGTTTTTCTACCAAGAACATATGAACGTCAGGTCAGATATTTTAAATCTTGATTCTTTGTTTAAAAAATATATAGGCCACTAACTTATCCATAGGTGTTGTATGTTTTTATGTTAATTTACCCTAGTAAGGCATAAAATTTTAAATTCATTTTATTCCAGTCATTTACTTATAAAAATAAAATATGAAAACTCAAATTTACCAAAGTCCAAACATTCCAGGGAAACATACTTAGGCATCTTTTCATAAATCTAAGAGCGTGGATAAAAACAAAAAAATTCAGTTTCCTGCCCATTTGAGAAATTGTGACATGATGTAGTCACAGCCTAAACTGTGTTTCTTTAAAGTGGTGCCACATCCATTTCTCTATTCACCATCGAGTTACTGGAAGCCCAGCAGGTGTCAGAGACCTTATTAAGTGCCGGGGATACAAAGTATTAAGTACTGAAGACATAAGAGTATTGGTTCTTACTCTCACAGAATTCACTTTATTATTATTATTATTTTTTTTAATCCCCGGATTTGATTAAATGATTCCTGCTACTGGGAAATGACCTACAGAGCCTGTTTGCGAACTTTCACTGGTGAAGCTTTGCTAGTTTGCATCAGTGTGACAGCAATCTAGAGAACATCACATCATTATATACTCTAGCCTAGTAGCTAACAATGCAGGCAGGAACTCGAATAATCACAAATATTTGTTAAAATGTTGGCCTGGGATTCTCTTTGAAACTTGTGATAATCCATCAAAATCACAAAAGTCATGGTTGTTTCATTTTCTCAGATAATTCAATCACAAAACATTTTAAGATTTTCAAGATTTCAGTTTTATCATTCTAAATAAAACTTGCTTTTATCTCCCAAGAATTTTACCCTCTTATCTTCTGCCAAGTAATAGGCATGTCTGCCTATCAAGTGTTTCCAGCTTTTGAGGGAGCAATCAGTGACCGGTTTTGTCTGAAATGAAATGAGGAAAGAAACCAAAAGAACTAGTAGCTGAAACAATAAGGGTTTAAAAAACAGCAATCAAATGTGACCTTTCTGCAGAGTAATGTAATAAACAATTTTGCAAGTATACAATGTAGGAGAAAAGTAACTGATTACTGATAAAAATGTGAGCTTTGCTTTTTTATTTACAAACATCACCATATGAACTGTGCATATTCATTATATTCATTGAATGCTAGGTAACGTTAATGATTTATTTTTCTTGGAGAATTAAAAATTATTACATAGAACTTTATACTGAATAACTAAAATATACACATCTTTTA
Organism: Hyperoodon ampullatus; assembly: GCF_949752795.1. NCBI lineage: Eukaryota > Metazoa > Chordata > Mammalia > Artiodactyla > Ziphiidae > Hyperoodon > Hyperoodon ampullatus. The sequence goes on along the minus strand of NC_136929.1, from coordinate 4,842,510 downwards.
TTTTTCAGTTAATTCTATGATGAACCAGAAACCTTCATATTCTCCCCAGTGTTGTTATATTTACTCACACCCAAATAATAATTATAAAATGGTTGGCAAAGAAGAAAGCTGGAACTTTTACAGTTACATAAGAAGGCTGACATCCCTAAGTCACTGGTAAGCACCAAGGAAATGAAAAAATATTTCTGTATCATTCTAAATTCCTGACAACTGTACAAAAGTAGGGTCAAATGGTTTGCCTCTACATTAGGAACACATGTCTATTGCTCATGGACGAAAAAACAAGCATCTTTCTCATGGTAAATTTGGAAGGATAACAAAAAGAATAAATTAACATCACATTAATTTCACTATCCAGATAGAACCACTTGTAACATTTTTGGTGTCTCCCTGTTACGTGTGAGCGGTGGGGTGTGGGTGGAAGAATATGTATTTATCTTTGTGATTTATTTTTACAAAACTGGAAACAGAGGTTATATACAGTTGAAAATATTAATTTTTATTAACATGTTCTGAATTATTTCCCAAGTCCTTAAACATTCTTAAAAAATAGGATAACAATGTCTTCATGATATTCCATCACATAACTATATCATTGTTTAATTAATCTTATTTTGGACATATAGGTTACTCATGAGGTTTCATCACTATAAACAATAGTGTCCTAAATACCTGTTATTAAAAATCCTACAAATGAGCTTACTAGCTAAATAATGGGAACTTAAAATTACCATTTTCCCTGATTAAGATTAATTATATTTTTCCTATATAGTATATGATAAGAAAGCAAATTAAAATAATCAAAATAATTCACAATCCTAGCCTCTTCTCAGTTTTTAAATTTATATATACTATTCATTTTTTAAAACATGGGATCCAACCTTACCTAAGATAGGAACAGTCTTATTTTTGTTTCAGGTTCACACTGCCAAATTGCTTTCTAAAATGATTGAACTTCTGTACACTGTTCACAACTGTTGTTATATTCTTAGCTAAAAATAAATCTGTTATTATTACAAAATCAGAACATGTTCATTTTAGAAACATTTAAAAATGCACATAAGCAAACTATAGAAAATTTAAAATAACCATCATCCCATTACAATGAAATGGTCATTGTCATATCTACTTCCAGGCAGAGGAGAAATAGTTGCTAAGAGGGAAAACTCTGGAGTTGGGGTACAATTTCTGGCTCCATTTGTGAAAACAGTGGGGCCTTCTTAGTTGTGCTTTCGTTTCCTTGTTGAAATGGGGATAATAAGTGTCTAACTCATAGAACGGTTTTGAGGGTAGAGTGGTTATTATATGTGATGTGCTCAGAACAGTTCAAGGCCCAGAATAAGTGTCAGTCAGTGCTAAATGTCATTACATCACAATGTCTTCAGAGGAGAGGAGGTGAGCCTTTGTTGTGAGCATGACATCCTGGGTCAAGAGCAGCCCTTACTTGGGAATGTGGAATAAATACCCCCATGGCCAGCAAGGTTTCTTCACTCTGGCTCTTCAGGGCTAAGGGAATTGTCCAGCAAGGGCTGAACCACAGTAATCCCTCTCTCCCAACCTCATGGAGTTTCAGCAACACAGGGACAGCTGAATATTCAGTCCAAGACTTAAAAGATGCCTGTGTAGGTTTCAGCACTCTTTCCCCATGTAGCCCTCTTCTCTGGTTCTCTGTCTCACGACCTCCAGCTGTTCATCTCCCCAAATCATCCTTGGCCTCCCCAGCCCAAAGAGCCCACCGTGCTCAGCTTAGGTTTTGTTCTTGCATTGGTTTGGCAATGTGCCTCTAGACACAAAGTGGGGCACCTGTGGGGTTCCCCTCATCTGTCTCCTTTCTGCCTGCTTTCCAACGTCTGAAAAAAATGTTTCTTTCACATTTGTCCAGTTTTCCCATTGTTTACAGTGAGAAAGCAAATCTTCTACCACTGTGGAATAAAATGGAAATCTCACATAAGGTTTTAAGTATTAAAAAAAATCACAAGAATATATTACAGATAACAACACCAATAAATATTCATCTGTATTATCGTTTTCATGCCTAACTAATAGTCAAGTGCATGGGGATTTAGGGTTTCATCTCTCTTAAAACATATATCAATTTGGTTCATTATAATAATATTCAGTGTATCTATCACAGGGACAGTGTTAATTATTCCTCAAATTCAGTCATGGTCCCACCTGAATATTTTTCACTTAAAGACTAAATTATAAAGTTACCTACCACCTACAACCCTTATATAAATTAATAAGGGGAAAGAAGATAGGAAAGTACTAGTATAGAGATGATAGATAGATTGATAGAAGATTAATAGATGATAGATTGATAGATAGCTAAGTAGATAGCTGATAGGCACCCCTATACACATAAAGAATTAGCAAGCAAGAACATGGTACATATGCAAACATGTATGTATCCAACAAGCAAGAAAGCAGTGATTCTCAGTAGCTGCTACAGTCCTAGTTTCTGTAACTGAGGACTAACTTCCTTCTTTAATGTCCCCTTTGCCCCCTCCTGGAATCTTAGCTAGCTGGTTTCTTTAACTGTTGGAATAACTAGAACTTTTACCCTTGAAGGTTCATTTCATTCTTTCCTAAAACTTTCACAGCCCTGACTTGTTTTGATTGCTATAGTTTTCCATTAACTTTTCCTTTACAATGTAGAAGTTTATGAGATGTCCCAGGGAAACCCTAGATCCTAGACCAGTTCCTCCCCACCCACACTGTGGAGCAGCCACCAATACCTCATGACTTCTTTTAACATAACTGCTCAAAGGACACAGATTTCATAGAATCCCCTTTTGTTTTATGTCTCCCACTTGTTTTTGGAGAGACGGCAAGAGGTCTTCATTTGTGTAAAGGATGCTTTCATCTTATTAGGCCAAATAATCCGATTGCTGTTGCTGTGTGGAATTGCAAATGTGTGTGGACAGTTGTGCATGAACCCTGAGTATCCAGCATCGTGGCTTGTGCTGGTGCTATGTTATTGTGCTTCCCCTCGAATCTTCCCTCTGTTCTGGAGCTGCTGGAGAGAAAGTGCAGACCGCACTTCTTTGCTGGCTAGCTTGCTGTTAGTTTATGCCGGCAGGGCTGCTAGAGAAAAGAGAGAGACAGGAGGAGGAAGGGGGGCTTCTGCTCCCTAGGTGCTGTGTGTCTGCCAGTTTCCCCCCCGTAACGACCCTTCCCTTTGGCAGCAGCTCTGGGTTCCAATAGCAGCTGGTTCTATTTCCAGATGTTTTCCTCACTGTCAGACCAGCTACATCACACTCTTCAGAAACACTAGCCCCAGCTTACAGGCATCTCGTTCTCCCCAGACATCTGGACCTCAGTTCTGTGAGCCTTTGTCTGAGATCCTGGGGTTTCAAAAACTGTCTGTCCATCAGCACTATTCCTTAGAGGTCTGGGTCCCAGACTGGCAAAGACTTCCCTGAGCTCATGAAGCGCCAGCACCAGCTGGACAGCCTCCCGTCTCAGACGTCCGGCCCCGGTTCACAGACCTCCTCAATCTCAACCTCCTTATCAGGAGTTCCGGGTCCTGATAATCCCAACCTCTTCTACTTTCACCACCCGCTCGTGGAGTGTTTGTCACTGTGGCACCTCACCTGTTCCTTTTTGTCTTCCAGTTCTCCAATTCCTGTTTAGCCGATATCCTGTGTTAAATTATCTCTGGTTAGGGGCTTTCCTGGTGGCGCGGTGGTTGAGAGTCCGCCTGCCCACACAGGGGACACGGGTTGGTGCCCCGGTCCGGGAAGATCCCACATGCCGCGGAGCGGCTGGGCCCGTGAGCCGTGGCCGCTGAGCTTGCGTGTCCGGAACCTGTGCTCCACAACGGGAGAGACCACGACAGTGAGAGGTCTGCGCACCGCAAAAACAAAACAAAACAAAACAAAAAAACAAAACAAAAAAACAAAAAAACCACAACTACAGATAGTCTCTAATTAGTGTCCTAGTATATGCCATGTACTTTTTTTTTTTTTTTTCGGTACACGGGCCTCTCACTGCCGTGGCCTCTCCCGTTGCGGAACACAGGATCTGAACGCGCAGGATCAGCGGCCACGGCTCACGGGCCCAGCCGCTCCGCGGCATGTGGGATCTTCCCAGACTGGGGCACGAACCCGTGTCCCCTGCATCGGCAGGTGGATTCTCAACCACTGCGCCACCAGGGAAGCCCATGCCATGTACTTTTTAGGATGGGTTACATCAATAAGGTCAGGAGAAAAGCTAAGCGAGTTGAAGAAAAAGATATTTACCAGATTTGAAATTGTTTTCAAGTTTCCAGACTAATTTATTTTCCTTGTTCCAGAGGCAGTCTTTTAGAATTCCACTTTTACCGTGACAGTATTGTGAATCCCTGCACAAGCATGGGGTTATCTTAAGTTAGTTTATTGCTTAAATAGGTAACTTGAAACGGAAATGGCACTGTGGGCAGCTTGTTTATTTCACACCTTCCCTGCACTCTACCTGGGTCCCCGCTCCCTCTGTTTGTTACCTGGCAGGTGTCTCCCTTTGCAAGCAGGTCACCTGTGATTGCCCACCTAAGAGCAGCTGGTGGGCAGCTGGATGGCTCCCAGTGTCCTCTGTTTTCTGGAATCGATACTATTTAAAGTTGTTTTCTTTCTTTCCTCTTAAGCCCTTTTCACCAGCTGTAGGCAGACTTCATTCCATGCTGTATCACCCCTGACATTTGACAGAAAAGATAGAATTTCAATGTTATGAAACCACAGCACGCTGCTGCCACTTCTTCCTGCAGGGTGTTCCTGCCCAGTGATTTAACAGACCTGTTTGGACAGGGTGTGAACGTAACAAGGCAAAACTATTGCTCTCTGAAAAGCTGTTGATTTTCTCCCAGATGGAGCTCAGAAGTGTTATGCAAATTGAAGACAAATGCCTTCTTTCTTAGAACCCAATGTATTTATTGTGATACTGTCTCTTCACATGCAAACACAAAGTCTCTTTATTACTTTACATAACATCTAAGCCACAGTCATTGAGGAGTGTGTCACTAAAAGGCACCTGCCAATGCACTGAGGTAAAGGACAATGAAGCTCAGTCTCCAGGTGTATCCATTTTGTACTAAATTTCAATAATGTAACCAAAATACAAAAAGGGCTCCTTAATATCAATCAGTTTGTAAACTAATAGTTTAATTTTCAATATAATCTGAGCTAAATATTCCCATTCTAAATGCCACATAATACAACATATTTTGATCATGGTTCTATAACCACCTTGCATTATACTAGAGGAATTATTAGTGCCATTTCTATGCATATTACTAAATCAATCACAACAGTACCTACAGTGAGAGACAAAAGCCAGCACCTTAATGTGCAAAATAAAATGAATATTTTAATATTCATAAAATACTAGGGCCTTTGTCAGGCAATATTTCTGAATATTTTATGTTAAGACAATGCCTACCTATATCTCAGTAAATGCCGCATCATAATTTTAAATATTTAATTGTACAGCAGGTAAGTGAAATATTTCTTCATGATATATAGAAATAGCACATACAATGAAAGTGCTAGATCTGCTTTCATTTCAGGAAATCTAAAATAGTTATTTTTCTGAAATGGTCAAGCCAACTTCAAAGTCATTGTTCGTAGGTCAGTAACAATAATAATCATTATTATTATCCTGCCAAAAGGATATATTATATTGTCTGTATAGAAAGTGCCCCAATGAAATTTTTCCTGATATATTTTTTTATTTGAGTGGACATCCAACTAAAAAAGAAATGTAATGGCCTTAATATGCCATTTTCTAAATTTGAAAGACATGTCTTCAACAATATAAGTAATGCTGAGGAAAACAGTATTAGTGTTCCTAATAACAATCACTTGCTTGTCAAATATCCTTGAAGCTGAGTCGGTGCAGCTTTTTGCCCATCTCCTCCAAACTCATACATCAAATCACACACATCAATCAAGAGGAAACTGGAAGCGTTTCAGTGTTGTACTCAGTTTCTCTACCAAAGTCTGTCGAGGTGGGAGGAGTATACGTAAATCGTCCCCCTTATCTCAGTCCCGCCCCCAGCTTCCCAGGGACAGCAGTTGCTCCTGCGCTCTTGCTTCCACACTCACCTCTCAGACCTCCAAAACTCTGACTCTACAATCACTTCCTAACTCCCCGTTAGCTTTCCACCTTTGTGTATCCTACCTGCAGCCTCTCACTGTGTTCCTCCAAGTCTACATAGCATTCCCAGTCAAAAAGGCTTTTTCCTCCTATTAGCTTGAGATGAGGGAGGGATGTGAGAATGCTTCATGTCTTGTTTGTATGTTTCCTATAATATGAACACATTAGCAATTGGAACACAGGTCATAGGAATGTATCTTGCTTCCTTGTAGTACTTCCTTTACCTCCCAAACAACTCAGCCACTCCTCAGACCACCAGGATGGTGCACACACACACATAACATCCACTCCTTGAATTAGGAAGTGACACTGCCAAACTCAATTGATTTTGATACATTTTACAACAGTAATTCTCACCTGGGAATGGTATTGACCCCAAAGGGCATGTGGAAATCTTCGTGTCTGTTTTTTTTTAATGGTATCAGTTGCTCAGGAGCACGATTGACATCTAGTGGCTCCACAGATGCAAAGAATCATGGCACCCAAATGCCAGTCACACCCCTTTGAGAAGCACTGAGTCAGAACACTGAACGTTTCATTCTTTGGAACATTCTACCATAGGGCTGGAGGGATTGGAGAGAGTATTTTGTTCTTCACGTTGCACTTGATCAGGAATAAACATAACCTTACAGAATTGGGGAGTCCAGAAGAGAAAACATTGAGACAATTGGAATTTCAGAGCAGGAGGAGGACATGAGAGGACAGAGAAGAAGGACACCAGCTGGCTACTATGTAACGTGGGGAAGCTTCTGAGGAAGGTAAGTAAAAGGACTTAACACTTCACCGCCAACCTGGTTCAACTAATATTGCTTCTCCTGGAGTGGAGGCTCTCCCGGCAGCTACATCCTGATCTTGTACAGTTGCTAAAAAGAGTAAAAGTAGGATCTTGAATAGATATCTGCACTATTCATAGCAGCGTGTTTCACAAAAGCCAAACCATAGAAACGACCTCAGTGTCCACTGACTAAAGAAGATGTGGCATATGTATGTACAATGGAATATTATTCAGCCACAGGAAATCCTGCTATTTGCAACAATGTAGATAAACCTAGAGGACATGATGCTAAGTGAACTTAGCCAGAAAGAGAAAGACAAATACTGTATGATCCCACTTATATATGGAATCTTTAAAAAAAGTCAAACTCAAAGACACAATAGAATGGTAGATACCAGTGATGGAATCAGGGGTGGAAGTTTGGGATGGGAGATATTGGTTAAAGAGTATAAGCCTTCAGTTATAAGAGGAATAAGCTCTGGGCATCTAATAGAAGGCATAGTGACTATAGTTAATAATGCTGTATTTTGTACTGGAAATTTGCCGAGAGAGTAAACATTAAGTGATTCATTACACGGGAAAAGTAACTGTGAGGTGATGGATGTGTTAACTACCCTGATTACCTAATTGTGGTAATCATTTCACAACGTATACATACATCAAATCATCACATGTACACTTTAAATACATACAATTTTGTCAATTAGATCTCAATAAAACTGGAAAAAAAGAATAAAAATACATCAAACTCTGTTCTGATCCTCTGATAATACTGGATTAGGGTCCACCCTAATTATTTGATTTGATTACCTCTGTAAAGACCATACTTCCAAATAAGATCACATTCTTATGTGATACTAAGGGTTAGTACACCAACATATCTTTTGGGGGATATAATCAACCTGTAATAACAACAAGTTTCTGATTCTTTTTACTTAAGAGTATTTTTTAAATGGAAAACTCCATATATTTTAAAATTATATTTAAATTATTTTGCCTATTACTAGAAGGTCAGTAATTTTTAAGTAATCTCAGGAGTCAAAAGTTCTGAAATAGTATTTTGTCCTATTCTAACTTTATTGTGTACACAGATGGAGGGTATCCTTGTAAAATAAAAACCAAAAATAACTAAAACAAAACAAGTAAAATCATATTCCAAGTATTCCAACAAAAATTCCAATATTTTAGTTGGGGTGGAGGTGGAGATGAGGAGATATTCCTAGAAGTATAAGAAACAGTTCATTTAAAAAAATGATTAAATTGACAAAAATAAAAGGTTATTCTTTTTTTTTTTTTTTGCGGTACACGGGCCTCTCACTGTTGTGGCCTCTCCCGTTGCGGAGCACAGGCTCCGGACGCGCAGGATCGGCAGCCATGGCTCACGGGCCCAGCCACTCCGCGGCATGTGGGATCTTCCCGGACCGGGGCACGAACCCGTGTCCCCTGCATGGGCAGGCGGACTCTCAACCACTGCACCACCAGGGAAGCCCAAGGTTATTCTTAATAAAGTGTTGGGTTTTATTTGCATGTATGAAATAAAGTTATTCGAAAATAAATGGGAATTAAAACAAAGCAAATTAAAAAGAGAGAGTTAATGCACTAGAGAATGGATCTGAACAAATTGTCGAGAATACAGGACAGATGGATAAGAGATAGAAAATATAAAAGAGAGGTTTACCTAAAATGCTCATTTACAATAGAAGGCTGAATAAATATTGTGATCTCTAAGAAAAAAAGGTTAGGAGACATGGAGGGAGGAGTGAGAACATCAGAAAAAATATCAACATATCAAAGAATCCCAGAAGAAGTTTAAAAAAAAAATAAAGGCAAATGGATCAGTGGAAATATTTGAAGAGATAAAAAATTGAGAATTTTTCAGACCTGTGAAAGAAGCAAACCCACAGATGAAGAAGCCCAATGAAGCACAGGAGGGATAGTAAAAACACACACACACACAAAGACAAAGAATATTTTCTTGCTATATAGCTAATTGATTTTCTTGTTAGACATACTATATTTTATTTGCTAATGGAAGGTCTCCATCATGTTTGTACCTCTACTAAAGTGACTTTTATTTACACATTCCTAACAAATTTTTAAATCAAAATTTATATGCCATCAAATGGAATATTTCTCTTTCATAGAAAATAGTTTATCTGATTCCTCTTCCATTTCCTAAACCTACACCTGAAATGGCATTAGTTGGTTTTACCTAGGGGTGTAAACTATATCACTTGGATAACAACATAAATGATTTTTTTAAAGGTTGCTATTCTTGGGCATTCAATTTTTCCATAATATTTACAGATAAAACTGACTTTTATGATTTCCAGGTCATATGATTTCCTTATCTGTTTCTTACCATTATATTCGTAATTTTGACTCATTTCTCAGTGGCTCAGACTTCAAATAATATTTTCAAGGACTGCACATACGAGCTGAGTTTAATGAGTTAAGTATATGTGATTGGCATGGATGTATTGATTCAAAATTTGTTTTCACTCAGCATTTGTAGGTATCACATCATTATTTTTCTGGTTTGTTAAATAGCTATGAAAAAGCATGCTGTCACTTTACTTGCACTATTTTGTAAATAACTTTTATTTTTAAAAATACGAATCTAGTAGAGTGGGCAACTGATTATGACCAGGTGTGAATCTTTTCTTTAGTCTTCAACCTTGGTGAGTCTTCTACAAAATCAGATGATAATGCTACTGCATAGCACAAGGTACTCAATATCTTGCAATAAGCTAATGGAAGAGAATGTAGGAAAAGAATATATATATTCATATATTTAAAAAATCAGATGATCATGTTTCTCTCAGCATGCAATCATTTTTTTCCTCTCTATATTTATTACATTTTTCCCTCAGTTCTATTTTTTCTTATAAATTGTATAGGATATGTCATATATCCAATATCTTATATCTTATCTTATAACTTTCATCTACTTATTTTCTTTCTCTCCTTTCTGTGACTGGTCCAGAAATGTGTTTTATAATTCAGTAATTCAATTTCTGTTACATAAAACCTGTTCTTTAAAATATCACCTTTATATTTTTGCCTTGTTTTAAACCTTTGCTAACACTTTCCATTCCAGCTATTCTCAATTTTTATTTTACTATCTCTATAATGACCTGTACTTTTATCATAGGTAATTCTTCTTATTGAGAACATGAAGAAACTATGCTGTCATTTTGGTTTTGTAAAAAAAAAAATCTATTTCAGGAATCTGGTGTCTCCTATGTTCTTGGCATATGCTTTAATTTCCTTTTGTGGCAATATTTTTCCATACATCCCAGCTGGATTTTTCTCCGCTTACTCAACAATACAAAGAGAAGTCTATTTGGATGGTTGACTCTCCTGGCCTGCTCCCTAGAGCGTCTTTCCAGGCAAGAGCAGCCTGCAACAGAGAGCACAGCAGAGAAAACTGATGTACAAATACCTAGTTTTTTTCACTGATCTCTCTGCTGAGGAGAGCAAGAGGAATGACCAGCATGAGCAGTGCCCAAGATGATCTTGAGAAATCTCCCAGTTCAATATAATACCATTTATCTGCCATACAAACCATTTCATCGTTATTTCAGAGATTTTTCTCTGTATGAATCTTCCCAAACTGCACCTCAATTTTTCTTCTCTTGTGGTTGCAAAGGCATAAAAGCTGCACAATTCTTTCCTTTTTATTCTTACTGTCTCATTCTTATGTCTAAAAGTATCTTGTTGAAAAAGTCTTTTTATAAACTTCTAATGAAATGGCACATTCTATTTTTACAAACAAAGCATAATATTTATTTATATTTCCAAACATGCAAGTGTGTAATTGAAATAAGGAGGAGTACAAGAAAATAAGAGGCTGGAATGTTACAGGGATAATCTACATGGACATTGAAAACAACAAAATGAATACAGGAAAGAATAACGAGTGAAGTGCTAAAATCTTTATGTGACGAGAAGAAAACCAGAAGCCTGTGGATAACTATTACTAACCCATTTTCCACAAGAAGGAATTGAAGCACAAAGACATTAGTAGCTGCCCTAAGAGAAGCAGAGCCTGGATTGGAACCCCATAGTCCAGCTTCAGCGCCCGTACCCTTAACCCTTACCTCTCTAGGTTGGAGAAGACAACATCTGGGACAACACTGGCCAACACCTTCTTTCAAGGGTAGGTCTTATCAAACCAGGAAAAGCACCATCATGACTGATAACTCTGTAATACAGTTTCTGCATGTGTGTGTGTGTGTGTGTGTTTTAACATCATTATTGGAGTATAATTTCTTTACAGTGGTGTGTTACTTTCTGCTATATAACAAAGTGAATCAGCTATATGCATACATATATCCCCATACCTCCTCCCTCTTGCGTCTCCCTCCCACCCACCCTATCCCACCCCTCTAGGTGGTCACAGCACCGAGCTGATCTCCCTGTGCTATGCGGCTGCTTCCCACTAGCTATCTATTTTACATTTGGGAATGTATATATGTCCATGCCACTCTCTCACTTCGTCCCAGCTTACCCTTCCCTCTCCCCGTGTCCTCAAGTCCACTTTCTACATCTGTGTCTTTATTCCTATCCTGCCCCTGGGTTCTTCAGAACCATTTTTTTTCTTTTAGATTCCATATATATATATATGGAAACTATTTATATATATGTGTGTTAGCATACGATATTTGTTTTTCTCTTTCTGACTTACTTCACTCTGTAGGACAGCCTCTAGGTCCATCTACCTCACTACAAATAACTCCATTTCATTTCTTTTTATGGCTGAGTAATAATCCATTGTATATATGTGCCACATCTTCTTTATCTATTTATCTGTCGATGGACACTCAGGTTGCTTCCATTTCCTGGCTATTATAAATAGAGCTGCAATGAACATTGTGGTACATGACTCTTTTTGAATTTGGTTTTCTCAGGGTATATGCCCAGTAGTGGGATTGCTGGGTCGTATGGTAGTTCTATTTTTAGTTTTTTAAGGAACCTCCATACTGTTCTCCATAATGGCTGTATCAATTAACATTCCCACCAACAGTGCAAGAGGTTCCCTTTTCTCCACACCCTCTCAAGCATTTATTATTTGTAGATTTCTTAATGATGGCCATTCTGACTGGTGTGAGGTGATACCTCATTGTAGTTTTGATTTGCATTTCTCTAATGATTAGTGATGTTGAGCATTCTTTCATGTGTTTGTTGACAATCTGTATATTTTCTTTGGAGAAATGTCTATTTAGGTCTTCTGTCCATTTTTGGATTGGGTTGTTTGTTTTTTTGGAATTGAGCTTCATGAGCTGCTTGTAAATTTTGGAGATTAATCCTTTGTCAGTTGCTTTGTTTGCAAATATTTTCTCCCATTCTGAGGGTTGTCTTTTGGTCTTGTTTATGGTTTCCTTTGCTGTGCAAAAGCATTGAAGTTTCATTAGGTCCCATTTGTTTATTTTTGTTCTGATTTCCATTTCTCTAGGAGGTGGCTCAAAAAGGGTCTTGCTGTGATTTATGTCATCGAGTGTTCTGCCTGTATTTTTTTCTAAGAGTTTTATAGTGTCTGGCCTTACATTTAGGTTTTTCATCCATTTTGAGTTTATTTTTGTGTATGGTGTTAGGGAGTGTTCTAATTTCATTCTGTTACATGTAGCTGTCCAGTTTTCCCAGCACCACTTATTGAAGAGGCTGTCTTTTCTCCATTGTATATTCTTGCCACGTTTACCAAAAATAAGGTGACCATAGGTGCATGGGTTTATCCCTGGGCTTTCTATCCTGTTCCATTGATCTATATTTCTGTTTTTGTGCTAGTACCATACTGTCTTGATTACTGTAGCTTTGTAGTGAAGTCTGGGAGCCTGACTCCTCCAGCTCAGTTTTTCCTTCTCAAGATTGCTTTGGCTATTCGGTGTCTTTTGTGTTTCCATACAAATTGTGAAGTTTTTTGTTCTAGTTCTGTGAAAAATGCCACTGGTAGTTTGATAGGGATTGCATTGAATCTGTAGATTGCTTTGGGTAGTATAGTCATTTTCACAGTGTTGATTTTTCCAGTCCAAGAACATGGTATATCTCTCCATTTGTTTTGTATCATCTTTAATTTCTTTCATCAGTGTCTTATAGTTTTGTGCAGACAGGTCTTTGTCTCCTTAGGTAGGTTTATTCCTAGGTATTTTATTCTTTTTGTTGCAGTGGTAAATGGGAATGTTTCCTTAATTTCTCTTTCAGATTTTTCATCATTAGTGTATAGGAATTCAAGAGATTTTTGTGCATTAATTTTGTATCCTACTACTGTACCAAATTCATTGATTAGCTCTAGTAGTTTTCTGGTAGCATCATTAGGACTTTTTGTGTATAATATCATGTCATCTGCAAACAGTGATAAATTTACTTCTTTTCCGATTTGGATTCCTTTTATTTCATTTTCTTCTCTGATTGCTGTGGCTAAAACTTCCAAGACTATGTGTAATAATAGTGGTGAGAGTGGACAACCTTGTCTTGTTCCTGATCTTAGAGGAAATGGTTTCAGTTTTTCACCATTGAGGATGATGTTGGCTGTGGGTTTATCATATATGGCCTTTATTATGTTGAGGTAAGTTCCCTCCATGCCTCCTTTCTGGAGGCTTTTTATCATAAATGGGTGTTGAATTTTGTCAAAAGGTTTATCTGCATCTATTGAGATGATCATATGGTTTCTATCCTTCAATTTGTTAATATGGTGTATGACATTGATTGATTTGTGTGTAGTGAAGAATCCTTGCGTTCCTGGGTTAAACCCCACTTGATCATGGTGTATCCTTTTAATGTGCTGTTGGATTCTGTTTGTTAATATTTTGTTAAGGATTTTTGCTTCTATGTTCATCAGTGATATTGGCCTGTAGTTTTCTTTCTTTGTGACATCTTTGTCTGGTTTTGGTATCAGGATGATGGTGGCCTCTTAGAATGAGTTTGGGAGTGTTCCTCCCTCTGTTATATTTTGGAAGAGTTTGAGAAGGATACACGTTAGCTCTTCTCTAAATGTTTGATTGAATTCGCCTGTGAAACCATCTGGTCCTGGGCTTTTGTTTGTTGGAAGATTTTTAATCACAGTCTCAATTTCAGTGCTTGTGATTGGTCTGTTTATATTTTCTATTTCTTCCCGGTTCAGTCTCAGAAGACTGTGCTTTTCTAAGAATTTGTCCATTTCTTCCAGGTTGTTCATTTTATTGGCATAGAGTTGCTTCTAGTAATCTCTCATGATCCTTTGTATTTCTGCAGTGTCAGTTGTTACTTCTCCTTTTTTATTTCTAATTCTGTTGATTGGAGTCTTCTCCCTTTTTTTCTTGATGAGTCTGGCTAATGGTTTATCAATTTTGTTTATCTTCTCAAAGAACCAGTTTTTAGTTTTATTGAACTTTGCTATTGTTTCCTTCATTTCTTTTTCATTTATTTCTGATCTGACCCTTATGATTTCTTTCCTTCTGCTAACTTCGGGGCATTTTTGTTCTTCTTTCTCTAATTGCTTTAGGTGTAAGGTTAGGTTGTTTATTTGACATGCTTCTTGTTTCTTGAAGTAGGATTGTATTGCTGTAAACTTCCCTCTTAGAACTGCTTTTGCTGCATCCCATAGGTTTTGGGTTGTTGTGTCTCCGTTGTCATTTGTTTCTAGGTATTTTTTGATTTCTTCTTTGATTTTTTTCAGTGATCTCTTGTTTATTTAGTAGTGTATTATTTAGCCTCCATGTGTTTGTATTTTTTACAGATTTTTTTCCTGTAATTGATATCTAGTCTCATAGCGTTGTGGTCAGAAAAGATACTTGATATGATTTCAATTTTCTTAAATTTACCAAGGCTTGATATGTAACCCAAGGTATGATCTCTCCTGGAGAATGTTCCATGAGCACTTGAGAAGAAAGTGTATTCTGTTAGTTTTGGATGGAAAGTCCTATAAATATCAATTAAGTCCATCTTGTTTAATGTATCATTTAAAGCTTGTGTTTCCTTATTTATTTTTGTTTTGGATGATCTGTCCATTGGTGAAAGTGGGGTGTTAAAGTCCCCTACTATGATTGTGTTACTGTCAATTTCCCCTTTTATGGCTGTTAGCATTTGCCTTATGTATTGAGGTGCTCCTATGTTGGGTGCATAAATATTTACAATTGTTATATCTTCTTCTTGGATTGATCCCGTGATCATTATGTAGTGTCCTTCTTTGTCTCTTGTACTAGTCTTCATTTTAAAGTCTATTTTGTCTGATAAGAGCATTGCTACTCCAGCTTTCTTTTGATTTCCATTTGCATGGAATATCTTTTTCCATCACCTCACTTTCAGTCTGTATGTGTCCCTAGGTCTGATATACTACAGTTTTTGTATGATCCCATGCAGACTGAATTTCTTTCAATTCATTTTTTCTGATGCTGACACCATCTTTACATTCTAAAATATTAAATGGCATGCAGACACTATTAGTTAACACACTGTCCTCCATTGTAAATAAAATGTATTCACACACAGCCATCTACATTGATTATATCATAGAGGGTTTGGTATAAATGATTGCTCACCCATTTATATATAAATATCTGGCTTTACATTATAAGTTTGTTTATCTACCCCAAAACATGTGTATCCATACATACACAGTGGAAAGGTTGGGCTTGCTTCTGTGACCTCTGCCAGGACCAACCAGAGGGCAGGGGGCACTAGCTGGGGGTCTGAGCATATTCCTGATCGCCTGCACCACAGGTAACAAGTCCCAGATTGGATTCCATCTGTTATGGGTTTCTATTTTCTTACCTTAACCCAGCCTCTTCTTACATGTGTTTGCTTCCTAATGCTGGATACACTCACAAACACAAAAATATAAACACAATAGAGTAAAGCTTGACTGCAATTATCATTTATTTTTATGGACCTGTGTGTAAATTTCTATGAGTATTTGTAATTAGGTTCAATCCAAATAGCCATGAACCCTTCCCTTATAATAAATATAATAAAGTCCTGTCATATCTCTAATGCACATTTCTGAGAATAAGAAGTGTTTGTTTGATAATGCCGTAAGAAATAGGTCAAAGATAGACTAAATCATGGAAACCAGCTTACCTGACAGTGTTATGGTTTACCCCAGGAAAACTGTATGAAAATACCAAGTCATTTGTCATAATGTTTTTCTAATAGTTGAAACCAGATTCCAAGACTTCATGTTTGCACCCAATTTTAGAGCATGTAGGTCAAGTAGACTTGATTTTACATGAGACTCCAAAAGCTTATGGTGTTTTTTTTTTAAAATATTTATCTTCTAACACAATGAAAAAGCCTTTTACTTTCTCCACAGTAATCAGAACATGAAATATTAGCTGGTGCTCCAAATGTAACCCATGGGATTTCTTAGCACGTGTCTGTAAGACTCTCAGGAATTCTGCACAAACCTTGGAAAATCCCATGCTGGCAAAGTCATTAAAAAGGAAGAAGACAGATGGTTCTTCAGCTTGCAGGCAATTTTGTGTGTTCAGGACAAGTTCAACAGGATTTTAAGTAACAAATAACTGTCCAGCCACATTCTGTTTTAGAAAAAGTAAGTCTGTCTTTTATTCCACTTGCCCTTACCCACCTCCCCCTGGTGAGAATATTTGGCATTTTTCATTTTAAGATACCAAAACTTAGGGGCTTCCCTGGTGGCGCAGTGGTTGAGAGTCCGCCTGCCAATGCAGGGGACATGGTTCGTTCCCCGGTCTGGGAAGATCCCACATGCCACGGAGCGGCTAGGCCTGTGAGCCATGGCCACTGAGCCTGCACATCCAGAGCCTGTACTCTGCAACGGGAGAGGCCACAACAGTGAGAAGCCCACATACCGCAAAAAAAAAAAAAACAAAAAAAAAAACCCCAAAAGTTGAAAAAAGTTTACTTTGCTCTGTCATAATGTCTTAAATTCTAATCATTGTTGACATGAGAAGGCAGCATAGCATAGTGGTTAGGAGTTTGAGCTCTGGGGTAGACAGAGTTCAAGCCCTTGACAATTCACCATTCTGTGCCTGTTTCCCTGTTGTTTATCATGGGCGACAGTGACAACATTTACTTCATAAACCTTTTGTGAGGAGATGGTACCTGGAAAATATTGCCTGGTACCTAGAAAGCAATCAAGCATGTTTCCATGTCTCTATGAATTCTGTGTGTTTGTACATACAGGCACAAAGTCCTATTTTTGCTAGGTTTATTGTTCTTTAATAATGTGGTTTAGAGTAAATAGAAGACTGCTTTAACCTCATCTATTTGAATTGTTCCCTTGAATGATTCTTTGCTCTGAGACCCAGTGTCTTGTTTCTAACTTAAAGCAAAATGTGCCCAAGAAACAAGTGGGGTCATAATGGATTGAACTTTGCCCTTAGGAATGAGCCACTTAAGATTTCTTGGTACTTTTTACCACATTGGAGACTGGATACATCTTTTGCTTCACCATAGTGCCATTGTTTTGAGAGAGAAAAATTATAGAGTTAATAACTCAGCCATTGTGAATAAGGTGATGTTGCCATGCAAAATCATGTTTTGTCCTACCCTCACACGGTATTAACAATGACAAGCTATGTGAGTGTGTGTTAGAAATGAGCTGCAATGACTTGTTGTATCAAAAACTACCAATAAAACAGGAGTAATAACAGAAATAGGCTGCTTTTTCCTATTTTTCAAACACCAAATAGAGAATCATCTTGAAAAACTAGATCCTACAGACAAGGTGACTGAACCTCCCATATTCGCAGGGGATAATTAGGAGGATAATGGAGGTGATCCTATTGTATTCAAAGAGGTAGCTCTTTATGGGTCTTTCCCGAATTGGGTTTGAAGGCAAGCTTTTTTTAGCAGTCCACTCACATACACACACAAAAAAAAAAAACAACAAAGAAAAACAAAAAAACCCTCACAGGTCAAAGGAGCCTTTTCTATTTTCTATTATCTGTAGTGATTACAGTGGAAGTTTTGTACTACATGTTTTCATGTTTCCATTTTCTAAAGAACCAGAAGGATTTGGAGCAGCTAAGACATGAAAAGCATATTGATTTCAGTAGTATCTCAAGTCCACTAAACAAGAAGCCCATTTTCAGGGCTTCATTTCATCTTTTGTACTTACTTTTTTGAAATGGAAACATACAACCACAAATTCTATCTTCAATATGACAAAATAAGAGTTATGCTGGAAGATTTTGCTAAAAAGTTTAAGCCCCAAATACCTTACCATTATCATACCTGACAAATTTCTAAGTAACATTGCCAAGCACTCTGCTGTGGACATGACTCACAGCTCCCTCACACTTTCCCTGTACACGAGGACCAGAAGGAATTTATATCACTTGGAAACTGGGCAGGGGTTGCAGGGAGGGGAAGAGTCTGTATTTTACTTATGAGGTCATCCAAAGTTGAATCATATACATTTATAGTAATGTTTCTAAAGCTCAAAGATGCTCCAAAGATAAGTTTTAAAATTCTAATAAAATAAGCCATAATAGCCAATTTTTACTTGCATGTAAAATATCATGGAATGCAGATAATAATCATTTCCTCGTGAGTCTCCCCATATTTGCAACGCTTCCCAGTTTTCGAAATGTTCTCAATCATGATGCAATAGAAAAGGACATTTCTTGGAATGGCTTATATCTGGGTATTAGAATAGACCATTAAATTAAAATATTTTATTAAAAATGGTGTAAAACTAACATATTAAGAGACATGGCAAGAAATGTAGTAACAAAAACCAATATAACAGTGCAATTATTGAAGCCAGTACTTGGATTTAACTGTAATTTTAAAATCCAGGTTGGTTAATCATTTGGTTTCTTTTGAGCAATTAGGATACAACCTTTGATGCAGCTGAAGTGCAGATCCCAACTCAGTTGGCTTATCCTGTGCTCCCCTCAAAAAAATTGTGATGTGTCAACAACACGGGCCTTCCCAAAAGTTCCCCTGTTATTCAAAATTCACTTTTTAAGGTTATTCTGAAGATGATCTTTAAGAAGTTTTCAGAAACATCTTACTTGAATTTTGTTCCTAGCTTAACATTTTCTTTCTTATCATTTGAAAACAATTCTGGTGATTTTCCTTTAAACTTTGCATACCTTTTAGTGGTTTACTAAGGCAAAGTTTTGCTGTGGTTTCTGCCACAATGGAAAAATGAGGTTAAGGCAAATTTACATTTTCATAAAAACAAAACAGACACATTCTACACAGACTGTTACTGCTTACTCCAAAATCAAGATTTTCTGGCATAGGTTGTAATTCTTTAGAAGATTCCTCAGTTGAAACAAAAGCTTCTATAAGCAACAGGAGATTACAAACTTCCTTTGGTGTCTTACATATTTACCATTATCTTAATCTTATACTACAAATTTCTTATTTTATAACTAATATATATTCTTAATTAAAATATAATTTTAAATTATGACATTTCAGAGACTGAAGTGAAAATCTAAAGTTATACCCACTCAAAATAATAAAACCTTGGGATTTTGTGGCCATTTCTGTCCATTTAAGTAGCCATATGGTGTTGATTTGTGAAAAACAGAATCAAGGAATTCAAAGGAAAAGTTGTCATATGAAATGATTACATTTTTAATATTTTTATTTATTTATTTGGCCACACCACATGGCTTGTGGAATCTTAGTTCCCCCACCAGGGATTGAACCCGAGCCCTTGGCAGTGAAAGCTCAGAGTCCTAACCACTGGACCACCAGGGAGTTCCCAATCACATTTGTTAGAAAAGAAATTAAATAAACAATGTTTTTAGGTCTCAAAATATTTTCAGAGATTGCAAAAGTTTCACATTTTGACCTTTTATTAGGTACATACCCATTAAGCATCGTTATGGGGTTTTTTGAGAATAAACTCCTTTATCATTATATAATACCCTTCTTTATCCCTGACCATGTTCTTCGTCCTGAAGTATAGTCATCTGCAATTAATATAGCTACTCCAGTCTTCTTTTGATTACTGTTATCATGATGTCTCTCTCCATTTCTTTACCTTTAACTAATTTTTGTCTTTAAATTTTAAGTGGGTTTCCTATAGACAATGTTGGGTCATGTTTGTCTAACCACCACTGCCTTTTAATTGGTATATTTAGACGGTTCACATTTCAAATGAATATTGGTGTACATGGATTGATATCTACCCTGTATGTGACATTCTACATCTATCTGGTGGGATTTTTAGACATAAGACCCAGGAAAGTGTATGGGAGCCCCAAGAGTGAGGCCCCTGGATGGCTCTCTCATTCACGCTAGTCCACTCTTCACCTCCACCATGTGGTCACAGTTGCCATTTAAAGTGGTCTTGTTGGTTTATGGCTCCAACAGTCTTTGCTCCAGGTCAGCTGATCTCAGCTCAGACCCTCTCTATTTGCCTCTCACTGTGAGCTCAGTTCTCTGAAGGGCCCAACTGTATAATATTGATAAGTCATTAATGAATGTCTAAATGCCTAATGTCCACAGAACAGTAGTGACTCTGGCTGTCTCAAACTTTGCTAAAAAATATTATAAAAGCATACTAATAATTTAAAATGTTAAGACTATACACATTAAGAGACATAATTTTTGTGCTGTTTAGTAACTCCATATCCTGTAACCAATTCAAAAGAAGCATTATTAAATATCAATATTAAAAATGCACAAATGCATAAATATTTTATAACATTTTAACATAATAAAAATCAGGAAAAAATGATTGTTCAATAATATAAAATAGTAACAGAAATTATCTTTATTAAGTAGGATGTTATTTAAAATGATAGTTAAGAAGTTAAGATGGTTAAGAAGATATAATCATAATATAAGAATAGGCAAAATGTTTACATAAGACCAAATCAACAAAAATGAGCATATTTGTTCCTGTAGTTAAATACATATTAACAATGTGTAATGGTGAGCAAATTATGAGTCTCTTTTTTCTATTTTGTCTCATATCAAAATTTTATTTAAATCATAATAGAAATTACGCTTAAAAGCAAAACAAAATTAGCTGTCATTAATACATTTATGAGTGAAAACTGATAATTTATATGTAAGAGTTTTATTATAGTTACCACAAATCACCATTATTTAATACTTTTCAGCAGTGGAACTAGATAAAATGAAAAAGATAATCTAACTACCACATTTAGAGAGAGGAAAAAAAAATCTTTTTTCTCTTCCTGTAAACTCGTGATAATGTTTCCATGTGAACTTATTTTTGTAAATGTGCTAAATAAATGCAGCGTTAAAATAAACCATATAAGTCTTTGCTTTAAAAGAAAAAGAATTTTTCATCATTGATCCCTCTAGTAGTACATGCATTCTATTAATGTCTATTCAGTGAACTCAATACAGCAGAAAAAGAGAGAGAGAAAGAAAGGAGGGATGGAAGGAAAGAATATCTATTTATTAGTTTATTACTATTTTTTTCTTTGGCCGTACTGCATGGACTGTGGAATCTTAGTTCCCCAACCAGGGATTGAACCCGGGCCATGGCAGTGACAGTGCCGAGTCCTAACCACTAGACCACCAGGGAAGTCCCTACATTTTTAAATGTCTTCAATAGAGTGTCTCCAAAATTCTCTAAAAAATATGTGACCATCAAGCCTGCAGATATATTTTAGTCTATGTTCATTCATAAATATTTATGCGAATCAAGACTAGCAAATTTTTCACGATTTCCAAGCCACATTAAAGGTTTTATTATTTTTTAAAAAGAGGTTTATTATTTAAATAATACATAACCTTCAAGATGCAAAAATGTTACTTAATGTTTTACTAAAATCTTAAATGTTAAGGAATATTATATAACGCATTCCTTTCCATGTAATTGACTTGTGGACAAAGAATGCCACCTAACATTTCAGTAAACAAAGGCTGTTGTGTGCGTGAAGCCATCAGCCACTGCAGGCCTCCTCTGCCCCCCGGCCACCCACTCCCAGGGAAACTCAGGATAGAGCAAAGCAGGATATGGCCCTAGATAGTTAAAATGCATATCAAAGGAATGATTTCAATAAACCCAGACTCTTGCATCTTCCCATACTTAGAAAAGTACTAAAATCTTTAACTTGAGATGTCTGTGTGGTTATCAGTAACCTTTTTTTTTTTTTTTTAAGATGTTGGGGGTAGGAGTTTATTAGTTTATTTATTTATTTTTGCTGTGTTGGGTCTTCGTTTCTGTGTGAGGACTTTCTTTAGTTGTGGCAAGCGGGGGCCACTCTTCATTGCGGTGCACGGGCCTCTCACTATCGCGGCCTCTCTTGTTGCGGAGCACAGGCTCCAGACGCGCAGGCTCAGTAGTTGTGGCTCATGGGCCTAGTTGCCCCGCGGCATGTGGGATCCTCCCAGACCAGGGCTTGAACCCGTGTCCCCTGCATTAGCAGGCAGATTCTCAACCACTGTGCTACCAGGAAAGCCCCAGCAGTAACCTTTTGATGGTCAACTACATGGGTTTTTTTTCAGCCTCCTTTACCCCTTCAGAACAGTCCTCAGAACTGAGAGGTTGCATCCCAGGCTTAAATCCTCAGTAAGTCCATTGAATGAAACATAATTGCCAGCTTTTAGCTTGTGCATTTCTTTTTCAGGTGACAGGCTCGTAAACTTAACAAATGAGTAAATGATAAAGATATCTACAGATATATTACTTCTTTCTCAAATGAATATTTAAAAGAATATCACAAATATTGTCTCTTGAGATACTTCTTAAGTCTATTCCATGGTAGGCAAAGGGAAGGTTCTTCCAGAAAGAAGGATAGTAGTACATGAGATACGTAAAGAAAAAAATTTGATACAGAAGTTTGAGTAGGGAATTCAGTGTTGTGGTTAATGGAAAATCCCGTTGGTGACAAAAAAGTGAGGTCAGGTCAATCAGAAGCAACAATGAGTCTCCTAATTCACTTCTTGTTTTCCAATAGGCAACGTGTCATTGCTTGTGTTTGGCTAATACACAGCAAGCAGCAATGTTCTCTAACAATCACGTTTGAATTTATCAGCAGATAATAAGAAATGTGAAAATATGAAGCATATTTCATGTGATGAAGTGCTATCATAATCGTAAACTACATTTCCAAAGAACAACACTGAGATATACAAAAATATACCCAATCTCTCCTTGTCGTTCAACACGGAACAGAACATGTGCTCAACTCATTCTGAACAAATGTGTTTTTGGAGTTTTATGATATATGTATTTTAAGGTGTGTGTGTGCGTGTGTGTGTGTTTCTTTAGAATACAAGCTCCTAAAGGCATTTTGCTTTCTTTTGCAGACTTTTACAGTGGCTTCTTAAAATAGTTGTGTGTATAAAATTTGGATGCAAAAATTTACATAAATTAAAAAAAAAAAAGAACAGCAGTTCCAGTTGTGCTCAGGGTTGTAGAGGGAGCTAGAGGAAGATCACTTCCTTTGTTAAGAAGAACTCAGCAGGAATACATCCTCACCTACAAGTACATCCGCACCTGCAGGCTGACCTCAGTTATACCCCAGGGAAGCTCTGGAGTATGACTTGCTCCATGGGGTTATCCTGCAAAGTATCCAGTCTCCAGACCCCCTCAGTCTTTTAGTTGTTGACCAGCTGGTTGCCTGAAAAAAGGCTTGAGGGCATAACCCTCTGGGCAAGGTGACTCCTGTTTTAATGCATAGAACTGTGCCTGGCAGTTAATAAGTTCTGAATAAATATTTGTTAAATGTTACTAACTGTCTGCCTAGGTGTTCCCTGGTTTACTCACGTTCAATGCAGAGTCTGAAATGAACTCAGTGTTTCTTCTCAAATTCTGTTTCTATACTTCGCTCCATCTTCATCTTACTGCTATCTTCCCATGCTATCGTCCCAGACACTGGAGCAAGAGATTTCTAAGTCAAATTTATTTATTATTTGCCTTTATTCACTCATAAATAATTAATTAATTCTACAAATATTGCTGCTTGGAGCTAAAATAAGTGCTGGTGACACAGAGTCAAATAAAACACAGCCTCTGCTTTCAAAAGTAATTGTTATCTAGTGAGGAAGACAAGTAAATCAAGATTTAAAGGACAAAGTGCCAAGTGGAATGGCAGGACAAAGACAGCGCACGGCTGAGATGGAGGGGAGTCCTAGGGAGGAGGGATGCTCACTCTTGAAAAAAAAGAAAAAATGTCACCCGCCATTTCAGTTCTACTAAGATCAGTGCATCTGCAAGGAATTTGTGGAGGAAAACAGAAAGCATTCTGTGCTTTGGTTAGCGGCCCCTAGATAGTTAATATACATATCTAAGTTAAAGTTTCAGTGACTGCAGATTCTTGCATCTTGTACATAGTAAAGCACTAAAATCACTAACTTGAGATGTCTGTTCTTTGGGATTAGTAGGCATCTTTTGATGTTCCTGTTTGTTTTCCAACCAAAAACGTCATACATATCCAGGCTCCTCCCCTGCTTCTTTGGACAGTTCCTCAGAGCTCTTTGAGAGGCTGTCTCCTGGGCTATAGTCCTCAGTACAACACTGAATAAACTCAACTCACAGCCTTATGTTGTGCATTTACGTTCAGTCGACAGTCAGAATACAGAAGAATGATGGGAGGGAGCCTGGAGGAATGAAGAATGGGGACAGGGCAGAGAGGCAGCATATACACAAGCAGACAGGGATCAGTGTTGAGTGTGAGTAACACAGGGGCTGGCGTGGAGCCCAAAGGCCAGGAGTGGGATGCAGGCCAGAAGAGGCAGGATGGCCATGGCCAGACACCTTGTGGATGCAGGGAGCCCGAACCAAACAAGCATGTTTGCAGGAAGGTCCTTTTGTCTCTATCCTTGAATGCTCTGGAGAGTGGTCGAGGGATTTCATACAGGGTTTAACATTGTGTGTGTGTGCGTGTGCGTGTGCGTGTGTGTGTGCATACTATTATAAGGAGTATGTTTCCCACTATGCCACAGTGGGAAAATCTTATCTAATTTTTGGTATGGTTTACATATATCAATATTATGTTTACAGCAATTCCTTTATGTTCTGAACTAGCTCCAAATGGAAATGCAGGACCAGCTAACGTGTTCTAAGCACTGAGGATCCAGAAGCAAACAGGAACTGGTCCCTACCCTGGGGAACTCAGAATCCGTAAGTAATAAAAGCACATGCAATATCATGTGGTAAATACTAGCATAAAGATGTGAACCGGCTGCTCTGAGAGTGCCCAGAAGGAAAACACTGGCAGCCTGGAGCTTCACTCTCCACTGGCCCCGTTGCTCCTGGTCCAAACCCCTGCAAACGCCCCTTTGATAACGCATTCAAGACTCTTTTCCAGGACTGAGGACAAGCTCCTTTGTCTGTGGAGAGTGAATTCCCTTCTGACCCATTTTTATTAAAGCATTTCAAACTTAACAAAAATGTTTGCAGAAGTCAGTGATGCAAGTTGTATTTTAATGCATGTTAGTTGAAAAGGCATATAATGATAAAATTGTATTATTTGTACAATAATATTTTAAATAAGTATTTATTACTATAGTTACAACAGCAAATATATCTATTAGAAATATGAGGTGTGTGTGTCTACCTGTGGGTTTGTGTTTGTGTGTGTCATGGGTGTGAATGAAAGAGCTATTTGCAAGAATTACTTAAAACAAATGCTGATGAGGTAGTATGTGGCTGGGGGAACGGAAAAGTTGACAATGACTTCTAAACATAAAAGAGGAATGCAATTCAACGAGAAAGTGAAAACATGCACATTCAAATTTCCCTCTGCAATTTTGGATGACGCACACTCTTACAGCTACTGCTGAGCAAGTGCCAAGCGCTGGAAAAAGAGATTTTCTCATTCATTATCTCATTTAATAAGGTGAAAAGAGTAGAAAAATAATACAGGAAAAATAAACACTACTTTCGAATACATAAAAGGCCTATTGCATGGTAGAAAGTGTGAACTAGTAGTGGGGATTTAAAGGAGTCAGATTTTGGTAGCAAAAAAGAAAGAATTTTCTAACCATATGACAGACAAAAGTAATAAAGCCATACCAAAAATTAGATAAAATGTCTATAAATGTCTAACTACATAAAATGTCTAAAATACATAATTATTACCAGTGTTTTCATTAAATGATTGTGTCTTAAACATCTGATTTTAAAAACACACAAACATACATTTTATTGAGAAAAAAACCTTGATACAAAGATTTTGAGACTTAATATACAAAATATAATGAGAATATCATGTGAAGAGATTCAGAAAGTCTAGAGTAGGACCCACCACTGGTATTTTTATAAAACTCCGTAAGTCAGCCATGCAACAGTAATTGAGAATATTTGGCCTAGAAAATGCTAGATTCAAAATAAATAAGAGAGTGGCCAAGTAAGAATTTTAATAATAACCAAACATATGACTGATAACATGTTACTGATATCTAATATCATTGGGCAAAACATCAACTGCAATAAGCAGAAACGTGTTATGGACAGTGAGAGTATTAACAAATACCTAGGAACTCCCTATAAAATATACAATTTCTGAAATATTTATAGAAACAGCATTTTTCCTCTATAAGTTTCAGCATCTCTTACAATTTAACATCTTCCCATGCAATTTTGATAGTAACATATTAAATAAACCTAATTATTTACAGCACCTCCCTTTTTATAAGAGGAATGAACAAATCTTTGTGATTACCCAGGGCCCCTCTGGGAAACCTCAAGCTACTTTTGGCTTAAAAGATAACCTGAAAACTATATAATAATTTTTCTGTATTTAAGACTCAATTTGGGGATTCAAAAATCAAAACAGTTGTCACCGGAAATTTGGACATTGGATCAAGACAGGACCATGGGTGCCTGAGAGGCAACACCTGGTCAGCTATTTAATCAAAATGACAATAAAACGTTTAAAAATAAGCACAGCCATTTATTCAATAACAAAAATACCTCAGAGGTGTACAGAGCTGAGCATGGATGTCAGTCACATTCCACAAGAGGAAAAAAGCAGGACAAACTGAAGATTAATGATTTTCTTGAGCTCATCAGAGAACTGAGACCACAGGGCAGACAACACTCTGATTCTGAAAGACCCAGAAGTCTACAGAGAGAAATAGAGCCTGAGCATTTGCTTAGAGGCAGACATGTCTGGATACAATATAATCCAGGACGAAGTTTAACTAGAAAGACTTAACAAGCTGCTAAAAGCTGAACGTGGGCTAGTGTGAGAGTATAAAGCCTTGGGGGCACCGACACAGAGGGGTTCTCACACTTGTTCCTTCAGGCCTTTGCTCTAGGACATCCTCCAGGCTCTCAAGGAAAATTAGAAAGAATCTGCTCTTTCCCTTCTCACCCCACTGTGAAAATTTACCCAAACCCACGCACTCTTTCTCCACTAGCGAAAAAACACAGTGAGTCTACAGGGGAGGCATCCACTGCAGTGTGGCAGGGAACACAGCCAGCACCGAGAGGGCACAGTCTCCTTCCTCCGATCTTCCCTAAGCAGGAAAGGCTCATGTGCAGAAGGCCAGGAACAAAAGCACAGCTTGAGGACACTGCAACTGGTGCAGGAGATAGGGGTGCAGGACGGGCAGGATCTCTGGTGAAGCCCACACCCACAAGATCCAGGTTCCCAGGACTTCCCTCAGTCTGAAACTTAATCGGAACACAGCGAGTCCCCTACATACGAGCCTTCAAGTTGAGAACTTTCAAAGATGCAAACGTGCGTGCCGTCAAGGTCAGGCGTGAGTGAAACTGCAGCTTGCCCTCCGTCTCCTGTTGCTGACGATCCTTCAGCTCTACCACCTCCCACCTCTTTTCCCTCCTCCAGTCAGTAACTCTTCTTGCCTGTTCACTCGATGCCAGCCCCTGGATGCCAGCTGTTGGACTGCACCACTGTACTTTTCAAGGGACTGTACTGTAAGATTAAAAATGTTTCCTTTATTTTGTGTGTGTGTTTGTTTTTTATGTATTATTTATGTGAAAAGTATTATAAACCTATTACAGTACAGTACTATATAGCCGACTGTGTTAGCTGGGTACCTAGGCTAACTATGTTGGACTTATGAACAAATTGGACTTACGAATGTGCTCTCGGAAGGGAACTCGTTCATATGTAGGGGACTTACTGTACAATGATGATGGCTCTGCCCCCATCCCATAACCATGCTAACAAGTCTCAACTAAAAAATAAAGGGAAACAGCTGGCAAGCTGCAAAAGGGAAACTCTCTCAAGGGAGAAGCACAAACTGAAGACACAACATCTACCCGGGAGATAAAAAGATTCACTAGAGAAATTGACAGTTTATGGTGCCCAGAAGAACAACACATTTCAACACAGATAACCAGAGCAACAACAAACTTCAAATCCAGCCCAAATCCTGACCAGATACCAAAGGCATGGCAGAAGGAACATAACAAAAAAAGCACACCAAAAGTAGACAAAAATACAACGTGAAGAGTCCAAGTGATCCTTACAACCAAAATCAGCTTTGAAACAGGTGCTGAAATGATCAGACAGGGAGTATGAAATAATTCCGATTAATATGTTCAAAGCTATAAATAGAAAAATTAGATAGAATGCAAGATCAGAAGGTAATTTCAGCAGAGAGATGGACACTATAAGAAGTAGTCAAATAAAAATATTAGAAATAAAGAACAGCTAAACTATACAGGTCTCAACAGTAGATACAACACAGCTGAGGAAATGATTGGTGAACTGCAAAATAGTTCAAATTAAGTTTCCCGAAAGGAAAAAAATGCTCTTGTAGGGGAGCAGATTTTGCCACTCTAAAATATGTTTCTTCGGCATGAGGATTGATTTAGGCTGATTATTGTTAATTATTATTTTTAAGAAGACTCAGGAAGTTTTTCTCATTACCTTTCCCTTAACTGCCTAAAAGAATTTAGACAGAGGGCTTGTTCCCAGAATAGAGCCAGCATGAGAGAGAGGTAGATAGAGACGTCTGCAAAGAATATGGGCTGAGTGTGGTGAGGAAGACTCTGTCAGGGCTTAGCGACCAGAGTCTACTCTGATCTCCCAGTGTCTCTGGTGAGCCAGCAAACACTTGTTTATCAAACTTTTATTTTTTCCATCTCCACTCGAATTGCCTTCCTCCTCTTTGGAGTCCCAAACCACTACCTGTGAAACCCAACTGATCTGACTGTTTTCCTTCCCAGCTTGTTCTCCTCTCCTTCCCTGGTGGTCTGATGTGCCTCATCATCTGAAGACTTCGCTGCTGTTTGCCTGTTCCTGACCCTCCCCCCTTTATTTACAACAAATATTTCCATCAGTAAACGTTTTGCCCACCTAATCCCATCATGGCATCTGGTTTTTGGAGAACTAAAAGTGACACACCATCAAGGGTTAAACAATCGCCATTTATTAAAACTAATATTCACCAGTAAGTATTACCATCACCACTTGACAGTGATAAAATTACTTCTGGGTAATTTGAATTTGGTTCTAGTTGGTTGCAAATTTCATACTCTTTCTACTATACAACACAGCCTCTATTAACAAGCATGGTCCCTGTCAAATGCCTCAAATATTGCTTGGAGCCTTAACCACATTTGTAGGCAAATACATGCCATGTATATTTGTATATTTCCCAAACGAAGTTCTGTACCAAATCTAATTTGATCAATTACATAGGTATGATCTGTCTCAAGATCTGTGAATTCTATAATCACTTTAATGAAAGCTTTCAGAAGCATAGAAATATGAACAATTCCATAAAGTATTGGATTGGCCAAAAAGGTCGTTCAGATTTTTCCATAAGATGTTACAGAAAAACCCAAAAGAACTTTTTGGCCAACCCAATATACGTATAATCTATATACACTTTTAAAATATATTTAAATCCCTGCTCTATTACTTCCTAGAGATTTTCAATTTTATCTAATATAAGCAAAAACAAAACAAAGCAAAACAAAAAATGGAGAGCCTTTTAATAATAACTCAAAGCCTGAAATTAAATTCTGGATCAAAAGGACCCTGTAACCCAAAAGATGAGATTTCAGATTTAGGGAGCAAAAGAGCTCTATAAATGTAAGTTATGATTAAGAAGTGACGTTTTTATACCTGGATTCACCGTGCAAGAACAGAGCGAACTTTTCCAACCTATAAAATCTGGCAAATTTCTTAAAAGACAAGCAGCAGCACCCTTGCCTCCAGATATAACTGAATTACTGGCAGGAAAACATACCATGCTGTCCACCATTAATTACTCTTGACAAATTAGCGGACTAAGCTGCCTCAAGTGTCAGGTCTAGGGTGTGTGCTTAGCTGGTTCTTTTATAAATGAGATACTGCTCTCTATTTGTCATATAACAGTTTAAAAGCCATGATTAATGTGAATCCCATGTAAGAATGCTAGTGCCTTCTAGAAAAAAAAGTCTTGATGCAATGCCTTGTGCAAAGTGACCATTTATGTTTATAGACTTGAGTTTGGCAAAGACAAAAGGAAACATCCAAAAAACTACCATTTTGCAACTGTTCCCTCATTCCAAGATTTCTAATCATGACAGAGTCTTAATAAAGCCCTGAAGGCCTCACGTAGATTCACCATAAATATCACCCCAAATTAATGAGCTATAAATTCTGCTCAGTGATGGCCCTGGATAAAGACTAGGAATAGCGACCAGGAATAATTATTGGCAAAGAGCATAGTGATTGAAAAATGATTTGTTGCAAAACTATGCTAGAATAAGCCAGAGGAAATTGCAGCCATGTAGCCAGCTCATCAGCCAAGCCTCATCAGTTGGCTTGGGTTAATTCAGTTTCCTGACACCTAGTTCTTTCAAGAGGTTATTTTTGACATTGGGTGGCTTTGTCCTACACTATATCATATCTCTAACAAGGCTGTGTCATCTGTTATTTAATGTTTCTAAAATGAGAAAACATTTAACCGTTCCTGAAATGAAAAATAAGCTTATATATTCATTGTCTTACATTTTGATTATTATAGTCATCTGTTTGAAGATATTCCTGCCTTTTCCCCTACCTTTTTTTTCTGCATACTTATTATATTGCTTTATTTTAAAATACGTTTTCATTAGTTTGAAGCTGGGAAAAGTTGTTATTTTGTGCTTATATATCATTTCTACAATTCATTGTGCTTTTATAAAATGATGTTAGGGTACTCCCTTAATTTTTCTTCTTGCTAATGTTATTAATGACATACTTATACACTCTTGTATAAAGGGAGCTCACAAGTATAAATGCCATGTGTATGCCATGTAGTCACAGTATGTATGGGTAACCACTTCTAGGAATGATCATAAGAGTGATCATATAGATTTCTCCATTTAATAGACTAATTAACTGGCATCATACAGTATTAGTCCATTTCCTTTTGTTAAGAAAATTCAAGACACTTGATGTACAGATTTAAATGTAAAATGTAGGACAGGGTCAATGTTCACATCAGAGCCAGACAATAGGAGCAAAGCAGAAATCTATCATTAAAACCTAACAAACTATTTTGAGAAGAGAAAGGTGCACAAAATTTAGGAGGTGAAAGTGAATATCAAGGTTATGGAGCCATGTGTTCAGTTGTTCTTAATTTCTGTGTTAGGGCTCCTTTAGTTTCAAGTGACATAAACCCAAGACAGATGAGCTTACACAAAGGTGAAAGAAATGTATTGGCCTGCAGCCAGGCAGTCCTAGAGCTCTGTTGTACCCCGAGGTTGAAATAGTCTCATGCAGGCTGCCTTCATGTGGTGGCCAAGATTGAAACAGGAAGTTCCTGCTTACACCAACCTCCTGGCTAACAAGTGCAGGGAAGTCAAAATCACGTGACTCTTGACAGTTCCAGCAGATGACCTTGGAGGATTCTGATCAACCTGCTCGGGTCAAATGCTAATCCATTTGATAAGTATTGGACACCAGGTGGATACAGGACTATTGTAAACAGGTCCCAGTTATACCTAGTCAACTCCAGCACAAGACTGGGAGAAGAGTCAGAGCTCTCTAAGCCTGGTGTGCTGAGCTCTGCACAGGGAGGAGTGGCTTATTCCCCGAAGGGGTGCAGGATTGGTGGAAGATAGTACCCGTGGTCTGCCTGAGCTATAGCCATCACTGGCCACTCCCACCTTGGCTCCAAGGAGCTGCTGGAAAACATAGCCTCCAACGTAGATCCTGGAAGGACAGTGGCCGTCAGGGGTGGGTAGATACATCAAGTGTTCAAGCCCTTTATTTTAGCTGCTGGATCCTAATCTCCTCTGCTTCTCTCCTCATTTTTTATCTGGTCTGTTTCTTTTTACCAATCTCTGTCATTCCAATGCCAGCCTTACAATCTGATCTGAATTATTCCTGTTCTAGGGTCTTAGCAAGAATGGCCCGAGATGCTTGAATGCATGTGTTTTGACAACGTCTTCCAAAGTTTGCTGTTCTTTTATATTCTCTGTTAACATTGCCATTTCAGTGTCTAAGAGACAAGTGTACTATCTTACATGATCTTGAATCCCCTGGACCTCCCAGGAGCATACTGAACCACTGTTCTGGTTTGTAAAGCAGACCGACAGCTTTCAACTGCAGTAGCAGGGCACTTCCTGTTTTATCTGGATGCTAACGCTGGTCCCAGGCTGGCACTCTGCCAAGAAGGTTTCAAGCCTGAGCTTCCATAGGCTGGCTATGGGTATCAGGTGACCTCAGAGGACACTCAAGAATCTCTCAATGGCATTTCCGCTTTTCTTGGAAGCACAAGATAACCAATGGTGACTAGTTTTAAGTTTTATAGCTTTTCTGACTCCCAGTGGTATCACAAAGCACTGTTAATATTTCCCCGAGTTAGAGTGCAATGAGATCTTCTCAGTGAGATGGTATGTTGGAAATTTGTCTTTACCTCTGGGCCTAGTCCAGTTCAGAGTCAGTGCAGTACAAGGAGCAGAATGTCTAAACCCATCAGAATTTCTGGGTGATCACTCAGGGTGCTGGACTGGAGCTAGAGCATCTTTAGGATATTATGGATATAAATTCCATAAGGAACATACAGTGAACCAATGTATATTCTTTTCCAGATTACTAAAGGAAAGCTTTAAGTTCAGTAATGTGTATGATATAGCATGACTGAAGGAAGCTCTCCACATAGGCACATAATTTTTTTTTTTAATCTGGATCCTTTAAAGACTCCTAAGGGGCAACAAAGTAGAGGGAACATGTACCAAGGTGTCTTGAGAGGAGAACACACTCTAGGGGTTCACCCACTCAGTTACATCCTTAAAACATTGCCACACTGCACTTGAATCATCTCTCTGAACCTAACAATTTCTGTCCATAAGACAATCCACATTTTCTATGGATACATCATGAGTGAATTAGTTAAGAGCATTTTGAGTTCTGTGTAAGAAGAATTATATAAATTATTTTGTTGGCACAAACAAGGAATAATTTTCTTGGCGCTAAACGAGTTAGGCTTTTTATGGATGAAGTAATAAATAGTCCAAAGAGAGACTCTGATGCTCTCTATACAGACCTGCAAATAAAGAAAAAGGCAGAGGCTTTACTACATCAGCAACTTTCACAAACATTCAATTCACTTAAAGTGGTTTTAAATAAGAACAGTGTCCTACGGACTATGACAATATCTTATGAATTTATATATTCTTCCATAATTGTTTCAACTCTAGAAAAGATGTACTACAGTTTAAGGTTGACTCCACTCTGCTGAGAAATGATGAAAGGGAAAACGTATCATTATATGACCCACACATTCCTCTGGGACTGCATTCACCTCCAGGATGCATGCACCTTATGCTGGAAAGAGATCCCAAGAGCTATTAGAAAGAATTTGATTCCAGCATCTTTTCAAACTCCATATCAATCTTATTCTCTCATTTTGTTCTCCTCAGGAAATTGAACCTTTGAAGTTGTTTTTAACATAAATTCTCCGGAAAATGCAACAATGTCTTAATCTTTTTAAGAAAGCCCTGTGAAATTAACTTAGTCATCAGAAAGAAACTTTAAAGTAGTTGACTAAGTCAGGAGTCAAAATGGCAAATTTTCAATATTTGTTGGTTGGAGGTGAGGATTTAGCAACAAGAACTATTCTATATCTGGAAGTGTGTAATTGATAGGAGAGGATTTAATTTATGTGTTTAAATTTTATTTCATTCTTGTTATACACAAATAAAAATGACAACTATATTCCAGCGTTAACTGAAGTGAAGTCACACTGCATATTAGCAATCAGCAATCAGCTATTCTTTGGGTGATTATTAAGAGGCTAGACTGATTCACAGTATTTTTACAAATCAAATTTAATCCAAGTCGAATCGTTCCTCTCACATATAAAGTTGTGGGATTTATGTTTGAAGCTTGAATTTTCTCTTAAGCTTAAATATATTAGATTTTCATCCATTCTAACACTACTTTTCTATCAGATTATTATCTCTGATAATGAGATGTGTCTTATCATTCATACGCATCATGTGTTAGTTGGCAGCACATTTTATTCCTAGTGGTATAAAACAGAATCGGGTAACTCTAGTTGATGGCATCTTATCTTCCCTGAAATAAGGAAAATCCTCCATTAACTCACAAAATTTAGAAGGAAACAGAAAAATATGGTGAATAGAATATCACAGGGGCAGACATCATAGGCTCAATTCTTGTCATTAGCCCTTGATTACTCTATTACTTTTGTAGGTAAAACTTAACTAAACCTTAATGTCTCAAAATATAGATGGGTTAAGAGGAAAATTAAATGAGGCAAATCAAAGTATTTTGTCTTTAGTAGGTATTCAAACCATAGTGGTTCCCTTTTTTCCATGATTTGAGAAAAAATATACTTCTTAGACAATCCATTTTAATGCCAATAAAATGGTATAGTAAAATAAGAATAAAGATAGTTATTATTATAGGGCTTGATAATTTCCCTCTGCCTTGTTTCCAAGTGGAAATATTTCCCTGCATTCTCCAGGGAGGTTGAGTGAGTTGTCTGATTGAACAAGGACAGTCTTTGTTCCTTGTTTGAGTAGCACTGACTCTCTAAAAGACAACCTTAGCCCCACCTTATTCCCAGGCCCCCCTGTAGACCACTGGGGAAGGGATATATCAATGGGGGAATAGGGGTCATGGCACTGAGATAGTTCTGCCAAAACAGTTGCTTCTAGCAACTAAGGCTCATCTGTGTGGGTCTTAGTGTCGTCCTTCTCCTCAGCACCCTTGAACTAAACTCCATTTAGGAGAATTTTTTCTCATAGCTCTGCTTAGTTCAGGTGTGATTCTCAGTATTATAAAGAAGAAACATGATATTTTGACTTCAGGTGAATCCTTCGTTTTGAGGAAATGTGTCTTTGATTAAGCTTTCTGAGATCAGATATTGGATACTACTGTCCTGTTTCTCTCGTCTCTGTTCTTCTTCTTTTAATCTCCTTCCATGTGGCTTCTACCCAATCTTAGCAGCTTTTTAGCAGCTCTTCAACATGCTTTGGAATTTGTGGTCTTGATGGAAATGGAAGTCCATTTTGTTCTGTTTTCACTGTCCTTTTTGCTTTTATATTGTTTTCAGAAAAGGACAAGGTCTGACCTATGCGGCCACATTTCTTCTTGAAGTCACTGTTTCCCACACATCCATTTAAAGTTCCATGTTCATATGAATCTTCTATGGCCGTTCTCTAGGAGATTTTCTGATTATTTAAAATATCACTCTTGGGCTTCCCTAGTGGCGCAGTGGTTGAGAATCTGCCTGCCAATGCAGGGGGACATGGGTTCGAGCCCTGGTCTGGGAAGATCCCACATGCCGTGGAGCAACGAAGCCCGTGCACCACAACTACTGAGCCTGCGTGTCTGGAGCCTGTGCTCTGCAGCAAGAGAGGCCGCAATAGTGAGAGACCCGCACACCGCAATGAAGAGTAGCCCCCGCTTGCCACAACTAGAGAAAGCCCTCGCACAGAAACGAAGACCCAACACAGCCAAAAACTAATTAGTTAATTAATTAATTAATTAAAAAAAAGTTAAGCTCCAAGTCACCCTTAAAAAAAAAAATCACTCTCAGTCTCTATTAGATGGGCTTCTCAGAGAAACAGAACCAGTAGGCTATATAGAGGAGATTTTTTATGAGGACTGGCCCACGTGATTATGGAGGCTGAGAAGCTCCATGACTTCAAGTCCATGCCACAAGCTGGAAACCCAGGAAGACAGTGGTGTGATTTCATCTGAGCCTGAAGGCCTAAGAACCAGGGATCCAGTGGAGCAAATCCCAGTCGGATGGCCAGAGAAGATAAGAAGAGATGTCCCAACTCAAGCAGGCAGACAGGAGGCAAAAGGGTGAGTTCCTCCTTCCTGCGGCTTTTGTTCTGTTCGAGCCCCCAGATAGATTGGGTCATGCCCACCCACACTGGGGAGGGCCATCTACTTTCCTGAGTCCACACATGCAAATGCCTATCTCATCTGAAAACACCCTCACAGACCCCCAGAAGTAATGTTTACTCTAGGTACCCTGTGACCAGTAAAGTTGACACATAACCATCACACAGTCCTCAAAAAATTCTAGTCTCAATGAAGATGTATATGAAACAATCCCACTGCAGTTCTGTACTAGACTATGCAATAATGACTGTAGTGAAAAAGAATTCAGTGAAGGAAGAGCTGGTTTGGGCTTGAGAAGTCAGGGAGTGCTTTATGGAGGATACTGACATCGAAATTGTCTTGAAAAAAAATTAAAATTGAAAAGGAATAGAGAGGAGTGGGTTAATAGGAAGATGACATTACTTTAAAAGTGCACCTTGAAATGAAACCTGGAAAGCACGTGACTTTTCTCTACTGTAATTATGGAAATAATAATTTATAGTATACAGTGCTTTAGAGATTTCAAATGACCTTCCCATATAATATTCAGTATTTGAGCAGCCTTATTGGATTCCCGCTGGGAATACAGATACAAAATTTGGAGGTTTATTTTTATGAGCAAAACGTTAGTAAATATTCCCGAAAACTCTTTAAGAGATTAAACAAGCAAAATCAGTGTGCCTAACACAATGTTTTGATTATGTGTTGAGGAAATTAACTGAAGTCGGTTTTTCCATGGGGTAGGAAAGGTTGGTTATATATGAAATTTTGATGCAATTTCTTCACAATCTGATATCTACTTTAGTGAGTAAGCATATTTTTCTTTAATAGAAAAGCCCTATAGTAGTTGTCCATCTATTGGACAATCAATTGCCCAAATTAAGATGTAGTTCCTTTTCAATGAAGGAAAGTTGGGCTGTGTGTGAAAAGTGAGATCTTGTAATCACCCAGCCTGTCAAGATACCCATCAGCCTCTTGCTCCATCTCTTTGCTCCTACTTGAACCCCACCCCAAGCTTGGCTTGCTTGCTGTGAGTCTAAGTATATCATGTTCCTGGATACACTGTGTGCATCTAGTCAACTCTACCAGTAGGTGACTTTTCCAACTCAAACTCCAGTCTGTGTCTTAGAGCCAGTCTCACTTTTCCCTCTGACCTAGCCTCCCATCCACACATGGGTCACTTAGTGGCAATGCTCTGGGCGGACCCAGAACCACACAGAGATCTGCCCTGCAAAGAGCCTCTATGCAGAACGAAGTTTTCAGTGTTTTAAGCATGAAGATTTTGAAAGCCTCTAATCCAGAGTTTTCAAGGGTCATAAGGATTTGGACCTTTAGAAAATAAAATCAGAGAAAATTTATTTTTTGTGGGCTTGTTTCCTATTTTCTGCCTTTTATATAAACCTATGTCCATCTTATATTTTCAAGTAATTCTGAGACCCTTCCCAGTGGGAACTCCTGTTTGATATTCACTTAGACCTATGATCCTCAAAAGAGTGATTTCTAAAGAGCTTTACTACAGACCGGCCATACCTCTGTCTCTCTTCGTATTGATATTACACATGGCAAAGTCACTTACAAAAGAATATTTAAAGAAGTAAACATCATTACATTTTTAATGTCCAGTTGTGCTTTTTAAATTAAAATTTTCCAATTTATGACCTGATTGGATTTTCAAGTGCCAAAGATCTTCGACTAACCTAGGAAGTTTAATAGATCACTATCTTTCTGCAGATAAACGGCAGGGGTCACCGATGATAAGAAATTAATCTGTTCTTTGTTCACAGAAATTCATTAGGACACAGAGAAAAAGGACCCCAAGTCAATTACTTTCTATAACTTACAGTTATACAAAATGAATTCATCATATAATTGAAGTTCAAATGTATTGTTTTATTTTAATCTTGGGGAAAACTCCATGAATAGCCCTTGTTTTTACTGGCTCATGTCAGACTGCTTTATTCTCACAGATCACAAGTGACAGGCTCATTCTGATGTACTGCCTTACAATGAGGAGATACAAGTTAAAAATTAAGACTATGATCAATTCCTCATGAACTACGATAGCGATGCTGCTTATTTTTAGAGTACTGTTATATTTGACAACATTTTTAGACTTTAGAAATTCAGTCATGGGAAGAAACTCTAGGAATATTTAAAAAGCATGATAAAGGTTAAAGGTAAAATGGGTTCTTTTGTGCCATTCTTTAATTGTCATGTCATTTTCCAATCATTATTACTTTTTCCAAATACCTGCCTGATGCTGATGCTGCCAATGTTAGGCTTGTTTTTATCAGGGAACATATTTTTCTCTAAGTGTAAAGGACAGTTTTTATGTTTTATAGCCTGAACAAATAGATTCCTCACTCACAACTCTTATTAACTGATTTAATGGATGTTTATTGAGGGCATGTATGACCTGGGAATTGGAACTGAGGAAATGAGCCCTAGAGCTGGTTAAAATAAATGGGTCAGCCATTAGGGGTTAGACTGTCCTCCAAAGGTTGCTTTCTGGGTTTCTTTATGCCACACAGAGGTCATCAGTTATGTGGACTTTGAGCAGGAATAATATTGCCACCAATGTTCTGAAATATTCAAATCAAGGCGACATGTTGAGCATTTCTTTTTCTTTTTTAAAAAATTTATTTATTTATATTTTTATTTTTGGCTGTGTTGGGTCTTCGTTGCTGCATGCAGGCTTTCTCTAGTTGTGGCGAGCAGGGGCCACTCTTCATTGCGGTGCACGGGCTTCTCATTGTGGTGGCTTCTCTTGTTGCGGAGCATGGGCTCTAGAGTGCAGGTTCAGTTGCTGTGGCACACGGGTTTAGTTGCTCCGTGGCATGTGGGATCTTCTCAGACCAGGGCTCGAACCCGTGTCCCCTGCATTGGCAGGCAGATTCTTAACCACTGTACCACCAGGGAAGTCCGAGCATTTCTTGTATGACTACAAGGAAGCACGGAGATCGTCAGGTTGGACAAAAAGTGAGAACTGGATCAACATTGAGGTGAAAATACAAACCATTAAGGAAAAGTAAACTATCGTTCCTAAGACTTGAATTCTATTTTATGTGAATAGAATTTGCCTAGAATAAAGGGTAGATTTTGAAGGAAAATCCTAATCGGGAGTACCATTAAATAGACATTAATATAATGTCTTAAAATAGACATTATAAGGTTAAGTTTTTATGTGGGAAATCTTATAAATCGTATTTTTAAAACTTCTGGGGACTTCCCTGGTGGTCCAGTTGTTAAAACTCCATGCTTCCACTGCAGGGGCCACGGGTTCAATCCCTGGTTGGGGAACAAAGTTCCCGCATGCCATGCAGCGTGACCAAAATTTTAAAAAAATAAAAAGCTTGTGTATGTGTTAATGCATATTGGGAAATATTTTATTTATTAGCATTTGCTGGGATAAATTATATGAATCAATAGAACTAAATAAAATGACTTACTCTTTTAAGGAAAATGTATCCTGGTTAGTAAAATTTTTGGACATGTGGAATAAAACAAAAATGATAAAGGCAATGATTGTACAATTTTGACAATTTCGCACCCTCAAGGGAGAGGGAGGGCTGACTGAGGATCACGAAAAAGTGTGCTTTGGGCCAGTGTGCTTCCCTCTTGGATGGGGCGTCTGCCTGCTGTTGGGCTCCTGGAAGGCTTCCACGAAGAACCAAACTAAGGCAGCATCGTCCCACGGAGGATTTCTCTGTCCTTTAGGTCATCATCCCTGCTGGCGGGGAGGGGGAATCTAAAGAATTCCAGACCTTTCAGGTACTTTGCTCCAACACTAATTTTTCAGGTAGGCTTCTGAAATTCATTTCATAATTTTACTAAACTTGAACTCAAAGAACAACAGCGACACACACACACACACACATACACACACTGCTGTCTATGCTATTTTCTGAGAGTCACACAGAGGCTGAGATGTCAGTGATGTTTGCTCTAAACAAGGCCTGACACAGAACCAGTGCTTTGGTGCTGTTCTTCTTGTGAATATTATCATTGGCAATAGGGATAATGTGGAAAATGTGAGAGATTCACACTTGGAAATGAAACACAGTGACCCAGGTTTGTATTAAACAATGCATTTTGCTACGGTACATTGTGTTGTTAGGGAACAGCCTATTTTATGGAGGCTATATTTAGAAATCTAATGCATTTAAAGAGAAACAGTCTAATCCAAGGTTCCAAACATGTCAACAAAATGCGTGGGGTTTTTTTGTTTTTTTGTTTTTCTTTTTTTTTGCGGTACGCGGGCCTCTCTCTGTTGCAGCCCCTCCCGTTGCGGAGCACGGGCTCCGGACGCACAGGCTCAGCGGCCATGGCTCACGGGCCCAGCCGCTCCGCGGCATGTGGGATCTTCCCGGACCGGGGCACGAACCCGTGTCCCCTGCATCGGCAGGCGGACTCTCAACCACTGCGTCACCAGGGAAGCCCAAAATGCGTGTTTTTAATTACACTTTTATTCTGTGTATAATTATGTGTAATCTAGTCTTTTTATAAGAGAAAAATATACTTCAAGTTCAGTTTTCTCCCCGTCAAGATGAAGTAAGAACTGTTAGAATAAACATGACATTATCATGTAAATCAAATTTAACTTCATGAGCAACAGTGCAGTAGACCAGTTCAGAACAGATTTCATTTCAAACAGAGCTGAGTTCAAGCCTGTTTCCACCAGTTGGTAAATGATGAGTCTGAGCACGTTGCTTAACATCCTTAAGACTCAGTTTTGTTTTCTGTCAAACAGAGATGGTAACAATAATGATACTTACCTTGTAAGGTAGTCATGAGCAGAATAATGTTTTTAAACTGGTTGGTCGGTGCAAGGAGCTTTGTAAGTTTTAATAAATGATATTCATTGCACTGTGATTGCTTCCCTTTCTCTTCCCATTCTAGCAAGCTGGGGCCTGATTATTTTCTCCCTTGAGAAAATTGCTCATAAAATGAAATATCAATGAGCCTGAGGTCTGAAGCCTGAGTGTGGAGGGAGTCTTTTGGAGAGCTCCCAGTGGATTCCAGTATGGAGCCAGGGATAGAAAAGATTCTGGCATTGTCATCACAGACATTTTATAAATCACATAAGGTGTCTGCAATATTTAGGTAGTCATTTCCCTTTTTAATTCACTGTACGTGTGTACACTGTTGCTAGGTGCCTTATAAAAATGACTTGAATATTAATAAGCTTAAAATATTATATAGCTCCATTTCTAAAATTCTAGCCTCAAGCATCATTAAAATTAAAATTAAAAATTAAAAAATATATAGCCTAATGCATCATTAAAAATATTGTTCCTTGGAACATCATTTTTAGACTTATCTCCAGTCAAAAAAGCAAAATGAGTAACATTTTAAATGGTTTAATAAAAAATTAGAACTCAAAAGGTTTTGTTCTGCTATTACTTGAGGCATGAAACACAAATATTTCTATAAACACAATGTTCAAGAAAATTTATGAGTACCATTGCTTCCTGTTTTGAATTAAAGAAGAAAGAAATTAGAGGTAATATATATTGAAAAACCTATATTTGCTTGTACACTATTCTTCCATTTCCTTTATGCAAGAGTCCTGTTTAGTTTGTATATCCGGTGGTAACTCAGAAATCCAAATGTTTATGTGTGCAGCATTATTTTTTTAGTTGAAGTCATCCACATATACACTCATATCTCTATACATCTATATCTGTGTCCATATATTTTGTAATCTGTTAAACTGAAAATAATATGATTGCCTAATTTATATACTCTTTTATCCACATATAGTTACTAAGCGCCTGCTATGATCTGAGCACTGTGTTTGAATAAAGAAACCCTAACCTCACAGAAATCCTAGTCTAGAAAGTTTATTACTTGTTTTGAGAAAGAGATGGAAAAAAATATGTGTGGCAAAAATGTAGTAATGGCAGTTGTGAGGGGAATGATGAAAGAGACCTGGAAGAAAGATACTGGAGAGATAATTCGTGAGTGATGAGAATCCTAGAAGGATGGGAAAAAAGACCAAAGAAGGATTTATAAATATATATATAAAATCCCCAAATCTCAGGATAATTTCATAATTCTGAAATTCAGAGAATAAAGAAAATATAATGCACACTTTGTGATGGAGGAAAGAAATAAAAATGAAATCCATTTTTTTTGTGGACAAACCTGGTAGAAAGATGGCAGTGGAGCAATACTGTAAACTGTGGAGGAGCTGAGACTGGGATGAAGAGTAACACAGCAAGCCAAGAGAGCATCCATCTGCTGGTGCAACGTAAAGATAGTCTTGGAATGGTAAAGTTGAGGAAGGATTCTGCTAGTCCTGGCTTGCTGCTCTAAGCCCATGCCCTGCCCTTCCCCAGAGTCTGTGTCCTCAAGCCGAGTCCCAGGTCCCCTCGCCAGCTGGCTTCTCAATAGCCTCCCATAATCGGAGGCCCTGACGGGAGACTGGCAACTAGGGGTGGGGGGGAAGCCAGGATCGTTTCTCCTTCTCATCTCTGCATCAGGTCGCGTCCTTGGCTGGCACTATCTCTCTCTACTATGGTTCCAGCTCCCACCACAGGGCTGGCAACACCCCCTGGCCCCCTCATTACTCCAGCCCTGATGGAAGTAGCTGCGTTTTCCTATTGATGATCAATGGGCTACGTCCTCTCTTCCCACACTTTTGTCACTAGTCTCCTGTCACATACTGAACTGTCTCACGCAGACCCTATTTCACTGGCAAGACCCTGCTGCAGCGTCCATGTACATCATCTCTCAATACCGTAAGTATTCCAAGAAATGACCATGAAATCAGAGCAGGTATCTCAGGGAACACTAAGGAAGAAAGAGTGGGGAAACAATGGATCTTGCATGGCTAAACCCTAATGGATGATGATAACGAAAATGAGAATTTGAAAAATTATTTTTATGTAAAGCTTCTTAAAGGAAAATAGATGTATAGTAAGAGTGAGTTTAATAATATTTTGGAAATAGATAATTTTAGACTCTCTCAGAGAAAAGAGGAGTTGAGGAAATTCACAAGTATTCTTAAGATTTCATCTTGGAGCAAGGAAGGCAATGCCAAGTAAATATTTGAGGTGAGGGCATGCAAAAATTATTTAACGTTGGTATGTTCCTATAAAATGGAAAGAAGGTTTGGAAAGCATACTGGAAACTCCAATTTCACAGGAAAAAGGAAAATGATCCATAAAGAAAGTAAAGATAAATGGCAAAAGAAGAGAAAACAGCACAAAATACTTAAGTCTAGGTACAACTTAAAGATTTAGAGTAGGTTCATCA
This sequence comes from Hyperoodon ampullatus, assembly GCF_949752795.1. Lineage (NCBI taxonomy): Eukaryota > Metazoa > Chordata > Mammalia > Artiodactyla > Ziphiidae > Hyperoodon > Hyperoodon ampullatus. The sequence continues at coordinate 4,799,178 of NC_136929.1, read as the reverse complement.
AAATGTCAATGGGTTAAAATGTTGTATCACATACAATGAATGTCAGACTCTATTAGAACTAAAAATAGCTCTTTATCACTTATGAAATCACCACAAAACAAGGTGACAGAAAACGTTTACCCGTGAGTGAATGGCAAGGGGACACCAAGCAATGGAAATGAAAAGAAAGCTCCAGAGGCAACGTTTTCATCAAACAATACGGAGCTCGAGGCTGAAAGCATTAAATAGGGCAAAGAGAGATAGTAGTGATTTTTAAATATTTGAGTCTTGGAAGAGTAAACCTTTATGCACGCAAAGAGGAGACCATAAAGCAGAGATTGTACAATATTTCTGTGGCAGGCCTAACTTTGCCAAGCTTTGTCTTCTGCAGGAGACAGAATGGCTCTTAGAATCAGCAGCTGATGGCAGGAGATGCCTTTCTGAGCTGAGGGGAGAGTAATGAAGCACATTTCTCTCCATCTCTTGTCTCTGCGAAAGCTTACTAAGTGAACATCAGATCCGCACTGGAACTGCGAGCCCCCTGTAATCACTGCCTGGACGTGGGTACAAAGCTGAGTGCCATGCTCATATCTGGGAGCACATCTCCAAGGTGCACATGTTTGCCTGCTTCGGTGGTATTAGTCAGCATCAATATAAAAAAGAGCTGACCTCCGCTTCCAGCAGGAAGTTCTAGTGGTTTCTAGAGATTTGCTACCAGTAACAGGTAATTCAGAGCAAAGTAACCCCCAAACACATTTGATTTATTTATTTTTTATTGAACAATTTACAAGGTCGTGTTAATTTCAGGTGTACAGCACCGTGATTTAGTTATATGTGTATATGTAGATATATATTCTTTTTCAGATTCTTTTCCCTTATAGTTTATTACAAAATATTGAGTATAGTTCCTTGTGCTATACAGTGGGTCCTTGTTGGTTATCTATTTTATATATAGTAGTATATATCTGTTAATCCCGTCCTCCTAATTTATCCCATACCCATTTATATATTTGGAACTTCAAAAATATTTTCCAGAAAATCAAATAAAATCTAGTTAAGTTTCCAGCCTAGGTCTTAAAATCATAGCCAAAATAAAACATTCAAAACATTCTCATGTACAAGTCATCCCAACCCAAATCTTTCCCAGTGGTAGTTCCCATATATGTCTCTCCACCTACTGGTCTCTTCTTAGAAAAACACTGTAAATTGACTTTCTGATTCGTTTTCTGTAACAGGGTGAAGGATGGCAAAGAAAGAATCAGAAGTATCTGGTGACTGAGTGGTTATAAGAAGTGAAGGTGCAAGATGAGTTAAAATGATTTTTAAAGTTCTCAAACCTGAACAACTAAAAGAATGCTCTAGCACGGATAGAAACAAAGAAACCAGGGCAGTTTATGCTTCAGGAAAATTAATATACTGCTATGCAGTGGCCTGCTGGAGATGTTCATTAGCCCCTGGACAAATGACACTCATGCTCAGAAGACAGTCCAAGGGTTAGGATCTGGAAGTGGGAATTATTTGCATAAAGGACTGGTTGGAATCACCGGGATGTGTCATTTCAAGGAAGAATAAAGCACGTATTTGAGGACAAGTTGGGGAGAAGTCAAGAGAGGAAATCGACCAAGCCATCAGTTTCCTGTGAGTAGAGTTTAATGTGTACTAAAGAAGGTATTATAATCAGAAACCTGCATTTTACCCAAAGTCCATGTGCTTAAACATCAAGCACCCACATGCTTAGGAAGAATGGGGGAAATATTTTCATATGAAAAACTGAAAAGGTAAAATCTCATAAAATACAAAGTGAGTAGAAGCAGTTGGTACATCATGCTCTAGATTAGGGTGAAAAATGTCGGGAAGGAAAAGAAAGTGGCAACCCCGCCTCCACGTCATCAGCACAAGCAGCCCACAGTAATTTTCAGCAGTGAAAGGTATTCCTTTGAAAATATTCATATAAAGCCACCCAGAAAAATATAATTTTCTTCAAATTTCTAAGACCTTTATAAAAGAAATATGCAATTTCTTTTAACCCGTTTCCCATTCCACATTCCCTCCTTCCATCTCACACACACACACACACACACACACACACACACACACATATGAGCATAAAACTCTGCAACAACTAAGCCACATCCACTTCTGAATTGGTGTCTGCTTTGTTTGTTTGTTTTGATAGAACTGATTTACTCTGAACTATAATTCCCCGAGGGCATGAGTTTCATCTGTTTCCTTCATCATGGGGCTATTTATGTCTAGAATGGTGCCTTGCACATTGAAGGGTACATATGTACACTTATATACAAACATACATGCACAGAAAACATAGATACATGTATATACAGCACATATACACATACGTACTACACCCATATACGTATATACATGTGTGTATATATATATATATACATATAACAAATTTGGAACAAATGCATTTAATGGCTCAACAATACTATGTTACTTATGATTAAAAACATTAAATGACTAACCCAACAAATTTTAAAGAAATAAGCTGTAAAAAATAAAGTGACAGAGCACGTTAGTGTCAGTCATGCAGACATCAAGGTTCTGGATGACTAGGTATCATCTACTATGAATACACCAGAAAGATATCATTCACTGGGGAAGACAAATCTGGGAAGAGCCTTAACGTTGTCCTGACATCACAGTGAGAGCTTGGAATGAGACCGACACTCCCACCTCCTAGAGCCAGGGACGTCATTTCGCTGGACTTTAATTTCTTTTTTTTTTTTTTTTTTTTCCAGTACACGGGCCTCTCACTGTTGTGGCCTCTCCCGTTGTGGAGCACAGGCTCCGGACGCGCAGGCTCAGCGGCCATGGCTCACGGGCCCAGCCGCTCCGTGGCATGTGGGATCTTCCCGGACCAGGGCACGAACCCGTGTCCCCTGCATCGGCAGGCGGACTCTCAACCACTGCGCCACCAGGGAAGCCCTCTTTTTCTTTTTAATAAAACTAAAACTGGAGATAATAAGAATCCAAAGATCCCTTCTAGATCAAAAGCTTTTTCTATCGCTAGAACACATGTGCAGTAATTAAATGAAGCTTTGCCCAAACTCATGATAAACACATTGTTGCCGTAATAGGTACGAGAAGGGGGAATGGAGTTCCATCCAGTGTTGGAATTTCAAAATAATCAACAGGAAATTTTAGAGCACATGCAAGGGGTTTTGCCTAAAATTCCCATACAAATAATTTCCTCAGTAATTTTTCCTAATCATTTACAAAAATCTGACATATGTCTCATCCTGAGACATTATATGGCACTAATGACAGACCAAAATCCATCTAACCTGGAATTCCTATTGGCAAAAGATCAAAATATATATATAAAATTTTTGTTTTATTCTCTGTACTTCGTGTAGTAAAAGCAAAGCACTCAGCAATACTGAAGTATTTAAGTGGAATCATTTGAATCCTGAATTTATAGTGATTGTCATTCACTAATGAATCTTTATCATCCTGGAATCAAACATCTTGTCTTAAATATATTTTGAGAATCAGAAACTTCCAAACATCCAGTCTAATTATTGTTGGGTAGAGTAAGGCCCACCTGGGGTTTGGGGCTGCCCGGCGCCCCTTTTGTGGGAAACAGCACCTCTGGCTCTGCATGTAGTCAGGAGGGGCTCTGATCTCAGGAGCCCGGGGGCACAGATATCACTTATACTAAGTAATCAGATTCTCTCACCTGTAATTGGAATCTTGTGTGAAGACGTTCATAAGAGGAAAAGGCCACTGGAGACTTTTTATTCTTTTTTTGTGGACTTTATATTCTGTTCAATAGTTATTCTTACCTCACACTGTAATCACCTAGGAGCTCTCCAAAACTAAGTAGAAAGAGAGAGGGAGAGGGAGAAATTGTTCTGGGGAGGAGCCGAGCCATTAGTTTTTATTTTATGTTATTTTAATTTTTATAATATTATCTAATTATCTTCTAGTACCTTGTAGTAGATAGATAGATGTTTAACGTAGTCTTGAAAAAAATGCGTATTTTTTATTTGGTGTGCATGTGGATTAAAGTCTTTTAATGGTATTGAGCTAGGTATGTTATATTGTTTCTTTCTTCATAAGCAAATGCTTTTAAGATCCATCCATGTTGCCATGTATATATTTAATTCATTGCCTCTAACTCCTTCTTCTAATTGCTTCATAATTCTCCTTGGTTTATGACTATCAACTTCAATTTTCTCTTCTCCCAGAGATGGACAGCCAACTTGAAACCAACTCTTTGTAACACAGATTACACTGAGATGAATATTTTTGAGCATGTTCCTGTAGAGACCTATGTGAGAATTTCTTTGGGGTATATAGCTAAGAATGGAATTACTGTGCTATGTGCGTAATTTGGCTAAATGACAGATTGCTCTTACAAATGGTATACCAGTCCACACTCCCAAAGCAAGGCATGAAGTTTTATATATATATATATATATATATATATATATATATATATTCTCAAATCCGCACTAATCCTTTGGCAACATCCAGTTTGTTAATTTTTTCATTCCAAAATTTCCAAGGGTATATTTTTGTTGTAGTTTTCATTTCTATATTTATCAATGATTCTGAGTATCTCTTCATGAGTTTGTTAGCTTTAGGGTTTTTCTTTTTTTCTTATAGAGATCACCCTTTCATATCCTTTACCCATTTTTACATCAGGGTTACTTTTGATTTGTTGTTAATTTCCAAGCAGTCTTTGCATATTTAGATATTAGCTTCCAGATATAGACTTGAGACTGTTTTCCTTGTACCACTACCTGTCAATTAATTTCACCCATGGGGTCCTTAATTTGATGCCCCCAGTTTTTTTACTTTATTTTTTGCATAAGTGCTTTTTAAAAGTTCTGCAGGTGAGGAATTCCCTGGCAGTCCAGTGGTTAAGACTTGGCGCTTTCACTGCCGTGGGCCCGGGTTTGATCCCTGGTAGGCAAACCAAGATCCCACAAGCCCCCAGGGACGGCCAAAAAAAGAAAAGAAAAAGTTCTGCAGGTGAGTCTACTGTGTAGCCAGAGTTCATTCACGGTTCGAAACCAGTGAACTAGATAGATGGTCAGATGTTGTTCTGAGGCTCCTACCTGAGATGTTTCTGCTCTTGTCCTTGTCCTCCTCAACCTCCCTCTTTGTCCAACTCTTCAAGCTACTCATCATCCTTCCAATAAGAAAAGGCACCAGGCCCTTTCTTCCTTAAGTTAATCAGAGTTGTTTCTCTAGATTTCACTCAAAGAAGCTGCTATGGTATGGAGAGGATGCACTGCAGGTTCAGATCCTTGAGGGGTCACAAAGAGCCATCCTACCCCAACCTTGGAGGAAGGAGAATTGGAAATGTTTAGTGAAACAGTATTAATGCACCTACAAAAGATGTTCCTCAGTGTATCCAACCGGTAGTCATAACTCCTCCCCTGATTTTCACACCGATTCAGAGGCCCTTGAATGAAAGTGAAGCAGTATATTCTTAGAAAAACCACACCATAATATTACACAACTGGACTTTCTATTTATTGAGCTAACTGTGAAATAGGGAAAAGGAAATACCCAACATTTTCAAGGCCTCTTGGACCCAGGTCCTAGGGACTTGGGATTATACTGGTGCTACATGAATGAGGATAAAGCTTAGAGAGAACTGACAGTAAATGCAGTTTGGTATTTGTACCAAATGCCCTACGACACAACAAGCTCACCTGGTATCTTCCCAGTGACTGAGCCTATAAACAGCATAGATATTCTCGATAATTTGCAAAATTTCCACATTAATTTGTCACTTATCATAGTTGGAAAGACCAATGGATGATAATGAAGCTTTGCCCTCCTCATCAAAATAATAAAACTTGGTCTTTGATTAAGAAAAAGCCACAGTTTACTTTGTATGGCTAGCCTGAGCTTATATACATAATTTTTTAACTTATTCCCTTGCTTCTCCTTCTCTATAGCTGAGAGTAAAATCTCAACCTTATCAACTAAATTCAAAATGAATTGTGATGCTAATGGAAGCAGAACCCAGAATGGAAGAAGCCATTGTGATTTGTTTGATTCCTGCTTAAGACATCAGGCTTCTTTCTGGCTGGTGTTCAGGCTTAGAAAGACCCATGGAGAAATAAAAATAGACTGGACTTGGCCATAAAAGGTGTAGCTTCTAGGTGGGACTCTGCCATTAACCAAATGTGTACATTATATTCTTAGCACTTAGGAGCAAGTGCTCAGAAATATTTCTTGATTGAATGACTTCACTTTCTAAATGATCTTGGAGGAGGGTTCTAACTACCTGAGTCCATGTTTTGCCTAAACAAGGGGACTAGAGTAAATGATACCTAAGCTCTCTTCCAGTTCTGTAATTCCAATATATTGAAAAATTTCTACCAAGTGTTTACCATTTATAGAGCATATCACAGTATATTCTCAGACTTTTACAATGTATTGTCTCCTTTTTGCTGGGAATAAAAAATCCCTGGTACTGTATTTTGATCACATAGTAACTTAAATCTGCACAACCTAGTGTAAATTCCTTACTCTTAATATTCCTGTGTATCTATAGAACCAAAAGAAATTATAAAATAAATAAAAACAAAACTAACAATGTAAAATTATTTCAAATTACTATTTATTCAACTAGATTATTTTCTTGAAATTAAGTTACAAATGATGACTTCAATAATAAAGAATTTGTATTTAATAACAATGAAGATTTTGCCCTGAGTTTCTTTCTATTTTAACAGTTTCTCCCATGTTGACTTAAATATATTAATATAGAAAATGTATGTTTGCACTGATGTGTTTTATAAAGTATTAATAATTTTAAGACTTGACTACTTAAGCTAATACAGCTTCTCACTTTAATGAAATGCTGCCATAAGAAGTTCTCTAATGCCAAGTTTAATTAGGGCTCACTTGCTAATTCTGTACTGTGGTCTGCATGAACGTAAAGTCTGCATAGCTGCATTCCCGAATCCTTCACTGCGTGAGTATATATCGTAATCACTGCTGTTATCAGGGGCAGAAGAAATCTTGACAATGAACTGTTGGAAATTGACAAATAAGTCAGCTCACAACACAGAGATGGGAAATGTGTGATGGTAGAGGTAGTTCTGAACTTACCCAGCCTCTGCCAGGGAGACATGTGTCACGGCTCAGTTCCTCTATTACTTTTCTCCAGTGATTGCAAAACCCTCCTTCCTACAGTGTACTGCAAATGTTTACTTATGGTCTTTACCTGGAGTGAAGTTAAACACAAAAGTAATTATGGTAGCAGAAATAAAGAGCTGGGAGTCAGTTCCAGGCAGTAGTGCAGATGACCCAGAATATACTTATATTGAATGTTTCATTAAAGATAAACACTTGGGGGCTCCCCTGGTGGCGCAGTGGTTGAGAGTCTGCCTGCCGATGCAGGGGACAAGGTTTCATGCCCCGGTACGGGAAGATCCCACATGCCGCGGAGCGGCTGGGCCCGTGAGCCATGGCCGCTGAGCCTGCGCGTCCGGAGCCTGTGCTCCACAACGGGAGAGGCCACAACAGTGAGAGGCCTGTGTACAGCAAAAAAAAAAAAAAAAGATAAACACTTAATGTGATAATATAGAAGACTTCAAAGCCTCTAAGAATGTTTTCTAGGCTCCTATGGGATTTTTCCTGGGCTTGTAGGGAGTCACAGTTTGAGAAATACGATTCTGAGAATTATAGCTAATAAAAACATTAAGGTTCTCTTATAAATACTCAGAATGCATTTTTTTAACTGATAAATTTAAAATCGAGAAACTAGTGGAAGAAGCTTAATACTTTATCAAGGTTCTAACTAATCCTATTATCTATTGCCATGCTTTTCCTACAGAAATTAGAGCCTGCAGCAGGTAAAACTAAATTTTCAACTAGAGATTTCCAATATTGATGTAGATGAGAAATAGTAAAAATATAGAGAGACATCAGATACTCTCTCAGATCCTTGTTTTACTTAGCTTATTTATCTACTCAACTGCTTTGAAGAAGGCATAACCTCTCTCAACCCTGCCTCTCCTCAGCTTGCAATGGTGATGCTAATGAGTACAATGCTTTCAAAGAGAACAGAACAAGGAGACAGAGAAACCCCAGGGCACAGAAAATGAGCTAACTGGATAACCTGTTCCCCGGCAAAGAGTTCTGGCTGTACCTCTAAAATAATAGAACAGAATATTTTTTTAAATTATACATTTTTGGTATTTTGGAAAAGATCAATGTTTGTCAGCATGAGACTTGTATGATTTAAAAGGAAAATTGTAGGTGTACCATCCTTTCAATTAAAAACAGGTAAAAATGTCAATGGACAAATGATCAGGGTTCAACTGCAGGCCATTCCCATTAGAGCAGCCCTCTGTTCTCTATGTGACAACTACAAAGATCTATTTATACGTAGGAGCCTTGAAATCAGTTCACTGTAGTCTGTGGGCGGAAAAAAGTCAGTAACCCTTTAAGAACACTGAATTCCCAGTATTTTTCACTTAGAGTTTCTTAATGATTGTTTTTTAAGACACAAACTTCCATGAATGTACCTGGAATCAAACTGTTGGTTATTAAAGTAGGAAGGATAGACATGGGCTAATCTGATCTCTTTCTTTCAGAGCTAAGCTTGACTCACAGAGTATAGCTTAGTAGTCAGTGACATGGGAATTTTTGTTAGAAAAAATTCGGGTTAGGGTGCTAGTTTCGTGATTAACTGTAGCATGGCCACAGGTAAAGATATTACCTTTCCTAAGTGTCATTGTCCTTATTCATAAAATAATATGAATGATAGTATCTATCATATGAGGTTGCCACAAAGATATTAGGCCAGATATGAGCATAAAGTTCTCTTCATAAGAAAAGTGCCTAACAAATGGCAGCTTAATTATTAGTGCTTGCAGTCGTGTGATTAATTGCTACTCTGTGATGGTATGTGCCATGGAAAACATGTTCTCCAGGACCCCCATATAACACTAACCATTACAAACTATTGCAGAAAGAACACTGGATAACAAGATACCTGTGTTATTGTCTTGACTTTGATATCAACTTGACCTGTGATTTGGGGCACATCTCTGTAACTTCTCTCAATCTTTGTTTCTCCTAATTAAAACACAGGGTAAGCCTACATATCCTTTAAGTGCCTTTCTAGAGGTAAAATTATATCATTACCTAATTTTGTCTGCATTCCCAGTCTCTGAATGAGATATAGATGGCTTACATCTTTATTGTGAGGTAGGTGAAGAGGTTGCTCTTGGGCTGACACAGTGCTGTAGCCACTAATAGAAGATTCTTACCTTTGCTGTTTCCTACACATTTTCCGTTGACCTGTAACAGAATCAATCAAAAAAAATTACTGTATGACAATTGTGATGAGGTAAGAAGATGGGTCTTGGGAGAGATCCAAATTTGAGAAGGCAAACATACATATAAGAAGAAAACTACTTTCATTCAATCCTAAGCATAATTTATGTCAAATATCAAGTGCTAAATTCTTGCTTAGTATATAAATAAAAGAAAAGGAGACTGAACATTAAATGTTTCAAAAATGGCTAAGACTCCAAAAACAAGGAGAAAGTGTCAATACTTCCTGTCTCTGTCCTGTACTGTATTTCATTTAGACATGTTACTCTTATTTTATAGCCTCAGTCATTGTGAGTGTTTATGCATCCATGCCTCATATAAATTTATGTATATAATACACAAAGTAAAATACAACAAGAAAGAAAGAATGAAAAACACAAGTAGGAGAAAGTCACTTTTTCCTACAACCTTTTAAAATCTTTAAACTTGTGTTTGAACTTTTAACCAGTTGATGAGTTTAGACATTTCTCTCTCAGAAATGCTAACCCTCTGAGTCTCTGATGCTACCCACGGGAAGAAGAAACTGAATAGTTCAAGATCAGGTTTTGGGGACTATTCGGGCTCACAACATACCAGCCTGACACAAACCTGTTAGAATCTCACATCACTTTTATAATTCCATATTTGACTCCTCTTCAACTGCTGCTAAGGAGGTATCGTGGTTCAAGGAGACCGTTCTGCTTGTTTCTTTCATTCATTTAATACGTTATTGAAAGTTTGCTGGTTTCTAGGCCCTGTGACAGCTCTTTGTGATTCAACAGTGAACAAGATACCGCCTACGCTCAGACCTTACTTACAGACAACACGCCTTTGTGTAGGCTCCAAGGAACACAGGAAGATAAGCTGGGATCCTCTAGACTCTTATGAAGTGAAGAAAATGTTCAACCCAGTCTCTTCCACAATCCAAAAATAAGTTTGAAAATGCAATTTCAGCTGCTGTCCATCAAACTGCTACTTGTGGCAGAACTTGGAATGTGAATATGGACGTGGGAAATACCTAGGTAGACGCAAGGGATGATAAATGCCTAGAAGTTGTTAACCATATATGCTGCAATTTTCTACATATTAGTGTTGCCCGACAGCCTCTGCAATGGGCTTAAGTGCTTTCTGAAAACAGTTGTTTCAGTTCTCCTAGCCTATAAAAGTGAAATACTAAAATTCTCCCAAATTAACTATATCTTAGAAGGTTTTTTTTTTTTTTCAAGAACATGGATTTTAGCATTCCCTTGTTGAAGACACTTGTGTGGATCTTACCGTATGAGATTCACACTCTAACAGGAAAACTGAGATTCTTCGTCATCTTGCTCCTGTTTTCCTTCTAATCCCTCCCCTGTCCTACACCATCTTTCAGCCATAACAATGTCTTCCCTTTTCCCTGGACACACATGCCTTTTCACACAACAGGGCTTTTACATATGCTGCCCTATTTGTCAGAAATGCTCCGTCATTTTTTTTGTACTTGGCAAATTCCTACTCACTTTTCTAAACCTCTACAGATTATCCTGTTCTCTCCTCTGTGCCCTCACATACTTGCTAAGACCACTGACTAGAGTCCTGCCCAATTCATATAGTGAGGCATTGCCTGTTAACCTAACCGGACTTGGGTCTTCAGAGGCAGAGTGTTTTATTCGCTTTTGCATCCACAGCATATCTGGTCAAATCAAATGGATTGAAAGATTCAGGGTCTCTCTAAACTTCAAAAAGCAAATGTGATTCCAACAACAGGAGATTTTAAAAGGGAGAATGACTCGGGAAGGATGGGGTCTCTCATGACAAAACTGTGAAGATTTATTAACACATGACCTTACTAAGGAAAAATGATCTGTTTGAAGAGGCTTACGTAGTTGCCCAGGCTGTTCTCTAACGAGTTAAGATATCAATGACTATGTATATAAAAAGGAAAAATAGGGCTTCCCTGGTGGTGCGGTGCTTGAGAGTCCGCCTGCTGATGCAGGGGACACAGGTTCGTGCCCCGGTCCGGGAAGATCCCACATGCCACGGAGCGGCTGGGCCCGTGAGCCATGGCCACTGAGCCTGCGCGTCCAGAGCCTGTGCTCCGCAATGGGAGAGGCCATAACAGTGAGAGGCCCACGTGCCGCAAAAGAAAAAAAAAAAAAGAAAAGAAAATTATGCCAGTAAGGGTTCAGTTACAAGAAATGGAACCACTCCAATTATTTTAAGCATAAAAAAATAGAGTGTTGAGTACTGATAAAATATTTGAAAATGATGCAATAGTGGAATCTTGAGTGTTCATCCAGGAAAATATATATATATTTATATTATAAGTATAATATATATATAATTTATATTACATATTGTTTTATATAATATATTATTTTTATATAGTAGTATATTATATTTATATAATATTATTTATATTATCTCTCTCTCTCTCTCTCCTGACTTGACTTTCCAAAACATCCAGAAGTATAGCTTCCACCTAACTTCCACCTACCAGACCTCATTAAGTTTATCTAACTGAAGGAATTTAATTCACTTGCAGAACCCCTATCGATGAGAATGGCTGGGAAATGCAGCTTTTAGATTTCAAGTCTTTGCAAAGGAACTCACTAAAAGAAGGCCAGTCCTGTGGTCCTCCACATCTATACATGCTCTCCCATGGACATTTGCGCTTTCAAACAGCATCATCCTACTTATACTCCCTTAGAAGGGAAACCCATAGTCCTGTCAATCACTGGACACATCTCTGGATGACGTCCTTTCCTTTTCCAGGTCAGTCATAATCCCATTTTACTAGCCTGTAACCTAAGGAATTAAATGGCTAACCCCCATCAAAAGTTCTTTTTTTTTTCTTTTTTTTTTTTTTGTGGTACGTGGGCCACATATAAGTGCACCCTCACAGTTCAAAGGTCAACTGTAGTTTGCATACAAGCCCTACAGGTGCTAGTGCTTCTTTCACCCCTGGGTTCCCAGAATCCAATGATCCAGATATGGAGAGACGGAATTATTTCTTCATTGGTCTTTCAATGCATACATTATCCTACGGGGCAACATCTCACACTTACAAGATCTTTTTCCCAAATTGATGCTGTAACTGGATTGTCAGTGAGCCAGTTCATCTAATAATTGAGCACATAACATGAGTGAATGCCACAGTATGAGTCTATTGCCTTGTTTATTTTGTCACTAAAAAAAAAAAGGAGGCAGGGGGGAATGATCGGGAATAATGTTGTTTGGGGTACTATGAAAGAGAATAAGGCATCAGTAAGTTTACACCGCTGGTCCTGGAAGAGACGTAGCAGGCATGGAAGTCAAATCCATATTCAAAGTGAGTCTGTGGCTCAGCAGACAGGAACCGCAGCCCCCTGTAATGGAGACGGGCCCATGGAGTGAACCTGTCACCAGGCAGCTGGTGTCCCCCAAGGGGACAGAGCATGTCAGGGGCTCAGAGTCTGACTCTGCTTTGGCCAAGTGCGCCTCAGCAGTTTTAGTGGTCAGGTCAGCTTCGCTGAATGTTAACTCCATATCATTGAGGGCTATGTTTCAGCTTATAAACTTGAGACCTTCTTTTGGTTATCTGTTATTTATTTCTAAAAAAATTGCATTGGGGTCAGAGAATGTATGGTACCAGTTACTTTATTTGGTATTTGTTCGTTAACACTTGCTTTCTGACTCTGCCACAATTTTTATAAATGCTTTAGGTTGCACTTGAGAAGGGTTTGTTTTATGTATATATAATGTGTGTATACAAATATATATGTATATATACACACATATTTTTAAACCAGGTTATATATACACGGTGTTTTTAACTTTTAAAAAATTTTAAAAAAATAGTCAATACATTACGAACATTTGCCTTTAAAAACTTCAAGGCATGTTACTAAAAAAGAAACCTTTTTAAACTTTAACCCAGAACTTGTCCACAAAAGTTTTCAGAAGTCTTGGAATCCTCTTTGAGACTTGTTGTTCTTGGGACTCATGGATATCAGACACTGAAAGAAGTCTACGTGTGGATGTGAATGTGTACAATGTGGTCACTGTCCCATACTGTTTGTGTTTGTTTTCTCTGCCTCTTTGCCCAGATAGTTTGGCAGAGAAATCTTTAAAGCATCCGTGCAAACTGGGAAGATAGGGATCTGCTCTACACCAGGCATGGGGGAGGAGGTTAAACAACAACAGAGAATAAAGATAAGGCGCTGGCTTTTGAAGGAGGGCAAAGGGGCTGAGCTCCCCTGAATCTAAAGAAAACTATGGGGAGACCATTTACAGACCATTGACAGAATGAGACAGACCCCAGGACTCACTCCTTTCAGGCTCTTTCTTGTCTCTGCCAGAGTCACTAAGAGAGAGAAACACATTCCAGGGCTGCCGGGGAGTCGGCACAGGTTAACCATTGATTAACACCCTTGCTAGGAACCAAGTCACGAAATCCTGCAACACTCTACCCAGATCGCATAAAAATGAGCCCTGCTGACCAGCTTGAGAAACGCCCCCTTTAAATTTCCTGGAAGTCCAATGTTTGGTGTGATGTAGAGATCAGTGAGGCACCACCCCCTGCCACATGGCCTTAGAGGGCCCTTGGTCTGACGGAAGGTCGATCTTCCCAAGGCTTCACTAAACATTTCACAGTGATATTCTCGACGTCATCTCTACGCCAGCTTTCCTGACAGTGCTCTGGCTTAGATACTTACTCAGAGGCCATTTTTAATTTTAGCATCTGGAGGGCTGGGAGCCTTCCAAACTAGCAAGTCACGCTGTAGTTTTGAGAGTCTTTGCTTATTCTTGTCCTCACGCATGTTTTTAATAGGCAAAGGGAGCAATCAGGTAACACTTGACACACCCTGGTCGGAAACCCCCTGGGATAAATCACCTGGTGAATTAGGTATATTTTCTACCTTCCATATACCTACAGGGGATAGTGTCACCCTTTGTATCTCTAAAATAACAAGCCCACACCTTGTCATTTCAGATCATATCTCCATTCATTGAATACAAGAGAGATTTTTGTCTCTAAAACCCCACATTAAGTTTCCAGGATTATCTCCTCAGCAGGTACCTCAGTCCTCAATTAACCCTGTCACTTTCAGCCAATGGCCATATAAGATGAGGAAATGGGGATGGGGAGGGAGGAGACGGGGGCGGCACACCAGGTAGGTGGATGATAAAGGGAGAAAAAAAAATCATGAAAAAACACGTTATGCCTGGCATAATGTTTACAAGGGCCAGTGGAGAATCTAGACTACATGCATGATTTGCAGCATTCAGATCCTGCTTTATGTCTCAGCTCCATCCAGATCTGGCATTATGTCACCGTACGACTTGCAGCACATCTGTTGACCTGAGTCTCAAGTTTCTCTTCTGAGAAATGAGGATCGATCATGTCCCTTTGGTTCTAAAATTCTGAGTTTGTGCTGCCTTTGGAAAACGTGTGCAAAGAATAAATACGGCATTCCTCATTACCCTCAAGATCCAGGATAATCGATCACCTGTCAGAAAACCCGTCCTCAGGGCCCCTTCCAGCCCGAGATGTGGACAGCATAAACTTGCTCTCTGTATCATATCAGGGAGACTTGACCGGCCAGCGCTGTCAGTTTTTGCCCTATTTGTTTAGCTTTTCCATCAGTACAGTTGCTGAAATTGACCCTTGTTGACTTCTTTCCTTGTTACCAGAATCTCATCTGCTTCCTTATTGTCCCCCTCTAATTGGTAATTCACTTTGCCCTCCATATCCTTGGGTTCCACATCTGTAGGATTCAAACAACCACAGATTGAAACTATTCCAAACAATTTCCAGAAGGTTCCAAAATGCAAAACTTGACTTTGCTGCCCAGCAACTGTTTACATAGCATTTACATTATATTAGGTATTACATCATCTAGAGATGATTTAACTTATACAGGAGAATGTGTGTAGGTTATATGCAAATACTACGCCATTGTATGTAAGGGACTTGAGCATCTTCCGATTTTGGTATCCATGGGGGTCCTGGAACCAATCCCCTGCAGATACTGAAGGACTATAGGTCGCTTAGTATTGATCTAGATTGTTTAGTACTGGACACGAGTCCAATACTAAGACAAAAGGGAGTTCAGTTCCACCCCATGTGTCACATTTCCTCAAGCCTAATATCATCGAATATTTTCTAAAGAAGCAACATTTAAAAATGGGTGTATTTAAGGCCGTAATTTCATCTATGTGGAGAAAGAAACATTGAAAATGCTGTAAACCAGTGAAAACTGTCCTGGAAAACTATAACAAAAGAATGTCCTCGCAATGAATTGCAGTGTCTCAGAGATGGAAAAGAGAAAATACACATTAAAGTAAGTTACCTTCTATAGAAACCTCTTATTATTAAATATCCTTGCCAGGGATTGTCTCTGAACTTCTAAAAGCATTTCTTAAGTCTCGTTTGATTGGCATTTATAGCAAATTTATTTATTCTGTTAGCTTTATCCTGAAGTAGCATATTTATCCAAATATATTGTAAGTTTCTTAAGGACAGAAGTTTACTTTAGGTGCTCAATCCACACGTGTTCCTTCAATGACTATTAGTAGTTATAGTTCATGAATTATTATACGATGTGTAGGGAAGAAGTAAAAAAAAATAAATTTCCAGGTTTCTAATTTCAAGAATATTACAGACAATTGAGGGAGGAGGTCATGTTTATGTATGAAATGAGAAGTAATGTAATTTCCTCCATTGAACTTGGGTCCTGGGGAAGTGTTGGCCTCTTGGTCGGTGGTTCCATCATCTGTAAATATGAGCACACATCACCTGCCACGGCTATGAGGATGACATAAAAATAAAATACATCTTGTGCACCTAGAATGTGTTTAGCTGTCAACAGTCATGGGGTTCCATCTTGTCTTCACTGAAAACGTGAGAATTTCTGTTTAACAAGCGGTTACATAGCATACAACATACTCTGTGCCAGTCAGTGTTATGAAAGCTTCCTAAATATCTGCTCACACAATCCTCACAACTACCCCATGAAGAAAGCATAATCACCAACCCATTTTACAGATGAGGACGTGGAGGCCCAGCCACATTAAGAGCAAGTTGCAGAGTGGGCACTTGACACCAGTCAACCTGGCTTCAGATCCTGTGTTCTTAACCCCTCAGGTGTGCTACTTTGGTTTACAAAGCCGGGCATTTATGAGAGCACAGTCTCTCAGTGCAGACAGACTTCTAATTGTAGGTAAAAATTGAAAATTGATGCTTTCATTTTTAAGTTATGACACAATTGAACATTTCTGACATTTACTTTTCATGGCACTTCTTTTGAAAATCTCTGAAGTTCCTTTTCCATTTAATCATCATTATAGATTTGTTGTACACATGTATTCTCCATTTATTAAAAGTAATAAATTTTGGCAGTCATAATTTGCAAATGTGTATTTCCATTCAGTCATTCAACAAATACCTACCAAAAGCTAATTATGTGCAAAGAATTGTGCTGAGCATTCAAGACATAAAGAAGCAGGATCTTTTGCCCTCTGAAGGATTAAAGTCTACGTAAAGACCCTGATATTTAGACAAATACACAGGTTAAAGGGACTATCAATTTGATCCTTTGAATCTTCTTTTCTTCACTTACTAGCTGTGAGACATTGACAGAACACTTAACATCTATTTCCTTCAGTTTCCTTATTTATAAAATTAAGGGGACAATGCTATCTACCTCATGGGGTCATGTAGAGAACTCAGTGAGTAATCCATGGAAAGTGCCTAGCAAAAAGTAAATGGTGATAAATGTGACCTATGGATTTGGGAGGCAATGTTTACAGGTAAACATAAGACACAAGTAAACAATAAAGGGCTATAAATAAAGGTACAAATAAGCATACAAGAATAAACAAATAGATTTATTATGATTACTCACACCAGAGGAGGTTTAATGAAGCATCTGCCATGAGGCTTGTAGGTTGAGTAAGCTTTTATCCACCAGAAATTCATGTGAGGAGAGGACTTCTAGGCTGAAAAAGAAGAACAGGATGAGAAATCGTAACTCCAGTAAGTTATCTGAAACATGGGCCATTTAAAAGGGAAGGAAGACAGGGCAAAACATCAGATGAATTGTGATATTAGATTGAGAAATTGAAAATATATATACATTTCCTATTTATATTTATTCTTATATTTGCTTTTATTCTGCAAACTGAAATATTAACCTCTGAGAAATAAAGATTTTTCTGTTGGTGATTCTGTTCATATGAGTTCAAAACTGGCACATTCTTTAATGATCTTGTATACTGCTAATTGTTTATTTGAAGAGAATAAGAGTGATAGAAGTATAATTTCATGAAGATCAATACCTGAAGTCATTAGACAGATTATTAAAATGTGTCACTAGCTGTGAGAACAGTCAGACAGACAGTAGCAATGTCACTGCATGGATATACCTCCCACCTGTCCTCAGGAAGGTGGCAGGTAATGAACTTGCGGACTCTTCAACAGCTACCTCTATGTCAAGGTGATAATTTCTCATGGAATTTGGTTGAGTTTGTGACTACTTTTGATAGTAAAAGTAACCATATCTTTTGAGCCCCTTACCATATTGAATATTAGCATTTTATTTTTAATTTCATTAAAGTAAGTGATTTATTCAAGGTCACACAGCTAGTAAGTGATAGAACTGGAACCCTCATTTTAATTTCTTTTCCACCACACAATGCTTGAGCATGTGTATGTGTGAACATACACACACACACACACACACACACACACACCATGATTGATTAAGAATGAATCAACCAATACAATAAACAAAGCTTTGAAAGTCAGTAACCCCAGAGGGTAACATACTAATAATACCATCAACTCTTATCCCAGAACATGAGGCAGGGACCATACTAATTCCCACTTCCTTGATCCTGTCTATGCCCCACCATCAATTGTTTAATCTAGAAACTGACTTGGTTTTAGCCCAATTGTAGCCCATAATATTGCCTGCAATAGAGTGAGAAACACTTGAATTTTCTAAATTTCTTCAGAACATAACTCTGAAACATAAGAAAATTGCAGTGATGACTTAGAAGAATCACAGGTTATAATGTGCTCAACTTGGTCAATCAATTTTATCAGCTTTGTCGAAGTATGGTTGACCTACAGTGAAAATGGCCAATTATAAATGCACAATCTGATGAATTTTCCAAATGTGTAGTCATTTAACCACCATCACAATCATGATATTGAACATTTCTATCACCTCAAAAAGCTCCTTCGTGCCCTTTTGCAACCAATCCCCACCCCTGGGAATTACTGTTCGGCTTTCCGTCACTAGAGTTTTGCTTCTTCTAGAAGGACATATAATTGAAATCACAGAGTAAGCCTTTTGTGTCTGATCAATCAGTAACATTTGAATATTTATTAAATTTAGGACCCAGGCAAATGCAAGTTCTTGGGGGCTTATTTAATAGAATGGATAACCTTACTAGCACCAAGAAGCAGTTCACCTAGAGATTATGTCTTTTTTGTGCGTGCATTTTCAATCCTCTGTGTGAAATACAACCTTGCTTCAAACAGTAATTTTCTGCAGCTCTGGAAGTCCGTGAGATGAAGGGAAACTAACTGTGATTGGAACACACTGTTGGTATTGGCAAAATCTCATTTAAGCCTTAAAAGATCACACAAACATTTATTCTACATGTTAATGCAAAGGAAGCCAAAGGTGGTTTTGTGGACAAATAACAAAAGCAATTTGCTCTTGTTTGAGAAATTATGGGAGAATAATATTACATAAATATCTGTAGGGCTGTTCCAATCTTCTTACATACTGAGATGTCATCAATTATTGTTTAAAATTTGGTTCTTTGTTTTCCCCACTATTTGGTTTCATTTGCTGTCTGTGTTTCATTTGTGATTCTTATTCTTTATTCATAATTGAACCAACGTCTATTTTATGACATACTGCCTCGGGCTGTGATCATAACCATTAGGACAGTCTTTCTGGCAAGGTGAGCAACACCAGAAGGGGTCATCTGAGGAAAGAGATGAAGAGGGAACACATTCAAATAAAGGGTGGATTTTAGCTGTGCCTAAATCCATCCCCCGCCTCAATTAAGGACAAACCAGAATCTCTCTATCCACTTCCCCCTCACCACAAGACCTGCATTGCTGAGCCCAAAGTAGGTTATCCTTCTCTCAGACCCCGGGAATTTAGGGGAAAGGAGCCTGATGGTGTTAAATCACAACCTCAGGATTTATCAATCCAATCAGCAGACAAATGAGAGTCATAAAATGAAGCTGATCCTCTGTAGCTCTGACTGAAGGCCCCTCTGGTGTTCAAGACCTTGACTTTCTCATGTTTATGTTTCTCACATATTTCTTAAGTTTATTTATGCACTGTACTAATACCTGGGAAGTCAAAACAACTACAGAACATCATCCTTACCCTGGTGGGCCTCACAGAAAGAAGAGAAACATAAATGAGTACCTCAGCTGTTAGATGACCAGGACTACAATAGAGACACTTGTGTGCGTATGAATAGGAAGGGCCGGCTACTTGTGGACTCTGGGCAGATCAAAGAATGATCCAGAAGAGACGAGACATTTCAACTGAGACCTAGAGAAAAGACATGGCAGGAAGGAGCGCAGAAACATGAAAGCTTAGGGAAACTAGTGAGTAATTCACTTCACCATTTTGATACTCCTAAAACATGAAGAAGCTAAGTGTTCATTATATTCCCAAGCTAAAAGATGTGAGGTGATTAAAAGTGATTACAGCACGTGCATCTGAAAAAGGAAACAAATTCTTAACCTGTTTAGCGTTATTATTCTTTCCTTAACTATCTCCAGTTAAATGTGCTTTTCCATTCTATGAAACCGGAAGCTTATGAAATTAATCAGCACATGTGGTGAGGCAGCAGACATCAAGGCGCTTTCTTCATTCTGTTAGCGCTGGTCCTGCTGCGGGGCGTCGAGTGTGTGCCCCTTTTCTCAACATTCCCTCCAGCTTCATTTTCATGAGCTTTCTCATCCTGCATCCCACAGTTGGCTACTGACATCATTTCCTCTTGCTTTTATTGTCTAATGAGGTCCAGGTCTGACTTTTGAATTCTTTGTTCCGTCTACCCAATGTTAACATGCCGCGGAAGGTAGGGTTCTGATTATGGGCCATTCATGATTAGGATAAAAATTTCCTTGTTACTTTCCCCTATCTTTTAAACACATAACACCATTAAGGTACACTGAACTGTGTCCCACTCCCTTACAGCTCAAACCAGAAGATGATTCACGTGTGTCCCCAGATATTCTTAATTTCAAGGACAAGTTCTTGTTGAAGATAATTCAGAAGAGGGCTAAAGTGAACAGGCAAGCAATTATAGCATCTAAAGTGATAGATAAGACAAAACAAGACTCTTGTTCACAAATCATCATCACAGTGCCCAGAGATTTACGGAGTATGACTAGCATCTCTGCATTATGGCAAAGATATGGATATACAACAAGACTCTTGAATTTGAAAAAGGTACAACCACAGTTAGAAAAAAGACATTAAAATATAAGCCCTAATCATGAAGTATGTAAACAGTTGACTTTAATAGTAATGATACGATTAGTCACTTAATGAATTTTAAAAATAAAAATTATTGAGGTCCTCTGTAAAAAAGAAAAGAATTCCTTCAGGCTGACATGGAATGCACAAAATTGCTACTCCCTTCCCTAAAACCTAGATTATCAAACACACAGTTTGCTTGTGCCTTGGAGTCACTGTCATTTGAGGTTGCCCTTAGCAAGTGTTCTTTTCTCCAACCATGATTGGGTCGAGTATGAGGGGAAACTAACACTGGTTGAGACCATTCTTCAAGCCTGGCATTGTGTTAATAGTAACCCAGTCATCCCTGAAATTCAGGTTAAATCGACTTAAAACCCATTTCAAATTCCTAAGGAGTTTTACCTGCGATTCCACTGATATTTGACGAGATTGGAGAGGTAGAAGAGGAGTGACTTACAGCTTCATAAGCCTTCTCATTGCAAGCCCTTGTGATAGCCTTGGCAACTGGGCTCTCCTTTGGTCCAGTGTGGAGTTCAGTCTGTTTGTCCTGGACAGTGTGCTCTCCCATAAGGATGAGTCTCCATTAGAAAAATCTATTTCTTTCTTAAGGTCCTATATTCTGGTGTCTATCCTTTGCATTATAAGCCTGGAATGGCAGTGTGATGTTCTGTATTCTGTAACAATGCTGGTGATTTGCCACAGTATCTAGCAGACTGTACCTGATGGAGAAATTAACTTGTAGTAGGTCAAGTGACCAATATTTGGAAGTGTTACCACAACAAAGCCCAGTTAAATTCAATGAATGCTCATAAGGTCATCCTCAGATTTCCATCCTCACCTGCAACCATTTTACCTTCCTTCTATCTTGAACAATTAGAGTTCTACATCCATGTGCACGTTATATCCATCTTGCTCATGTGGCATTGTTCCCCGGAAGTCTTCCAAAGTTTCATTCTTTACACAAACTCTCTCATGATACAGATATGGCATCACTTGGTCAGTGATGACTTCCTGAACCTTAGAATGGATTGAGTGCCATTTCACATCACCTGAGCAAGTCACCAACTGAGAAAAAAAATATACAATATTAAAATTATCTCTTTCAGCATCTTTCTCTTCTATCAGGTTATAAGCTCTTTATATTACTTCAGATTTTTGTAATATGTGATTATAATATCTCAAGGGGTAGTCTTTGGGCTACCATACATAGGGATACATTAAAAACCCCAAAGAGTGTGACATTTTGTCTTTTGCTTCTAAATTTGTGTCCCCAATCACCTTGCATAGTTCCAATAGAAAATGGGTGCTTAATATATATTAGTAGACCTGACTTGAATAATGAGCTATGTTATAATAGGGTTGTATTATATCAATAATTAAAGTTTTACTCAAATCCTGTGATAAAGAACAAGGCTTAATTCACCCTAGAAAGGGCACCAAGCCCTTGAAAATGACAAGATTAAAGGCTTATTAATATTGCAGAAAATGTGTAATCATTAACATTTATCTATGATGCCTCCTATTTTTAATGCTATGTCACTTTAGGACTTGACATATTAGCCCTATGAAATTCAATTTTCCACTTTTTTGATGCTTATTTGTCAGGTGACCATTGGAGAAAAATAAGAGCAAATATGGAGCTTTGGGAACATATCATTCCTTCTCTAAAACAGTATAATCCTGTAACAAAAGAACAAGGAATACTACAGAGCATCTATAAATCAAATAAAATGTATGCATATTTGAGGGAAGAAACCTGAGTTAAAGGATACGTAACATACATTTAACAGAAATAGTCAAATAGGGAAATAATCTCTTAAAAAATAGCTAAAATCACATTAATCATGGGTGAAATGATGAATGTGACCATAAAAATAGCAACTGTTAGAAATAGGTTTTATAGGGAATTCCCTGGTGGTCCGGTGGTTAAAACTCCCACGCTTCCACTACAGGGGGCGTGGGTTTGATCCCTGGTCGGGGATCCCACAAGCTGCACGGCCAAAAAAAAAAAGAAATGGGTTTTATATAATGGGAAAAAATCTAAAAAAGAATATATATATATATACATATATATATATGTAATGTATAACAGAATCACTTTGCTATACTCCTGAAACTAACACAACATTGTAAATAAACTATATTTCAATAAAAAGTTTAAGAAAAAGAAACAGGTTTGAAACCAAGTCACCAAGATGACAACACATGTTATTTCCCTGCTGTCTGTTGTTTCCACACAGCAGGATACTACCTGCTCTCTTGTGAGTGAAATGTAATTTATAGAACTCAAAATTCCTTTGCAGAGACTACACTATGAGGATATAGTTCTATCAAGAGTAGGTGATAAGTAGATGATTAATCAGGCACAGGATTGTTTTCACTACTGGTGTCTCTCACTCTGCAATTCCTGCTCAGTTTGCTCTTCAAGGAGACATATTTCCCAAAAGCTGCCGATAGACAGGCCCACACTCAGATGCACACTTTACATTCGGTCTCCCATAAGCTTGTTGAGGAAAATGCTTCCTGCTCAAAGGGAAAATATAGTATTGAGCATATACTTTTATTAAAATCCCTCATCTGTTTGATATCTCATCCACAAAGGCACTCATTACATTGCAAGGCAAAAAATACATGGTGTTTGGGTAAGGATTTGTTCAGGTCTTGGTCTTCAGAAATTATTTAACCTTTTACATGAAGCTTTCAGTGGAATCTTTCACTAATACAGAGCATTCTTGGACAGTGGCCTGTGTAATTTCATTATACAATTAATATTTGTAATTTCTAGCTCAGGAAAGTAAACATTCTCAAATATCTACAATACTGCATCAAGGTGGGTTCAGTTTTTGACATCTGTACATATTACAGTGGGTTGGTTAGAAATATCACCATAATCAAGAGAAAGGAGCAGTGCCCAGCAGGCTGGCTGGCAGTTGGTAATTTAGTAAAAGCCATTACCATGATCTCTCAGACTTTTCTCTGTGTGGCTCTGAGTTACATGCTCTAGATCTGTCTTCCCAGACAAATTCCTTTATAAGGCTTTAGTAATAGCCCCACAGACAGGCCCCCATACAGTAAAAGAGAAGCAGCATTAAAATAACCAAATTAACCAGGTAGATAGAACACTGTAGAAAATCTGTGGAATAAGCATATATGTGAATAAACATAAACTAATCGAAACACTAAATAAATATAAATAAACAATTCATACATGTGCAGTGATCTAAATCATAAAATTAAAATATAAGAGTAGTATTTAAATTACATAAATAATTTAGATGAATTCTTGCTAATTTAATATCACTCTAACATTTCAATAGAGCAAGTAACCTAAAAATAACTACCCGTTGATGCTTTTGTGACAAGTTTTCACATGACACGACTCCATTCTTCTTTTAGGTGCTCTATTATTGAAGTATTATGCTAATTCAAAGGGAACTTCCCTTGGTTTCCTAATAATTTATGAAGTTTTACTGTCCAAATAGAATGGTTGCTAGTGAGTGGGGTTATTAAGAGAACACAATTTAGAATCAGAAGACCTGGATGAGAGTACATCCTCTGCCACTGTGTGAGTCTTGGAATACATATTCATATTCTCTGAGCCTCTCTTTCCTCATCTGTTAAATGGACCCAATAATAAGATTTGTAGGGCTGTTGAAAAGATTAGATGATATTTCTGTGTAAAACTTCACAGGACAGAAATGACTGTTGTTACTATAGACCATTTTTAAAATCCAACTGTTAAAATAAAAGGTAATTATATTGTTAGTTTTATACGCTGAAGTGGCTCTGAGGACTTTTGCCTAATTGCTATGAAAGAAAGAAAGAAAGAAAGAAAGAAAGAAAGAAAGAAAGAAAGAAAGAAAGAAAGAAAGAAAGAAAAGGAAGGAAAGAAGGAAGGAAGGAAGGAAGAAAAAGAAAGAAAGAAAGAAAGAAAGAAAGAAAAAATGAAAGAAAGGAAGGAAGGAAGGAAGGAAGAAAAAAGAAGGAAAGAAGGAAAGAAAGAAAAAGAAAGAAAGGAAAGAAGGGAGGGAGGGAGGAAAAGAATGATCACATTGCCCGTAATCAAACAAAACTGCTGGGCAGGGGCCGCTCTACCCCCCACCACAGTGCCCCCTGCTGTTCCTTTCCGGGGACGGCAGCTCTGCCTGTCCACCCCCGCCGCACACCCTGTCCAGTCCAGCTCTACCGCACCCTCCTTCCTCACACACTCAGCTAGGGCTTCCCCTTTTTCCGAATCTATAATGAAATTCCTGACCCTACTAACTTAATACTTCTAGATATGATCCTGAAACAGGGAAAAGTGAATAAGCAGAGAGAAGGACTTCAGAAATTTCAACACAAAAGAAGCAATAAAACAAGACGCTTAAGGAGTGTAAAGGAATCAAGAATTGCTTGATGAGCAGAAAATCATTGTGGGTTCTATACATACTTATTAAAGGTGTAGGTGTGTACTCACACCAAGAGTATACATACAACACACGTACACCATATGTATACACAATAGTTTCTGCTGGGTAAACACCCCACTAAAATGAGAAGTGTACGAATCTTTTTGAATAAGAGAATGATTTATAAATTCCCTTTGACCTCAGAAATTTAATAATCTGTCCAAAGATATCAATAGTCCATTATATCAGAGGTTTTAAAGCTTCTTGAAGATGAAGTCAGAAAGAACTAAGCAGTATTCAAAATGTCATTCTGACAATTTTTGCAGAATAAAGTATATTATGGGAAAAGTACACCAGTTATTAAAAGGAAATTCTGAGCTAATGGCATTTTTTTTTGGAAGAAGTGATTGCTGCCCAAAAAAGAACTAAGGTTCTTTTGTTTTCTTTTAGAATAATCTTACCTCATGTATATTTTCCTAAATGTCTTTTTATTCCGAAGACATTAATCTAATTTTATCTGAGAAAGTTTCCTTTAATACCTGGAGTTAGTTAAGAAATTAAAAATAATTATCACAGATTCCATCTTGAAAAGTGTGGAGAAGTTGCTGGTCAGAATTGTACTTGATTTTTCCAATGGTATGGGAATAAATGAGTGCAAATAAGATAACTCAGTTATGAAAATAAGGCCTGGCCTATCTAGCCAAAACCTAAAATAAAATAAATTGGATTGGGCTCACATGAGTGAGTACAGTGAAAATCATGCTGCAGACCTAGAGGAGGTGTGGCCACAGGTGAAGGAGGGATACAGGAAGGAAGACCGTGAGATCTTAGAACAATTTTCCCCCCAAAAAAGGCTTCTTGGATCCTCATGTAAACATCATACCAAAACAGATCCCAGAAACATTCCAGTAAGACTCCACTAATCAAAACACTAAGTTATTAAGTAATCCATAAAATACTTTGAGGAAAATATAAGTAAGTCTTTAATAAACCTATTGGAGGATGATCCAATTAACTTCCAAGTAATTCAAAAAGAAATCCCCCCAAATCGATCTATTTGGTGAAACTCGTTGAATTTAAGCTTGGATGTTTCCAGTAGAACACACCAAGCCAACCACAAAGGTGGTTTACAATGAGATTTGTTGGCTTCCCAGCACAGTTACCCATCCTTCTGGGACCACTGGGCCCATGTGGATGGGGCAGGACTGAGCCAAACTCAGTTGTGGCGGTCAGGGGAGAGTCCAATCGCCTTACACCGGTCAATGACGCCCATTCCCTGGTCACAGCAGTTGGCTCAGGGAAAATCCAGAAGCCAAAGGAGAATAATGGGATGTGAGGAGATACTTGCTGAGGTCTTCTGGGAAGGGGACAGTTCCTCTTCTCTCCACAGAAGATATTAGGAGTGATCCTGTCTCTCTTATGAACTATGTAATGTAAGGACTGAGGTCTGGAACTGTTGAGGCTCTTTTGCTGTTACATGAGGTGTGACTGGAGGGGAGAGTGGTGGGAGATGGTGCATCCCTTACAGGCTGAGGATGAAACCAGCACTGAGTGAGGCAGAGGGAAGAATCAGGATGAATCATGGCCCTGGGTATATAGCTTGAGTTATTACATAGAGATTCTTTTCTTGATGCCAGATTTTTAGTTGCAAACCCAGTAAATTAACTTTGTCGTTTAAAACATTTTGAGTTAGGTTTTCTACAAAGTGCCGCACAAAATATTCCAAATGATACATATTTAAGTAGACATTTTCTCAAGGCATTTTTTGGAGTTTCAAGGAGGGTTTTTGAGTCATCCACAGAGAGCCTTAAACATATGAAAACAACAGGAATACAACAGGAAATAATTTCTCACTTTATAAAAAATTCATGATGGGTCTCTAATGAATATAATCCACCCTAGTGCACTTAAGATAGAAACTGACTTATAAATATTTTATGTTCTTATTTTTTTAGGTACAATATTATAATTTTTAATGTGCTTTAAAAAACATTTTTAATAGATCTTTATTGGAGTATAATTGCTTCACAATACTGTGTTAGTTTCTGTTGCACAACAAAAAGAATCAGCCATATGCAGACACACGTCCCCATATTCCCTCCCTCTTGAGCCTCCCTCCCAAAGTAATAGCCTTCATCTCTTAGGATGTTACAGTTTCTAAAGCTGTTTGGTGTGTATTATCTCACTGAATCTAGGAAACCCAAAGAAGCTTATGTTGGCCAAGATCCCAGGAGTGTACTTTTAGGAAGAGTTGACATCCATCTCAATCCTTCTGACACTGATACTGATCCACTTCTCGGTTCTCCATCATCATGCAAGTACCATCCATCCATAATTACCACACCCTATCGATAATTCACTGGTCACCCATCTCTCACAAAACAGACACACAGCATATTCTGTTTGATGGTCACTGGTTCAGTAGCCCTATTGCCAAGTGGGAAGCTTCTGTGCTTATTGGGAGACACACTGCCCACGTGTACTAAGTATACAACTAAGCATACAACATTTGGAAAAATCACTTAAACACTTTGAGCCTCTGCTTTATCACATGAAAGTGGAAATAAGAAGTGTCCACATTACAAACTTTTGAGTACTAAACAAGATAATTCCTTTTATGTTCTTTTATTCTTCCTATGACCTGTCTTACCCTCTTCAATTCTCAGTTCATAAAAATTTGTATATTTCCCTGCTTTTAAAATTGATCATTTTATTACCAAGCTTAAAATCTTTCAATGATTACTTGTTTCTAAAAACTGAAGCCTAAACTCCACATCAGGACTTCCAAGATTACCCCTGACCTGGCCCTGGACCACCTTCTCACTTTCTGTCACTTGGTCACTCCAGGGTCTATGTGCTCCAGAGTCTAGATCCTGCCCTGGATGGCATGAATCCTGAATGTCTCCTTCTGTGTCACCAAACTTTAATCAGGCTTCTTCCTACTCTAGACCCTGACCTCCCTTTTCTTAGAGCATTTACTTTAGAAAACTTGTAAATATTTTCTCTGCCTCTTTGTGATGAATGCAAATCTTTTTTAGAGACTCTTGCAAGTTTTACAGCCCAGGACTGTTTTCGTCAAGGGCTTGGAGCCATCTCTTTGGAGTGTAAACATCCAGGAAAATAGCACCCCATTTTCCAGTTTCTGTTGGAGGGTTGGAGCTAATTAGTGGGATTTGCTCCAAGTTGGAAAACTACCTCCTGTCACAAGGGTACAAGGAGGTTTGCTTTTTCTTTGGGTGAAGCTGATGAATCCTGAATTTGAAAATCCCCCTGCCCTGTTTCAGTGAAATTAAGGTCAGACTGAGTTCCGGCCTCTCTCCCCTATTACAATAGCCTGGGATAAAGTCGTGCTTCCCTGTCTACATTTGTCTGGTGCACTTTTTGCTTTGCCCATCCCCAGATGGAGCATGTGGTATGTTCACGCCTACCTTAGCCCATGTTCTCTCAACTTGGAACTGCTTTCTCTCTCCTACCCACAGCTCTTCTGGCATTCCTATGCCAAAGGATTTACCACACAGTTCACTGTGCTTGCTTCAGCACACTACCCACTTGGAATAGGAGCCTCTTGGGGACAGAAACTGTTTCATTCAAATTTTTGTTCTTACAGGTTAACCCAGTGTTAAATGCTCAGCAGACCCTCTGCAAATGCTTGGGGCCTATCAAGCAGAATAAACAACTTCTCATCCCAGCAAACTGACTTTCAGCCTCTTATTTTATTGAGCCTGAACAAGTAAATTCAAGTGAAAAAGGAAGTTGGAATTCAAAAGGAAATCCCACAGATAAACCAGGAACAAAATACTTGTATTGCTGGTCAGCAAAGATGTTGAGAAAACTAAAACTGTATGGTCCTTTTGTGCAGGAAATAAACTACCCTGGTCATGGGAAGTGGTGGTAAAAGCAAAGGCAGTTACTTCTCATGCTTCAAAAGTGTAGTTCCTTCCAAATAAAATGGAAATATCTCTTTAATATTTCCATATAGGTTAAGACTTCAGCACTTTTCCTAAGTATATTTTAGACATTAATAAAGCAGATGTTGAAACAAGATTTTGGGTTGTGTGTAGGCAAAATCCCATCTTAGTTTGGTGACCACACCTAGCCTGGGGAACATAGATGCTCAAAGAAAAACAGAAGTGGAGTATACACACATTAAGCCAGAGTTATCAACACTTCATTTACCTGTGCCCTAAAATATCTCAAAACTGAATAAATATGGATGAACATTAATTTTCTAGACAAACCACCTGTAATTTTTAGCAAAAGTGTTTTCGGATCAGCCAAAACAGAATTTTTCTCCTCCAATTGAACATTAAGTACATAGAATATTAACAGCAAAGAAAGTCATATTTTCCCAAGGAAAGGGCAATTCTACTCGTACAGACTTCATCTCAGTTTGAGAATGATGAGATCTTCAGAGGAAATAATTGTGTTCCTGTGGGGTGCTCTGACATCTCAGATTGCTCAGCACCTTGATATTAAATTACTCAGAGGTCCCACTGGTCACTGTTTGTTAATGCACATGGAACCAGCAAGGGAACTGGCAACTGAAAAGTATTTTCCGAGAAAAAGCAAAGATACTCAATTAGAGTTTTAATAAGAAATCCAGGAAAGCTCAACAAGAAAATAGTTAAATTAACTTCAATTTTATTATGTTTAATCTTTTTCCAAGGTAGACAGGAAAGAAGCTTAGATGTAAAATAAATTAATTTTTACTGTTTTAGAGACTTCATATGGATATTAGCCATGACCTTTAGAAGTCACATTGGTTTTATCTATTTTGGAATGACAGTAGCTAAAAGTTAAAAGCTAAAACTAATAGTGGGAAGGATAACTGAACTATATCCAATCACTTAAAATTTTTGACGTGAGGCAGGGACTACTGAGTCTAAGATCACATAACTAGCCTCTTTCATGTTACCTAATTGAGTAGAGAGTAGTCAGTTTTACTTCTCAGTAAACTGTCCCCCACATGGAACACTTTGGGATAAATATTTTGAAATTTTTTCATGGCTATGTGTTCATATGTGTTTTGAAATAGTGCTAACTTTGGCAAGGACCATGTGCATCCCATTTATTGTGCTAAGCATTTGCTAAATTGAATGGTCGATGTTTTGATCTTATATTATTGGACTTTTCTAAGGAATTTGACACTTTAATGTTCTCCTAAAAAATGCTGTCTTCCAAATCCAAATATATATATATATATATATATATATATATATATATATACACACATTTAAATGTGTACTCAATGAACGCAAATGTCTGTTTCTCAATCAGCTCAACTTCCTCTACTACTCAGTTTTCTTCCCTTGCTCTTTTTCTCTTGCCAGGTTGAGTTTGTGGTTCTACATTCCAAGTCTGGGTCATTGTCCAGCCTCCATCTCTTTTCTCTCCCATATCTAAGTTTTCTTGCAGATTTTAGGTTGTACATCTCACAGCTATTCTCATCCCTCCATCCCCATTGTCAAGTGCTGCCTTGGGTCAGGCTCTCATTATATGTTTTTCAAAAGTCCCTCCCTGACATTATTATTTATCATCCATCCATATACAATACTACTACCTGATTAAGCCTAAAATGCTGTGCTGATTGTGTTGCTATTCCATGTAAAACTATTCAATAGCTTCCCATAACTTATACAGTAAAATCTAAGTTCCTTGCAAGATTTTTTTTCCATATTCTTTTTCATTACGGTTTATTACAGGATATTGAATATAGTTCCCTGTACTATACAGTAGGACCTTGTTGTGAGACCTTTAAAGATAGAGTATTGCCCAATTTTTAATATGCATTTACTTTCTCTCTTCTCCACCTGCAATTTATGCAACAGTAATGCTGAGCTACTTATTTTGCAAATTCACTGTTACAGACTTAATATTAGTATACATTTAAAATAAGTATGTTGAAGCCCTTATCCCCAACATGATGGTATTTGGGGTGGGGCCTTTGGAAGGTAATTAGGTTTATGTGAGGCCAGGAGGGTGGAGTCCCCATGATGGGATTAGTGCCCTTATAAGAAAAGGAAGAAGCACCAGAGCTTTCTCTCTCTCTGTGCACATGCACCGAGGAATCTCCAAGTGAACACACAGGCAGGAGGCAGCTGATCAAGCCAGGAAGAAGGTCCTCACTCTGGTCTTGTCAGTTTTATGGACATTACCCACTCTTATAGGTATGTAGTGAGATCACATCATTTTTCATCAAGTGTGATTTTAGCTGTGGATTTGGGGTAACTGTTCTTTGTCATATTGAGGAAGCCCCCTCCATTCCTAATTTGCTGAGAGTTTTTATCATGAATCAGTTTGGGTATTTTTCAAATATTTTTTCCTGCCTGTTCACAGAAAAATTGATAGGATCATAGGACTTTTCTTCCTTAGTCCGCTGATGTGGTGGATTATATTAATTAAACTATAAATTACATGATTAAACTGAATCTTTTCACTAATGACATTATCACATAGCTAAAAAAGTCCAAGATTCTAGTATGAAACAACTAGAATTAATAAGAACTTGGGGAGGTGGCTATATACAATATAACAACAAAAAATCAATTGATTCTATATATTTCATTGATAAGAACCTAGAAAAGGACACAGCAGAAAAAATTGACAATATGGAAAGAATTATAAAAAGTCTTAGGAATAAATTTGATAAGAAAGTTATTAGACCTACATGATAAATATTCTAAACTATTTTTGAAAAGCAAAGAATATTATTTGTTTTAGCTCTTCTGTATATCTTGCTTTTTCAAAGAACTTTAGAATCAGCTTGTCCATTTCTGCAAAAAAGGCAGCTGGAATTTTGATAAGGATTAGATTGAATCTGTTAAGAAGCAGAGAAAAGGAGAAACAAACAATAGAAACAGAACTACAGGTGAGCCAGACACTGGACTTATTAGATAGAGTCCTTGCAATAACTTATTAAATAGAGTGCTTGTCAGGTTCAAGAAGAAAATGACAACATGGAGAATTTCACCAGAGAATTATAGATTTAATGTTGGATATTTAATATAAATAATTGTAGAGCATCTGTGTGAACACTTAGCTTTTGACAAGCAGTTGGAATAGAGAAAGATCCTCCTAATCCAACCTAGAATTAAGTTTTGCAACATGTGCATCTGTGTCTCCCACCTGAATATGATTTTATTTTCTCTCCAGTTTATGGCTGCAAGAGTATACCTCCTGGTTTTGAGGCGGGTTTGGGGCTGCAGATTTTACAGGTCATGGGTGATTTCTGGTTTGTATTTTCCTGAGGATGCAGTCCTTCTGGTATCCCAGCATCCAAGCTAAGAGCATGGGATGTCTGATCGGGTGCCTTGTCCTTGCAGGCCTGAGACTCAGAGTCATGTCTCTAGCTCGTGAAACCTACGAACCTCTGCTTACTCCTCAGCCCCTGAGGAACTGGCTTCCCCAGTCCTAGCTGGTTTGGTAGCCTGAATTTCTCCTGGTGCCGCGAGATAGCCAAGCTCTGCACAGTCGCTGCTCTCTGCTCAGATTTCTCCTTGGTTTCTCAGTTCCTGCCCAACTTAGTTTAAATATCAGCAAACACCTCAGGGGAAATGCAGCAAGGAACGTCAGGCTCGACTTTCTCTTCCCTCTCTGAGCTTGGACCCTCAATTTTGGCTGCCTTGGCTGCTTTCTGATGTCTCTGAACAGATTTTCTTTTGGGGGGTGGGTGTGGGGAGGTAGGTGAGAAGTATTGTTTTGGGTGTTGCTTTTCTAATTTTGGAGGATACAGAAGGCTTGCTTTGCTGGAATCTAGTCCCTCATTAGCTGGAAACACAAGTATCTGCTAGAATATTTTAAAGCAATTCCCAGTTACAGTATCATTTTGTCTGTAAATGCTTCAATATGTATTATTAGCAGATACGATATGTTTAATGAGTTTAACACAAGTCTTTCATAAAAATAACAATAATTAATATAATCTAAATATCAAGTCTATGTTCAAATGTTCAAAAACAATTATATCCTGAATTTGGATGCAAATGAGGCCCAATCTTTGTATTTTGTTGATGTCTCTTTTAGT
Organism: Hyperoodon ampullatus; assembly: GCF_949752795.1. Classification (NCBI taxonomy): domain Eukaryota; kingdom Metazoa; phylum Chordata; class Mammalia; order Artiodactyla; family Ziphiidae; genus Hyperoodon; species Hyperoodon ampullatus. The sequence goes on along the minus strand of NC_136929.1, from coordinate 4,765,987 downwards.
CTATAAAAGTCCCTTATTTTATCTCATGTTCATTTATAATAAAAAAGTAATCATTTTTTCATATAAAATTTCCCATATTCTGAATTTTGCTGATTGCATTCCTGTCACTTAACTTATCCTCCAATCCCTGTATAACTTGTAAATTGAAAGTTAGATACAGAGGTTTGATTATGATCAGGTTTTTAACAAAAATACTTCAGAGTACTCAGATAAGGTTTTACGAACCTACTCTTAATGATATCTTCTATTGATCAGTAGGCCCAGGTGTTACCAGCACAAAACATTTTTAGGTGAAAAAAAGACATTGCCAAAGACATACAGTATATGCCAGTTTTGTAACTCCCCTGTAATCATGGTGGCTCTCTTTAGGTGGTATTATCAGTGGCTTCATTTTGCTTAGTGTGTTTTACTTTTAGTTATAATTGTACTTTTATTCAGTTTTAAGGGACATATAAATTCATCTCAGAATATTCAAACACTGTTAGAGAAACAGTACCTGCCCTAGAAGAACTCACATGAGTAGAAAGAAAAAAAATAAGACACTATTTAACAGGGTAGAGTAAAAGAAACATCCACCGGAAGTCTCACCCTGACCTAAGAAGTGTAAAGCAATGGCTCTCCAAGGGGTGGGGCTACCCTTGCTGAGCACTGTGGATGGAATGTCATGGCCCCCCAAGTGCATATGCTGAGATCCCAGCCCCTAGCGCCATGGTACTAAGAGGTTGTCTTTAGTTAATATCTGGATTCTCCTGAGTCCTGCTCAGCTTCTGACAGCCTTCCTCCAAGAGAACGATCTACCCACTCAGCCTCCTCTTCTAGCCTGGACACAGGCTGTGCTACACATGGACAGATCCCTCACACCTGGGGGTACTTTGATTTCCCTTCCAGCCTGGGAGTGAAAGAGTGTACCTCCTACAGAGCATTCCTGAACATATTCATTTTGTCAATTGTGACTTAGACAACCTGGTTATTGTCTTTGTGGCCATATTTTATAGCTGTTTATTCTCTCTCCCAAATTAGAAAAAAGAATCTCTGCTTGATTTCAGCTCCCTGTTGGCCCAGGGCTGCTAAGTAATCTGGGTAAGAGGTGCTTGGGTCCAGCCAAGATAACACAGGTGCCATACTAGCTGGACTTTGCACCACTCCACCCTCTACGACCAATCACTGATTCCTACTGGAAGCAAAGTACAGTGTGAGGTATTAGCAGCTACATTTGGGAGGACCTTGAAGGTAAACAAAACGTGGCTCCACCTCTGAAAGGAATTTACCACCCCGTTGGAGAAATCACGGTGACACCAGAGTTGACCATGCCAGGAGAAGGCTTCTCATCCCATTGCTTTTGAAACATGAGCCACTATTTACCCCAGCCTCTCTGACAAGCCCCTGCCCCTATTTCTCCAACTTCACCACGCTGCCTCTCCTTTGGTCAATATTGACATTAGTCCAATAACCATTATTGACAGGGGCCTGGGAGATGGCGCTCCTCCAGCTTTGGGGAAACAAGATAAACACACAGAAGTATAAAAGTGAGGGATGTATTCAGAGAATAGCCAGTACCCCATGGTGTGAGTAGGGTTTCAGGGAGAGAGACGTTAGTAGATAGGACAGTAATTAACTAAATAAAAACATTAAATCAAAGGTCATCTGTAAATCTCCTTACTCTTCCTAATGATCACACAAAGGAAAAATTATGGGTAAGTACAAATATTCTGTAAGCTCTGTCCTATTCCCCCACCGAGGGGTTATGTGATCTGGCCACAGCACAGGTGAAGGTGATGGAGACCTCATCCTGGAATTAGATGGACTGGGTGAAGCACAGGACACAGTCAAGACTGCCCCATCCGGATCCAGAGCCTTCTCCATGGCCCCATCTTCCCCTGTGACATTTTCTGTGCCCACACGAATTTCTCTTCTCTCTCCTGCCCTGACGTGTTACCTCTCTTTGCCCTACATCAGCGTGCTCTGATACCTACCATTAACTGCAGGCCTCCTTGAAACCTCATTTTCTCTTCTAGTTTTATTCATTCATTTCTTTATTTCTTACTGAAACACTCCTTAATGACCTGGTAATTTCTCCACCTTTTAACAATTACCTTTAATACTCAGATCTCTTTTCTGAAAACTCATCGTATTTTTCCTAGTCCTTTGAATTCTCATCAGTTATTGCATTTCCCACAATTAGCAGCATGACAGTGGTTCAAAGACTGGCCATTAGAGCCAGATGGCCTGGTTTAAAATTCTACCACCTCCACTTAGCAGCTGTGAAAACTTGGGCCAAGTCCCTGCCTCGGTTTTATGGACTGTAAAATGGATACAGTAATAATACCAACAGAAAGGTTGGTGTGAGTAATACATAAATGACGCGTATAAAGTGCTTAGAACTGTGGGAAGGGTAGATTTAGCTCTCGATATAGTTTAGCTATTTTTATTATGATTGTCTTTAGCATGGTATGTTATCTCCATACTGAAAAGTTATTTTCATTGTTAGCATGTACACGCATGTTACTTTCACGTTAAAGGTCGCGGGGCGGGCTCAGTCACGGTAAAAGAAAGAACAGCATGCTGGTGCTTAGATTGTTTGAGGCGATTCGGCCCTTTTGCAGTATTCTATGCTGCCACCTGCTGTAACTCTCGGGAATTGTTCCCCTCAAGAGGAGGTGAACCTTGCCATGCTGTTTGAAATAATTTCACATTTACACAAAATAAAGTAAAATATATTACTCGAAGCATTCAGTCATCTAATGTTCATCTGAGCAATTGGTCTCACTGGGTGGCTCTGTGAATAATTAAATGTGATCTTAAAACGCTCAGAAAGGCATGTAGTCTGTGAAAAGAAGACACCAATGTGATTATGAGCATCTTCATATTTATGATAACGATGGTAAATGCTCTCTTAGTTATAAGATCCACACTTCAGGGGACATTTTAATGAAAAGTGGAATGTGAGATAAATGTGACATTTAAAAGATTGTATTTTTTAAATTAAGTGAATTTAAATTGATATCATAAAACTGTTTTCCTCTTGTTATTTAGAAATACTTTAGTATAAAATGAGGAAAATGATTAAACAAATAGGAGATACTGAGATAAAACATCAATAATCTCTATTCAGATTGTTAAGGAGAATATAAAATATATTAAAAAATTTTTTCCACTAGTTGCAGCAGTTATCAGATTTTTGTTTCACAGAGTCCAGGGTTCTGTAATATTTTTGTTATGTACTATGGCTAAGCTTTGAGCCAAAATGAGAGACAAATCCATATGCAAGCGCAGAAAATAATATTGGAGAATTTCATAAGTAAAGCTTAGAAAGTATAAGACCTCATGATTTTAAATTTCTTCACACCAAACAGAACCTTAGAACATGTGACATCTCTCATAAGCGCTTGAAGACAACGTAGTCCCTGTCCCTTGAAGCTCACAAATCCCAAGTAGTGGAGGGTTGGGACACATCTCTAAGACTTAGTAATATTAGCAAATTAGCCTATATCCCTTAATAACCACTAAATCATTAAATACTGGATTCTGTCTAGAAGGAGCACAGGTGAGGGCCAAGAACACCGGGTGAGACGATGTGACAGCTCCTCTCCTAGCTTTTCTGCTGAAGAGGTGTGTGCATCTGGGCACACCTCTGCCCCACCCAGTACCCTAACCTATAGCCTGTGGGGTTTGTACCACATGGTGGTTAATATGCTGGGTGTCAAGAACACAAGTGAAAGTCAGATGAAAGCTATGAAACTCTTCCAGGAAAAATTCTCAGGTCCATCCCTCACATACACACACACACACACACACACACCACACACACACACACACACACACACACACCTTGCCAGATCCCTGAATAGATCTTTCTTAGACTGCTTAAGAGTAAAGAATCCATGACTGTATCATACGTAAGGAACTTTCCAGGACTAAAGTCCAAATAGGAAGTGTAGGCATCATGATGGCTAATGTTATGTATCAACTTGACTGGACCACAGGACACTCAGACATTTGGTCACACGTGATTGGGGTGCGTCTGTGAGGGTGTCTCTGGACGAGATTAACATTTGAGTCCGTAGACTAGGAGAAGCAGATGGCCCCTCCCTGATGCGGGTGGTCCTCACTCAACCCATTGAAGGCCTAAATAGAACAAAGAGGCTGAGCGAGAGGGAACTTCACCCTGTCTTCCAGCTGCCACATGGCTCTCCAACTGCTTTAGGGCTCGACTAGGACTGGAACATACGCCATCAGCTCTCCTCGGTCCCCAGCTTCAGAACTGACTTCAGAACTTAGGACTTCTCAGTCTCCGCGGTGGTGTATATAATCTTTATAATAAGTCATATATATATATATATATATATATATATATATATATGTGTGTGTGTGTGTGTGTGTGTGTGTGTGTGTGTGTATTCTGGAGAATCCTGACTCACACAGGTATGTAAGAGGAGAACCCACACTCCTGGAACTGGGAAACTGGAAGACTGAGACAACTTAAATGTTGTGTGTGTTTCCCTCTTCCTTGCCCACCAGGTGCAGTTTTGCAATGGCAAGCACTCATACTGGGAGACCTTTCCTAATACCCACAGGAAGCCTCAGAACGCCTACCTGGGGCATAGCAGGAGCACCTGCACCCAGGCATGAACGGGGCAACACACACGTTTGTCGGGAAGTACGTCTGTCCCACTCACAATTCCAACTTTGTCTGAGTCATAAGTATTCGTTGGTGCTTCTTAGCCTTCACAGCCTCATTGTAAAATACGGGACCCCTATTTATTCCCAACTTCCTGTTAGTTGTTTTTGTTTGTTTGTTTATACAGCAGGTCCTTCTTACTCATCAATTTTATACACATCAGTGTATACATCATGTCAATCCCAATCGCCCAATTCAGCACACCACCATCCCCACCCCCCGCGGTTTTCCCCCCTTGGTGTACATACGTTTGTTCTCTACATCTGTGTCTCTATTTCTGCCCTGCAAACCGGTTCATCTGTACCATTTTTCTAGGTTCCACATATATGCATTAATATACGATATTTGTTTTTCTCTTTCTGACTTACTTCACTCTGTATGACAGTCTCTAGATCCATCCACGTCTCAACAAATGACCCAATTTTGTTCCTTTTTATGGCTGAGTAATATTCCATTGTATATATGTACCACATCTTCTTTATCCATTCATCTGTCGATGGGCACTCAGGTTGCTTCCATGTCCTGGCTATTGTAAATAGTGCTGCAATGAACATTGTGGTACATGACTCTTTTTGAATTATGGTTTTCTCAGGGTATATGTCCAGTAGTGGGATTGCTGGGTCATATGGTAATTCTATTTTTAGTTTTTTAAGGAACCTCCATACTGTTCTCCACAGTGGCTGTATCAGTTTACATTCCCTCATTGTCTTTTTTTAAATAAATTTTTAAAAATTAATTAATTAATTTTTGGCTGTGTTGGGTCTTCATTTCTGTGTGAGGGCTTTCTCTAGTTGCGGCGAGTGGGGGCCACTCTTCATCGCAGTGCGCGGGCCTCTATCGCAGCCTCTCTTGTTGCGGAGCACAGGCTCCAGCTGCGCAGGCTCAGTAGTTGTAGCTCACGGGCCTAGTTGCTCTGTGGCATGTAGGATCTTCCCAGACCAGGGCTCGAACCCGTGTCCCCTGCATTGGCAGGTGGATTTTCAACCACTGCACCACCAGGGAAGCCCTCCCTCATTGTCTTGATCACTGTTTAATCCTCAGCGTCCACACCATGCCTGGTACACTGTTGGTGCCTGATAAATATTTGTTAAAGGATATAAATTACTCGCCTTTAATTAACTCTTGTGAAGAAAAATCTCTTCTTAAAAAATCCTTTCTGTGGTTCACACTGAAACCACCTCTTCCGTGTGTTTTCTTCAAACCATAATATGGCTTGATCAATAGATTCATACTTCAATTTTAACAATTTAATAAATCATATAGATTTCAGTTTTTTTTTCCTCCCTGAGTTTCTTTTCACACACATCACAGCCTTTCTGACACTAGGACCCCATATTTGAACCATTTCTTTGTACTTCTTTGTGAAAATTCTTCCCTGACCTCCCAGACAGGATTAGATGTCTCTCATGTGTTCCTTTGCACCCTTCTCTCTCCATATACCCATTTGATGTCAAGGCCTCATTTTATCTTTCTGTTGAACAAAACCATGGACTCTTTGAGACAAGGACAATGCCTTATTTTTGTAACAGTAATGCCTACCATATAATAGGCCCATAATTTATATCTGCTGAATTATTTAAAGACAAACATACAAATCAATGAATGTCAAAACAGCAAGACCAACAGAATTCATTCTTGACCAGTAGGTGGCAACCATAGAAAAATGTCAAAAGAATGACCCCTGGGATGTGACCAGGAAGCCTTTGGTGTGGGGTCTGAGTTGGGCTACCAGTTTTGCCAGAGGAAGTCACCTTATATATTAAATTTATTAACATAAATTTAGTCACTCTTGTCTAGATGCCTTCCAAATTTCCTGCACCTTTTTCCAGCTCCAGAAATCTGAACTGGGTTAATTATTCCATTTGTAATATATTTTTGTAGGACCTCTTTTCCCAGTAGCCTAACTTGTAAATACTTATTTTCAAAGAACTGATAAAAGTGTTTATATATTTTTCTTATCTAATTAAGCTATAATTTGAATACATATATGATACATGTCCCGATTTGAAGGTATAATTTCCTATTCCTGAATATTTGTGGATTTGGAGAAATTCTGCCTTTAATAACAACCTGATATTGGAGGAAGATGAAGTTACCCAAAACAAGAAACCATTATTACTGAACACAGAAGCAGAAATGAATGTGAACAATTTTCCCTTTAGGTTTAACCACGGTCCAAACATTCTAGAAGAAGGGGCACTCTGCACTAAAATTAAGAAAGAATGTTCCTCTCACATTTATTTACATAAATGCCCATCCTTCTAATAAAACTATTTAGACTAGTGCTTCTTTTACCGTGCAAATAAGTCACTCGGAGATTTTGTTAAAATGATGCAGGGAAGGGTAAGCTGGGACGAAGAGAGTGGCATGGACATATATACACTCCCAAATGTAAAATAGATAGCTAGTGGGAAGCAGCCGCATAGCACCCGGAGATCAGCTCAGTGCTCTGTGACCTCCTAGAGGGATGGGATAGGGAGGGTGGGAGGGAGGGAGATGCAAGAGGGAGGAGATATGGGGATATATGTGTATGTACAGCTGATTCACTTTGTTATACAGCAGAAACTAACACACCATTGTAAAGCAATTATACTCCAAGAAAGATGTTGAAAAAAAAAAATGGTAAAAGAATCTCCCCCATGTCCTGCAGATTTCTTTTTTTATTCTGCTTAGTGTATCTGAAAGATACTTCCCTACTGGTAAACACAGTAGGAAAGCATCTTTGTTTTTTTAAAAATAGTTTTATGTTATCATGGGCTGATATACCATCATGTATTTAACCAAACGTCTGTTACATTTAATTTAATCCCTCTCCTTCATTATAGTGTAATTTCGCAGTAACTATGCTATGCTTGTAAATGTATGGTTTTGTATGTGTGTAATAGCTTCTGAAAGGTAAATCCCTGAAAATTCATTAAGTTGGCTAGAGTATAAATACATTTAAAGTTTTGATACATGTTGCCATTTCCCCCTACAGAAAATCAGTATATACACGATATAAATATTTGCATCAAAAAAGCATGAGGGGGCTTCCCTGGTGGTGCAGTGGTTGAGAGTCCGCCTGCCGATTCAGGGGACACGGGTACGTGCCCCGGTCCGGGAAGATCCCACGTGCCGCGGAGCCGCTGGGCCCGTGAGCCATGGCTGCTGAGCCTGCGCGTCTGGAGCCTGTGCTCCGCAACGGGAGAGGCCACACCAGCGAGAGGCCCGCGTACCGGAAAAAAAAAGCATGAGGATATCTTTTTTTTTCCTCGCATGCTTATGAGCACAACGTATTATCAAAGTTTTGGTTTGCAAATTTGAGAGCAAAAAAAAATACAACTTTAGATTGTCTTTGTTATGCCTGAGGAGGATATCTTTTTGTGAGTTCAAGAGCCGTGTGTTTTCTTTGACGTATCTTTGTATCTTTTTATATTTTTGAACAGTTTTACATGTAGTTGTATTTTTTTGTCTATTATCTAGTTGATAGCCTTTCTTATGGGAGCTCTTCATATAATAAAAAAAAAAGTCGTTTTCCTGCTATTTTGGTACAAATGTTTTTCCTGTGTCACCACCTTTGATTTATGGCAATCACTGTAGAGTATTTTTATCAATCATATAAATTAAATTTAGCAATCTTTTCTTCTCTGCCTTCTATTTTCATTTTTGTTTTCAATACTTAAAATACCCTTCTCTTAAATTTGTATTATTTGTGTGGTTTTGTTTTCTTACTTTTAAATATCTGCTTTATCTGAGATGTATTTAAGCAATAAGAGAGGGTTTGTTTTCTAGATGATTACACAGTTGTCTCCAAACTACTTATTAAATAATCCATGTTTTCCCTCATTGACATGAAATGTCACCTTTATTAAACACTGAAGTTCACATATGCGTCCATCAGAATTTGGCAAAGCCAAATCTCACAGCTCAGAATTATTTACCCCAGTATGTCACTACAGATACTTTATTCAGATTGAAGCTGAGTTAAAGATAACATTGTTATTTAAATCTAGAGGTTAGATTCTACCTCCTAACAGGAAAATGGTCACATTAGGTAAAATCAAGAGCCGTACTGAAATTTAAAGATATTTATACTGTCAAAGGATAAAATTATATTTATGGGACATGAATTACACTTCATACCTAGAGAAAAAAACGTACTGTATTATACTCAGTTTCTTGGTTTCTTTAGATTTTTGCAGTTCATTTTATTGTCTTCATTTTATCAGACCCAGTCTGAGTTACACCGTGACTCCCAGGTCAGAGAAAACCAGTTTATAAATATAAATAGTAGAATTTTTCTATAAATTAATTGTTTCTTTATAATAATTAAAATTGTATTATAGATTCTTGCTCCTCTCCTCCCCCCACCCCCACCCCCGCATACAGTGCTGTGAAATTGGGAGAAACTTACTCCTATTTAGCAGACATATCCCAAAGCAAAACCTATAGTTTTCTTAGTTTTAATGAGCCAAGTTATATACAGTCACATCCCAGCCACTGAAAACTGGCTTAGGTCCTGATGCCCATCTTTCTCATTATAAATGTTCCAGCTTATCAAAAATCACGCAGTGCCTCTTAGGCCTTTGAGGCTTGGCTGTGGTCATGAGCAAGGATCACAGTACGGTCTTTCAGAATGGTAATTAATAACACATAGCATTTACATACGATTTTACATCTCCAAAGGACTTTGCAAAAACTAATTAACCCACTTACTAACACTTTTAAAGGAATAAGCGGGAATTAGCTTTCGTTTTATGAATGAAAAACTGGCTCGCCATAAAGCTGTGATTATGCACGGTCTTTTGGAGTTGCTCATAAGTAATATAAGGTCTTCTTTCATTACATTTCAGGTGAATCTTTGTCAACCTCACCGTTATTGACATTTTGGTCTGGATCCTTACTTGTGGGAGCTTTTCTGTTCGCAGTAGGATATTTAACAGCATACTTGGCCTCTGCCCACTAGATGCCAGTCACACCTCACCACCCGCCCCCCGTCTTGACAATCAAAGTCTCCAGATATTGCCAAACCCCAGAAGGGCAAAAATCTTCCCCAGCTGTGAACCACTTCGTAGGAGAAAGGGCCAGAAAAGTTTGGTAATGCCCATTACAGGGTTTTCCCTTACAAACACAGTTCTTTTCTCCAATTCACATTCTATTATTACCATGTATCACAGAACCTCTGCACGTATTATTTTTCCTTCTCACATTACATACAAAAATAATAACTGGTAAGATAATGTTCTACACAGTCATAATACGTATGCACACGTGTGTGTGTGCACACACACACACAGGGTCCTTACAACCACTGGATAAAACAGTTACCACTATTACCCTATTTTATGCAAGAGGAAACTCAGGCACATTTTCCTAAATGGGAAAATAATTTGAAAAAGAATAGATACATGCATGTGTTTAACTGAATCACTTTGCTGGACACCTGAAACTAACACAACATTGTTAACCCACAGTACTCCAACAGAAAGATGTTTGTTTGAGAAGTCAGGAATTCTATAAAATATCTTTAGATGAAATCATGTGATCTAAGATGACTTCAAAATAATTCAGAGGTCTATAAATATGAAAAAAAGATTAATCATTGATAATTGTTGAGAATGGGTGATGTGCATGCAGGTCCTCCTGGTTGCATTTAAAATTTTTTCTATGATTAAAAACATAAGTTATGGTTGGACACATTATGTTTGAGAGGCCCATGCGACTTCATGTGGAGATGTTATGTAAATGGTTAGATATGTGAACTAGAGTTAAGCAAAGAAATCGGGGCTAAAAAAAGTGGGTGTTATTAGCATATTTAAAGCCACTGGGCAGGATGAGAACACCTATGAATTGAAAGGAGAGAGAAGAGGTCTAGTACTAAGAAACTGAACTCTCCAAGAAAATCTAGAAAGGCATTCTTGCCAGAATTTTACAATGTGTCTCAAGTCACTGGAAAATACGTAACTATGAATCAGCAATTCCATTTCTACAAATGTAAACAATTGATTACAAAGCTCAGTAAAGAAGTGAGGGTGACTTAGTGACATAACCTAAAAGCCAGAGAATAAGGGCCAGCTGGATACATTACAAACCAGTCAATGGAATATTGTGCAGCAATTAAAAATGATGTAGATATAGTTTAGTGACCTGTAAATATTCTCACAATTTATTAGGTGAGAAAAGCTAGTCATAGAAAGCATTATAGCTTATTTTATATTTATTTGTTACACTGTAAATATGCATTTTGTGCTTTCCTTACCATCAGTAACTTAAAATAGATGTTATTATCTTTGGTGGTAAAATTATATACTTTTCTTCTCACTACACATATCTGTATTTTGTAATTTTTCTCAATAGACATTATATAAAAATATACAAGTTTAAAAATTTTAATGAAGCTCATTCAGTAATATGAAATTCAAAGGACCTGAAATAGGAACTGACTTGAATCAGTCAAAAATTATATTAATACCGTAATGTCTATTTGACTGAAATAACTATTATGAATTGTTTGAAAATAAAGATAAGAAATTATTTTAATAGTACATTAAATATTTTATTTAAATTAAGAAATAAAACAAAATAACATACATTTGTTCCGTGGGTTCGATAAAATTTTTAACTACTTACAAATAATCTACACACAGTTTCTCAGGTACCAAATTTCAAGTATTTAATTGATGTCATAAAAACATATTTTTCAAAACATACAGGCTGCATTCCAAAATTTGGTATATTTTGGTATTTATATATTTGGTACATAAATCCAGACATAATATATATATATATAAATACATACACATACTATACAAACTTTACATAACCTAAGAGTAAATAAAAGTCACTTTAAAAAGTCAAAGCAATGTACTTCTCTGTAAAGAAAGTTATAACACACATGCCATTCTGACACATTCAATGGGTTATACTTAAGAAAATCACTCTTTGTGAATACTATTTATACTGAAGTACAAATTCACATAAAAGTATTTTCTTTAAAACATGCTCTATTTTAGAAAAAACATTAAGTGTGGGCCAAGTACTTTTAAAATTGCAAGAGATTTTAAAAATCAAACTGATCTAACTTTAAGTTTTTAGACCGTTAAATCTCATTCAACTTCCCCTGATTTAGCTAATGACATCATTAACAAGGTATGTATTCATGAGCTTGACTTAACCTTAAAAAATAAATTTGTTCACATTTCACATTTAAAAGAGGAATTTTAGCCTTCAACTTAAAAAGACATATATTTACAAGTCCAATTGTAACAATTCTGATTTTTTTCTTGCAATGCTTTTATTAGACAAAAACTATTATTAAAATTTTTATTTGACTTCAGTAAATCCTGTTAGGTCACTGTATTTAATGACTCTAAAAGCTTTTAAATCTATTTTATTAATATCTAAGTCAAAATTCTAGATTTCTATAAGGAGACTGTTAACGTTAAACGTTTTATTTCATCTTGGTTATAAAAATAATCAAATTCTATACTGTTAAAAAATTTTCCCTCTTGACATTGGGCCATTGGGTGTCTTTTCTATATCAAAAGTTACAATTATGTGTTTCTATATCTAATAAACTGTTTAAGCATAGATTTTAAGAGATTAAAATAAAATGTAGTTTAATGAGTCAGCCAGATCAGAGGCTTCCCTTACTAGGAAAGTTAGCTTCAAACCAAATATTGATTTTCCTCCTGTAATTCCCTCTTGTCTATTGATTCAGTTACCCAACGTTCTTGTAGGATTTTAAACTTCCTCTTAAGAGTTCTTCGAAAAGCTTTAAAGTCTGCGACCCGACTCTGATCCGCCCCAACGATGACGTGAGACACTCCCTCAGCTAAGCATGAAACTACTTTTGCTCCATGAAACTGAAGCTCCAGGGCTGTGATAGCTAATCTTGCCCCCTCGATTTTAGTACTTACGTCATTAATAACAGTATACAAGTCCAAAAAAACGGTGTGGTGTCGAAACATGCTAAGGGGAGTGTTATCCCAGGAATACCGGTGTTCCAAATCGGCAATCACAGGACCCATTTCCCTAGGAGTCTGTTCACCAGCATTTTTAATTCCCGAGAACACTTCCTTCAGTTGGTTCAAATCGGTATCGACAAAGTAACTGTCCCCGTAGCAGTCGTATTCCCGAGCGAAGTGCTGTTTTGTTGACGGGCACATGTGGATCATGTAGCGAGGCTGCCACGGCACACAGCTTTTGGTCTCCAAAGACTCTAACAGCCACTCTGGCTTGACAACATCGTGTTTATCAGAAGAGATGATGTTTTTCACTCGAATGTTCTCAGACCCTGCAATCACACAGTATGTGTCTGGGCCTGGATTTTGGACTATGTAACCACCAAATTCTGCGATTCTGTTCTCCAGATAAGACTTTGGATGGCTGTTTGTTCCACTCATGACACAAAACTCCACATCTTCAAATATATTAGAAACTTTGTTTATGTTAGAAAGGTTGGGTGCTTTTAGGTGCTCAATAATTCCAATAACTTTCTTCATCTTTGGGGCAGCTTTCCGCTTTTTTTCTTGTGGTTCATCATCATCACCCACATAAAGGTGTTTAGACGCAAGCTTTCCAGAGGCTTTCCCTCGAAGTTGTTCTAAGTCCTCCAGAGATGTACATTCATGCCATTCTTTGTTTTCTCTTATCTTCTCAATTCGTGGAAAACGCAACGTGCAGCCAGTTTTATACATACCACTGGGGACAATCTCTGTGGCCTTAACCTGAACAATGACCGAATTCCAAGGTTCGATGTAGACCTCTGGCTTCTCTGTTCCACATAAAATGCAATTTGGTGGAGCTTTCTTATGAAAAGGCTTCCAGTGTTGGGCCAACTTCAAACCCAGGTCATACAGTTCTTTCATGGTGTAACCTGAGCCAACGCGACAGAGAGTATGAAACAATGATGGTTTTTCACCAGAAGGGGGTTTCTCTGACACCGCACACAAAAAATGAGACATCATTCCACCCCGGGAACCTTTCCCCCAGTAGCCCCCCACGATTAAGATGTCCAGTTCATCCATCAGCCCATTTACATACTCTGGTTTAATTTTTAACCATCCTTCACCTCTTTTATCTGGCTTGTAAATGGACAGAGGATGTTTTATCATGATCCCCTCTTCTCTTTTATCTATTGCTTCATTCAAAGCATCAATTACTTCTTTCTTAGTATGAGCTTGTGTTTTCTGCACTATTTCTATTCTACCTGGTATTGGTGTAAAAACACTATTAAGAATTTCATACCTCTTTCTCAGTGTCTCCTGTCCTAGCTTTTTATCATTAACCATCAATACATCAAAAACACAGTAACAAGTGTGCAGATCAGAATCTTCTACCATTCTTTTAATATCAAACTTATTCCCCTTTTGCATAAAAGTTTGTGTATTAGGGTTGTAGGCCATCATCTCACCATCGAGGATACAGTTCTGAACATCTGTTTTGAATGCATTATGGATGAACGGTGTAAGGGAACCTTCCTGTGGGGAAGAGCCAAACTGATCCTCATAGTTATATCCATTGCGGGAGAAGTACCGATACACGTCCCCATCCTTGTGCATCTGCATACGCTCACCGTCTAGCTTGGTTTCGATGTAGAAACTCTGGTGTTTCATGTCCTTCTCAATTCGCTCAATATCTGCTATAGAGGCCAGCATGGGTTTAAAGGCAGAGAATAAAGTGATAGAAATGTCACTGAGTCCAACTGAAGGATCATGCAGTTGCCTACAGACCTTTTCCAGATCTGTGGTGACATTATGCAACTCAGCAGCATCATTATGAAAAACAGAAAATACAGTTTGCTGACTAAAACCAAGCTTCAAGTCCTTTACAATCATCCGTATCAGCCACTTTTGTTCAAGTGCTGAACTCTGAGTTATAAGCTGAAGAAGACTCTTCTTTACTAGGTCCTTCCTTTGGGCAGAATTATTGTTGGCAATGGAGTCTAAAATGTCATTTACTTGCTGTATGGTTAAACTTCCCTTCTGTAAACATCTGGGTTTCAACACAAAGTATGCAATCATCGCAAAGTCTCCAGCATCTCCACGAGTTCCGGTAGGTGTTCTGTAGTTTAAAAGTTTGAGGGCATCTTTTCCTTCTCGAGGTAAGTTAAGCAATTCAATATAAAGCTTAGCAAGCATAGTTTCTTTGATGCCATAGGCCATTCTCTCTCTTTCCAGCTGAGGAAGAATAAGTCTCATGGCTGGATAAAAAGAATCTGTGACATCTTTTTGGTTCTTATGAAGGGCATCATGAAACTTTCTCCAAGAATCTAAAAATTCTTTGAAGTGTCTGATTTTTTCTGCACGTCCTTTACTTTTCTGTATTCGTTCTAAAGTTGAACATAAATCTGCAAAAGGAACGTGAGATGCAACAGTCTGTGAAGTTTGTGAGGCAGCCATGGAAGCAAAGGTGAATCTTCTAGTTTATCTGATAAAGCAAAAAGAGAATAACTGTAAAGGATAAAATTCAACTAAATATTAATGTAAAGACCTTACAGAAAGTGCCTGGTTCATAACAAATGTTTAATAATGTTTGTTAAATGAAAACAGACAAATGTAACAAATGATGTCTCTTTTCAACCTCTACACTGAATGATAATCAACTATTTTGTTTCAAACCCATTTCACTTCTGAGCTCCTGAGGTCTTTTCTTATATTTCTCCTCTTTTTGTTCAGACCACCACCATACAGCACCAGAAACAAACTTTTCTTTTTCAATTTACAAACAATTTTTCCCATTTTATTGTTTTATTTTTTGTTGAAGTATAGTTGATTTACAATATTGTGTGAATTTCTGCTGCAAAGTGATTCAGTTATACATATGTATACATTCTTTTTTATATTCTTTTCCATTATGGTTTATCACAGGATATTGAATATAGTTCCCTGTGCTATACAGTAGGACCTTGTTGTTTACCCATTATATGTAAAAAGAAAAACTTCCTAAAATCATGTTTTTAACAAATTGCTAGCTCACTGAATTGAAATTTGGCTGAACTGAACTTCTATATAGATAGGGTCCTTTCCCCCAAGTAAGTACCCTCTTCTTCCAGACAAAGCCTATGACTTTGTTTACTGTCACTTCTTCACTGCTATGACAAATCACTCTAGCATTCAAAACCCAAATCAAAATATCCTCCCCATGGAATTCTCACTTTACCTTTTTTTTTTTTTTTTTTTTTTTGCAGTACACTGGCCTTTCACTGTTGTGGCCTGTCCATTGAGGAGCACAGGCTCCGGACGCGCAGGTTCAGCAGCCATGGCTCACAGGCCCAACTGCTCCATGGCATGTGGGATCTTCTCAGGCCAGGGCACGAACCCATGTCCCCTGCATTGGCAGGCGGACTCTCAACCACTGCGCCACCAGGGAAGCCCCCACTTTACCTATCTCTTAACTCTATTATCATAGTTACTTACAGTTTTATAAATTTAAATTCATTAGTGCACTTTTTTGGCTGATAATCCCATGCCAGTAATCCCAAAACCACTTGCTGACTATATATGGGCCACGCATTGTGCTATGGGCAAATACAGTATGTTTCTGCCTCGGGAGTACATTTTGCGATGAAAGAGAGATATAATGGGAACTATAACATGATAAGTGCTTTAACAAAAATACAGCAAAAGTAAAATGTCATGAGACAGAGCTTTTCACTGAAATATCTCCTAAAAGTCAGAGAGGAAATAATGGGGGCCTTATTCTAGACCCTAGACCCTGGACTAGGGTCTAGAATATTTGCTAAAGTGGTCACCACAAGCATAAAATTTCTTTGAAGTTTTAAATAATCATGCAAGTTCTATTAGAATCTATAAGATATCAGAACTAATATGGTTTAAACTATGGAACACTAAAATATACTAACTTTTCCAAAAAAAGATTCAAGTAATATGTGTACTCTAGGAATTTAAGCCATGTTTTATCTTGTGGTTTCAGATACCTCCTGGCATATCCCCATGTAGCCCAGAGGGCAGGGAGTCAGAGCAGCTTCCAGGGAGTGGGGAGGTCTCTTGTGGTGCAGAGTCCATGACATTCCCGGCCCCAGCAAACAAAAGAGAATCACACAGTATTATCAGCACGAGGCTATACTATCCAGCAGGAGAAATCACATGGTTAACTACAACACCATGTTTACTAAACTGTCAGTCTCTGGAGGTGAGAAATCAAGTTGTAATCTGTGCCACTAGGTCCTGGTGCATAGTAGGTTGGTTTATTGAATGAATTACTGAAACCTACAGTTGAGTTCCTGGAAAAGCACACTAGGGAAGGCCAGGAGCTGATCACACACACACACACACACACACGCACACACACGATTGGTGGGGTAGTTTGGTTAAAAACACCCAGCAGCTATGACTGCTCTGGGGAAGGTTAACAAAATCCATTTGGGGGCCTATGGGGAAAAAACCCCTCACTTCTCAGTCTAATTCCTGACAAAGGAAATCCAATTTCTACAGAGTCCATTAGGCCGAGATAAACCCAGGAGAGACCACAATCCTGAGTCTTTTATCTCTGAATACAGAAACTGCTTCCCCTTGCTGTGTCTCATTTGAATAACTGACTGCACCACCTGGTTAGGTCTGTTCACTGTCTCACCTCTCAAAACATGCTCCCTCAACCCAGCGCATTACAGTATATAATGCCCTGTTTACAATTCGTATATAATATGTACCAAACGAAGTATGTTAAGAAATACTTCTTTGAATGTTCAAGATTGGTATAGGGTTTCTAATTTATCTGTAGATTCTATTACAGTCTCAAAGTCCAAGTTTCCCTGAACAAGTCTCAGGCAAAGACTCAAATTACTTTATACTAATGTTGAAATCCACGTAATGATGTAAATATATATGCATCGTAAAACTGCTACATAGATAACAAGGATTCCAAAATTAGTATAAAATGAATAGACTTCAAATATTTTTATTTATTAAAATAGTATAAAAAAGTCGAATATTACCATTTCCACTGCTTTTTACATACTCTTTTAATTTTCTTTTCTGGATTCTGAGGATTTTAGCTGATGCTTTTGTTTTGTGAAAAAGCAATACAAAGAAGTTTGTGGTTAGGGCTCAGGCTCTGGAGTCCAATAAATCTGAGTTTAAATGTGGAGTCTAACACTTCATAGCTGTGTGATATGGGGCAGCTATTTAATTTCTCTAAGTTTCAGTTTCCTTAAGTGTTAAGTGGGGTTGATAACTATGTAGAAATTAGGATGATGCCTGACAATTCACATAAGATGCTTAACACAGTACCTGGCATTTAATAAGCCCCTGATCGATTTTAGTACTATAATGCTTGTTGACCCAAAAGACACTGAACACATGAATATTACAAAATACTAAGCCGATAAGAAGAGAGGGGGACGATTCATTTTGACAAGGATAAGCAAAGCTTTCAAGAGAATATATACAAATAATTAGTACAACAATGACTCATCATCCATTCAGCTGCTGCCTATATACAACAAGACACACTAGCAAGGTTTTATTCGGTGAATATGGGAGATGATTCAATGCTCTTCTACTGGAGAGAAAGGGATGGCACAGGTGAAGTTTCCTTCGTGCAACCCTCGACAAGACAGAAGGGTTGACAGGAGCCCACCTTCCACAGCACTTTGTGATATTCTGGGAGAACCTCAGGAGAAAGAAATTAGTGGTGAGAAAAAGCCAGAAAGTTGTGAGAGGCAGGAAGTTAGCGAAAGACAAGGTGTAAGAAGAGAAACAAGCATACTCCCTCTCCGCAAAATCACTGGACGGTCCACACTACCCTCATCAGCGGATGCCGGGGGAGCCCTGGCCTTGGGCAAACCGTTACCTCTGAGTCCAGGGGTCCCCAGCTGGCGGGGCGGGCGCCGGAGTCAGGCCATTCAAGCAGCCAACACGGCTCCTGAGCGTCAAAGGCGGGGGACACTACAGTCCCCTCGCCCCACGTCCTAGGAGGTGGGGTCCAGAGCAAGAGCCCCGAACCGGAGACCGGGCTTCTAACGCGGCGGGTCACCAGGGTGTCGGTGCCCCTCACCCGGGGACCCGAGGAGGATGAACCGAAGGACGAAGAAGAAACCTGAACTCTTAAGACTGTAGCATTTCCAGGACTAAGAAGACGCTACACGGCACCCTCCTGTTCGGCCACACCTACCCAGCCTCCGCCTGCCCAGACTCCACCTCTGGATCCTCCGTGGAATCCGAAGCCCCTCCCGGGCTGTCACACAAACCGCCAACCTGACCTGAAGCAGCCGCCGCCGCCGCCGCCGCCGCCGCCGCCGCCAAACCGGAAGCGGGAGCACCGCGGGCCGGTTCCGCCAGCTGCTCCCTGCGCAGGCGCAATCGCTTCCTGCGGACGGAGCGGCCCTGACTTCACGCGGCTGACGTACGCGAGCGCCCTCGCCACCTGCGGGCCCAGAGGCTGTGACGTCAGGGAGATGATGTGCGCAGGCGCCGTACCTTTCCGGAGGCACCGGGAGGACCGCCCACCTTGCTGAGCTGCAGAGGCCCAGAGGGAACCGGGGTTACAGTGTGGTTACCAACACATCTCCGGTTGGCCTCAGCAGCAGGTGCTCTTTGCAAACGGTTGGCCCACGAGAGTGGATTTCGTCGCTGAGAGAGTCCCCCAAATACTTTGTCCACTGGCTCCTTACTGGGACTTTGAGCCTGAGCCTCTCTGCTTAGGCTACTCTTAGCAAGTGACAACCTCTCAGAGTTCTGCTCCCTATGTGTAAAGAGTGGTACCATCACTCATTTCCGTGGTTGTGAAAACACCCAGGGGAGAGGAGGGCATCTTCCCTCCCAAATCGTCTGCTGTTTCATTAAGGTGGAAAAACATGCTTTTGCAAAATTGTCTAAGGCAGTTCTTTCCTATTGGTTTTTCATGATGGTGCAACTGTGATGTGAGCTCTTGTCTCCTAACACAGAAATAATACATAATTCACAATAATACATAATATATAATTCATAATACAAACAGTTGCATACTCAGAAATCAACAATGGACTCCTAGTTTCTATTCAAGGATTCAAAATAAAACTGTTCCACAAATCTCCACTGAGCATCTACTATGATATTGTAAATTGTGTTACATACAGATTGAGAAATGAAAACAACCCGGATCCTTGTGTGTGGCTTTCCAGGAGCTGTGGCTTTCTACCAGTATCTTGCTATGGTTTGTCCTCTTCCACCATGGAGAATTGAGAAATTATTCATAAACTGTAGGAGGAAACAACTTTTAGAATTACTTCATTTTAGCATAAAATATTATTGCTTTAAAATGAAAGTGAAATTTTGCTACAACAGGCTCTGAGAACATATTTTGGAACTTTTAAGTGCCCTTAAGTTGTCTAATGTACAAAAGCCTCTTTTTACAAACTGACACACATTTAATCCACACTACTAATTTGTAGTAAAGCTAGACTTAGGGCTCCTTCTAGCTCAACAACAATTATATGTCACATCAGCTATGTTATCTGACTACTTTTCTAAAATCACTTGAGTCATAAAGTCACATGGTACCGTTTTGTGGGTAATTTTTCCACCTACTAGTCAACTTAATTATCAATTTACTTTGGAGGAGCACCCAATAGTGTTAAGTTAGAGGACCCTCCACGTGCCCATCTTTTGCGAAGGCATTTGTGTACATTTTTGTACCCTCTTCAACATCTATTGCGCTTGTATGTCTGAGATTGCACTTTGTATTAGTGATATGAGGGGAACAAGGAAACCAGACAAACTCCAAGTTGTTTCAAATCCCCATCTCCAAGTTACCATGTTATTTTAGCCTTCTGATGCTTGGTTCAAAGAGAATCAAGAGTTTTTCATTGAGTAGCGTCTAGAGTTGCTTTGATTATTAGTTTATTTTTGTAAGTGGTCGGTCTACCATGGTGGGTGGTGCTTATCAGATGATGCACCACCTGATAACAATTTCTGATAAAAATAAGGAATTATTATCAAGAGCCTCTCTGACCTGGAGCTCTCAATTTGGTAGCAGATTCCAAGCTTTAAAAAAACATTGTTACATATCCTCTGTATATATAACACAGGGTACAGAGAATAGGGAATGACGGGGGTGGGGTTAGACATCTATAAACAAACAACTGAGTACAATCTGGTGCGCAAGGCGGTTGTCAATGAAGGTAATGATGCTCCAGCTTCAGGGGCCCATTTGTATGGTCACTTCCAAGGCCCTGGGAGGGGCCCTAGCAATGTTTTCACGGTCTTGTGCTTCTGTAAAATTTGCAAAAGTAAGGTAATGTTCCATTCCTTTTCTTTACAAGGGCCGTCTAAATGGTACAAGTTTCGGGCCTCATAAAACATGCATCCGCCCGTGACGGTCCACTCTGACAAAGGTAGGAGCGGTCTGGGTTGGGAGAAGACAAAAAGAGAAACAAAGTTAAGGAAGCGATTTGAGTGCCGGAACTCACTCCTATACCCTTAACAACCGACTGGGGCAGACACCGTTTCTTCGGGAAGACATGCGTCCTGCAGGCAGATCCGGCAGGCTCCGAGCTTTCATCCCGAAGGCCTCGGAGGCGGGGCGAGAGGCCTCCCGGTGATCGCAGGGAAGAGAAGCTGCCGGACTACCCGCCGCTGGGTACCCGGCCCATCGCGAGAATGCGCGTGCCGGCGGCCCGTTCCCGCGGTTTCTTGTCCGTCCGGGCCGCCGTCGTGGGTGGGGAAACTGCTCCGGCCGCGGTCTCTGCGCATGCCCGAGAGGGCGGGCCGGCTTCCCACTCCCGGGAGGAAGGCGAGAGCAGGTGATGTGGGAGCCGGCGGGAGTATTTGCGGGCTACACAGAGCGTGGGCCGGAAGTGGAGGAACCGAGAGCGGCGCCGCAGGAGCTCCGGGCTACACCGTGGCGACGGCGGCGGCCCCTCGCCTGGAGGAGGACGATGAGGAGCGACGGAAGCGGCGCGGGGGGACGCTTCTGCGCGGCGCCGGGTTCCGAGTCCGCGGCCGACTGCGCAGCCTGCGAGCAGGTCTAAGTAAGTGCGGTGCGGGCCGCCGAGCCGCGGGGCCGCCGTGTCCCGGGGCCGCGGGGGGCGGCCGGCGGGGACCTCCCGGGAGCGCGGGGCTGCGCGCCCAGGGCCGTGCGGGACCGGACGGAGTCCGCTCCACAGCCTCGCCGGCCGAGGGGGGAGAAGCCCAAACAGACGCCGCTGTGGGAACCGAGGCGCGCCGATTTCCGACCGCCCTCCGGTGCGGCGCCGGGACGCTGTCCTAGAAGGTGTCTTAGAATCTGCTGTCAGTGGTGTTTCCAGTAACGTGTACAAACAGGCGCGTGGACACCATCCATTCCCCAGCCCAACCCTCCCCCGCACACAGGAAAAGTGCAGCGAAAATCCCAGCTGCCAGGTGTGAGGCATGGAGTAGTCCTGATCCACTCACGTCAAGAACAGGTTTAGACCTGCGAATTCCATGGCAGGAACTTTGGGGTGTTTATGAAACGGGGCGGGAGCACCCCATAGAATTAAGTCAGTTTTGCTGTAGAGTCTTGTCAACATGTGTTTTCTGCAAAATGCATTACGAGAGTTATTGCCCAAGGTATCAGAACCCCAAACAAAGTCTTTTATTCGTTAGCTCTTTGACTTAGGTTCACCATGTTACAGTTATTGCATAGAAAGGGACAAGAAGATGTGGGCTTTAAGTTTTGATGCTTGGTTTTTCATGGATCCTCTCCTGGTATCTTTCGGCACGCGTTAAGAACTTGTGTGCAAGCGTGGGTTGATCTCGTATCTTTTGCTGAGAGGTTAAGTTTTATTCCACGAGCTAAGAACTCGTGGTTGACCATCTAGTGGTATGTCGTAATTGTCCTGCTTACGTCCTAGACTGCTCAATTCAGTAGTTGTTAATAGAGACTTACTGTGTGCCAGGCATTGCTCTGTCGACTGAAAATACGGATTTGCATAAGATGATGTCACTGTCATCAAGGAACTCACAGTCTCTGTAAAGCAGATGAATTACACTACGGTAGTGAGTGCTACCACATGAATTTGTACAAACTGCAGGATGTGGAATGGTTGGCAGTAGGGAATAGAGGACCAGGGAAGGCTTTCTGAAGGAGCTGCTACCTGAGCTGGGTTTTGACAGGAAAAAATAAGGCAGCGCCCTAATTCCTTCCTGTGTGCCCCTACACAGGTAATCTCCAGTGAGTCCTACCATTATTTCACCCAGGTCTAGCAGACCTTCTAGTTGTACTTACTCTGCTCTAGTAGATAATAAAATGCTTTAACTTTTGTCTCGTACAAGTAGCTGCATGTATTAACACACTGTGTTACAGTTGATCGCAGCCGTGTTTCAATTACGTGTTTGAGCCCCTTTTTACACACCAGGAGACATATATTTAGAAGACTTAAGTGAGTTGGCAAAAGCCGCCCAGCTGTCAACGTACGGAGCCTGAAAACACCCTCCTTCCCACAGCACGACGCTGCTTGCCATTGATAGATAGGTCCTTTGGAATGATGAAAGTGAGCCAGCTTATGAGTATCTGTACATACGGACCTTGGCAAGCCTCCTGGCTTCTCAGCCACACCTCAGGCCTGAACTAGAGCATTTACTAACCAAGTTGTCCTGGGTCAACATTGTGACTTTAGAAGTGGGTACAGGAAACAATCCAACCTAACCTTTTTCTGTGATCTCTTCTCTCTGGTCGCTTACCTCAGGAAAATCTACCTCTGTTTCTCTGTTTTTCTTTAATTTAGAACTCGGTTGTTACTCAGAGATTCTAAAATCTTTCTGATTATTGGTTAGTCACCTCAGGAATGTTTGAGGCCCTTATATACTCTTTTTAGAATAGACCTAAAAAAAAAAAGGGGGTTCTAGTTTTTCTAATTAAGATTTTTTCCCCCTCAAATGATAGACTGCATAATAAATTATTACATTTTATTTTGCTGTTTCATATAAGTCTCAAATCCTACAGCAGTATATTGTACTGGAATTGCAAAGCTGTAGTATATCCAGGGTGTGAATTGTGTGCATTTATGAGCTAGCCTGAGAATCTTACTTCTTCCGTAACACTGATTTTATAAGAAAATAAATTCTAAGTTTCACCCATTTAGTTAATAGTATTTAGAACACTATTCCGTCGTAAGTTGGAAACCTCCTGAATTTCATTATCAGTTTTAATTCTAACATCACTGTTTGCATTTTTAGCCTTGTGGATCTATTTTTTTAACCCTTTTCTTTCTTTGATATTTATAATCTCGGAATAAATTGTGACTGACTTCCACAGTGACAAGAATCTGTTATCTTTGTTCTCTCAGAGTGGACTACATTTGCGAAGTCTTCTGTGCTTCAAGCGAAAGGGAAAGCACAAAAATGCTACTAAGTTGATGCCTGGTATAATGTTCCAGATGTCTGCTCAAGCCAATTGAAATCCCAGTTTAAATCCAGCATCTCCATAGGCAGTTACCGTTGATTTGTCCCGTAGGACTATTAATACACACTTTTTCATTATTGATGACACGTGGGTAACCGTTAGGGAAATAGATAATTCATCCTGTGGTGTCTCCAGCACACTGATAGTGGCTGTTTGTGTTTTCATTTCAGCTGTGCAGCTGGCATGGTTTCTTAACTTTCCAGTGCTTAGCAGAAAAGGAGATCCATTGATGCAGGAGGGCTGAATCTGCTTTCTCTGTTACTTGAAATGTGATTGGAAGCTGTGAATTCCCCCAGAGGATACCATTCTCCCCCTGTGATGTAGACGTTAGGTGTGACACATGAATTTGCTTTCCACTTTTTAGTCTTCCCTTGAACCTACACATGGTTTTGTCAGTTGTCGGTATGTTTCTGTAATGTACGAGCAGTTTTTATTTTTAAACAAGATGTTCCTAAAATTATCAATAGAGATGGATATAAAGGCCTTTAAAATAATAGTACATTTATGACTTTTTAAAATTGTATTTATAATTGGTCACTCTTTAGTCAGATTGTTTTTGGGGAAGTCATATTTAATTCATGTATAGGTAAAACATCTTTTATAGTTTTCAAAGACCTTTTACTGTTGGCAGAATCAGTAAATGAATATATACTGTGCAATACAATATAAACTTCTGCATTTAAAAAATAATGAGAATAATTAGCATTTACTTTTTTTTTTGCGAGACAGTTCTAGCCTTCATTAAAGTATAATTTTATCTGCGATTGAAAGAGTAACATATTTGTTCAGTTTACTCTGCTAGTATTATTGGGGCAGTCATAATTAAATGTATCCATTCCCATAGTTTGAGTTTTAGTTCTTCATATATCTAAGTTGTTAATCTTTATTTATTTTAAATTTTTGGATAAAATATTGCTAAATGAATAAAAATAAGTGGCATAGACAGCTGTTTGATGGAAAGTAAGCGAAATTATTAATGCTAGAGTTGTACTTTGTCCTGTTTTTAAAAAATTGGCAAAAATTTCCCCATGGTTTCTTTAAGTTTTCAAGCATAATGAAATCCAGAGATTACTAAAATTATGTTGTGAAGGTCACATAGTTAAGGTTTTCTTTTTCTTTTGCTCTATGTAAGGACAGTGTGATCTTTCTCTAATTTTCCTTGGCCCCTCTATAATTAAATTTATGTTAGGCATATACAGTTACATATGCCCATGATTCCTGAGTAGATCGAGGGCTACTGAGTAGATCATGAGCTACTTAAGAATAAGACTGCATATTTATAAATTTTAAATAGTCTACAGTGTCTGAGCACAATGATTCAGATAGCAAATCTCTGCAGGTATTGGTGGCATTGTCTTTAATCTTTAAATACTATGATAGGATGCATTGGAATCTGATGAGGCTGAGAAACCAACCCTGGGACCATTTTGTGGTCTGGGCTGGGTTTGAGAACTCCCTTGGGGGACATGTAGTTGTGTTCTGAGGACTCATATGATTGAAGGTGGGCATACGTTTGGTATTGATCTCTCTTTTTTTAAGCCTCGGCTTATTGAACAGTTATTTAAATATTTTTCCTTAGAAATGGAACCATTTGCGATCCTCCAAGTACATATATGAGGGAGCACATAAGGTGATTAAAGGAAGTCAGATGCACTTGTTCATCACTCACTCAGTTGACTGGTCACTCAGCTCACGCTGTAACCAGCATGGTGGTTCTGACAGCTTCACAGCTATAAATTGTTTATATTTTTAGCCTTAAATGGGTTAGTATATACTTATATGGGCTGATATTTAAAGATAGGAAGCATATGGAGCAATAAAGGTGAGCAAAACAAGTTAATGACTATAAAATTCTCAAGATAATCATCATCAGATTTCTACTTTTCATTCATTTGATCAAAGTGCTTATAGAATATAAAAAGATATTACTAATATTTCAAAACCATTCTTTTAAAAAGAAAACAATCATAATTAGTTTTACTTTGTCTATATATTATAATAAAAATTAGTCATGTTTTTTGCACAGGCTCCGGACATGCAGGCTCAGTGGCCATGGCTCATGGGCCCAGCCGCTCCGTGGCATGTGGGATCTTCCTGGACCGGGGCACGAACCCGTGTCCCCTGCATCGGCAGGCGGACTCCCACTGCACCACCAGGGAAGCCCCTAGTCATGTTTCTAATAGATTATTTCTTGAGAAGTGCTCACTAATATCAGATGGCACCTCTAACCACTTCATCTAAATAAAAAGCACAAAAATTGCTGTTAAGGTTGATTTTTTTCATTCAGATATAAGACCTGTGCATGTTATAATAATGTACCTATTATTGATATTGTAACATAGTTAAATTTACTTTGCATGTTATTTTATATGTAGCCCTAGAATCAATTGTTTTTAAAAAATATATTTGTTTACACATCATGCTTTTTTTGTTCATAATTAACATAAGGCATGTAAAACATTAGATGAGGAGGATTTGTTTAGTTTTGGATAAGTCTGTGTTGTTAATGAAGCATCAGGTACTCAAGGAACAGATAAATTGAGATTATAGATGGAGTAGACATGGAGAATGGGAATAATTCATAAACAAGTATGATGGTTGGAGCCATGAGAAAGAATGAAATCCCTGAGGGAAAGAAAGGTCAATATACAGGGCCTTGGAAAATGCCTACATTTAGGGGTGGGTCAGAGTGAGAAACACAGGGATTTGATTGTACTGGAAGCTGAGGAAGATTCCAGGTTTGGTGCTACTTAGGGGTACGGTGTTGCAGTGTGGATTGAGAAAAGTCCACTGGATTTATTAGTAAGTGAGGTTTGCTTTTTATGAGAGATCATCACAAGAGCTCACGCCTCAGATCCTCTACTAGCGAGTAGTTAACGGTTACTGGGGTGGTCGAAGCCATAGGTAGATGGGCTTTAGAGACATTTGATATGTGCGAGCTGGTGTGATAACTTGGCAGAGGCAGAATTGAGAAATGGGAATAAGTGAGGTACTTATTTAAGATGTAGGCATAAGATTAAAAACAGAGTAGTAGTGTAGAAGAAGAATGGCGGATGAAGGACATTGGTTGACTGAGCGTCTGTGCTCTACAGATCTAATGTTCTTTCCCTCTAAGCAGCCTTCTTAATTAGTATAAACATTGATTTCACTTGGAGTATATTAAACTCACATTTCTCTTGATTGTTTATGATGCTAAGATGTTATCAGCAAGTGCATTGCAGCATGCAAAAGAACCTGGCAAATAACCCATCTCTTCTGGCAACACATTTCATAAATTTTCCTCATAGGATGTACTTTTTAAGGGGTAACTCATTGCCTTGCTTATTCTGCATGACCAGCAGCAATGGTCTTGGATTCAGCTGGACATTCTCATTCTCAAAAGACCATACCTGGCCCCAGCCTCCCTCTACTTTGTTGAAAGATGCGGATAGAAAACCTGGCCTGGCAGCATCAGGTATATTGTTCCAAGTAATAGCTCAGGTTAGTGGAAAGATGGCACTTGGGTGGGAGCAGGTGCCACCATGAGCTAGCTGCTTCATGCTCCACAGGAAACAGTATCTTTTGTTGCAGCGCAAGGGCATAGCGACCAGGACTCAGCAGAGGACACACCAGAGCGTCCCCTCTTTGTATTCCCACTGGGCATGTGCAGAGCTGCTCACTGTCCTCTAGTCCAGATTTAGCTCACTAATAGGGGTCAAGTTCACCACACAAAGTACTGCTTAGAGACAAAGCTGATATCCCACCTTTATTAGGTTTCCAGGGAAACAGTGCTAGAAGGTTAACCAGAGGTCACTTTTTTTTCATGGAGGAGAAAAGATTTTTGTTTTTCTATTTTTTAAATTTTATTTATTTATTTTTGGCTGCATTGGGTCTTCATTGCTACGCGCGGACTTTCTCTAGTTGCGGCGAGCCGGGGCTACTCTTCATTGCAGTGAGCGGGCTTCTCATTGCGGTGGCTTCCCTTGTTGCGGAGCACGGGCTCTAGGCGCGCGGGCTTCAGTAGTTGTGGCGCGTGGGCTCGGTAGTTGTGGCTTGCGGGCTCTAGAGCTCAGGCTCAGTAGTTGCAGCGCATGGGCTTAGTTGCTCCGCGGCATGTGGGATCTTCCCAGACCAGAGATCGAACCCGTGTCCCCTGCATTGGCAAGCGGATTCTTAACCACTGCGCCACCAGGGAAGTCCGAGAAAAGGTTTTGTTAACCCTTTATTCAAACTAATTTTTTGGCAAAATAAGTGGAAAACTTACTGTTAGCTCGAGGATCTGTGCACTGGACTGTTCCGGAGGCAGTGTTCATTTTTATTGATCATCATAGCATCTGGGTTTATGTGAAGTTGTTTTTACATCTCAGCAGATGGCTCTAGTAATTGTACTTTGTTGATAGTTTCAGGTAATTTATCAAAAAAAATCCTTCCTATGTTGTTTGATAGATCCAGTTCCATTAAGAGCATGGAGGTGTGATACAGAAGGAGGAGCAGAAATTATTGGCTAATTGGGTTATAGGAAAAAGAAGGTAGTTCGTGCGTGGAGGTCTCTTTCTAAACCGCCAATATGCCGTAATGTATTACAGAGAAGAGACACACACTCTAGAACAGTTTTTATTAACCTGTCCTTAAAAATTGACATCCATTTGATATTCCTCAAAATGAATTGACTTTTACTGACTTCCACAGTTTAACAATCCATTGCAAGATTACCCTTGTTTATCACAAAGTCATTTAATTAAGGCAGCTTTTCAGGAATGCTTTGTGGAAAGCTGCAAGGTTAATCCCTATTGTTCCTAACCAATAATGGACTCAAATATGCCATTTTTCTGATGTCCAGTCTTAAATATATATGTCTGACGCTCAGAATGCAGTTGTGTTTCCTTAGAAGTCTAATAATTCAGATACATTACTGGATTGTTCATTTAAAAAACATTTTAGTTTTGAGTATATGTAAAGTGGTGTACTACCCATAGGGATACAGTAGTGAAAAAGAAAAACACAGTTCCTGGCCTTACAAATTTAAATTCAATAGTGTATGTTGAAAAGATTCTGAAGACGAAGCAGCTGTTATAGGAAATTACCAGTGATTTAAGAAGCATCTATACCATGAACATAATGAGATTCTAAGAGACTCAGAAATAGTTAGATGCTTTGAAATCAGAGATTAAGAGCTTTTGGTCAAAAAGGCTTGATTTCTCATCTTGTCTCTAGCATTAATCAGCCTTGTAAATGTTAGCAAGTTGCTTCACCTCTCTACCTGTTTTTTTTTTTTTTTTCATCTGTAAAAGGGAAATAACATTACATGCTTCCTTAAGTTGTGAGGATTAAATGACTTAAATTGGAAAAATGAGTCAGCTGAAAATTAATGAAAATTGCTCAGACATTGTTACAGCCCTCAGAGATGTTACAGCCACCAGAGCATGAGGTATGCTGGGGACTGTAGTTCCTGACAGAGGAGCCCAGGAAGACGGCTGCTGTTATTCACTAACGGTGATCACAGGGAGACCACACAGCTGTCCCAGCCTCACTTCACTTCGAAATATGTCATCTCAGCCAGTGAGCAGATCTCTGGCTATTGAGAGCTAAGCGCATCAACAATTCCCTATTCCGGGGTTAAAATGCCCTTAAATATTTCTGTAGTTACAAATGGGAGAGCTGGTTGGATCAACAGTGAGATGCTTGAGCAGAACTTATTTCAGAAGCTCTCACTGATCATGGATCCTATCCTGTTCCCATTCTCTGGAAGAAAGAGAAGGGAGAGCCCAGTGCGAGAGACCAAAAGGCTGATCTCTGTACAGAGCTTGTGATTTCTGGGGAGGAGCTCAGAAACTTGTTTTCAGGAAATTCCTCAACAAAAGATTTGACTGTCATGTGATGCTGGCATTTCTCATTATATCAGGTTAGATTTACTGTATACATTATAGAAAGACCTTTAAAAAATAGATGTTTTGCCATAATTTCCTATGAATGATTATAAATATATGCAAGTAACTGTGTGTTTAAAAAAGCAGATTTATCTTTAAACATCTAGTTGCAGTTCCCAAGAAGGACAGAATGAAATAAGATGATGTAAAAACAAAGATGATGGTAATGATGACAGTCATGGTAATGAAGATGATAGCTGTTTACTGAGCCTTTTCTGTGAGTGAAGTCTTGTTTTGGAGGCAGCAAAAAAAAAAAAAAAAAAGGAAAAAAGAAAAGAGGCTACTTTTTTAAAAAAGATATTTTTTCAAAGTTTGAAAATCAAAAACTTTATATAGTTTAATTTGTATAGGTGGTTTGAATTTCAAAATATGCCCTGTCCATGTATTAGGTTTATGTTTTATTTAGTGTTGTATTAGTTTTTTTATAAGAACTTTGATGTGAAAACTTGAGTCAATTCACTCCTGATTATCCAGGTTGTGGGAGTGCTTTGCCATGCCCTTATCAAATTCCTAGATTTTTTTTTCTTATAGGTGCTTGGTAAGTTCTAATTTTGATGTTAATTCAAGCAGAACATGGTTAGGAATGTAGTAGTACAGCCAGAAATACTAGTCACAAAAGCAAATTAAGTTAATATATCTGTAGCATTTGTAAATGCTTTTTTATTAATTTTATTTGATAATGCTGACCAGCTTTATAAATAGGCATTTTTAGAATTCTCATTCTACTGAAAAGGAAATTCAAACTGGAAATAACTGATAAACCCAACATTATTTAACAACTATATGGTAGAGCAGACTTTAAGGGTGATGGAATTTTAGTGTGTTTTTTTTCTACTATATCACCAAATAAGTGATATTTGAGTTACTCATCTCTCTGATACTTCTGTCATAAACGATTGGCTTGACTATGAAAAAAAGTACATTTTTTCCCTAAAGAAGTATCTTAAATGGTATCTTATTTTCCAAATGATACAGTGCCTTAATTTTGTATGTTATATCCCAAACCTTGTTAATCCTAATCATTATACAACGATTATTTTATTTTGATGTATAAAGTAAATGCCAGTCTGTTTTCAAAATTTCCTAATACAGTTTCTGGGTACGAATGAAAATCATTCTCTTAAAGAAATAAAATTAAGCATTAGATGAAAAATTTAAGTGCTCAGATGTGTTGTTCAGACTTATCCACTACAGTGAAGGATTATAGAGTAGCTCTGTATAATTTAAGCTGTTGATGAATAGTGGTCAGAGATTGTAAACAGCATTGATTATTGACCTGGAACAGTTATTCACTATTCAGTGTATTTGGCTTATTTGGCTGCTGTAGTGTACCCTCTTTCATTCTGGTTCTTATCCAGGTCTGACACCTAATGCTCAGGTATTGCTTCTGTAGTTGTTAAGCTTGGATTTTTGTTTTACCTTACCTACCTGCTGTTCTCTGGCTTAACGTAGTGCTTATTGTAATAAAACTTGCTGCAACTGGGTGGCAGTGTTGATTTTAGAGAAACTTCAAAAAAATGCTACACTGTTGGTTTATGTTCAAAGGGAGTTATTTGAACACAATTTCAGATTTTAAAGTCCATGTTTAGCGGAATAGTAAAATATTTTTGGTGAGATTATAGTGAAAAATCGAATCTATTAAATCGTCTAACTCATCTTTGTAGCCAGTATAATTTAACTTGGTTTTCAGTGTTTAAATCTAATTTGATGAACTAAAATGCCACATTTATTAGCTTATGGCATACAGTAAAATTTTAAAGATAAGTCATTAACAATTATTTATTAAATTTAAGAATAACTTCTTTATGGTAGTTTTGTTAGTAAAAGAGATTGTCATTTTTTAAAATGGTAAATATATAAGTAAATGAGTACTACATAAGAAAAATTGTAACATCTCACCTCTTGTGCCTTTTTAAGACCACACACATAAACTTTATTTGATAATAAAAACAATGACTTCTGAAAGCTTTTCTTTTGTATTTTCTTTACATCAGTTATATTTTTTAGCAAACTTTAAAAAGATTTTTCTCCAGTAAGTCATTTTCTTCATTTATCTCTGGTTCTGAAATAGAATTTCTGTGTCTTTGTTTCACACTTATCCCCCAAGTGTTTATGGCCTTATCAGTATACTGTAGCAATCTTTGTTGACCCACTGGTATGAAATTGCAGTGAGGGCTCTATAAAAGATTGAGCATATTTCACAGTATCAACACTCTAAAGTTTCTTTTTAATCATATATGAAAGACAAATTATTAGACTTTTTCTTAAAAATAATACAATATTAGAAACTAGTGTTCCATTTAAATTATTTTTTAAATTTAGCTGTGAGAACCTCCAAACAGAAGGGAAATATAAAATATTTTTTATTTTAGTTTAATTATAATTTTTTTCTATAATGTGAAAAAAAATTGACAATTCTGTTGGATTGGTCTTGATAGGTTAGAATCTCTTAACTACCTCTTTAATAAAATTTGCCCTCAACCTACCTAGCTCAGTAAAGTTGTAGGATACAAAATCAATATATAAAAGTCTGTCATGTTTCTATATGCTAATAATGAACTGTCAGAGAAATTAAAATGATCCCATTTACAGTTCCATTAGGAAGACTAAAATAGCTAGGCAGAACACTCTTTGACATAAATTGCAACAATATTTTTTTGGGTCCATCTCCTAGAGAAATGGAAACAAAAGCAAAAATAGACAAATGGGACTTAATTAAACTTAAAAGCTTTTGCACAACAAAGTAAATCATAAACAAAACGAAAAGACAGCCTATGGACTGGGAGAAAATATTTGCAAACCATGACACCAACAAAGACTTAATTTCCAAAATATACAAACAGTTTATACAGCTCAATATCAAAACAAAAACAAAAACAAAAAAAAAACCCACAACCCAATCCAAAAATGGGCAGAAAACCTAAATAGACATTTCTCCAAAGAAGACATACAGGTGGCCAGTGGCACATGAAAAGATGCTCAGCATCACTAATTATTAGAGAAATGCAAATCAAAACTACAATGAGATACCATCTCACACTGATCAATCAAAATGGCCATCATCAAAAAGTCTACAAATAATAAATACTGAAGAGGTTGTGGAGAAAAGGAAGCTCTCCTAAACTGTTGGTGAGAATGTAAATTGGTACAGCCGTTATGGAGAACAGGATGGAGGTTCCTTAAAAACTAAATATAGAATTACTCTATGATCGAGCAGTCTCATTCCTGGGCATATATCCAGAAAAGACAAAAACTGTAATTCAAAAAGATGGATGCACCCCAGTGTTCATAGCAGCACTATTTACAATAGCCAAGATGTGGAAGCAACCTAAATATACATCAACAGATGAATGGATAAAGAAGATGTGGCATACGTGCACACACACACACACACACACACACACACACACTCACACACAATGTCAAATCAAGGAGAATACATG
This sequence comes from Hyperoodon ampullatus, assembly GCF_949752795.1. Classification (NCBI taxonomy): domain Eukaryota; kingdom Metazoa; phylum Chordata; class Mammalia; order Artiodactyla; family Ziphiidae; genus Hyperoodon; species Hyperoodon ampullatus. The sequence goes on along the minus strand of NC_136929.1, from coordinate 4,732,616 downwards.
AATGAAAGTACCTGCATTTTTTTAGAAAATAATACAGTTTGATGAATATTTGTGTTTCATATATACAGCGGTGGAGGGAGAAAGGAGACCTTGAGAACTGAAGGGATGAGGAAAATTAGAACAATCGATTTTGTGGATGTATTGATGTAGGTTTCCAAGGATTCACCTAGTACCATGATTTATTACGTCATGGATCTAACTTTTAAAATAATAGATATATGTTGAATTACTGATTCTCACTATCTCTGTCTCTCTTTAGGACACTTACGGAGAGCCACAATGGAAAAGTCCTGGATGCTGTGGAACTTTGTTGAAAGATGGCTAATAGCTTTGGCTTCATGGTCTTGGGCTCTCTGCCGTATTTCTCTTTTACCTTTAATAGTGACTTTCCATCTGTATGGAGGCATTATCTTACTTTTGTTAATATTCATATCAATAGCAGGTATTCTCTATAAATTCCAGGATGTATTGCTTTATTTCCCAGAGCAGCCGTCTTCTTCACGCCTTTATGTTCCCATGCCGACTGGTATTCCACATGAAAACATTTTCATCAGAACCAAAGATGGAGTGCGTCTAAATCTTATTTTGATAAGATACACTGGAGACAATTCACCCTATTCCCCAACTATAATTTATTTTCATGGGAATGCAGGCAACATAGGTCACAGGTTACCGAATGCATTGCTTATGTTGGTTAACCTCAAAGTTAATCTTTTGCTTGTTGATTATCGAGGATATGGAAAAAGTGAAGGAGAAGCAAGTGAAGAAGGACTCTACCTAGATTCTGAGGCTGTGCTAGACTACGTGATGACCAGACCTGACCTTGACAAAACAAAAATTTTTCTTTTTGGCCGTTCCTTGGGAGGGGCAGTAGCTATTCATTTGGCCTCTGAAAATTCACATAGGATTTCAGCCATTATGGTGGAGAACACATTTTTAAGCATACCGCATATGGCCAGCACTTTATTTTCATTCTTTCCAATGCGTTACCTTCCTTTATGGTGCTACAAAAATAAATTTTTGTCCTACAGAAAAATCTCTCAGTGCAGAATGCCTTCTCTTTTCATCTCTGGACTCTCTGACCAATTAATCCCACCAGTAATGATGAAGCAACTTTATGAACTTTCCCCATCTCGGACTAAGAGATTAGCCATTTTTCCTGATGGAACTCATAATGATACATGGCAATGCCAGGGTTACTTCACTGCCCTTGAACAGTTCATCAAAGAAGTAATAAAGAGTCATTCTCCTGAAGAAATGGCAAAAACTTCATCTAATGTAACAATTATATAATGTTTTTCTTTTTGATTAATGCACTGTATTTTAATTTCTGCAGAATGATAAAGAATGTTCCTTTCTAGAAGTGTGTTATATCTGTACTTGTCTGAAGAGTGACATTAAACTTTGAAAGGACTTCAGTGCTCCTTTAAAATGATCCAAATAGTTTTTTACATTTGAAGAACTATAATTATTGGGATTTCATACATTTTCATCGAACCTTTCAATATGGTTATGTATCCATATCTTTAGTTTATTATGCTATCATAATAGCATATTCAAAAGTTTCTTGTTGCTGAAGTTGTGTAATCTACATGACACTTAGATTAATGACTAAGTGTGGAAGGAGACATGTAAACAAGAAACCTTTGGGTATTATTCCTTTAGTAAATATTGGGACAATCATGGTAAGCAAACTTAGTTCTGTAATAGCATTTTTCACCTTAAAAATGAAATGCATGATGGTATTTTATTCCTTGACTTATGCAATGCAATGTTTTTAATGTAAATACTGGTCATATACCAATGTATATGGTAACCTGGGTTATATCTATTTTTATGTAAACTCTATTTTGTTTTTAGCAAGAAATGAAATTGAGGCCTATGTGCAGGTTGCCATTGAATTTTGCTCTGGTGAATGCTGAGATCCAGCTTTTTCTTACAAATAAATGGGACCCCATTTTCCAATATAAACGTACCGTGTTTTGTTAGGTACAGTCTGGATCATGGCATGTAAAAATAGAAATTGAGAATTTTACTGCAGCTTTGATGTGCATATTTGAACTTTTTAACATTTGTAATTTTGGTGGCAAAGAGAATTTTAGCTTCTGTCGATTTTGTAAGTCTACAGCTGAACCACTAATAGCAGTCATAATGAAGATTAGAATCTGTTTAAGAATTAGGAAGTCTTATCATTACATTATTGTACATACTATTTTACAAGAATTCCCACATTTCATTTTTAAGTCCAAGTATCTAGGTATATCTGTCCCACTAAAGCCAGGATATCATTTATTGGACTTTCTGAAAATAAAAGTTACAAAAACAAAAGTAAATGAAAACTATATTCTTTGGTCTGATGTTTCAGTTATGAAATAGAAGAACTGCATCAAAAGACAGCTTTAGGAAGTCTTATTTATTTTCTACATGTGAGAATGTGCGGATAAAGGAACTCTAGAGGTTTTGATCACAGAACCTGTGACCACATTTAACAATTAAATGGCTGTAAGTGGGAAGTAGTATTTAGACATAGAAGGTAAGAAAAATCTTATTTAAAAAAAGAGCCCCTTAAAACTTACAGGATTTACCTTAAGATATATAAGCTAAGTTGTTTCAGGCAGTCCTCAAAAATTAGATGTAATTGAGCTCTGTACGTTATGTCAGCTTTAACATATGATATTCTGAGTATTTTAGCTATATTTATTGGCTTTGTGCAAGCAGCTAGGGCAGAGAAATAATGGGTCAATAATCTTGACCTTAATTGAAACTCTTTCCATGGAGATAGGGCTAGAAATACTTTTGCCAAATAACGTTCTTATCATTCACTTTATGTCCGTATTTAGAAAAAAATAAATTACAGCAAGTATGATTTCTAAAGGATAATGTTTTCTATAAATTGTAAAAAAGTCATGCGTTTTAAAAAAAAGTTGGAAACGCGTATCATGGAAGGTGTATTTTGTATTTATAAATTCACTACAATTAGAGGCTACTTTTCCTCTTGTCAATCATTGCTATGTAGAATGACTATCCTAAATAGTAATGTATTAACAAGAACGTTAATACAACAAAATGTAGTGTATTTAGACATGCGTTTACATGGCACACCTTAGACTTGTATCATTCTTTAAAGTTTACAAAGTACCTTATGTTTTCATGTGATGATTTAGTCTAGTACACTATGGAGGAATTTATCAACTTTAGTTATAAATATTATGCTGATGAAGTATAAAAAGCTTTTTCTTCATCAGTGTTTTGTTTTATGCTGCTTTTTTTTAGTACTCCAGGTTTATTAACAATCCCCCCCTCTTCTTTTTGACCCAGGACTTCAGAAGTTGTGGAGTACATGTGTCCCATCCCTACCTTCATTCTCCTCTTTGGGTTGAGGAGCCTTTCTTTCTGCAGCAAAAGGAAAAGGTGTCTAGGGTTGTAGCACATCTTTCCTTCCTAGCTTCCTTCTGTATTTGAGACTGGTTCCTTAGATGGGAAGGGGGTAGAAGACAAACTCCTATTATCAGGGGTCCATGAAGCCTGTGGCATCACTTTTTTTAAAACATGTCTAATTTTGTGGCCAAAGCAATTGGTCTTAATAAAACGTGAATTCTTCATGAGTCACACCTTCATCTTGGACTCATCTCTTAGTGGGAATAGGTGTGTGTCCATCTTATTAATTTCTGGCTCATTGATGTAAGAGTAGCTGTAGGAGTTTCTGAATGAGTTTTTAAGTTATTAAGCTACTGGAATTTGGAAACCCTAGAGTGATTTTAAATATGGCAAAATCCATTATTTTAAAAGGGATTATTGGGGGTAAAATGGCAAAAAAGATCCTAAAAAAAGATATTGCAAAATACGGGAAGAAATAATTTGTAACAGATAAAAGAATACTAATAGGATAGAAACAACTGGAAAGGGAAATGTGACATCGTTCTTAAATGTAGATCTAGGAAATAATTAGCTGGTGAGGTTGGTGAAAAGGAAGCATAACATGTAAAACAGATCATTTGAACTCAAGGTGCTTCTAACAGAGAAGGCAACTGGAGTACCTGATACTGCATCTACCCTGTTTTTGCAAACACTTTGACTGTAAAATTGGTGTTTTCATTAAAATGGTGTTCTGAAATTTGTTATGGGGCAGCTTAAATTTATCTTTTCATGACTGTAGACAGTTGATAATAACCCATATTCTACCTTTGGTAATGCGTCACCAGATTAATGATACCGTAATATTTATTGAGAATTCATACCACTGATGCTTTCATAGTCATTTCTTTTGTTTATAAGATTTGGTTTGAGGTGGGTATGGGCTTTTTTGGTGGAATTAAAGAATGAAGGCCATATTCAATTTTATATAAACTATCATGCAAGCCCAGCCAAAGTGTAGTTTTTGACTGAGTCCTGTCCTTGAGGTTAGGAATAAATAAGGTAAACCTTAAAAGAGGGTGTTGCAGAAGTCACTTTTTAAATTAGACTATGATTGAGATATACTGAAAACCTCCACTGACCTCTCCCCTCTCTGTTTTTCTTATTATGTTTGACAGCAATTATGGAGAAAGAAATGTGAAAAGAATTAGTCATAATGCTTTTGGATTATCCTTAAATTTATGTATTTTCATATCACTCAGGTAAAGTTGGGAAATGACAGAGCACAGACATATTTTTTAAATCAGAGTAGAAAATAAAAAGCACTTCTGTTGACTTATATTGCTGTATGCGCACATCATCTCAGCTAATCAGAAATAGTATATTCATTTGTATGACAAAATAAATGCATTCATCCTAATAGTAGTCAACACATTTTGCCAGATGGTGCAAATATACCTCCATTTATATTTTGTATCTTAAAAATGTAGTTTAACAATAGGACTGTGTGTAAGAGACACTTTTTTTACGAAAAGTGTCATATATACATATGTAACAGGGATGAGTGTATGTTGTTGAACATCATTTATAACAGAATTTCTGTCAGTACTCCATATACTGAAAATTCAAGTTGTTTTCAACTTCTTCAAATACGTTCAGGATAAAATAAGTTAATCCAATTTCATAATGTAAATCATATTTTTGTTATTTGCCATATTTTATTTGAAGCAGTGATAAAGTTTTATAATTCAAATCTGAATGTTATAGTACATTATGTGCTGATCATGGCAAAAGCAAACATTTACATTTGTGTTTTTACAATAAATTTCTTTTAAAATACACTTTCTATTTTTCTGTACTGACATATGCAATAAATTGATACATTAAAAGTTTGATTAATGTCTTAAGATAGTTTGTATTCAGTCTTTTCTATTGACCAAGATTATATGGTAGGACATTAAAGCCTCCTTAATGATCAAATAAACTCCTGAATTTGTTCTGAAATTAATTTTTATTGTACTAATGGTGTGAATAAAAAGTAGAAGTTAGATTTATTTTCCCTTTCCTCGTATTTTTCTCTCACATACATTTCATTTAGGCTAATATTAAATATTTTCTATATGTGAAGTGCTGGTGAATGAATAGACCCAAAGCATTTGATTAGTTACATTAATCTAGGAATGAATAGATTTTAACTGTTCATAGTCATGTTGTCTTGAGATTTCATAAAGTGCCTTTTCATGAAATTATGCTTTTTTTTCTCTTATTAGTACTGTGTTAATGATTTGGGATGATTACAAAAATGGCCTAATATTCATTTGACCTTTAGGGGGCTGTAGCTTGCTTTCCCTAACCAGAAATATGCATGCTTAAATAGTGTCACAACCAGCTGGATGATAGGAAATGTATGACAAACCTTAAATGGCCCCCTGTAAGTGCAGATGAAGAATTCACCTAGTGGAGACCATTTTTCCATGGGTAGATCTGGTGGGAAGAAGCATCCCTCATGTGCTTCCCTGAGAGATCACCAACCTGAATCCTTTAGATAACTAGTCCTTATTTTCAAGCGATAATTTTTTCACATTCCTATTTCACTCTTCAACTCCTGCTTTACATCCTAAAGATGATGAGCAGTTGGATCTGGTTAGAGACTAACTCCTGTCTTATTAAGGGGAAGGGAGGGAAAAGATACCTTTTGAATACCTACAAGTGTAGAATGTGTTAATGTCATTGAACCCTCACAGCAAACTGTCTAGTAATTTGCATATAAAAGCCCCATTTTATAATAAACGGGCTCAGAGTGGTTCAGTAATGTGCTCAAGATTACCCAGAATGGAGCTGGGATCTGAATGTGTCTCCAGTTCAAAATCTAGGACAACTGCACATTGCCTCATTTACTCAATGAAACAATTTGTTTTTATCCATGTTGGAGTTGATTTAAGACATTGAAATGAAATTAAAAGTGGCTATGTATAGAAAATTAGGAATATACAAGAAACTATCCTTTTTTCAAAGTAGTTAAATGTGTGTTCCTGCAGGAAAATGTAGAAGTTAATTAACCTCATAAGACTTCTCATCCTCTTTCCTCAGCCTTTTATAGAAAAATTTAGGAGTCATCTTCCTTGTGAAGTGAAACTGATATATCTGATCTTGCTGTTTCTTTCTCCAATAAGATTTAGTTTCCCAGCCTTTCCTCTGTTACCATACCACCATACCAGTCCCTGGAATTATTTTATAATAGCTGACATTTTAGTTGAATGCTTGTTATGTACCAAGTATTGTTCTGACTCCTTTTTGTCATTTATTCTTTTTTTTAAAATTTTTTGGCTGCCCTATGTGGCTTGTGGGATTCTAGTTCCCCGACCAGGGATTGAACCCAGGTCCACACCAGTGAGAGTGCAGAGTCCCAACCACTGGACCACCAGGGAATTCCCTGTCATTTATTTATTTATTTATTTATTTTTGTTTGTGGTACGCAGGCCTCTCACTGTTGTGGCCTCTCCCACTGCGGAGCACAGGCTCCGGACGCGCAGGCTCAGTGGCCATAGCTCACGGGCCCAGCCGCTCTGCGGCATGTGGGATCTTCCCGGACCGGGGCACGAACCCGCGTCCCCTGCGTCGGCAGGTGGACTCCCAACCGCTGCGCCACCAGGGAAGCCCTGTCATTTATTCTTGATAACTGAATAGTCTATGATCTGGTGTCCAAATCCACTGACCCAACTCCTCCATGTTTGTCCTGTTCTAATTCGTTAGAAAAAATTTGCATGCCTTTCCCTAAGAGCATTTACTGACTTCATTTCTCCTTAAAGTCAAGACTTCTTGGTCTATAAGGTCCTTCACCAACTAAACAATCTCGTTGTGAAAGAAGTTTTCTCTTTCTGTTTCATAAGCCAAACTCATTCCTCCTCTATGCGTTTATCCGTGTCCGGTGCTTTAACTGCTAGGTGGAATGTCCTCTCACCTTGCTAGGCTCCCAAGCTCATCACCCGAATTCAACATTGTACTGGAGGTTCCATGCAGGACAATTAGGCAGGAAATAAAAAGCATCTAGATCAGAAAGGGAGAAGTAATATTATATTTACAGATGATGTGAGCTTGTGTATAGGAAATCCTAAGGAATCCACTAAAAATATGAGAACTAATGAACTCAGCAAGGTTGCAGGATTCAGGATCCATATACAAAAATCAATTTCATTTGTATACACCGTCAATAAACAACCCCCAAATGAGAGTTTTGTAGCTTGGACTATGTACCCCCAAAAGATATGTTGAAGTCCTAATACTTGGTACCTATGAATGTGATGTTACTGGAAATAGGGTTTTTGCAAATGTCATTAAGATGTAATTCAAATGAGATCCTTCTGGAGTAGGGTGTACCATTAATATAAAATGACTGGTGTCCTTATCATAAAAAGAGAAAAGACATAGAAACAGACATACATGGAGAGGAGAATAACATGTGAAGACACAGCCAGAGGAAAGATGGTCGTGTGGCAATGAAGACAGGTTGGATTTATGCAGCAGCACCAAGGAATGGCAAGGATTTCTGTCAGCCGTTAGAAGCTAGGAGAGAGAGTATGGTCCTGCTGACACTTTGATTTCGGATTTCTCTCATTCAGAACTGTGAGAGAATGAATTTTTGTTGTTTAATTCACTTAGTTTGTGGTTCTTTGTTAATGGCAGCCCTAATATATTTTTAAAAATTCCATTTACAATGGCACCAAAAATAAATACTTAGGAATGTACTTAGCAATAATGGCAAAATGTCTTCTCTGCAAACTACATAACATTTTTTTAAAGAAATAGAAGACAAATAAATGGAAATGAATCACATATTTGTAGATTGAAAGATTTATTATTGTTAAGACGGCAATCAAGGGATCAACCCATGAAGAAGATATAACAATTGTAAATATTTATGCACCCAACATAGGAGCAGCTCAATACATAAGGCAAATGCTAACAGCCATAAAAGAGGAAATCGACAGTAACACAATCATAGTAGGGCACTTTAACACCCCACTTTCACCAATGGACAGATCATACAGGATGAAAATGAGTAAGGAAACACAAGCTTTAAATGATATATTAAACAAGATGGACTTAATTGATATAGGACATTCCATCCAAAAACAACAGAATACACTTTCTTCTCAAGTGCTCATGGAACATGCTCCAGGATAGATTATATCTTGGGTCACAAATCAAGCCTTGGTAAATGTAAGAATATTGAAATCATATCAAGTATCTTTTCTGACCACAATGCTATGAGACTAGATATCAATTACAGGAAAAAAAATCTGTAAAAAATACAAACACGAGGAGGCTAAACAATACACTACTCAATAACGAAGTGATCACTGAAGAAATCAAAGAGGAAATCAAAAAATACCTAGAACCAAATGACAGTGAAAACATGACGACCCAAAACCTATGGGATGCAGCAAAAGCAGTTCTAAGAGGGAAGTTTACAGCAATACCATCCTACCTCGAGAAACAAGAAACATCTCAAATAAACAAATTTACACCTAAAGCATTAGAGAAAGAAGAACAAAAAGAACCCAAAGTTAGCAGAAGGAAAGAAATCATAAAGATCAGATCAGAAATAAATGAAAAAGGAATGAAGAAAACAATAGCAAAGATCAATAAAACTAAAAGCTGGTTCTTTGAGAAGATAAACAAAATTGATAAACCATTAGCCAGATTCATCAAGAAAAAAAGGGAGAAGACTCCAATCAACAGAGTTAGAAATGAAAAAGGAGAAGTAACAACTGACACTGCAGAAATACGAAGGATCATGAGAGATTACTACAAGCAACTCTTATGCCAATAAAATGGACAACCTGGAAGAAATGGACAAGTTCTTAGAAAAGCACAACCTTCTGAGACTGAACCAGGAAGAAACAAAATATAAACAGACCAATCACCAATCACAGGCACTGAAATTGAGACTGTGATTAAAAATCTTCCAACAAACAAAAGCCCAGGACCAGATGGCTTCACAGGCGAATTCTATCAAACATTTAGAGAAGAGCTAACATCTATCCTTCTCAAACTCTTCCAAAATATAGCAGAGGGAGGAATGGGGTTTTTCCCAGGAATTCAAGGATTCTTTGGTACACGCAAATCAATCAATGTGATACACCATATTAACAAATTGAAGGAGAAAAACCATATGATCATCTCAATAGATGCAGGAAAATCTTTTGACAAAATTCAACATCCATTTATGATAAAAACCCTACAGAAAGGAGTCATGGAGGGAACTTACCTCAACATAATAAAGGCCATATATAACAAACAGCCAGCATCATTCTCGGTGGTGAAAAACTGAAGCCATTTCCTCTAAGATCAGGAACAAGACAAGGTTGTCCCCTCTCACCACTATTCAACATAGGTTTGGAAGTTTTAGCCACAGCAATCAGAGAAGAAAAATAAATAAAATCCAAATGGGAAAAGAAGAAATAAAGCTGTCACTGTTGGCAGATGACATGATACTATACATAGAGAATCCTAAAGATGCTACCAGAAAACTACTAGAGCTAATCAATGAATTTGGTAAAGTAGCAGGATACAAAATTAAGGCACAGAAATCTCTTACATTCCTATACACTAACGATGAAAAATCTGAAAGAGAAATTAAGGAAACACTCCCATTTACCATTGCAACAAAAAGAATAAAATACCTAGGAATAAACCTACCTAAGGAAACAAAAGACATATATGCAGAAAACTGTAAGACACTTATGAAAGAAATTAAATATGATGCAAAACAGAGGGAGAGATATACCATGTTCTTGGATTGTGAAAATGACTATACTACCCAAAGCAATCTACAGATTCAATGCAATCCCTATCAAACTACCAATGGCATTTTTCACAGAACTAGAACAAATTTGTATGGAAACACAAAAGACCCCAAATAGCCAAAGAAATCTTGCGAAAGAAAAACAGAACTGGAGGAATCAGGCTCCCGGACTTCAGAGTATACTACAGAGCTACAGTAATCAAGACAATATGGTACTGGCACAAAAACAGAAATATAGATCAATGGAACAAGATAGAAAGCCCAGAGATAAACCCACGCACATATGGTCACCTTATTTTTTCATAAAGGAGGCAAGAATATACAATGGAGAAGACAGCCTCTTTCATAAGTGGTGCTGGGAAAACTGGACAGCTACATGTAAAAGAATGAAATTAGAACACTCCCAAACACCATACACAAAAATAAACTCAAAATGGATGAAAGACTTAAATGTAAGGCCAGACACTATAAAACTCTTAGAAGAAAACATAGGCAGAACACTCTATGATATAAATCACAGCAAGATCCTTTTTGACCCACCTTCTAGAGAAATGGAAATAAAAACAAAAGTAAACAAATGGGACCTAATGAAACGTAAAAGCTTTTGAACAGCAAAGGAAAGCATAAACAACCCTCAGAATGGGAGAAAATATTTGCAAATGAGGCAACTGACAAAGGTTAATCTCCAAAATTTACAAGCAGCTCATGCAGCTCAATATCAAAAAAACAAACCACCCAATCCAAAAATGGGCAGAAGACAAATAGACACTTCTCCGAAGAAGATAATACAGATTGCCAATAGACACATGAAAGGATGCTCAACATCACTAATCATCAGAGAAATGCAAATCAAAACTACAATGAGGTATCACCTCACACCGGTCAGAATGGCCATCATTAAAAAAAATCTACAAACAGTAAATTCTGGAGAAGGTGTGGAGAAAAGGGAACCCTCTTGCACTGATGGTGAGAATGTAAATTGATACAGCCATTATAGAGAACAGTATGGAGGTTCCTTAAAAAACTAAAAATAGAGCTACCATATGACCCAGCAATCCCACTTCTGGGCATATACCCTGAGAAAACCATAATTCAGAAAGAGTCATGTACCACAGTGTTCATTGCAGCTCTATTTATAATAGCCAGGACATGGAAGCAACCTAAGTGTCCACTGACAGATGAATGGATAAAGCAGATGTGGCACATATATACAATGGAATATTACTCAGCCATAAAAAGAAACGAAATTGAGTTATTTGTAGTGAGGTGGATGGACCTAGAGTCTGTCATACAGAGTGAAGTAAGTCAGAAAGAGAAAAACAAATACCATATGCTAACACACACACACATATATAGATAGATTCCATATATATATGGAATCTAGAAAAAAAATGGTTCTGAAGAACCTAGGGGCAAGACAGGAATAAAGATGCAGACGTAGAGAATGGACTGAGGACACGGAGAGGGGGAAGTGTAAGCTGTGATGACGTGAGAGAGTGGCATGGACGTATATACACTCCCAAATGTAAAGTAGATAGCTTGTGGGAAGTTGCTGCATAGCACAGGAGGTCCACCTAGAGAGATGGGATACGGAGGGTGGGAGGAGATGCAAGAGGGAGGAGATATGGGGGCATATGTATATGTATAGCTGGTTCACTTTGTTATACAGCAGAAACTAACACATCATTGTAAGGCAATTATACTCCAAGAAAGATGTTAAAAAAAAAATGATGGCAATACTCCCCAGTTTGATCAATGGATCAAAACACTCCCTATCAAATCTGTCTCTTTTTTTTTTTGCAGAAGTTAACAAGCTGATCTTAAAATTCATGCATAAATGCAAGGGATCTAGTATAGCTAGAACGATCTTTAAAAGAAGAACAAGGTCAGAGGTTTCATATATCCTGATTTTAAAACTTGCTGGAAAGGTATAATGGTCAAGACATACAGGCATAAGGATAGATGTATAAATCAATGGCCTACAATTGAAAGTCCATAAATAAATATATATTTACAGTTAACTGATTTTTGACAAAAGTGCCAAGATAATTCATTGTTGAAAGGACGGTCTTTTAGCAAATGGTGTTGTGTCAACTGGATATTCACATGCATATGAATGAATTTGGACTCCTACATCTTACCATATAAAAAATTAGTTAAAAAGGGAGTAAAGACTCATGTGTAAGAGCTACAGCTGTAAAACTCTTGGTAGAAAACGTAGTCATATCTTTGCAACCTTAGATTAGACAGTGGTTTCTTGGTATGACACAAAAAGCACAAAGGACAAAAGAAAAAACAATAGATTAATTGGGCTTAATTAAAAAAAATATTCCTCAAAGGACATTATACATTATCAAGAGAGTGAAAGACAACTTATAAAAAAGGGGGAAACATTTGCAAATTGTATATCTGATAAGGAACTTGTTTCCAGAATATGAAGAACGCTTACAACTCAACGATATAAAGACAAACAACTCAATTTATAAATGGGCAAAGGCTTTGAATATACATTCTCCAAGGAAGACATACAGGTGGCCAATAAGCACATAAAGAGATGTTCGCTCTCATTAATAATAAGGGAAGTGCAAATCAAAACTACAATGAGGACTTCCCTGGTGGCGCAGTGGTTGGGAGTCCGCCTGCCGATGCAGGGGACGCGGGTTCGTGCCCCGGTCCGGGAAGATCCCCCATTCCACGGAGCGGCTGGGCCCGTGAGCCATGGCCGCTGAGCCTGTGCGTCCAGAGCCTGTGTTCCACAACGGGAGAGGCCACAACAGTGAGAGGCCCGCGTACCGCAGAACAAAACAAAACAAAACAAAACTACAATGAGACACTTCTTCATATCCAGTAAGACAGGTGTAATCAAAGAGACAGAAAACGTGTCAGCAAGTGTCAGCGAGGATACGGAGAAATTTTGAACACTCACATTGCTGGTGGGCATGAAAAATGGAGTAGCCACTTCGGAAAGCATCTAGCAGTTTTTTAAAATGTTGAAAATGGAGTTAGCATATGACCAGGATCTGCACTACTAGGTATGTATCTAAGAGAACTGAAAATATATGTTCATACAAAAACCAGTACATGCATGTTCATAGCAGCATCCTTCATAACAACAAAAGAGTGGAAACAATCCAATAACTTATGATTGAATAAATAACATGTGATGAATCCTACAATGTAATGTTATTCAGCACTGAAAAGAAATTCTGATAGATGCTACACATAGACAAACCTTGAAAACATGCAAAGTGAAAGAAGCCAGTCACAAAGGACAATGCATTTGCAAAGTCCAAAATAGGCAACTCCATTGATATAGGAGGTAGATTAGTGGTGGTCTGAGTGTAGGGGTATTGGGTGAGGGGGAATGGGGAGTGACTGTTAATGGATATAGAGTTTCTTTTGGGGAAGATGATAATGTTCTACAATAGATTGTTGTGATCCATCTGTATCACAACTCTGAAAATACTGAAAATCATTGAATTGTGCCTTTAAATGCATGAATAGTGTTGCATGTAAATTATATTCAATAAAGCTGTTATAATGGGTGAGACTAGGAATATTCTAAGTAGAAACTCTTGGATTTAAATGATGGTAGTGGATCTCGAGAGAAGTGGATGGATTCAAGATATACTTGGGGTGTAAGCAATTGTCGGAGGTCCAGAAGACTATAGAATGAATACATCTATATCTCTGCCTTTCATACGTGGTTGATTAAAAGAACCCAAGAATGTTTTGGGAGAAATATCAGCAGTTCAAGTTAAATTCGTAATGAGTTTGAAGTGTCTACTGAGGAAGGTATGAGCATTCTTCATCCTTTTCAACTGCCTAGCACCTGCCCTTTGCTTTGGCAAATGTTCCATCCAATGGGCCAGAGCTGGATGCTCCTCTTGCAGCTGTGATGACCCAGACTTTGTCAACCAGGTACACTTGGTGTCAACCAGGTAGAGGCTGGTGATGTGGAAAAGGAAGGCTGTTATAAAATCTATGCTAATGTGGCAGTAGCAGTGAGCACCAGCAGCAGCCAGATGCAGATTTCAGAGGCTCCAGCACTTATGCTTCTAGCAGTAGGTACCCAGAGCTATGACTGCAAGTGGTGGTCTGTGCCCAGTTGTAATAGCAGTGGTATTTTTATGGGCTCACTTCTGTATTGTGATTGTGAGAGGTATATATATTCAATCCTCCAAATATGATTAAGCATGATTCTCTAATTCTTTCCATAGATTTCTGCAAGTTACCCTAAATCCTTTCAATAGAATCCTTTCTATCTTATTAGCTAGAGATGGTTTATGTTGCTTGCACCTAAGAGAAACCTGACTGGTATAACATCCAAAAGAAGATGCTGAAAAGGCCGTTAGGTTTGGGGAAAGAGATCGGAGCTAAAGATACGAGTTTGAATAGCCATCAGTGATACTGTTGATACAAGAATTGGTGGTGCACAGCAGTGTGATTGTACCTAATACACTGAACTGTTTATCAAAAGATGGATGAAATGGTAAATTTTGTGTTATATACATTTGTCCACAATAAAAAAAGAAGAAGAAAAAAGAAGGAATGGATGAGAATGTTTAGGGCAAGAGTCTAAAAGGAAAGGAGAACGTAGGACCTAAGCTGAGGCATTTGAACCTTTAAAGGATAGGAGAAAGATATGTCCCTAAAGGAGAAAGAGAATGAGGTGTTTTATTCAGCTCTGCGGAGTAGCTGGCACTGGGTAGTCTGGAACAAGGTTTGTAGCCTTGTTCCAAATCTGAATGAGTGAATGAGTTTACTCCTCAACTGGGGAGCTCCTGAGCTTGTTGAGTGTTAATTGCATCTTTAATTACACATGGGTTATAAAATTTGGTATATAGCATCATGGTGAACAAGATTAGCAATTGGGGTCATGGCATAGAACAGCTCCTTTTATTATAGTGCAGAGTCCACAGGAATCCAGAGTACAGGATGGGCACTGGGAGACACAGTACTGTTTACTCTGCATGTAATCAGAAACAAGGCACCATTGCCTGAAAACACTTTTATTCAGTCTTCACCTACAGTCATATTCCCGACATACACTCTAATTCGGTTTATTGTTTCTCTGACAAGTGAGATTTCTTCATGAATGTGGGCCACGTTCTGCAGCTATTATCAACAACCTTCACTACGATCGATTGCCACACCTTTATTTACTTAGTAACGTCCACTCCGCTAAGGTGGCAATAAAAATAATGACAAAGTTAAGTCTTATATTTTCTTTTTGTCCTTAGCTGGATACTTAGAGGTGGCAGAAGTGAACATATATATGATCAGGAAAAAGAGCAAGAAAGAGAGATGATGGCATTTAGGTTTAGACTTTCTGTTACTGTGAAATTTTAAGATTTGGAATTATAACCACTCATTGGCCAAGAGCAGATGAACCAGGCAGTTTTTGATCGTATTGACTCTGCTGCCTTTGTAGCAGCTGAGAGACAGAGACATTGACACAGAGTTTCTGGCCTTTTTATTCCGTCCCATTGACTTCTCTACCTTTATTTTAGTACCACTCGCTTACTTAAAGCTTTCTAGAACGGTTTGAAATCGTTTAGTGTAAATCCTCAACATTTATTCTTTTTCAAGAATTTTTCACTATTCGAAATCATTTTAATTTCCATACAAATATTGAAATGTTATTTTCTTTTAAAAAAAAACCTTCAAATTGATGAACTATTTGTTTGGGTCAAATAAATATCTTAAAAATATAAATCTTGAGGCTTTCTTTAAGTTTTCTCAGCATTCTTTTTAAATTTACAGTTTATCTTCAAATAATTTTAGACATCTTCACGTGAAATTTGAGAACCTAAAAATGGTATGCTTATATTCTTCCCCTTATTGCCTTTGTGCTAGTTTGGTCATATATTTTGCTTCTGTATATGTTATAAATTTCACAACTGTAATTATTCTGTCATTAGTCAGTTATCTTTTTTTCTTGTGGTAAAACTCACAAACATAAAATTTACCATCTTAATCATTATTGAGTATATGGTACGTTAGGGTTAACTATGTGCACTGTGCAATGGATCTCTAGATTTTTTTTCATTTTACAAAACTGAAACTCTCTACCCTTTGAACAATTTCCATTTTCCCCTTCCCCAAGCCCCTGGCAACTATAATTCTACTTTCTGTTTCTTTGAATTTGACTACTTTACATACTCCATGTAAATGGAATCATGCAATATTTGTCTCCTTGTGACTACTTCACTTAGCATAATGTCCTCAAGGTTCATCCACGTTGTGGCATAAAACAGGCTTTCCTTCTATTTTAAGGCTGTATAATATTCCATTGTATGTATACATCACATTTTCTTTATCCAGTCATCAGCCAGTAGACATTTAGGTTGCTTCCACCTCTTGGCTATTGTGAATAATGCTGCAATGAAAATAGATGTGCAAATACCTCTTTGAAATCTTGTTTTCAGTCCTTTGGGGTATATACTAGGAAGTAAGATTTGCTGGATGACATAACAATTCTACTTTTAATTTTTGGAGGAACTTTCATACTGTTTTCCATACTACCTGCATCATTTTACATTCCCACCAACAGAGCACAAGGGTACCAATTTCTCCATATCCTTGCCAACACTTTACTTTCTTTTTTCTTAATAGTGACCATTGTAACGGATGTGAGGTGGTATCTCACTGTGGTTTTGATTTGCATTTCCCTGATGATTAGTGATGTTGAGCATCTTTTCATGTGTTTGTTGACCATTTACAAATTATCTTCTTTGGGGACAGGTCTATTCAAGTCCTCTGTTGATTATTAATGCAGGTTATGGGGGGATTTTTGTTGTTGTTGAGTTGTAGTTTTTTATGTATGCTGGATACTAATTCCTTATCAGATCTGTGGTTTGCAATATTTTCTTCCATTCTGTAGATTGCTTTTTCGTTTTGTTCATTGTTTCCTTTGCTATGCAGAAGTTTTTAAGTTTGACGTAGTTCCATTTGTCTGCTTTTGCTTTTTATGCCTGTTCTTTGGGTGCCGTATCTAAGAAATCATTGCCAAATCCAATATCATGAAGTTTTTCCTGTATGATTTCTTCTAGGAGTTTATAGTTTCAGGTCTTACATTTAGGTATCTAATCAATTTTGAGTTGATTTTTGTATATGGTGTAATATAAGGGCTCCATTTTATTGTTTTGCTTGTGGATATTCAGTTTTCCTAGCACCGTTTGTTGAAGAGACTATCTCTTCCCCATTGTGTAGCCCCGAAAACTTTGTCAAAGATCATTTGACCATAGAAGTGAGCGTTTATTTCTGTGCTGTCTCTTAAATGCTGTTCCATTGGTCCATGTGTCTGTTTTCATGCCAGTACCATACTGTAAATTTGTACTATGTTTTAAAATCAGCAATTGTAAAGACTCTATAGTTTTTTTGTTCATTTTCCTGTGAAGACTCTAGTTTTGTTTTTTGTCTTTCTTAAGATTGTTTTAGCTACTTGGAGTCCTTTGAGATTCCATATGAATTTTAAGATGATTATTTCTATTTCTGTGAAAAATGCCATTGATAGTTTGGCATGGACTGCATTGAATCTGTAGATCGCTTTGAGTATTACGAATATTTTAACAATATTAACTCCTTTAACCCATGAACGTGGAATGTTTTTCTACTTATTTGTGTCTTTTTAAATTACTTTCAGCAATGTTTTATAGTTTTCAGTGTACATGCCATTTACCTACTTGGTTAAGTTTATTCCTAATTATTTTATTCTTTTTAATGCTATTGTAGATGGGAGTGTATTCTTAATTTCCTTTACAGATGGTTCATTGTTAGTGTATAAAAACACAACTGATTTTTGTGTGTTGATTTTATATTCTGCAACTTTACTGAATTTATTTATTTTAACAATATTTTTGTGGAATCTTAGGGTTTTGTCCATATAAGATCATGTCATCTGTAAACAGACAATTTTTCTTCTTCCCTTCCAATTGGGAAGCCTTTTATTTCTTCTATTTGCCTAATTGCTCTAGTTAGGACTCCCAGTACTGTTTTGAATAGAAGCGTCAAAAATGGGAATTCTGGCCTTGTTACTAAGAGGGAAAGTTTTCAGTTTTTCACCATTGAGTATGATGTTAGCTGTGGGCTTTTTAAAAAAATTTATTGAAGCATAGCTGATTTACAATGTTGTGTTAAGTTTTGCTGTATAGCAAAGTGATTCAGTTATATCAATACATATATGTATATTCTTTTTTATATTATTTTCCATTATGATTTATCACAGGGTATTGAATAGAGTTCCCTGTGCTGTACAGTAGGACCTTGTTGTTTATCAATCCTGTATATAATAGTTTGCACCTGCTAATCCCACACTCCCAATCCTTTCCTCCCCCACCCCCATCCCCCTTGGCAACCACAAGTCTGTTCTCTGTCTATGGGTCTATTTCTGTTTTGTATATAAGTTCATTTGTATCATTTTTTTTTAGATTCCACATATAAGTGATATATGATATTTGTCTTTCTCTAAGTGACTTACTTCACTTAGTATGATAGTCTCTATGTCCTTATGCAACAACCTAAATGGGAATAGAATTTGAAAAAATAATAGATACATGTATATGTATAACTGAATCACTTTGCTGTACACCTGAAACTGTCACAACACAGTTTATCAGCTATACTCCAGTATAAAATAAAAAGTTAAAAAAAATCTCTAGGTCCATCCATGTTGCTGCAAATGGCATTATTTCATTCTTTTTTATGGCAGAGTAATATTCCATTGTACATATATATATATATATATATATATATATATATATATATATATATATCTTTATCCATTCACCTGTTGATGGACATTTGTTTCCATGTCTTGCCTATTGTAAATAGTGCTGCTGTGAACACATATTTGCTGTGTAGAGTTTTCTCTGGATATATGCCCAGGAGAGGGATTGCTGGATCATACAGCAACTCTATTTTTATTTTTTTGAGGAAAGTCCATACTCTTCTCCATAGTGGCTGCACCAGTTTACATTCCCACCAACACTGTAGGAGGGTTCCCTTTTCTCCACACCCTCACCAGCATTTATAGACACTTTTTTTTTGGCTGTGCCATGTGGCTTGTGGGATTTTAGTTCCGCAACCAGGGATCGAATCCGGGTCCTCAGCAGTGAGAGCACAGAGTCCTAACCATTGGACTGCCTGTTTGTAGACTTTTTAATGATGGCCATTCTGACTGGTGTGAGGTGGTACCTCATTATAGTTTTGATTTGCATTTCTCTAAAGATTAGCTGTGGGCTTTTCATATATGGCTTTCATTATGTTGTAATTTCCTTCTATTTCTAGTTTTTTGAATGCTTTTAATCATGAAAGAGTGTTGAATTTTGTAAAATGCCAACAGAAGCAGACCCTGCCATGACCATTTGATCAAAGAATCAATGAATGAAGCTTCTCTCTGGCTGTTCTAGAGTCACATGGTCTCATATCTCTGCTTTCTCTTAGCAGATCGACTTCTGCTCTGCTTGGACTTAGCCCATAACTGGTGTCACCAAAGATGCCTGCAACTCCCAGCCCAGTTATTGGGCTATGCATGGGGCAGATGGTCCAAGAAGGGGATGTGAAAAAGGGAGAAGGACCAATTAGCATCTTTAGTACTAGTTCATTTCTTTGGAATGTATGACTTCTGGGAGGATTTGTTGGTTATTATATTTTAAAATCACAAGAATTTAGTTTTTAGTGAAATTAGTATAGAATCAGGACTTTCTACTCCAGAGGTAGCTGGAATAACAGTTTAATTTGGTGTCAGTGTATAAACAATACACTGTTTCGTTTTTCAAGTTTAACAGGAACAAAATTTAAATAATTGATAAAATCTCATGCTGGCAAGAGTACAAGGAAGTGTTGCTGGCAGGATTGTGAATTGCTACATTTTGGAGACCAGATTGCATACACCTATGAAACATTAAGTTTTGTTTCATCACTTTTTTTTAACTTCTTTTATTTATTTATGGCTGCGTTGGGTCTTCGTTGCTGCGCGCGGGCTTTCTCTAGTTGCGGTGAGCGGGGGCTACTCTTCATTGTGGTGCACGGGCTTCTCATTGCGGTGGCTTCTCTTGTTGCAGAGCATGGGCTCTAGGTGCCCGGGCTTCAGGAGTTGTGGCTCACGGGCTCTGGAGCTCAGGCTTAGTAGTTGTGGTGCACGGGCTTAGTTGCTCCACGGTATGTGGGATCTTCCCGGACCAGGGCTTGAATCCGTGTCCCCTGCATTGGCAGGCGGATTCTTAACCACTGCACCACTAGGGAAGCCCCTGTTTTATCACTTTTAATCCAGTTTTCACTTTGGGAAATCTATCCTAAAAGTATAATTAGATGAGAGCATGTGTAAAATTATATCTTAATGTAGCATTTATTTGGTAGTAGCCAAAACAAAGAAGCAAACAAACAAAAACCTGAAAAATAGCTTGAAACTCCATCAGTGAGAAATAATAAAATAAGTTATAAAAGGAATTAAAATCTATATTTTTGATCTGGAAAAATACCCTTGGTATATTTTACTGAAGAAAATCTGTTGCAGTGTAACGTGAACAGTATTAGTCCATTAGAAAGCATATATATAGATATAATAATATGTATGTGTTTGTGTATATATGTATACATATAAAAGAGAGTGGTGTTGGTATAAAACTTGTATATGCTATCTGACTGTTTATATATTATACACAGTACATGCATTAAACCTTTGGTATTAATTACATATCAGGGAAAGATTGCTACAGAGGGGAGAAGGCAGGAAGAGATCATTAGTTGGTATAGAACTCAAAATTGTTTGAGTTATACTTAGCATGCATTATATCGACAAAGTATAAGTGAAATAATTCTTAATAAAAAGGAACCTTTGGGGACTTCCCTGGTGGTGCAGTGGTTACGAATCCGCCTGCCAATGCAGGGGACACGGATTCAAGCCACAACTACTGAACCTGTGCTCTGGAGCCCACGAGCCCCAACTACTGATCCCAAGTGCCACAACTACTGAAGCCCGCACACCTAGAGCCCGTGCTCCACAACAAGAGAAGCCACCGCAATGAGAAGCCTGCGCAGTGCAACGAAGAGTAGCCTCCGCTCATTGCTACTAGAGAAAGCCTGCGCGCAGCAATGGAGACCCAACGCAGCCCCCCCCCCAAAAAAAAAGCACCTTGGACAACAGTGTGGGTTGTCATGTACTTAACACTGAAAAGATAAAGGAGAGTTTGTATATGATAGCTTTAATAATTTCCCCCTCCTCTAGTTCATAGAAGAAATCTTTTCTAGTGATATGTCTGGTTTTAAAGAGCACTGTGGGAATTCCCTGGTGGTCCAGTGGTTAGGACTCCACACTTTCACTGCTGAAGGTGCGGGTTCAATCCCTGCTGGTCTGGGAACTAAAATCCTGCAAGTCATGGGGAGCGGCCAAAAAGAAAAAATAATAATAATAATAATAAAATGGCTAATTAAAAAAAAAGGAAGTCACATTGTTGTGGATCAGCTTGTAAATTTGCCTGAAATATAGAAACGTTATTTAAAATATTTCGGTTGTAAATTGCCAAACAACAGCCATTATATATACACTTATATATATATACATACATATATATCTATAAAATATTCCATATATCCCCCATCCATCTATATCTATCTATCTATCTATCTATCTATCATCTCAGTCTATCCATCTATCTCCACTGACTTCATCCTAGGGGTGTAGTAGCATTAGGTACACAATTTTCTCCACCATTCATTTTCCACCTAATATGTTTAGGGGTATTTAAAAAATGTAAGAGAAGTATTTTCATATTGTTGAAATCTGAAGGATCTAAACCTAATTAGAAAACACAAAAGCTTATATTGATCTTCAAATTTCAAGTCCCTTTAACTGATATAGTTTATTTCCTAGATCGTCAGCTGTAGCAAATATGCTTATACTTGTGAATCTCTAGATTCTCTACATGTTAGAGGCACCTAGCACCCAGATAGATGTTACTACGAGAGCAGGTCTCAGACTGAATTCCTCTACGTGCACAGGCTCTAATTCACAACCAGCGTGACACATTGGATAGAGGGAAGAGGTTCTTTACTCTGTCCTCTGGTCCTTCTAACACCTTGTATCAGTGGGTTGCTCCAACGTTATTTGATAATGCTTTTGAGACAGGAGCAGCATGCTTTGTGGACCAGCAGCTTAGCAGGATTTCTCTTGAAATAGAGAGATGCAAGTTTAGCAGGATCCATACTTTCAGGGCACCGTGGATGGCTGGGCGCACCAGCTTATCCGTGTATGTGCAAAGGCTGTGGGCCCTGCCGTACCAGTACTCACTAACACGTATCTTGTAGTCCACTGATTTTGCCAATTAAAGATAATCTCTGACAATCTTTATGTTTCTTACAAAACCTAAGATGTAATACGGACGAGCTAACTCTTTACAATAATTACTCAACCTCTATTAACTAATTCTAATTAATTCACATATAGCACATTTGCCATACTGAAGTGTAAACAAATTACCAGAAATCCAAATATATTATCAACTGAAGACATGCTGATGAGATTTTGATATGGAAGAATGTTGAAATAATGTGAAATAGGGCAAAATAGCTGAAATGTTTATATATATATATATATATATATATATTCCATTAATAAACAATTGCACATTTAGATAAACTAGCCTAAATTATTGATTGATTTATAGCCTAAATTATAATTATTGATTATGTATAATTATACTATATATAGTATATAATGTACATAATATTATATATTAATATAATGGATATTATTTGTTTCATTAATTGTTTAAATGAATGGAGCATTTATAGTGTGTTCTGTCACTGTACTGTATTTTGGTTCCATAAAGGCAAGCAAAACAGACACAGCTTCTGCCTTCATGGAATTTGGGAGATGAACAATTAACAGGTAAATAAATAAATATATACACGCAGTACAAATAGTACATGTTATAATTAGAAAGAATAGATTTCTCTGAAAGAGAATGACTCCCTTGTACATGGGAGCAGGAAAGATCATGTTTCCTTGTTTTTCTACATCAAATTAAATCTGACTCAGCCTTCACTGATCTTCCTGGCTGGATTGTTAATCTTGGTGATCAAGATGGTTCTGCTGTCAGGGTCCCCTAATCTCTTTCCTGAGACGGTTCTAGAGCCATTTGACTTATGGGATCTCAGACAGTTGGAGCAATGCCTCAGGTTTTCAACATAATATGATAACTGCTGGGATGCGTGCTATTTAAATCTTGTTGGGTCCTTCTACTCCAGAGTTTGTTCTAAGGTGGCATCGTTCCTTCCACACCAGGCTCAGCCATGAGTCTATTTTCCACAGCTTCTAGGGACACTGTGTGTCTCTGGCCCTCACACAGACCTCCCATCAGAGGCCCTACAGGTGGCAGATGAGGGTTTCCCTAGTTGGTGGAAACCACCCCCTTGTCTTTCCAGTCTCTGTCCTGAGTGCCGTTCTGTTGGAAACTGACGAAGATGCTACATGATTTAAAAATCCAGAATCAACAGAGCATGTGATGGCCATAGATTCTGAAGGATAAGAGTACAAAGAAGCTGACCTGCCTTCTGGAAGAAAGAGCAGAAGCAAGAGAAAATATCATTAAAGCTCACACATCTTACTTTTTAGAAAAAGGATTGTTATGTACGTGGATGAAAGGCGGAGGGGCCTCCTCCAATGTTTTCTTTTCACAGAACTTGTAAATAGAAAAAGGTGATTGACCTTTTGTTCCATTTGTGGGGTTACAAAGTTTTCATGTGTACGGAGCAATTGAGATAGTGGTAAAATGGATAACCATTCACTTGTCACTTAGATTCAGAATTTGCTCATTTTTTCTCCATATTTGCTTCACCTGTCAGTCTGTTATATCCATCATATATCTATTACTTTATGTTGAACTATTTCAAAGTAAGTTGCAGGTATGATGACACTTTACCCATAAATATTACAGAATGCATCACCTAAGAATAAGGGTGTTCTCCTATGGAAGCACAATACCACTATTACACCTAAGATACTTAACAACAAAGTAGCCGATGTGTATTCAGCTCTCCTCAATCTCTCCCCAAATTTCTTTGAGCTTTTTTATTTTATTTTTTTTGATCCAGGATCCTCATCTGGTTATACATTGCATTTGGATTTTATGTTTTATACTATAGAACAAACAATAATAGATTAAACATATGCAAAGTCTCCTTAAAAAGTAGAATGTTTCATGACACAAGACTAACAAGTCCAAGAGGAAAACAGTGTCTTAATTAGAGAGGAGTGGTCAGGAATGGGGCATGAAAAATGGAAGTCACATTAGCAGTAAGTCTCCCACATGACGGAGGAGACCATGACCTAGAGAGTGGGGTGTAAGGGCAGGTGTGTCCTTGTAGACGATGTAGGTTTATTTTGCTAACATGGGTTGATAATAGTAACTGTGAAATTAATCCAAGAAATCCCCTGCTCAGTTCCAAAACCTGTGCTTCTAATGTTGCTTCACTAGTGTATTTACTCATGAATATCTGAGCATATTTGAGAATATTTGCTGATCAATAAACAAGAACTGTAGCTATAGTTTTTTTCACATTCTTAATAAGTTAGCTTCTAAACGATTTTTTTAAATGATTTAGAAA
Organism: Hyperoodon ampullatus; assembly: GCF_949752795.1. NCBI lineage: Eukaryota > Metazoa > Chordata > Mammalia > Artiodactyla > Ziphiidae > Hyperoodon > Hyperoodon ampullatus. Next base: position 4,707,844 of record NC_136929.1, on the reverse strand, counting down.
ATATTTATATTGGTCTTTGATCGGTTCCTGATGCAGAGTTCCTAAATCCTTTGGAATATCCTAGGTGATACTAGTGTCTTTTGTTCTAATGAGGAGACTCTTGGTCACCGAATGAAGGGTGGTCACCAAAAAGACCAAGCCATGATTAGAAGTTTGGAATTTTCAACCCCACTTTTCATTCTCCAGAGATGGGGCTGGAGCTGTAGTTAATGGGCAATCATGCCTAGTGAAGCTTGCAGGAAAGTTCCAGAAGTGTGGGGTCGGTGACTGCCTGGAGGTGCTGGGAGCATGGCATCCTGGAGAGGGTGTGGAAGCACGGCGCCACTTCCCACATACCTCTTCTGTCTGGGTGTTCATATGTACCCTTTATCATATCCTTTGATAACAAATTGGTAAACACTAATTAAACCATTTTCTTGAGTTCTGTGGGCAAATTAATCAAACCCAAGGATCGGGTCGTGGGTTCCTCAGATTTATAGCCAGTCTATCAGAAGCACGGTGACAAGCTGGACTTGTGGTTGCCATCTGAAGTGGGCTGGAGTTAGTCTTGTGGGACTGAGCCCTCAGCCTGTGGAACCTGAGACAAACTCCAGATAGATGTGTCAGAATTGAATTAAACTGTAGGAGAGCCAGCCGGCCTCACAGAGAAGCGCCCACACTTTTGGTTTCAGAAGAGTTGAGGGATTGGTTGTGGTGTGACGGTAAAAAGATACATAGAAAGGTAAAACAAACAAACAGAAAACTAAATTAAAAAAAAGAAAAAAGAGATACACAGGAGGAAGATTGAGATTTTCTTTACAAGCCTATTTGAGAAGATGTGCCAGTCAATGCACAAAAACTGTCTATAGTTTTATTTCACATTGTAAATAAGTTAGCATTTGTGTTATTTTTTAAAGTAAACTTTAAAGACCTTTAAAAAATGTCCATTGTTCATCACTAATCAGGGAAATGGAAATCAAATCCACAGTGACATATCACTTCACTTCTGTTGGATGGCTACTATCAAAAAACAGACAATAAGAAGTACTGGCAGGGATGTGGAGAAACTGGAACCCTTGAGCACTTTGATGGACATGTATCAATAAAATTGGTGCAGCTGCTACAGAAAACAGTATGGAGGTTCCACAAAAAATTAAAAATAGAATTAACATATGATTCAGCAACTCCACTTCTGTGTATTTGTCCAAAGATATTGAAAGCAGGATCTCAAAGAGATTTTGCACACTCATATTCATAGCAGCATTATTCACAGTAGCTAAGATGTGGAAGCAACCCAAACTGATCATTGAGAAACCCAAGTTGATTATCATCCATCATCGATGGATGAATGGATAAACAAAATGTGGTATTATATTAATCAGTGTTTTCCAGAACCAACAGGATGTGTAAGTATACATGTATTCCAGTATGTATGTGTGTGTGTGTGTGTGTATACACACACACACACTTACATACATACATATTCCAGTACAGGTCTGAAGTCCTGAGAACCAGGGGATCTGATATTGTAGGTTCCACTATGAAAGTTAGCAGGCTCAAGACCCCAGAAGAGCCAGTGTTTCAGTTCAAGTCTTGAGGCAGGAAAAGACACATGTCCCCCTTAACAGGCAGGAGGAGTTCATTCTTACTCAAGGGAAGGTCAACCTCTTTGTTTTCCTCAGGCCTTTGATGGATTGGATGAGGGCTACCTACATTACTATCACAGGCAAACATATGTACATTGGAATATTATTCAGCACTGAAAAGGAATGGAATTCTGACACATGCCATCCCATGGATGAACCTTGAGGACATAATGCTAAGTGAAATAAGCCAGTCACAGAAAGACAAATATTGTATGATTCCACCTATATGAGTATCTGGAGTAGTCAAAATTATTGAGATAGAAAGTGGAATGGTGGTGACTAGGGCCTGGGGGAGAGGAAAGGGAGTTTTTAGTTCAATGGGTATGGACGTTCATTTTTGCAAGATGAAAAAGTTCTGGAGAAAGATGGTGGTGATGGTTGCACAACAGGGTAAATGCACTTAACACTACTGAATTGTACCCTTAAAGTGGTTAAGATGGTAAATTTTATGGGATGTGTTTTTAAACCACAATTTGAAAAAAAAAAAATCTAGGGCCACAGGAGGCACTGTAGGTAAAGGGCAGTCCTGGGAATCAAAATGCCTTTCTCTGTACTGATTAGAGTGGAAGAGACCTGAAAGAGAAGTGAATATCCTTCCACAGAGGAATGAGATGAAACCCTAGGGTGAAGGGACCAAACCTAGACACACAACTGTAATCAGGACCCAGATTTTCTGAGTGTGGCCGGGGCTTTGTCCGCCATGCACTGCCACCTTCTGGAGCCTGAGATGATGTGTACAGTGCCTCCTGCAGTCCTCTTTGTGTTGCAGATCCATGACATACAGAAGTTTCCCCAAATGAGATACCTTTCCTTCTCTGGGATGGGGTGAGGATTATAAATTCAAAAGTTAACCATATTGGGACTTCCCTGGTGGCGCAGTGGTTAAGAAGTCGCCTGCCAATGCAGGGGACACGGGTTTGATCCCTGGTCTGGGAAGATCCCACATGCCATGGAGCAACTAAGCCTGTGTGCCACAACTACTGAGCCTGCATGCCACAACTACTGAAGACTGCACGCCTAGAACCCGTGCTCTGCAAAGACAGAAGCCACCGCAATGAGAAGCCTGCGCACTGCAACGAAGTGTAACCCCCTCTCACTGCAACTAGAGAAAAGCCCACGCGTAGCAACAAGGACCTAACAAAGCCAAAAATAAATAAAAAAATAAATAAATGTATTTTTTAAAAAAGTCAACCATATTAAAGAGAAGCTGAAAAGTGACTTCAAAAGGGTAACGTGGATACAAATGACTATAAGTAAAATAAACAACAAGGACCTACTGTATAGCACAGGGAGATATATTCAGTATCCTGTAATAAACCATAATGGAAAAGAATCTGAAAAGGAATATGTATATAGGTATAACTGAATCACTTTGCTGTACACCGGAAACTAACACAACATTGTAAATCAACTATGCTTCAATTTAAAAAAAGGTAAGGTGGTAAATTTTATGTTACATGTATTTTAACTCAATTTTTTTTAAATCAAAAAGATGTGGTACATATACAGTAGAATACTACTCACCCATGAGAAAGGGGGAAATCTTGCCATTTGTAACAACATGGATAGACCTTTAGGGTATTATGCTAAGTGTGATAAGTCAGACCAATAAAGACAAATACTGTTTGATTTCGCTTACACGTGGAATATAAAAAACAAACAGACAAACAAAACAAAACAAAACTCAGATACAGAGAGCAGATTGGTGGTTATCAGAGGGGAAGGGGCTTGCAGGGGGGGGTGAAGTGGGTGAAGGGGATCAATTGTACAGTAACGGATGCTAACTAGACTTACTGTGTGATCACTCTGTAGCACACACAAAGATTGAATTATGTTCTACACCTGAAACTAACATCATGTCATGTGCCAATTTTACCTCAATTAAAAAAACTCAAAAAATGTCTACAGTTAATGATTTAAGATTAGTGTTCTAAAATACTGAAGGATTTTAATAGTCACCAGCAGAGCCCAGTTTATATTTTATTTGACTTGTTATCCTTGGTTAATTATTACTAGTACTGCTGGCTGATAAGTGATAGTGAAAATTTCACATGAATTTTGTACAGCATCGTGATCACTTCTCTTGAGTGTGGAAATACGAAAATGGGTCTGGATTGTGTTTAATTTTTGAAACTAATAGAAACTCATTATTTAGTTTAAAATATGTAAACAGCTGTAGCTGTGAGATAACAGATTATGCTTTTGGTTAAAATTCTGGAAATCACCCTCTTTTTTTTATACCAGTGGTAGAACAAAGAGACATATTTAAAAGGAATAGACAAAAATCAGCAAATTCATTTTAAATGCAGTACATTCAGACATAATTAACAATAAATGCAATTTATGAACTCTGACATATTAGACATGTTTTATGACACTTCACGATTATCTAATACAGCTTTTACAAATTTTCCTATAAAATTATATTTCTGTTGAGCAGTCAGACTTGGTAATAAAACAATCTGAGATTAAGAGAGTCTTTATATTTTGAGTAGCAGGAAAACACAAGAAGAGAAATTGCAGATTTCCAATAGAGAACTAAACATAATGGAATTTAATTTTACCTGAGACTTTATATGTATGCAATTTTCTACTGTTTTTTCCTCTCATGGATAGATTCTCACCAGTAAGATTGTTGAGCTGAAGTGTCTATGTGTTTTCACTGTTACTAGGTATTGCCAGATTCGTTTCCAAAACAACTTTATTATTTTATAGTTTTGAAAGAGTACCCTTTACTCACATTCTAACTAGCAATCATAATTAACAATTAATCATCAATGTTTATTATCTTTACTAGTTTTCATTTCCTGGATTATTTTGCCTTATTTTATTCCTTTTCTAATTTCTTCAGATAAGCATTTGATTCCTTTGAATATCATATGTTTTGATCATAGCTTTGTTTTCCATGCCATAATTTTATTAATGAGTATTGCCTTTGCTGTTTTAGTATATAAATTGCTTTCCTTCTCTTTGCTATCTGAGTAGTTTCTAACTTCAGTTTTCCATACCTTTTTGCTTCACGGTTTGTGAATGTATTTTTACATTTTCAAGTAAACAACTCTTTGACCTTTCGTAATGATTTCTACTTTTATTAACTACAACCAATGAATGTGATATTTCAGTTATCTGTTGCTAAGTAACAAACCACCCTAACTTAGTGGCTTATAAAAGTGATCATCTGTTACTTTTGTGATTCTGTGGGCTTCAGGGGGGTCCTTCTGCTGGTCCGACCTCAGTTCTCTCTTGTGGCTGCAGGTCCCTGGCAGCCAGGCTGGGCTGGAATGTTTGAGCTGACCTCACTCACACATGTGGCAGCAGATGCCAAGAGGCTGGGAGAGTTTGGTGCCTCTTCATGTGTCTTCTCATCCTCCAGTAGAGGTGAGATTGACTTTTACATGGTGGTCTCAGGGAAGCAGTCCAAGAGAGTGGAAGCTGGAACTCAGTCATATCTGCCATATCCTACCAGTCAAAGCAAATCACAAGCTCATCTCAGATTCAGGGGCAAGAAACTACAGAACCTTTTGACAGGATACGAAGTCACTTTGCAAATGGGTTTCCTCTAGAGGGTTTGTTCTCACAGTCTTTGCAAACTATCCATCACAGCAGCCTGTAAAAAGCTCTACTTTTTTGAGTCATTAGTTAAATTTTGTAAGTGTTCCTTGTACATTTGGGGAAAAAAATCTCTTTTTAATAGACATAAGTAAGCATCACCCTCTTTTTTAAATATCCTTATACTAAATAATATAGTAAATAATATAATATCAGTAATTGTAAAGTTAAAACCGAAGGAGAAACAATGGGAAATACATAGAAAAAACACTAGTTGTAGGAGACTTTAGTTGATCTCCATTAGTCTGTGACAGACCATATTAAAAAAAAAAAGGTATTGAAGATTTAAATAATAAAATTAATAAGATTGTATCTTATTTTCAAGTGCCTGTGTTATATTCACACAAATGACAGCATTATTAATCTACAAAGAAACTCTAACTAAATTTTATAAGTAGAAATAGTAAAAGAAAATTATAATGCAATGAGTAGAAATTAGTAAGACAATGGAAAAAATGCTTGAAAAATTAAAACAAATTAATAAATACCTATTAAAATGACTTTTTGAGTCAAAGTAGAAACCCCAAATTGTCAGATTTTTAAAAAATATTAACGATAAAAACTTTGCTTATCAAATAGGATTTAATTTCACTCAGCAATGCTCATAAGAAGTTTAATAGACTATATATTGAGATCAAATAAGAAAGGAAATGAATGCTTAAGCATTCCACTGAAGAAGTTAGAACAAAGAACAAAATAAACTTAAGACAAGTAGAATGAGGCAAATCACAAAGATAGTAAAACTATCTGTTGATTACTTAAACAATAACAAAACAAACTTTGACTCTCCTCCCATGAAATAAAGGGAGAAATCACAAGTAGACAATTTTTTAACAAGAGAGAGAGCCACTGATTAAAATTGAAATGGAAAACCAGAGAAAAAACTATTTTGTGTAAATCTATCAAATGAAATTTGAAATTGTTCAAAATGGATGATCTCATACAATAGAATTTAAGCTCCATGAAGCAGGAGTTTTCCATTTTTCTTTCTTTCTAGCACCTAGAACATAAATGAAGAGCTAAATGTTGACTGCCTTTCATCTGGCAACCACCTTCCCTGCTTTATTTCATTTTCCTTGTACACAATAGAAATGTATGTAAACTCCCATTCCCCCTTATTATTACTGCAAAAATTTGTTCATTTGTTACTATCTTTTTAGCATCTGTAATAGCTCCAGAAATGTCCCCTTTTTCATTTGTTAGTGCAACTTTGTACTTTCTTTTTTTCTTCAATTTGTCTTCCCCCAAATTATTCATTTTATTTGCCATTTCAAATAACCGATTTTCTTTATCCTCTCTATTGCGTGGTCACTTGCTATCTATTTTATTAACTTCTTCTCTTCTTTTTATATTTCTTTATCTTTAAGCTTAATTTGCTTTTACTTTAATTTTTTTAGGATCGTGTGAACTATATTCACTTTTTTTATTCTTTTCTACAATATGCACTTGAAGCTGTCATTTTCATCATAAAAATAGATTTAAATGCATCTCACAAATTTTGAATATCCCACACATTTTGCTACTCTCAGGAATTTCATCAGGTCTTGCTTGTGTCTATTTTTCTGCGTTTCCACTTGGTGAGAACTTTCAAACTGCAGTTTGAGGTCCTTCATAGATTGAGAAAGGTATTTTCTTTCTACAAGCTTTTAAATCATTGTCTTTTAATCTGTCGCCCACCCCCCTGCCCCTAACATCACCTGTGTTGTACATGTTAGGTCTCTACTCTGTGTTTTGAGGTTTTACTTCCACTTAAGACAGCAGGCCAGTAATTCAGAGCTCAAAAGTGACCATCCTTTCCTTTTTAACTCATCTATTAAACTGTTTCATTGGAAAATGATGGGGATCTTTTTTAGTTTCTAAGAAACTTACTGCAATTGAATTTTCTATTAATTTTTAGAACTCAAATTGTCCGTCACCTCTGTTTTGCATGTTGGCAAGAGGATTCCTGTTTCTCTTTCCTTCTGGGCCTGTTCACCTCTCCTAAGCATCCTATCAGTTTTCTTTACTCGCTCAACTGCTGGGAAACCAAGTCCTCTCCATCCGGATAAGCCGGCCTGGTGCCGGAAGAGAAGCTTGCTGTCTACTGATGAGCCATGGGCATTGGGGAGGCTTTCGTTTCCTCTCACCCCTTACATTGTCCCAGCTCCAGGGACGGGAGGAATACCTCCACTCACCTGGTTCCTCCATGCCCTCTCCAGGTCAAGGACACCTGGCACACTCATAGGCTCACTGCCTGTGCCCACAGACTTCTGCTCTGCCATTTATTCGAAGATCCGCTGAGACTCCAGTCCCAGATTCAATACTACCTAACCTTCCTCTGGGGGAAGAAGCCTCACATCATTTTTCTTTGTCTAAGACCTGTTAGAGCCCAACATCCAGCTGCCTCTGGGTTCCTCTGTAGTTTGGCTCAAGAAAGACGGATAACTCAGAGCCTGTAGGAAGGAGAAGAAAAATGGATTCAGGCTGCATTTTTCTCAGAACACCCTGGGCTTCCTTTGGTTTTTCTTTAATTCGAGGTGATCCCCTCCTTATGTGGTGACCCACAATTTTGATTTCCTATTTTCCTTTCTGAAGAGGTGATTGAATTTATTCTGGGTCCACCTAGAAAAGACAGGTCCCTTCAATACATCTCCACAGAATAAACTTGTAAAGATATTGTTTTCTTAAGTTTCCTAATTCTACTAAATAGTTGAAGTTATCAAAAAGTAACTTTATAGTAGAAATGGAAATAAGATTCTTCTTAGTGAATGAGCTAGTTTTCCCAGCAATAAATGCTAGATGAAATATAAAACAAAAATTTCTCTTTACATTGTAATTTTTAACATGAAGACATTTGGAAAAATTCTGGAAGAACATTCGAAACACAAAGTTTTTTGGTTGTAGGAATATAAATATCCTCAAGCTAGCAGAATTAGTTAGGATGTTTTGGGATCCATTAACATCTAATCTTGTCTCAAATTGGCTTAAAGAATAAGGCAAAAGTATTACTCAGTATAAAACATCCCCAAATAGGGAACATGAAGAGTTGATTAATTCAGCAGCACAGTAGTGCAGTTAGAGACCCAGGTTTTCTTCCTACCCTCCACCTGTCGGCCTAGACAGCACAGCAGTTGGTGGATGGCCAGCACAGTTCTGTGGTGTCATATGTGAACATGTGGCGGTGCAGGAAGGATGTCTTTTTCTTGGGTTTCTCTTTAAAGATGATGAACTCTTTCTCAGGAGCCCCCAAAGAGACCACCCCTCCCATCTGATTGTTAGAAACCTCTCTTATCCGTCCACTCTTAGCAATCAATGCTGATGCGGATGGAATCACCAGGACTGCATTGCAGTGATTAGAACTGAAGCTTGCAGTGGGTCAGCATCCCACCCACCAAAATGTCTATCTAAACAAAGTCAGTTTCTAGATTTGGGGCAGGAAAGAGTCCGTTAAGATGGTAAAACAAAATTGGGCATACAGATGCGTCTGACTTCAGAGGCCATACATCTCACCCCCATCATTTTACTTCTCACATTTAATAAGCAAAATTTCAAATAAATTATTAAAAATGTTTGCAAACTCTGCTTTATTCGTTTTTAAAGACAGAGAATTTCATAAGTAATGTTCCCTGCATGGATAGAATTAATCCTTTCTCCCAACATTTTTGAGATGGTCAAATCTGACCAGGTATTATTTGAGTGCCCCTCTGTGTCAATGTGTATTGTCTGTGTCATGCATGTAGAATAGAAAAATTAGTTGATGTATATGAAATAGATGATCACATGGACTGACACATATTCATCTTAATACTAATGAAAATATTCTCATAAGTATTATATAGGTAAAGAATAACAAACTAAATTGCACTTTAATTGAAAATAGTATTAAACAGAAATTTCTTAAAAACACACACTTAAATAAACACTCAAGAGAATTAAATCTGAAAGCAGTTACACTACAAATTGAGGACAATTCACAAATAAAACTGAATTCTTAGCAGATTTTTTTTTCCAAAACTGACCAAAATTAAGCTCAAATAAATACATACACACTCCTCATTTGAATATAACTATTAAGAAATAGAAATCAACATTGCAGGGACTGACATTATTTTTTGTATAAGAAATGACCAGTGTTGTCTGTTTAAAATCACACCATTACTTCCTGGTTCAATTTCACAGAGCGATTAGCACTTGGCCTTCCAACTCAAGTTTCACTATAATTATAATAGCAACTGACTGCACATATAAATTTCTACAAGAAAACAACATGATTTTTTTCTGAAATTAATAATTATTTGCATCAAGCCATTTTCCATATTCTGAGCACCTGAGGAAGCCAGTTTTACCTAGGTCTATTTTTAGGTACATATGCATTTCTAGAAGAGCTGTTGTCTCCATGCTTGTGTTGTCCAAATCCTTACGAAAGACACTTTTTTCCTCAAAGAAATGGGTAAAGGATAGATTTCTCAAACCAGCCAATTTTGTAAAAGATTGTTAAGCCAGAAGTTTAAAATTAAGCTTTCTGAATCTTTTTGAGGTTGTCACTATAAGAAGCAAGCAGTCAGAGTAGATGTTTGTTTTATGCTGTGTTTCATCCATCAGAAAAACTCCTGACTTCAGTTCTTTTCAAATATACTCTCCCATGTTCCTATCTACCCTCTCCTGAGTAGATGGGACAGGGAACATGGGACTCACTTTGTTTCAGCTCTGTTGCAGGAGAATGTTTTACACTCCAGTTGAGAAAAGGAAATGGGTGAAAAGGAGCTGAACCATGGAAGAGAACTGTGGCTCAGGTCCAGCCCTAAATAAACGTGAATGTGGTGAGCTAGTCAGTGACTATGGACGTGCTTGCTATCTGTTGAACAGAATTTCAGTTAAATTATTGTCACACCCTTTCCTTTGCAGGAAACAGATCCTTGATTGATGGAGTAATAACTTCCTTTTGTTCCTCTAATAAGAAATTCGAGAGCACATAAATGCCACTTGGTTTTCTACCTGTCTTCTGAGAAACTGCATTGTGTGATGGCTGTGGAGGACATCACCTGGCCATGTCCAGTCTGGGCCTGCTGCCCTGCTGCCTTTGGTCGAGGGAGCACTAGCCCTTCTCTGCTGGGGCTGCCTGCTGGTGGTCCAAGACCAGCTCCTGGTTCCAAACTGGCCACAGGCAGACTGCTCAGTGGCTCTCCCAGGAGAGCAGCTGAAGGCAAAGGTAATTCCCTAAAGCGAGTTATTCCCTCTTTCTTCAGAACTTTTACAGCAGAACACGGAGCGGAGTGGCCTGCCAGAAGGGGAAGAATGTCCATTCACAGGAAGAAGCGGTGGCTGCAGGTGTCCAGGGTGGAAAAGAGTAATTGGTTTCTAGCACTGCCTTGAATTCTTTTATTTCTCTATGTATTTAGGTACTATGAATGCACACACATAGAATCTGAGAGAGTTTCAATTACTTTCAGTCAGAAAGTAATCCCCAAACTAATCCTTTTGTAAAAAATTGAAATGTTATCTAGTATGTTTTACCACGATTGATCTGGAAACATGGACTGTCACAAAGGAGTTGTATTACAGTAAAGAGTCTGCACGCTCACTTAGAGAAGACAACTTCCACCTGAGAAAAGCTAACTGGGGGGACCACGGGAATCACTAAAACCTTTTTTTAAACAGAAAAAAAATTTAAAGTCATTTTGAAAGGTCTTGGAACTTGCAGATGCAAAGGAAAAAACAGCAATCCCAAGAGGTAAAAATGAATAAGGCGGATGACATCACGCTTACTGAGACAAGGATGAAACAGGCGCCCCTGGGAGGGAGCTCAGAGACACCTAGTCAGGGTGACTTTGTGCTCTTCTCCAGCAGGTGTGTGCAGAATAGATTCCACATGATGAATGAATGGCATGAATGAAAAATGGGAACATCTTCAAGGTAGCTTGTTCTACATTCCTGTAAGTCTCCTTACAGCTCTCGGGGACAGTTATCACCCCATCCAACAGATGAGGACACTGAATCACAGGCGGGATTGGTGCCCTTACAGCCACGCCAGGTCCAACAATAGAGATTTTAAAAAAAAATTTATTTATTTACTTTTGGCTGTGTTGTGTCTTAGTTGCGGTGTGCGGGCTTCTCACTGCAGTAGCTTCTCTTGTTGCAGAGCACGGGCATTAGGCGCGCGGACTTCGTTAGTTGTAGCACACGGGCTTAGTTGCTCCGCGGCATGTGGCATCTTCCCGGACCAGGGCTCGAACCCGTGTCCCCTGCATTGGCAGGCGGATTCTCAACCACTGCGCCACCAGGGAAGCCTCCAACAATAGAGATTTGAAACTAAATTCTGTCTGAGTCGAGTCGGGTCGTCTTGTATACAGGTTAGATTGGGGCAGAGTCGGCCTAATGTGGACGAGCAGATAAGCTGCTTTAGGGAAAGAGCAGTTAATGATGGGACCCAGGCATCTGGAGCTGAGCTAAGACCGATTCTCCCCCAAATGGTGTCAGACGGAGCAGGGACTTGCAGCTCCAGAGGTGGGGACAGCAGAGGTGGGACAGCTCCTGGGGACTGGCCATCCTGTGGGTGGCTGCCTCTCTGGCAGTGTGTCCCACGAGGAAGAGAGTTACTTAGGGTCCCTTTCAAAATGCATACACCTGCATATAGAGAATCCCCTGCATACCTAATCTAAGTAGGTCCCCAAAATTGAGGCACATTCTTCTTATTACATTGCTAAGGTGATAGTGGGGAGAGTGCTCCCCAGCGGACTTTTATGCCTCGTCTAAGAACATTTCATTTTATTTCCCACTTAGAGACTGTTAATAAATCACTCTCCAGGTGACTACAGTTCAATGCTAAAGTACTTAGCTTATCTGACCTTGGCATTTATTAATTTTATCACACCAGCAGGAACTTATTAATATTCTTTTCCTCCTTCCCTACAAAGCCACGTGGCCCCAAGTGGACCCAGTTCTCTCCTAATGCCTGAGGGGGAGCTACTTAAACACCTTCCTGTCTTAAAAGTTGTCTGCAGTGTGCTGGTCCAAACCCCCAACTCCTTGCCGTCAGTAGATTTAAGGGGCCCGTTTGTGCATGAGTGTTCTGAGATGCCATTAAAATTCTTACAAAAACTGAAAGTGAAATGAGGAAGACTGATTGAGCAATCACATAGAAGGGCGAATGCCAGGAAGACCTATCATACAGTAGGGGCAGAGATGCAGCCGGGCAGAGAGAAGAAAATTCAGGAGAACTCTCCGGAGGGCGAGCGCCGGGCTGGGCCATGTAGTCAATGTAGGACAGCAACAAACACAGATAACAGGAAATGATCCATTCTCTGTGGTCACTTATTCTAAGGGCCCGAACCTTCAAAGTTCAAGGAGGGAAATGGATGACTCCACAGGGGAACAGTCACGCCTTTCTCGCCTTAAGACCAGAGACGAAATGAAACTGAAGGGGACAGTCTTCATCCTCCCCCAGAAGGAAAGCCCCTCTGTCCACTTCTCCAAAGATGGAAAGCTGCTGGCCGTGACCCTGCTGCTGGCCCTGCTGTCCTGCTGCCTCGCGGTGCTCTCCTTCTGCCGCGTGGCTTCCCTGCAAACAGAGCTGGGAAGGCTCCGGGAGGAGCTGCGGGAGCTGCCCGGCGTCCCTCAGGCGGGAGCCGCAGCCCCCAGGGCCGCCCTGCGGGAGGCTGCAGCCGCCACCTCCGCCCTGAAAGTGAGTCTGCGGCAGCCCCAGCCCCATGCTCCCGCACCCAGACGCCCTGGCAATAACGGGGGGCTTTTCTCTTGGCAGGGGAGCTTTGCGCTACCAGCTCCAGGAGAAAGCAACTCCAGCCAAAGCAGCAGGAGTAAGCGTGGCCTGCAGGATGCAGAAGAAACAGGTATGTTTGGGGCACAGAAGCGGCTAGGATTCGGGGATCCCGGTTCACAGGTGAGGAGGAGAGGGGAACCAAACAGGACCTAGAAACCTGGAAACTTACCGTCCCAGCCAGGTGTGGCTCCAGGGCAAAGCCAAGCCCTGGCCGACGTAATAGGCCGACAGCATGTTTTGTCCTACAGTGAGCAGATTTTGTGGGGAGAGGTGTTTATCTGTGCGGCGCTTTAGAACAGGGGGAAGGGGCCCACATTTCCCCTCAGACTGATAGTTCACTCCTATGTCAGGAGCATCGTCTGGCAGTGCAGGAAAAAAGCACCACGTGCCAGTGTAGAATGAGCTTTTGTCAGAGAAGAGCAGCCAGACAGCATCTCCTGGGGGGCGTAGCCGCTGTGAAACCACGTGTAGATCACCCGGGAAGCAGGTGCATGTTTGTGCTTTATTTGCTGTCTTGCTTTTTTAAAAAAGCTTATTGTACACACACACACACACAGATTGTAATGCTTTTCTTTAATGTGTGCTTTTCCTGGAGCTCCACACGTTTATAGCCTCCTTGTAATAGTTCCTTAGCGATTGCTACCTTTCTTCCTGCTGCACGTGTCCCACAGAATGGTGTGGGTTCCTGACCCCTCAGGTTTGGTGGGGCCTCCCAAGACGTGATTCAGCTCTAGTTCCTTCATTTCAAGGCTGAGAAAGAGCATTTGAATGGCACTTACTAATATTGCAATTTAACAAATCCTTGGTGCTGTTTCTCTTTTATATTGAAGGAACCTTTTCTTGAGCCCCTAGAACGTGCCAGGCAGGCTTATACTAGGAGAGGTATCGCCCCACCTCCTGTTTCCTTTCACCTTCACGGTGAGTGTGAGGCAGACCCAACAGGTGTAATTATTTACATGTATTGGTACTTCTGAACAGAAGTGCATGAGAGACAGAATAGGTGTCCTATCACACCACACACACACACACACACACACACACACACACAGGATGCTCCTTCTGTAAACTTACTTTTCACTCAATGCCTTATTCGTGGAAAAAATTCTTCCTCGTTTTATACAACTGTAAATTTTTTATCTGGTTATCATATCTTTGTACCAGTTATCAGAAAGGATTGGGTTTAAACATTTTAAAACTGGAAAACACTCATATTTTTACTATGCTTTAACACATCGATTATTTTCATATTTTGCATTTTATCTATATTTTTTACATATTTGAAAAAATTCAGTATATATACTGTGGTATATTTTTGTATTCACTTATTACACAATAAATGTTTTCCTTGTTTCTAAGTAATTCTCACACATCCATATTTATTTGTTATCATACATTTATCATTTCCCATTTTTTTGATAGAATGGAACATGCCAAAATTTTTGTGCAGATCTCTTTGTTTCTGAGGAATTTTATGCATATATTCAATACAAATTCCATACATGGAATGGCTGAGCCAAAGAGGATGAACATCTTTAGCACCCTTGCTACCTGTTGCCATACTGTTTTCAAAATGAATTACAAATGTATGCAATCAGAAATGCAGTGTACAAGTTCTCCACATTCTTACAGCATTTTATCTTTAAAAATATATTTAGTTTAGTAGTTGTAAAAGAGTGCCTCAAATTTAATTTTTTGCTTGCTTACAAATAAGAATTATCTTTCTGCATATTTTGATAACTTCTAATTTTATCTTCTGCTAATTTTTATTTATAACTTCCCTCATTTGTCCTATTTTTAAAATAATTTTGAATAAACTCTGTATTAGGCATATTGTTTATCAAAATTTTGATGTAAATATTTTCACAATATTTTGCAGTTTTTTAAACTTGTACAGAGATTTTGCATCTGTATATTTAATGTGATACACTTTTTAAATTTTCTGTAATACATCAAAGCTAAAAATATATTTGTTCATAATCTCTTAAGTAGTTTATTCTTTTCTCTGCCATTTTGACTTTTTTTGTCATTTAGTGTTGTAGTTGGGTATTTAATCCATTAGTCCTGGAGTTTATTTTGGTAGGTCATGTCATACTAACTTCCTTTCTTAGGAACTTCTTTCCTTCCTTCCTTAACTTCCTCTTTCTTCTTTTACTTTTTCCTTCCAAACTGTTGCTAAGTATCTCGGCCAAATTCATTAGATGATTCTTTTTAACTCATTTGCATTGGAATGCTTACTATATTATATATATTAAGTTCCTCATTTATAGTTGAATCTATTTTGAGACTTTTTTTTCATTGATTTATTTCCTATTTATCTGCATTAAATATTTTAAGTAATTTTATAATAAAATGAGCTTCAATGCCTAGTAGGGTGAGGATGCCTCAATCTTCTTCAACCTTGTCTGCTAGTATTCCCCTGCCTCTAAATATTAATATTAAAACTAAACCCTAACTTTTCCATTCCAAAGAGGATATAGACTCATTACAGCAGATTTAAGAAGGAAAGAATTGAGTAAGAAATCAATAACTCCCTGAGTTCCACTTGACCAAATATGTTCTATTAATATTTTAAAATTTCCTCCCATGTGAATATTTTTTCATATTTGTGTTACTAGGGCATCCAAAAATTGTATACTGACAAAAATTTTCCCCAAATAATTTGCAATTTTTAGAAAGTTTGGAGAATAGCAGAAAGTTCTAACCAATGAATCAGAATGGACCCGGTTTCCATAGCCCAGATGTAGTCAGTTATTCCCGGTCAATGAAATTGGCTTGAATGTTGTTTTAGACACTATCCTTTTGTGCAGGGAAAATTTATTTTGTTTAGCCTTACTCCAAAATTAATGCATATATATATAACAAGAAGGTTGTCTGAAACTCCATGATTTTTGTTTGTTTTCTGTTTGGTAGGGTCCTTTTTTTGGAATTGAGAAAATTCTATGCAGTTTGAATCTAGCAACTTTCTTTGGTTTTGGTTTCCATTCTAGTTGTTGTGATTTATTTTAGGTAAAACTCAAAAGCCAGAGTTATCCCTTTTACTTTCAGAGTATTAGTTTCTATTTTATTTATTCATTTTCTATAAACGTTTTTGTTGGAATTTTAGAAAAACTGTAACTCTGAAGAAGAAAATGAATTTTCACAGTTTGAATGGATGTATTCAAGAATTTTTAATATCTCTATTAAATACAGAATTTTAAATTTCACAATAAGACAGTTTTCCTTATATAGGTTTCACTATTCTTTCATAGTTAAATTAAAAAGGGTTTATTGCTATTAGGAGTCTTAGCATTTTCTAATAGCTTGTTAAACTGCTAAAAAACATAGAATTTTCAGTAAACGATTTAGTATTTGATCTCACGCTTATTTTTAAGCCACGTCAGTAGTACACTCAGTGGATTTATACTTAACAGAATTATAATATTATTCTAGATTTTTTTCTAAAATACTCTGCTTTCTGTATATACTCCTCAACATCAAGTTGCCATTATTTTATAACTGTGTCAAAAAGGTTCACAGCTGAATATTGCTAAGTAACATACCAGAATGTTACTCATTCTTATTTTTCTATAAATCCAACCCAAATATCACCAGGCATCTCAATTTTATTGTGTGGATATTCAGTTTGTAAGTAAATTCCAGTATGTTGTGGGCTAGAAAGTCGAACCTCCCCAGCACACAGCAAGCCTAGTTATTGCATTGGTATTTGATACTCATCACATATTACCTAGGAAGGTTGTTTTCTTTTCATTTGTGTATACCCCATCTGTTCAACTAAAGAGTAGAGACCTCTGTGGTCTGGTCCTATTTCTCCTTTTGTATATTCATCATGACACTTGCACCCTGTAGGTATTCCATGAATATGTGTTAATCAATTTTGGGCTCAATATCAAATAAGATAGAATGATTTGACATCATTTTGGGGGGGAAGGGATTTTCCCATATTTCTTCATTTGTCAGGTTTTGATCAAAGGCCATCTTATGAAATTTTTTTAACTTGACCTTTAAAATAACTAATTAACCAAAGAATGAGCATGATCATAAGGCTAAAGTCGCAGGGGCAGTCTGGAAACCCCTTGCCTCAGACTCTCTTGGTGCACCAAGTAGAGGCACTATTTGGGCTCATTGAAAAGTCATAGAGAAGCTCCCATATTCAGCAATTTCTTTAACTATAATTTCATGGGTTTTTAGCTTAATTTTTTAAAATTTTAATTGACATATTATTTACATACAGAAAAGGGCATGTATCTTCAGGACACAGGTCAGTGAAATTCACAAGCTGAACAGCAGGAGATGAAGGGCAGACATCACCATCAGTCTCCACACCCATTGAGTATTTCTTGCAGACCACCCCCGGAGTAAACGTGCTGCTTTTACTTCATTCTAGAATTTGGCACTGTGGCTCCAGTTTTGTTTTTCTTAATTATGTTGTGTTTCAAGTGAAAGTCTCAGTAAGTTTCATGTGTTTCATAAGATAATTTCTGGTTATAATATAACAAACAGAAATGTGGGGAAATCCAGGATTAAAATTGCCAAATGGCCTGCAATAGCCAAAAATTCACTTTTAAGCCCATAAGTGTATTTGGAGATAGTCCCAATTAAAACAAAAACAAAAACACTAAGTGACATGGCTTTGAAAATATTACACATGAAAATTTGTTCACAGATGAAATCATGATGACCCATGTTTTGAACCTGCACTTAACTATAATTCTATTCATTTCAAGAATCTAAAGATAAGCATCTTCAGAGTCCATCAAGAAAGTGAATTCTTCCAAATGGGTTCTTACTGAATTAAAACAGTTTATTAGGGCTTCCCTGGTGGCGCAGTGGTTGAGAGTCCGCCTGCCGATGCAGGGGACACGGGTTCGTGCCCCGGTCCGGGAAGATCCCACATGCCGCGGAGTGGCTGGGCCCGTGAACCATGGCTGCTGAGCCTGCGCATCTGGAGCCTGTGCTCCACAACGGGAGAGGCCACAACAGTGAGAAGCCCGCATACCAGAAAAAAAAAACAAAAAAAAAACAGTTTATTAATAAAATTAGGTGACCTTTCATTTTTTCCCTTGTTATTCAGTAGGGAATTTAAGTTATCAGAAACCCATGTATTTTAGATTATAGAAAGACAAAAATTATTTTTTATTAATAATGTTTATTATACTCATCTCAACTGTAATATTAAAAATAGTGATGAAAGGGACTTCTCTGGCAGTCCAGGCTTAAGACTTTGTGCTCCCAATGAAGGGGGTGCGGGTTCTATCCCTGGTCGGGGAACTAAGATCCCCGTACTGCATGGCACAGGCAAAAAGTTAAAAAGAAAAAAAAAAGTAATGAAGTGGTGAAAGCATGAGCATTTCAAAGAAATATAAAAACAAGAGCAGAAAAATTTGCCCATATTTTATCTTTCAAATATTTCTTGTAAAATTCTGACCAATCTACTTTACTTTTCTCCATTTTTAAATAAACTTTTTAGTTTGAAATTATTTTAGAATTACAGGAAAGTTGCAATAACAGTGCAGTGAGCTGCCATATATCCCTCATGCCGTTTCCCCTAATGTTAACATCTTATGTAACCATGGTACCTTTGTCACAACTTAGAGACCAACATTAGGATTTAACTGAACTCCCGACTTTACTTGAATTTCACCAGCTTTTCCGCTAAGGTCTTATCATGTTCCGGGAGCCATCCGGGACACCAGAATGCATTTAATAGTTTTTAAAGATCAGAGTTTTGAATATAATGCACATAAGTTAACACCTAATAGTATAACTAAAGTATTTCTCTGAGGTAAACATTTTTGTTGTTAAACATAAAGATATCAATACTATTAATATTTTTGAAATATTAATATTTCTTTCTTGAAATCCATAGTCCATTTCCTTTGCAAGAAAAGATGGGGTATCTGAGGGGTCTGTAACATCCAGTCTTTGCTTCATCGGCATTTCGGGCTCAGCTGTAACTTACAAGGCTGTAAAGTGAGTGTTAAAAGCATGCAGTGTATAACTCAGCCATCCAATTTGTCCCCAGATGAGGCTAACGGCAGCCTCTTACCCAGCAAGGGTGTGTTCCTTCCTAGAACAGAAACAGCTGGCTGCTGTCATGGTGATCTTTGACCAGAATCTTCCCTGAGTGTCATTTTTCTTTTCCCCTGCTTTAAATAACGAGAGCCTTCTTTTCAGTGTTGCAAGAGCTGGATTCTGTTCAATTTCCACAAAAGTATTTAAAATGAAAATAGTGAACTGGTAACCAAACCTTTGAACCCTGTTCTTATCAAGTTTAAAGTTTTGGGAAACAGAAGAGCCAGGAAGCGAATCAACCAGTGCAGCCAGAAGCGATATTGTATCTCTTCCAATCTTCCCTGACCTAGGAGGTCCAAGCACTGTTCTAGTTGTTGGGTATTGATTAGAAGACAAACAGATAAAAGTTTCCCATACATTGGAGATTACATTGCAGTGAGGTGGAAAGCCATAGAAAATAATCAATAAACATAATTAATGAGGAAATTATAATACTAGAAAATGTCAAATACATTGCAAAAGTGAAAATTTTAGGGCAGGGTTAAGAGAACCAGCAGAGTTAAGGGTGAAGAAAGGTAAGAGGACATGTCTGTATTTTAAATAGGGAGGCCAGGGTAAGTCTTTCTATCTAATCCCTGAAAGCTCAACAATTCTTTATACTTTCAACATTAAAAAAAACTGCAGACATGCCTAGGTATTTTAAAAATAAATTCATAATGTCGAGGGATGCATTCTCATTCATAGTTCATAGAAATGGGTGATATT
This sequence comes from Hyperoodon ampullatus, assembly GCF_949752795.1. Lineage (NCBI taxonomy): Eukaryota > Metazoa > Chordata > Mammalia > Artiodactyla > Ziphiidae > Hyperoodon > Hyperoodon ampullatus. The sequence continues at coordinate 4,688,077 of NC_136929.1, read as the reverse complement.
AGTTTTAATGGTTAATTATGCTTTTTATAGGTCAAGTCCTACTTACAGGATCTGCATTGGGCAGCTGCTCTTTTGTTGTGGGATTTTCTTTGACCTAAATAGACATTTCTCCAAAGAAGATACACAGATTGCCAACAAACACATGAAAGGATGCTCAGCATCACTAATCATTAGAGAAATGCAAATCAGAACTACAATGAGGTATCACCTCACACCAGTTAGAATGGCCATCGTCAAAAAATCTACAAACAATAAATGCTGGAGAGGGTGTGGAGAAAAGGGGACCCTCTTGCACTGTTGGTGGGAATGTAAATTGATACAGCCACTGTGGAGAACAGCATGGAGGTTCCTTAAAAAACTAAAAAAAGAACTACCATACGACCCAGCAATCCCACTACTGGGCATATACCCTGAGAAAACCATAATTCAAAGAGTCATGTACCACAATATTCATTGCAGCACTATTTACAATAGCCAGGACATGGAAGCAACCTAAGTGTCCATCGACAGATGAATGGATAAAGAAGATGTGGCACATTTATACAATGGAATATTACTCAGCCATAAAAAGAAACGAAATTGAGTTATTTATAGTGAGGTGGATGAAACTAGAGTCTGTCATACAGAGTGAAGTAAGTCAGAAAGAGATAAACAAATACCATATGCTAACACATATTTATGGAATCTAAAAAAAAAAAAAAAGGTTCTGAAGAACCTAGGGGCAGGACAGGAGTAAAGACGCAGACATAGAGAATGGACTTGAGGACACGGGGAGGGGGAAGGGTAAGCTGGGACGAAGGGAGAGAGTGGCATGGACATATATACACTACCAAATGTAAAATAGATAGCTAGTGGGAAGCAGCTGCATAGCACAGGGAGATCAGCTCGGTGCTCTGTGACCACCTAGAGGGGTGGGATAGGGAGGGTGGGAGGGAGACACAAGAGGGAGGAGGTATGGGGATATATGTATGCATATAGCTGATTCACTTTGTTATACAGCAGAAACTAACACACCATTTTAAAGCAATTATACTCCAATAAAGATGTTAAAAAAATAAAAATTCCTCAAAGGACATATCAAAAAAAAAAGTATCCCCATTTCTGAGGAGTTAGAGAAGAAACAGACTTTTCTCAAAATAGAGGAGACACCTACTGTGCAAAGCTCTGAGGTAGGCTCTCCAGAATATACAGAAAAGGGGAGAGAAATGGAATGAAATTAGCCGAGTATGGTCCATGTGAAAGCTCTGGGTTAGGCCCGGTGGACCTATGATTATCATTTGCCCTCTTCATAACCCTGCAGTGCTGGCATTATTGTCTGCATTTTAGGTGAGAGAATTGAAGCAGGCACAGCCAACCCCTCTTTTCAGAAACCCAGTACTGAGTTGGAGAAATTTTAAAAAGCTAACGTAATTTCAAGATAGTAAATAATTTAAAAATAACAATGTTTTTGCCTTTACAAAACACATGCAAATTACGACTTCAACTAATTCTCACAACACTATGAAATAGATATTGGTTTTTTTTCAGTTTACAGATAAGAAAAAATATTTCAAAATTAAGTGTCAATCTCATGATTAAATAGCTAATTGGTTTAAGAACTAAGGTTGAATTTATTATCTTGACTATAAATTCTGAGTTTTTTTGATCACGTGAGCTATATGTGCTTAACGTTCAAATAAAGCACCAGTTTTGAGAAAAGTTATTGGATCCTGGAGAAGCCTAAATTATTATCAGTATTATACCAGTGAGAAGGATGGCTAGTTATGGAATCACAGAATGTCAGTAGTCAAGATCACAGACTGAATGACTATCTAGACCATGGCCGAGAAAAGCTGAGCTGGGTTTTAAAGGTTGAGTAGATGTGGGTAAGAGGAGAGTGTATCCAAGATATGGTAACAGTAGTAAAACAGGAAATAGAAAAGAATACAAGAAAAGACCTCATTATATAGTAAGCTACCATCTCCTTGGGGAATTTTGCAAATGTTGATTGATTGAAGTTCAGGCTTTCCTCTTCTCTCCATCCCTCTCCTCTGACTATCCTGTGTCAGGTAGACAAAGAAATGGAAAATAACTGCTTCATGGTATCTGCTGACACAAGTGGTGAAGCTACACTTCAGCTCATCTTTTTTCTCTTCTATCTACTACCCTGGAGCTTCTTCTGGCAACTAGAGAGTAAGAAATTCTAGAGAAATAGCACACAACCATTCACTTTAAAAAAATTATAGCGTGCTACAGTTCTATGGCTGACATTTCAAAAACTTATTGAGATTATTCGTTATGAAGAATGTTTTCCATAAAACCATGGACCCAAAGATTTATTGTTACAGAGTTCAGACATCATGGACATAGGTTTTTTTTTTTTAATGGAAGCTATTTTCCCTAAAACATTAATTTAATTTGATTTAACATGTATTATACATTTGGATGTAAGGATGGGGTTTTTAAGAATTATTTGGAGAGGTTAGATGTTGGTATGATGTCTACTTTCTTTTCTAAATTGCTCCACAGATTTTTTTTAATGTGCTGTAAACCAGACACTGCAAATTTGTAAATGATGGCCCTTAATATGAAGTGACTCACAGTCTAGGGATGGAAGCAGTTATAGAAACAATCAGTACATATAGTGAAATGTATTTCAATAGATGTACGTTCAAAGTGTAATGGCATCAAATATTTAGCTAGAAGGATCAGGGAAAGATTTGGTATGTGACCTGAGCCCTGAAGCATGAATGAGGTTTCACCAGTTGGAAAGGTGAGGAATATTTGGCCGTAGGGAATGGCAGATACAAGGGCCTGGAAACATGAAGCTGACCTCCTGTTCTGAGAAGGTGTGTTTAAGTGCAGCGGGGGTTGGAGAGGAGGGTCATGAGGCTGTGCAGGTAGACTTGGATTTTGTGTACGAAGAAACCTTTTGAAGGAATTATAAATATGAAAAGGACAAGATAGGATTTGGGTTTAGGAAGATAACTCGAGGAAATGCAAGTGATGGACTAGGAATTGTAGAAAATGGAAGAGGCACAACTAGGTAGGCTAAGGTAATTGTGAAGAATGGTGAGGGTAAAGATCTGAATTTAGGCTACGATGCTCCCCATCTTACCATTTCTCCCTCTTTCTCTCCCTCTCTCTCTCTTTCCCTCTCTCTCTCTCTCTCTCTCTCTCTCTCTCTCTCTCTCTCTCTCTCCTTCAGCCAAACTTGCCACTGTTCAAAGAAGCCTTCCTCATTGGATCAGACATCTGGGCACTGTATCTCTCTCACAGTTGCAATTTTAATTCTGTTTTGGTGTTACTGATTCATGCCTGTTCTTCCCACTAGATTGTAAGCTCCATGGGGGTAGGAATTATATCTCCTTTTTTTTGGTATCCCTAAGTGCAACATGTGACACAAATTTAGTGCTCAGTAAAATTGTTGAATGGATGAATGAGAGATGAAATCTTAATTGAACAAAAGTTAAAAGTTCAAACCATTAGAACTTGGTTATTATTTGAATTTCAAGATTGAGGAGGAAGAAATAAGGCATGTTTATAAAGTTTCTAGTTTGTGCAACTCAGAGGGCAGTTATGTACCCACTAAGAGAGAAAACAGAGAAGGAGTGAGAGGTGAATGTGTGTGGAGAAGATCAAGAAATAGATTTGAGGCAGATGAAACTTGAGATCACTATGGTGTTCAGGTGGGAATGTCCAAGCGGGAGTTGAATATGTAACAGCCAATTGTGCAATTTATTGCCACCTTTCTCCAGATATTCAGGTGTATTTGTATTTTTTGGTTTTACCTTCCTTGACTTCAGACCTGTTTGCACGTTTTGTTATGAAGCTAATGTCCTTCACTGGTAAGTTAGTGATAGCCAGTGCCTTCTGAGTATGTGTCATTAGTAAAGTGAAATATCCTAAAATAATGCAAAGAAGTCATGACCAAAGAAAAAACATATCCTGTGGAGATGATGACAACTATAAAATTGGTAATTTTAAGTTAAAATATTTGATCATTTGCAAAATTAAACAACATTAGATGAAGATGGTATTTTGGGGTTTTTTTCTGTCTTTGTTACTTTACTCTTATGAGGCTATCCAGAGGGCTGCCATCGTACATATCCTGCCTTACTTTAGTCATAGAACATGATTATATTATGAGTGGTACATGGCAACTTCCAGTTCATGTCAAGACTGTTTCTGTGCACATATACACATAGAAAATCTTCAATTCAAATATATTTCTTTACTTCTACCCACTATATTTATTTCTACTTTATCAGCTTCATTCCAAGACCTCCAAAAATTCAGCACCCCTTTCTCACTTCCCCAAGGCCATTATAGTGCTGCCATCTTTGTGAATTCCCCAGAATTGAAAACCTGCTTTTATTATTAGTTTTTAATTCTCCTTCAAGCACATATACTCATTAGTCAGAAACTTTTAAATTTTTTTCACAGTTTGTCTTGGGTGCTCCACTTATATAATTTCATTTTAAACCAAATCATCCACATATTATATTTATTACCAGTCAAGAGCTAAACCTTGGCTTTCATTCTCCCTTTACAGCAGTTCATTCTACACATAGACACATGTATTGTCTTTCTCAAGCACAACATGTATCAGGCAAGCCCCTCTCAAGATTAAAAATTCTTAATATTTTTTCTATTTTCTAGTAAGTCAAATACAGACTTCTCAACCTAGCTCTCTAGAAATTCTTTCAAAACTCTCTCAATTCATTGTTTTTGTAAGTTACCAATAAGTAACTTAATAAATTTTGCCAGTTACACAAACTGCTTATCCCTGATCATACAAAACTTTATAATCCAGTTTCCACCCCTAAAATTTTGTCTTCCCATTCCAGTAGAAATGTTTATCCTAAAACCGTGATTTCTTTGATTTCTTCATAAATCTATGTCCAGCATTAGGTCAATATTTAGATCTTTAAGGGATTTCTCTTAATTAAACTTTTCCAGCCACTGATGATTTATTCAAAAGTAGCTCAAGAAAATTCCAACTCCTACATTTGTCATGACTTCCATGTACTGAATGAAAGCTCTACAGAAATGAAGAGAGGCATCATCTTCAGAGTCCTCATTCTTGAAAAATGTACAATGTAATAAGTAAGACAACAGAAAAAAGAAGAAAGATAAAAGAAGATGAAGGAAGGGCATCTCATTCAGACTGAAGAGCTTAGAAGAAGCTTCTTGAATGAGATGAGTGAGAAATATGGGAGTTAGTGGGTGTAGGTCATATGGACAGGACACGAGTAATGGGAAAAGCTCATTGTGGGATGCTTTTCATGGGAACCACGCATAATCTGCAATAATTGCATTATTTATGGTAGTTTCTATTAGATTTAGCTTTGTTGAAATAATGTATAATAAACTGGATTCCAGTTTGAAAAGGTTTGGTTCCAACACAGAAAACAATACAACAGATATTAGCAATTCCATAAACCTATAAATCTCTTTTCCTGATTAAAAGCCCCTTTAAAAGGTGGCTTTCAATCACAGTCAGTCCAACCACTATTCTAACTGTGAAGTTGGTTGGATTTTATTATATCAAACATTGAGCAATAGCAAATGACTTTTGTCTAAAAGTTCTTATTTTAGGAATTCTCTTTTGTAAGCTAGTTTTGTCATCAATATAATGTTTTGTATTTAGAAATATTTTTCACATGGTTTAATATGAGTAAATTTTCTTATGCTGTAAAAATGTACTTAAGATTAATTATCTGTGGTTCTCACATCATTATAATATGAGATATATATATATATACATATATATATATATTTAGAAATATGTCTCCCCACTGACACAGAAATGTTTTAATGTATGCTACTGCCTTGCTTAGTTAAAAAGCTAAACCATTCTCAAACTCTTGTATAATTCCCCTCAACTGTAGCAGCAGGAAAGATGTGTGAAAGACATTTGAAAACCAAACACAGTCAATTAATACTACAATTGTTATCAATATTATGTTTCTTATATTAGACTATGCATTCTCAAAACTCTTGTGGTTGGATATCTATGCTATTGGGAGATACAAAAACAGTACTGCTCTCTTTTGGCCAACTTTTTGTGAACAATAATCTATAGTCTAAAATCAGATCTATGGTGAATTGGAAAGAGAGTCCTAAAAGACTGAACTGGTTGATAATAGATATCAAATTTCCTTAAAAGGAAGAGTTGAAAGCTGAAGAGGTAAGTAGCACTGATAGGGTTGATGGGACCTGAACAACATCTAATGAGGGCAGGATGGAAAGTCCTGTTCTTATTTCCAAGAACTTATCTCCTTGAAAAGCCCAGTGACTTTCTCTGGAATAAGGAAAACTAATGAATAGCACTAGCTTTAGTGAATATAATTCAAACACTACCCTTGAACTGTCATTTTAATATCTCATTTTCTTTTCTGAAGAGTATTTCATGAAATAAAAATTTCTCTCCATAGTGTATTTTCTTCTAAAAGTTAGATTTCTGCTACTGTGTGATAGAATAGATCATAAATTTTCAATGTGTAGGTTGTGGCCAAGTTTTAGTTGGGCTTTGGAGATTAAAATTCAGATATTTTCATATCAGTTTGGTAGTCTCCAGGCAGCACTCATTAGGTAAACCCCTTTCTGTCTAAATAGAAAAGGTAAGTCTCCTACAGGAGTTTGTGGAAACAGTCAAGGAGAGGGCTAATTGGAATAGTATTTCTAGGGACTTCCCTGGCGGTCCAGAGTTTAAGACTGTGTTTCCACTGTAGGGGTGCAGGGGGCAAGTGTTGGATACCTGGCTGGGGAACTAAGATCCCAGGTGCCTCGTGTGGTCAAAAAAAAAAAAAAAAAAAAAGAAATAGTATTTCCTTGAGCCCTTTATCAGCTTCATTTGGTCTTCTTGCTCTCCTAATGTCCTTCCCTTGTGTTCCCAGTTTATTTGGTTCGATGCTACTAAGAACAATACCACTAATAATAGCCAAGATTGACTTTGCAATTATTATGTCCCAAGTACAGTACTAAATGTTTCAGATTTATTATCTCACTTAATCTTTACAATATGCATGCACATGACAAAGGAAAGATGGAAAATTTGGAAATTTAACTTTGACTTTCGTCAAGATCCTCTTCTTTTTCATTGTGGAGGAAAGATTAGAGCTTTTCATGCTCTGATTGGCCCTTGCATCCCTCACAAAACTTATCACGGTGCCTTGTATGTCGTAATTCCTCAAGAAGTGTTTGTCAGAAAAATAGGTTTAATATGGTGACTCTAGACTTTGTGCTTTTCAGACTTTGGCTGCTTTGGATGTTCTTTTGTTCCTTTCTTTCAAGCTGTCCTTATTCACAGCTATTCTGCCTGTTACAATGCTTTTCCATATTTTCTGTGGCAGAGGGTCTACCATAGTAACTGCAGTAATGAGTCACATTTCCCTGTGGCATAGACATCGCTGCCGTTGTTTTCCAGGTCAATAAAAGAACCACAAAGTGGCCAAAATGTTCTGCTCCTATCCAAACCATCACATTAACATAAAAAAGTGTTAGAAAAGTCTCGTGGTTATAAAGGAATTGCAGTTTTTATCATTATAGTTCCACCTTTAAATACCAAGGGAAATTTCTTAGCAGGTTTTCATATGTGATCACTGCCTGTTAACAGTATTCTTTTTAGGCCTATGCATTTGCACAACTTCAGAATATTACATAATTATTACATCTGTTATTCCATGTTTTCCATTAGTGACTTGCAGCAGGAACTCTCCACTGTGTTAATAAGCTCCTAAAATATATACATTGTGAAGAATGTTTTTAAAGCATTACTTCAATGCAGAATAAAATACTTGCTATATAATAAACGATCTAAACTAATATTTTCTTAATTTAAAATAGGCACACTTAGGTTCATGTTTCATATTTTTCATAGATATTTACTGCTTTGTTTTCTTTTCCTACAGGCAGTGTACCTATTTTGCTTTTACCTGAAGGCATTGTCTTTATTTAATAGACTAGTTATGTATTCTTTGGAATACTCTGTGTAATATTCTGTATGTGATGTGTGATGTGAATTGATGCTTCCCAGAAGCTTTACTGGTGATGCAGTGTCAGGGAAATCTTCCATTTTATCTTAAAAAGACGTTGTAGCTCTCTTTCTCTTTCTAGTCCAAAACATTTTACCAAAAGCCTGACTTTGGCTCCACAGTGAAACAGGCGTTATTAAATTCTGGCCCTGTCACTTTCTATCCCTGGGGAGTGGACAAGTTGTTTACACTTTCCATGATGTAGTTTTCAGGATGTAAATCTTGGGATTTTTGTGAAGTTGCCTGGATTTATATTAGCTCAATGTATTTTAGCAATTATTTTTATTTTCAGTAATGTTAATAGTGATATTTTCAGTACTAGTGAGTTATTACTTAATGTTAGATTTTTTAAAACAAAAAATCATTTTAGAGTAATCTGATAATTTGGCTTGTGTATTTGAGAGAATTGAAAAACAAATGACAGTGGCTAAACTTGCTTTCTATACAGGCATAACATTTTAGAATAAGTTAAGCTAAACTGTTCAGCTGATATACTTACTGTATTTCAACAGCATATAGAGTTTTTCTAAAGCTTGAATTTCAAGTACATATTGTATTTCAAGTAAAAGTTATATTAAGAACCTGTGGGGGCTTCCCTGGTGGCACAGTGGTTGAGAGTCCGCCTGCCGATGCAGGGGACACAGGTTCGTGCCCCGGTCCAGGAAGATCCCACATGTCGTGGAGCGGCTAGGCCCGTGAGCCATGGCTGCTGAGCCTGTGTGTCCGGAGCCTGTGCTCCGCAATGGGAGAGGCCACAACAGTGAGAGGCCCGTGTACAACAACAACAACAACAACAAAAAGAACCTGTGGGCACATTTCCTAAAGTAATTTTAAGAACAGCATATAGGCAATATAGAAAGTATAACTGATTTGGTGTCACTGGAGGAGTGGGTTTACAGCTTTGTATTCTTGGTCATCTTTATTCCCTTACTATTTCTATTCAAGTGACTAAAATGATATATTTTTGCTTTTCAGTCACTCAAGACTGCTTACAATTGATTGCAGACAGTGACACGCCTACCATACGAAAAGGTAATAAAATATTCCCAGGAACGTTTCCACTTAGAATTCAATTCAGTCCAATTACCTGTACATTTCAAGTCTAAAGATTGTATTCAAACTCCATCTCAAATCACCTATCTGCCACAAAATTTCTTACAATCAGATTTAAAATAATAAATTTATTTAAAATGATTGGAGAGTAAATATTTAGGCTAATGTAATAACCTAACAAAGAGAATTACCTTAAGGATACTAATACGTACAAATTTTAAATAAGTAGCACATGATAAAATCAGTACTAAATCAAATTCAGTATTTTATTATTTAGAAATGATTTTGGCTTCTATGGTGCCTTAAGATCCTCTTCACAAATATTCATTCTCTGTTATATTAGGTTGTAGAATATTACAATAGGATGAAGTTAAACTGAACATACATTTTATATTAATTTATCAATAAGTATATGTACAAATAAATATAACATTTTGTGATAAATCTCCAGTATGAAATTATTGCTTTATATTTTACATATACTGGTTAAAAACATACAATGTTCCAGTTACTGTGTGGGTATTGGGGCTCGGCAGTGAAACATGTATGTAGGTCCTCATTTTTATGGAATTTACCTTCTCATGAAGGGAAAACAGAAAAGCAAACAAATGAACGAGTAAAATGTAGAATGATAAAATTAAATGGTATGGAGAAAAATAAAGCAGACGGGGGCAAGGGAATATTTGGGTTGTGAACCACAAGGGGGAGTTCAGAAGTGTCAAGAGGTTAAGCTGGGGGCCAGGAGTGGAGACACAAGAAAGATAATGAATTTGGATTGGGCTTTGCAATGATTCCTGGGGAACACTACCTTTCATCTGTATTTTTCTATGTGACTTTAATTATCCTAAATGTAACCCAAATACTAAAATATTTGAAATTCTCTTATTATTTATTGTTCTGCATTTTCCAAAGTCATATGTTTGCGACTTTTATTAGGTAGCAAATTGTTCCCTAAGAATTAAAATAGAGCCAGAAGAAGACTCTAAGGACCAGTTTAAAAATATAACTTGGAAAAGGTTTGTTTTACACATTTGGCCAAAACCAAAAATGCTATAAATCACGCAAAAACGATGCAGCTGCTACTCCATTGTGAGCTTGAATTTCACAGAGTGTTGTGATCTTCCTCGCACGGTGGCTGCTCTACATTGATCCTCCTTGGAAGATCTGGGTGCTTATCTGGGTGTTTTCCATTTGGGCTGATGCATTGTGATGCCAGTAAGCCTTGAATGTGTAAGTGTTAGTGTGTGTGGACATTGCAGCAGTACTGCTTTACTGCATCCTATAAGTTTTGGTTTGTTGTGTTTTCATTTTTATTTGTCTTAAGATATTCTTTGATTTACCATTTGATTTCTTTTTGACTCCCTGGTTGTTCAGGAGTGTATTGTTTAATTTCCACATATTTGTGAGTTTTTCAAATTTTCTGCTGTTACTGATTTCTGGTTTCATACCATTTTAGTTGGAAAAGATGCTTGATATGATTTCAGTCTTCTTTAATTTGTTAAGACTTACTTTGTGTCCTAACATTTCATCTATCTTAGAGAATTTTCCTTGTGCACTTAAGAATGTATATTTTGCTACAGTAGGCTAGAATGTTCTCTATATATTTGTTAAGTTCGTTTAGTCTGTAGGGTTGTTCAAGTATGCTATATCCTTACTGATTTTCTTTTGGGTGACCTATCCATTGTTGAAAATGGGGTACTGAATTATCCTATTGTTGTTGTATTGCTGTCTATTTCTTTTTTCAGATCTGTTAATATTTGTTTTACATATTTAGGAGCTCCACTGTTGAGTGCATATATATTTATATTTATTTTATCCCCTTGATGAATTGATCCATTTATCATTACATAATGACCCTCTTTGTCTCATGTGACAGGTTTTGACTTAAAGTCTATTTTGTCTGATTTAAGAAAAGCCACTTCTTCTTTCTTGTTTACCATTTGAATGGAATATTGTTTTCCAACCCTTCACTTTCAGTCTATGTGTGTCCTTAAAGCTACAGTGAGTCTATTGTAGGCAACATATGGTTGGATTTTGTTCTTTCCAATCCATTCAGCCACTCTATGCGTTTTGGCTGGGGAATTTAATCCATTTACATTTAAAGTAATTATTGATAGTAAAGACTTATTATTTCCCTTTTGTTAAGTGTTTTCTGGCTGTTTCACAGTTCATTTGTTCCTTTCTTCCTCTCTTAATGTCTTTCTCTGAGTTCTTTGATTATTTTTTGTAGTGGTATGCTTTGATTCTCTTTACATTTTGTGTATCTACTACAGGTTTTTATTTCTGCTGAACATGGGGTTTACATAAAACAACCGAGTGATAATAGTCTACTTTAAGCTAATAACAGCTTAACTTTGATCTTATCCCAGAACTGCACTTTTACTTATCCCTCCCCTATACTTTAGCTTGTTAATGTGACAACTTACGTCTGCTTATCTTGTATATGTATTAACACATTATTGTAGTCATAATTCTTTTTTTAAAAAATACTTTTGTCTTTTAACTTTTATATTTACTAGAGTTGAAAGTGATTTACAACTCATTATAGCCATTTCTCTCAGATTGTTTACTGGAGATTTTTTTTCTTCCTTTGTGTTGTGTTTTCTCGATTCCTCATATTCCTTGTAGATTTGCTTTGTTGTCTGTGCATTTGAAGAAGCAGCTACTTCTCCCCATCTTCTTGGACTGATTTTGACTGGGATACACTTTCCCTGTTGGCAGTGCTCACTGTTCGTCACTCTGAGGCTGGGAGCAAAGCCCCTTTGCATCCTTCCTTCCCTCCTGAGAAAAAGTATCAGTTCTCTGCTTTTCCACAATCACGACAAAAAAATTTCTGACTATAAGGGGATGCACTCCCCTTTTTTGTTTCTAACTGTCTCAAGGGACCAAGATCTTTTGGTTGTTCAGTGCTCAGTATGAGGCAAGATAGAAACCAGTTCCTCAGAAGGCACCCTGGGAGGCCATGAGGCCTTGTGCACAGTCCAACGTCACCATCCCTCCATGTGAGAATCATGGGCTGAGGCAGTCTTCTTGGGGTGGAGCTAAGCCTGTCTGGAGGAGGGACTGATGTGAGTAAATTGAAATTGCTTTTCTTACCTGTATAAATATGACTGCTTCTCAGTTTGTGCTCCTCTAGGCTGCTTCTACTTCTTAGCTGGATCCTGAATGTCTCTTCATGGTATTTTGATAACAATATTATTGTTAAATCAGCATTTCTGTGGAAGGATGAGGGGTAAGCCTCCCTACTCTACCATCTTACTGGCATAATTCCTCATTCAGAACCTTAAATGTGTCATCCCACTGCCTTTTGATTACATAGTTTCAAGTAAGAAATCAGCTGTTGATCTTACGGAGCATCCCTTGTACTTGAGGAATTGCTTTCTCTTGCTGCTTTCGAAATTCTGTGCTTGCCTTTGTCTTTCAGCTGCTAATGGATCTCTTTAAGTTTACTCTCCTCGAAATTCATTCAGTTTTGTGGATATGTAGATTCATTCTTTCTACAAAGTTGGGAAGAGTTTGGCCATTATTTTTTCAAATATTCTTTCTGCCTTTTTCTCTTCTCCTTCTAGGACTCCTATAATGCATATATTAGTCTGATGGGGAGTGTCCTATGGGTCCTTTATGCCCTTTTCACTTCCTTTTTTTCCTTTTTATTTCTTCTACTCAGAGTGGATAATTTCAATTGTCCTATATTCAAGTTTGCCGATTCCATCTTCTGCCTGGTGAAGTCTGCTGTGTAACCTCTCCAGTAAAAATTTTATTTCAGCTATTTTAATTTTTAGCTCCACAAGTTCTTTTTGAAGAAAGAGTTTGGTTCCTTTTACAATAATTTTTATCTCTTAACTGATAGTGTCTATTTGTTCATACACTTTTCTCCCAGTTTTCTTAAGTTCTCTGTCCATGGTATCCTTTAGCTCTTTAAACATATTTAAAATATGTAATATCTTTGTCTAGTAAGTCCAATATCTGGGCTTCCTCAGGAATGGTTTACGCCATTTTTTTTCCCTGTGAATGGTCCATAATTTTCTGTTTGCTTGTATGCTTTACATTTTTCTTTGTAAATTGGACAATTTGAATATTACAGTGTGGTAACTCTGGAAATCCCATCCCCAGGGTTTGCTGTTGTTGATTGTTGTGGGCTGCAGTTGTCCATTTGTTTATTGAATTTTCCAAAATATTTTTTCAAAAAATAAACTGTACTCCTTGTTCTGTGTGATCACTGAAGTCTTTTTTCTGTTATCTCTGAAGTAATCCTGTTGGAGATTCTTTTATCTCCAATCCTAATCCTGATAGAGATTTACTTTAATGCCAGGAACCAAAACCAAAACCACCACCACCAACAAAAACCAAACTCCCTTTTTCTGAGCAGATTATCTCTGGGCTGGGGCACTCCTTCAACATTTAGCTAGGCTACCAGCAACTGTGCCTTAGACTTCCCATCCTGCTTGAGCAAAGAGCAAAGATCAACTAGAGATGTTAGCTTAGGGTTCTTTCAGGTGTTTTCTGAACATGCATCCTGCTCTGGTCATGCACAATCCACTGCAGATTCCTTGGTGTATGTGGTAATACTTCAAAGCCCTTATTCCTTGAAGTATCTTCCTCCTTAACCTCATCCTTCTCAGGCTTTTTGTCAGTCTGCTGCTTGCCCTATCCACTGTTCCTTGTTACAGGTGGCTACAGGTAGTGTATTTCTGTAAAGCTTTTGACTGACACCAGGCTGAGGAGCTGCTCCCATCTAAATGGAAACTCCAGGCAGGTCAAAATCCAGAGTCACAATGTTTTGAGAACAAAGTGAGTATTGCACTTCCTGGCATCAGAAAGACACCAACTGGAACTCAGGCCACCATCTCCATGGCTGCCACGAAGCTGGAGAATGAGGGGTGGTACATGAGTAAGCAAAAATACCACAATACTTTCTTAATGAAATTTACACCTTTTGTTTCATTAAACACTCCCTTGGTCTCTTTAAGTTTTTTACTAGATTTCATATATCCAAAAACATGGATTCTATAAGTTCTTGCAAGCTTAATTGCTGCCTTAGAAAAAGGACTTTTCTTTTTCTTTTTTTGATTTTTGAATTTTATTTATTTTTTTATACAGCAGGTTCTTATTAGTTATCCATTTTATACATATTAGTTTATATATGTCAATCCCAATCTCCCAATTCATCACACCACTACCACCCCCCATGCCCCCCTTGGTGTCCATACGTTTGTTCTCTACATCTGTGTCTCAATTTCTGCCCTGCAAACCAGTTCATCTGTACCATTTTTCAAGGTTCCACATATATGCGTTAATATACAATATTTGTTTTTCTCTTTCTGACTTACTTCCCTCTGTATGACACTCTTTAGGTCCATCCATGTCTCTACAAATTACCCAATTTCGTTCCTTTTTATGGCTGAGTAATATTCCATTGTATATATGTACCACATCTTCTTTATCCATTCATCTGTCGATGGGCATTTAGGTTGCTTCCATGACCTGGCTATTGTAAATATTGCTGCAGTGAACATTGGGGTGCATGTGTCTTTTTGAATTATGGTTTTCTCTGGGTATATGCCCAGTAGTGGGATTGCTGGGTCACATGGTAATTCTATTTTTAGTTTTTTAAGAAACCTCCATAATGTTCTCCATAGTGGCTGTAGCAATTTACATTCCCACCAACAGTGCAAGAGGGTTCCCTTTTCTCCACACCCTCTCCAGCATTTGTTGTTTGTAGATTTTCTGATGATTCCCATTCTAACTGGTGTGAGGTGATACCTCATTGTAGTTTTGATTTGCATTTCTCTAACAATTAGTGATGTTGAGCAGCTTTTCATGTGCTTCTTGGCCATCTGTATGTCTTCTTTGGAAAAATGTCTATTTAGGTCTTCTGCCCATTTTTGGATTGGGTGGTTTGTTTTTTTTGATATGGAGCTGCATGAGCTGCTTGTAAATTTTGGAGATTAATCCTTTGTCAGTTGCCTCATTTGCAAATATTTTCTCTCATTCTGAGGGTTGTCTTTTTGTCTTGTTTGTAGTTTCCTTTGCTTTGCAAAAGCTTTAAAGTTTCATTAGGTCCCATTTGTTTATTTTTGTTTTTATTTCCATTACTCTAGGAGGTGGATCCAAAAAGATCTTGCTGTGATTTATGTCAAAGAGTGTTCTTCCTATGTTTTCCTCTAAGAGTTTTATAATGTCCAGTCTTACATTTAGGTCTCGAATTCATTTTGAGTTTATTTTTGTGTATGGTGTTAGGGAGTGTTCTAATTTCATTCTTTTACATGTAGCTGTCCAGTTTTCCCAGCATCACTTATTGAAGAGACTGTCTTTTCTCCATTGTATACCCTTGCCTCCACAAAGGGACTTATTTTTGAGCTTTCTACTCTGTCATTTTTCATGATGTTACTCTGACATCTATAATTATATCTTTAGATAATATACATTGATTGTCTACTCTGGTCTGTAATAAAATTAAATATGATTTTTCTTTATTTTCTCTATCATTCCTGTCCTCCACCATCCATTTTTTTGCATAGTGATATTACATTTCTTAATGTTTATCTACATACTGTTACAATGTTTATATTTCTATTACTTGATCTCTCAACTTTAATTTATATCCTTTGAGCCCCAGCTGTTACAAATGAGGCAACTGATGAATTTACTGTCAACATTTTTTTCTCCACTACTTCTCAGTATTTGCTAGTTATATAATCTCTACATTGTATGGCATAAAACTGTTCTATTCTTTATCATCAAACCATCCTCTTTATGTGTTTTTACAGTAAATATATTCAATACCCATTGCAAGTCCTTTTGCTATGGTTTCCTCATTCATATCTTAGTTTCCTGAATTTTGTTTTCTACTAGTTTATTCAAAATCGCCACAGGAGAACAATTAGTGTTCTCTTAGTGTTTGCATTAATAAAGCTGTTTCCTTGTAGTTTTTATACTTTAAGGACCGATGCCTGGGTGTGAAATCCTCAGTTTACCCTTTCTTTACCTGGGTAACTTGTAGGAATTTCTCCACTGTCTTTTGCCTTTGGCATTATATGCACTTTGAAGAAAACTAAAGTAAGAGGAAATTTCTTCTCATAAGTGGTTTGACTATCTTGCCTAGTTACACAAAGAATTATATATTTACCTTAAAATTTCAGTACTTATTTTATTATATATCTGAAGGTAGACTATTGTGGTGGGTAGAAAAATATTTCCTCAGACATGTCCACACTGTAATCCCTGAAACCTGTGAGTTTATTTCCTCACCTGGCAAAAGGGACTTCGAAGATGTGATTAAGATAAGGAATTTGGGCATATTATCCTGGATTATCCGTGTGGTCCCAGTATAATCACAAAGGTCCTTGTATGAGAGAGTTAGCAGGGTCAGAGTCAGAGAAGGTGATGTGGCAATGAAAACAAACTTCAGAATGATGTGATTGCTGTCTGGGAAGAGGAAGGGCCACAAGCCCAGGAAAGAAGGCAGACTGTAGAAGCTGGAAAAGGCAAGGGATGGACGTTTCAGCATCCAGAAAGAACACAACTTGCCAACACGTTGATTTTTGCCCAGTGAGACTTCTGATGTTTCAAATGGGAGATAATAATGTGTATTGTTTTAAGACACTAAGTTTGTGGTAATTTGTTACAGCTGCATTAAGAAACTAATAAAACTCTGAATCAACTTTCTCTGACACATAATGGGTCTTTTAATTCTGCAGTACTTCTAAGTGGTTGTTCTGCTTGACTTTTTGTTGTTTTTGTTTTGTCTCTCTGGGTTCCAATTATGTATATACTGGTAATTCGTTACCTATCTTTTATATTCTATAGTTTTACAATTTTTCTCAAATTCTTAACTCTTTTTTAAATTTCCATCTCATTTTGTTTTGTGTGAAACCTATTTTCCCTTCTGAAATTTTTACTTTCATTTAAGTGAGCACTTTCCCTCCCTAATTTCCCAAATTCTTTTAGCTAACATTGACATTTCCTCTTTGTTTGTTTGTAGATTTCTGTGTGTATGTGTTTGAGGGATTTTGCTGACTCTATGTGAACTTTGCTGTTCCAGGCCATTGACTATTTCCTTTGCTTCTTCTCTTCATTTTTATGCTCAGCTTCAGTGTGATCTCAGTTGCTTTTGGCATCCCTTGCAGTTATTTTGAAGAACACACATCTATGTTTCTTTCATAGGATTTACAGGAGATAAAAAAGGAGAGATGTGATTTCCACAGTCATTGATAGTGGAAGTCTCTTGTTTATTCTGTTTTTCAACATAATTATTTCATAGAGGCAATGATGAGATTTAATCTCACAGTAGAATTTGACACGTGATGATTCCCTTCTTTTTGAAACACGTGCTTTTCTTGGTTTGTTTCTCCAACCATGTTCCTAGCTTTTTTGGCCACTGCTTTTTAAATTTCTTTGCAAATTATTCTTAAATTTCTTCAGTATTGATGTTTTTCAGACCTCTGCCACAGTCCCATTGTCTTCATTCTTATTTCTTTGGCATTCCTAAATCCTCCTATGTTGTCACTTAGCATGCCTGTGTGATGGCTTAAATGTAGATCTTTAGCCCAGATGACTTTTCCGAGATCCAAGCCTATATGTACCTCTGTCTACTTAACATCTTTTCCTGAGTATCTTGGTGGCATATCAGCGTGAACTCTTTAGAACTTTTCCCCAAGTCTGGTCTTTTTCCAGGTCTCCTATTTCAGTAAATTCTGACCATGTCTTCAGCTGTTCAATCCAGAATTCTGGGTGTCATTCTTGACTGCTTCCTCGAAGTCAGTACGTTAATCTCAAAACTTTATCAGTGATTCTTCATATATATAATTTGAACTAATCTGTTTTTCTTCATTTTCATTTCACCATCCTAGTATAAACCACCATCGTCTCTCACCTTGGCTGGTTTCCTTGCCTCCAGTTTTGCACATTTCTTACCTGGTAACTACATAGAGGTGTTTCTAAAACACAGATATAGTCATTTTTCCCCCACTGCTCACAGCCCCTACAGGGCTTCTCGTTGCCCTTCTGGTAGCTCAGCCTGCATGGCTCTGCCTGTCTGGCTTCTGTTTCTTTTGATTTTCCTAGTCCTGCCTCATCTACAGAATCAGGCATATGATTACATGAATTTCACTGCTAAACTATATTTGTTCAATTAAAAAAATCCCTATTTCTTTTTTAAAAATCCCGATTTCTTAAATTGGTTTACTTAATCTATCTTCAAAAAATATTATTAGTATCTTCTCCCTTAAAACTATTTCCAGGAGTTTTAAGATAATAAAATAGAAAATCAGGAGCAGTAACCAAATGTGATAGCTGTGATTGATAGCTGCTCTCTGGAGCATTTATATTCAATTACTGAGGGAAATAACACTGGAAGTATAAATATTTGGGAGGAAATTTCCTATTCATAAAATAGAATAGAAAACAAATATTAATGAAATGGATCTGATTTTCCTATAAAAATTTGTTGTCCTAAAATTTATCTACAAGTCTTTCATATATATCAGTACAGGAAATATCTACTCTTTCAAAAGCAGGCATTTTCAGAAATACATGTAAATTATTTTTACATTTAAATACTGGCATTATTTTTATTTAATTTCACATATTAATGTACACAGTAATTTATTAAGTTTTCCAAAACATTTAAATACATCAAGTATTTAAAGCTGAGTGGAGCTGGGAAGTTCACACTTTATATACCAAGATATATCAGTATTTTAGCTGTTGACTAGCAAAATTAAGCATTAATACTCCTAGGATTTACCTCCACTGACTGAAATAAAAACGCACAATATAAAATCTATGAGTTGGAGTTCATTCAGTGTCTTATTGAGGACTGTAGCCCGGGAGACAGCCTCCCAGATAGCTCTGAGAAACAGTTCTAAAAAGGCAAGGGAGGAACCTGGATATATCTAATTTTTTTTTTCTGGAAAAGAATGTTTAGTTGAACATCAAAAGATTACTGCTAATCACAAAGAATAGACTCTCAGTTTAATGACTTTAGTGCTTTTCTATGTATGAAGAGAAGATGTAAGAATCTGTGGTCATTGAAATTTTTCCTTTCCAAATTCCTAAATACTATAAGGAGTGATTCATACTAGTTTAGATAAGCAGCCTACAGAATAGTCATTTAATGCCTATTTTCTTGTTAGCATCTATCTATGGTCTAACTAGCAGGCAAAAAAATCTAAGTGAATTTTAAGATGTAGAAACATATTATAACATTTATGCTTAAGTTTATAATTACTTTAGCTTTTAATTAATTGTTCAGTCTGTTTTCTTAAATTAAAAATTCATTGAGCAGCATATATTGATTGAGTGCATACTGTGTGCTAGGCTCCATTCTTGGCGTCTGAGTTGCCAGCTGTGACTACAGCATAGTCATTGCCTTGGCCTAATGGAGTATAATCTGTGTGTGTGTGTGTGCATGTGCACACACACACGTTCATATGTGAGGGTGGGGTTGGGAGGAGAAACATAGACAGTATATAAAGACAAGTAAATGTATACTCTCTCTCTCTTTAATAAGAATATTTCCAGCGAGGTATGATGAAATGACAAAAGCAAAAGAGTAAATAAGAATATAAACCTAATAACTACCTGTTTTGCTTTCTATTATGACAATACAGCAGTGGAATTTGGTATGAACTGGCTAATTTTATAGATATAATATTGTATAAAGAAATAGAGGATCAATTTCAGGTATGGCCAAAAAATTTTTTTACTCAATATCTCTAGTCAGAATATAAACAAGCAGTTTTAGAAATATGTGTTTTACTTCAAGAGTTCATATTACCTCTATAATGGAGGGTGTTTCATTTCCAAGAGTTTCAGAAACCAGGTAATAAAATGCTTTTAAAAAACAATCAAATGCTAGTGACTAACTGCCTAGTACCCCACCATTTTGAATTATTTTATGTTTAAATTTCAATTAGTTAACTCAGTGAATATTTGCTGCATCTGCTGTGGGCCAAGTATCATTTTAGGCCCTGGGGAAACAGTAGGGAACCAAACAGAAACAGTCCCCAAGCTCAGAGAAATTAGAGTCTATGATGTGTACAGTTTTGAAGGGGAAGGAAAACCGTTTGTGGTCAGAGTACCAAATAAGTATCACTTCCATGAAAACAATCAGGTCCAGTCATCAGCTTACATTTTACAATAATAACAACCATGATATTAATTTTTCCTCATGTTTTCAGAGCTCTACCTTAAAGAATGCTTTGGGCACATGATCTTTATTTAAACAGAATTCAAAACTACATCATTATAATCTTTTCACAGAAATAATATTTTATAAAAACAGGTGATGATGAGATTACCTCTCTTATTTGTAAATGAGGAGATCTTTATTCATGGACTGTCATTACCCAGTGTGTGGCACTGGAGAGTTTTCATTTAAGGAAATGGCTTCTCAGAGACCGTCTTTCTGGACAGCAGATTGGGGGGATCAGACCTGCCTCATGTGTTGGGGGGAGCACTCACTCCTCCTGAGAGATGGAGCCATTCAGGGGAGGACAGGAGTGGAGATCTGTGGGGTCCCCTCCTGCTGCTCCCTCTCTCCTCTCTCCACCCACCCCTCCCTCTCAGCTCCCTCCCTCTGTCTGTGGAATGTGATCCTGGAGGTCTGCCTTAAGGAGTTGTTTCATTGTAACTTGAATTCACGGTATAGTGGCTTTGACCACTCAGGTTCTTAATGCCTCAGAAATATTCAGAAAATATGTGGTTCTTCTTTTGTATTCTTCCCTCGAGAATACTATTTGGGAAAAGTTCCAGTAGGATGGTTTTGCCTTGGGGGCACCACTGAAGTGGGCATGTCCACTTAGAAATTGTATTTATGAACATGAAAGCATTGTCAACTGTTGCATCCTAGGGCGCCCCCTTAGGAAAATCCACAGGGGAAAATTTCCTTTATGCTCAGTCTAGGACAAGTTGTTCTTTTCTTGAGCTTCTGTCATACCGTCTTGTAGACTTCTGAATTTTATTATTGATTTTGTTTCTCTTTTTGTTATGACCAAGGTGAAGCTTGGGGACACATGTGGTCCAACATTGCCAATTATATGGGAACATTTTTTATATGATTTTAGACTACCACAGTTTCATTTTACGATTTTTTTCTTATACTGCCATTTCCCTAATCTTCTTTTCCCTTACTTTATGCCATTTTATTTATACCCCACATTTCCCAGCCCCTAGC
This sequence comes from Hyperoodon ampullatus, assembly GCF_949752795.1. NCBI lineage: Eukaryota > Metazoa > Chordata > Mammalia > Artiodactyla > Ziphiidae > Hyperoodon > Hyperoodon ampullatus. Next base: position 4,666,828 of record NC_136929.1, on the reverse strand, counting down.
CTCAGGGTCCACTGTTTACTCCAATATATGCATAACATGATGGTGGGAACTCCAGTGACCTTAGCATGCGAATTCACCGGAAAGTAGTGTTTACTCTTTCAGTGGGCATTCCGGCTCAGCCATCTGCACCCCTTTTGCCAATGCATTTCTTTGGCCTCTGTCTTCTCTCCGCCCCTTTATCCAACTCTTGAGAACCATGGCTCTCCTGCCACTCCCCAAGTGATGTTTGAGGGACAGTGGAGGAGAATTGGTGTATTGAACAGAAACCACTTCAACTTGAACATTACGGATGGTTATCACAACATTCCTGGACCGTTTCCCAGGAGAGATTGCGTCTCAGTAATTTCTCTCCCTCTCCTTAAGCTGTGTCTTACTGCCATGTTGGGGAGAGGGTGGCTTCCTCCCCATATTCTTTGCTAAACTCTCCACATACAAACTCCCTCCTCTCTGGGAACTGGAGGGGAGCAAAATTTGCTGCCCCAAGATGTGTCTCTTTGACATGAGGATTAATTTAGGCTGATTATTTTTAGCGATTATTTTTAAGAAGACTCAGGAAGTTTCTCTTGTTACCTCTCCCTTTAACTGCCTAAAAGAATTTGGATAGAGGGCTTGTTCCTAGAACAGAGCCATCATGAGAGACGTCTTCAAAGAATATGGGCTGAGGGTAGTGGGGGAGATTCTGGTAGGGCTTAGCGACCAGAGTCCACTCTGTGTCCTACTGTCTCTGGTGGCCCAGCAGACATTTGTTTTTCCATCTCTTTGTGAATCGCCTTCATCCCCTTTGAAGTCCTGCACCCGTACCCCCAACATCCTCCTTTGTCTTTAGCTGAAGATGGTATTCAAAGTGAGGGCTTTGCCCACTTTAGGGGGTTACTCAGTCTTCCTGGGACTCTCCCATGTATGCATATGATTAAACTTTTGTGTGATTTTCTCCTGTTGATCTGTTTCATGTCAGTTTAATTCTTAGACCAGACAGAAGAACCAAGAAGGGTAGAGGAAAATCTCTTCCTCCCCAACAGAATCAAAAGAAAACCAAAAATTTCTCTTGGTGTGTTATTCAGAGACAGTTTGTGCATTTTTTTTGGCCTCAAACTGTCCCATCCAGACCAGACTATATTTTGAAAATTGCTGAAATACAGAAGAAATCAAAACCCCAGACATTACATATGAAGTGTTTGCTTTCAAGTTTCTGTATGTGATAATTGCCTGGGTGAGTATGTACATGATGGCTGAGAAACCAGTGGAGGATTGTGATTTCTCTTCTTTTCCTCTTTTTTTAAAAGATGAATTTCTCCTCTAAGTTTCAGACTTAGATAGCAGCTAAGTGGAGGTGAAGAACTGCTTTTCTCAGTTTTTTTTTTTCTTATAAATCATTCTCTTCATTGTAGGAGCTTACACATTTGTTCCATGGCTTCTCAGCTTTAAAAGAGGAAGAGCGCTAGAAGAAAAAGAGAATAAAATATTGGTCAAAGAAACGGGTTACTTCTTTATATACGGTCAGGTAGGTTCAACCCTAATACCGCTGTCACTGTCCAGTGCCTCCAATTTTGTGCTGACTTCTGACAAAGTTCTTTGGTTTGTTTCTCAGGTTTTATACACCGATAACACCTTTGCCATGGGACACCTAATACAGAGGAAAAAAGTCCATGTCTTTGGGGACGAATTGAGTCTGGTGACTTTGTTCCGATGTATTCAAAATATGCCTGAAACACTACCCAATAATTCCTGTTATTCAGCTGGTAAATAATAGTTCTATATACATAGACAGAAAGATATTCCTCAATATACTGTGTGGTATTTATTATCTTGAATGATAAGCTAGTCTGTTTTTTGTTTTTGTTTTTTGTTTTTTTTTTGTTTTTTTTTTGCGGTACGTGGGCCTCTCACTGCTGTGGCCTCTCCCGTTGTGGAGCACAGACTCCGGACGCGCAGGCTCAGCGGCCATGGCTCACGGGCCCAGCCACTCCGCGGCATGTGGGATCTTCCCAGACCGGGGCACGAACCCGTGTCCCCTGCATCGGCAGGCGGACCCTCAACCACTGTGCCACCAGGGAAGCCCAGCTAGTCTGTTTTAATAGAGACAAAATCATTATTAATAGGTTTATCATTTTTATGTACATTTAGAAAGGGCAGTAACTTCACAGCAATCCAAACTAGAACGGTCGTAAGCTGTGTTTTCTTCAACCTGTAATAACAATGCTGGAATAATAACAGAATGATAACCGTGTGCCAGGCACTTTACCTGGGCCCCTGCCTTTAATCCTCCCTGTCGAAGGGAGGTGAGGTCTGAGGCACAGAGGGGAAGCACACATTGTCTTAGGCTGCACAGAACTTAGTTTAAACCAGCCAGTCTGACCCCAGTGGGACTCACAGAATCTCTTCTTTACCTCCTGCAGAAGAAGTGCCTTTGGCCGGTTTGAGGGTCAGGTCCAGTGGCCCAGTGGCTTTGCTGGTGTCAATGGACACCAGGTGGATGCGTTTGGGATGTGAAAGTGTAGGAGTGAGGCTGCATTTCAACTCAGAAAAGGGAAAGGGCAGGCTCGCTTCATTGCAGGTCTGTTTGGGCTGTAATTGCCATCGTAGCCTTCATTTTGTCTTGGGGTAATTTCAAATTAATCGAGGCCAGTATTTGAAAAAAAAAAATTGCCTTCGACACATTTATTTCTCTCTGGTGATTTTGACAAATCCATTCAGGACCCCGAGGAATGTCTTCCCTTCCAGACAGTTAGCATGAATGGCAGTGTGGAACATGGGGTGCAGCTGGGCTGTGCGATTTGAAGCACTCTATTCCAAAGGCGTTTATTGGCAAAGGCATGATGAAACAAGTGAGGAAGCAAAGTAGTTCCCAGTAATGGAGACGATTGTCATTCTGGATCCACAGCCATAAATACCTTTGACAGGGTGATGAGGAAGTTTACTAAATTGGAAATCCCTAATTTTCATAGAGAAATGTTTCCCTGCAGCCAGTGGTAACCAGTATTTTGGTGTTGCAAAATATTTATAAATGGTGAGGTCACTTCAGTCTGTTATATTTATTTACATTAATTAGTACTTAGAGCTTTACAACACACTCTTTTTCAAGTTTTCTAATCATCAGCCCCTCATGGTTACTTTCTCAGCCAGATTTCCTAGGTGCCTTACTTTTTAAGAGTAATTAACTTGACCTTAAAGATATTTCTCAGTGCTAGTAGCTTAGTATTATTTACGAAAAGTGTTTTCTAGGAAATTTCAGGTGTTCAATCTTTATCTGTTCTAGAACGAATTTGTTTAAAACCATTAAAAGCCACACATTGGTGTATACGTGTATAAAGTGCTTCCATAATAATCTGGAAAAAATTAAAATGGTCCATTTGAGGAGCCCAATGAAGCTGAATCTTATTATTTCATTAACAAATTGAATGTGTTTATTGTAGAAAAAGTTAGAGCTGATTGCTATAATCTGGAAGAATTGAAATAGCCAATAACCCAGTGTTGAAATTTTAAATAGAACCTACTTTGAAACGTAGTTGGTTCACACAGACTTTATTTTGAGAGTTACTATTACTTAATGATCTGTGATCTATAGCCTTTGTCGAATTATTAGATTATCTTCAATGTCTATGATAATGACTAATCCATTCAACAAATAACTTCAATCTTTTTTTTTCTACTACTTAATGTAGTCATAAATGCCTTGCCAGTCCTAAAAGTGTACACTTTACCCTTAACAATACATAGAACTATGTTCTTTTGTTTGTTGTCTGTCTTGATCTATTAACAAAAAACAAGATCCTTGTAGACAGACTCTTTGGTTATTCTGATCACCACCCTATGAGGGCCTATGAAGGTGTCTGGTATATCTGAGGTGCTCAGTAAATAAATACCCACTGGCTGTTGCTGCAGGACAGCCAGGTGCTTTGGCTTGACAGTGGAATAGAGGTTAACGTAGATGTGTTCCTGTAAATACATTTTCATGGCATGTTAATGAAACAATGCAACTACTTTTAAAATTGTTAGTTGAAAGTGTTGACAATTTAGATGCTATTTCCTTTGTTATTTCGTTGGTTTTATTCTCTGCCCCTCCTCCTCTTTCTTTTTCTTTATCTTTTTCTTTTAAAATGATGTCAAGAACGACCTGATATACTGAGTGTAGTTCCTGAGTTGTGTTTTGTATTCCTGAATCACAGGCTGCATTATTGCAAATTAGGTGCATGAATGCAGATTAGTTGATCAATTTTGAGCAGCTAATTACCTTGTTGCTTTTGATTATAAAAACAAGTACGGAAACACAAATTATAGAGGGCTATAAAAATAATCCAAATGACTCCTCATCCCATAGTTTGTACTCTAGAGAAAGACTATGTTAGCAGATGTGCTTTATGAATAAGTAGTGTTTTGTTTTTCACTTTTAAATAATTTATGCATTTTATATGCACATTTGAAAGTATATTTAGGACTATGCACTATATATACGTGGGTGTGCTCATTGTTTTGTATTTTTATTTAACATTATTTTTTAAAGATTCCCATGTCAATAAAATGAAGCAAAACCACTTTTTTTTTTTTTTGGCGGTACGCGGGCCTCTCACTGTTGTGGCCTCTCCCATTGCGGAGCACAGGCTCCGGGCGCGCAGGCTCAGCAGCCATGGCTCACGGGCCCAGCCGCTCTGCGGCCTGTTGGATCTTCCCAGACGGGGGCACAAACCCGTGTCCCCTGCATCAGCAGGATGCCCAAGACCACTTTAAACTATATAACATTCCATCAAGGGACGTGCTATGAGTTCCTAAACTTTTTTCTTATAGTTAGATGTCTGGGTCCTGTTTAGATTCTCCATTTTACAAACAGTAGGTGAGACATCCATTTATGTCTGTTATAACTCCTTCTGCTTATTTCTTTTACTTTTTGGTGGTGGTGTGGGGGGGTGTTTAGGCAAATAATAAGTGGTTTAGAAGTCCACTGGTGTAATTTGAAGGGTGAATGCCTATGTTACTATTTTTTTCCAAAACACAGTAGTTGTCTTTAATGTTCTCCCCTCCCCCTCCTTTCCGTGTACAACTGCTTAAAGTTCTTGAAAATCATTTTCCAGGCATCGCAAAGCTGGAGGAAGGAGATGAACTCCAGCTGGCAATACCACGCGAAGATGCTAAAATATCCCGGGATGGAGACGGCACGTTTTTTGGTGCACTGAAACTTCTGTGACCTACTTACACACCTTGGTGTGGCTGTTTTCCTCCCTTTCTTTGTACCTCTAAAGAGAAAACACTTAACTGGAAATACCAAAAGGAAAAAAAAAAGGTAGTTACCATAGCCTGGTTTGCTGAAACTAGACCAAAACAGGAAATTTAACAGACAACCACAGCCAAAGGGTGTCATGTGAATTACAAGAACTAGAGCCCGTTTAAGGAAAAATAGAACTAGAAAGACTTTTCACTATAATGCCATGTTGAACACCTTAGTGATAGTTTCTTACCTTGGAAGAAGCACAAGATACAAAGGGGCAGTAATCATTTCTTCAAAAATGGTATCCCACTCTTTGCTATGGAACAGCACCCATGCCTGTAGGACATTAAGACATTTGGGGGAAATCTCAGGATTTATCCTCTATTTTTATGTTAAATACCCTTTCTCCATTTTCAGTTAATATTGAGGAAACTAAAAAAAAGAAAAAAAGTATAGAAATCTTGCATTCCATACAAGAAAAAGTAACTAAAAGTTTAAATTTAAATATCATATTAAACACCCGGACTCAAAATAGGATATAGTTACTATTTAAGTCTTTTAGGTTTATTTCAAGTTTGCAATTTTTAGCTCTAATATCATATATTACCCGCTGGAACACTCCTGGACATCTTTCACAGGAGGGAAATAATTCTCTCATGTGTTTACACTTAGGTATATTTTTTATAGCTAATTTCAGTTACTTCAGAAACTTTTAATGTAGGGTAATTCCAATTCATGCATATAAGCATTAATTGAAAGAAATAACTATACGTGTTTTTACCTAAAAATAAAATCTGCCATAGAAGTTAATAAGTACATTTGTAATAATGTAATATCATTTCCCTTAATTTCCTATCCTTCTGTTTTAAACTGCTGGTATTGTAGTTCACATATCCCAGCCTTTAAAAAATACTCATGTTATTAGCTTTACAGAAGTTGAGGTTTAATTAAAGTTCTTGGCATCCTGAGTATGTTATATGCCATGTGCTTGTTCCAAAGATTATCACGTGCCGGAAGACATTGTCCTAATTTTCATTTTATAAAGACTCATTTTTGAGAATGCTGTAATACTTATCTTTTATAACATCATGTGTTTTGCTTATATTTTTAAATGTCATCAGTTTAAACAGTTTACTTCATTGTTTAAACAGATGGAAAAATAGACCCTGGTCTACACTAGTTTTCCCCAGTTTACATTAAAATATTTTTAAAGGTATTTTTTTCAAAACAAAATTATTTGTATTTTGTGCCTAAAATTAAACTTTGTTTAAAACTCATTTCTATAGTTCTGGCTTTTTGGTTAAAATAAAATACACTTTGCAGTTTATTCTGTTCTACAATATTGTAATAAAAAAAGAAGTGATAGGTGAGGTAGAAGTTTTGATACTAGAAGGAAGTCAGAGATTTTCTTAGTGTTGCTGCTAAGTGGATTGCCAAATAAAACAATGTTAGTGCCTTTTGCCTCATTTTTGGATTGTTTGTCTAACACTACTCATCTTTTGGTTTCTCTCCATAACACTGAATGTTGTCTTAAAAATTAGGTGCATGCAGGGAGCTATAGTCAATATCCTGTGATTAAACCATAATGGAAAAGAATATGGAAAAGAATGTATATATATGTATAACTGAATCACTTTGCTGTACAGAAATGAACTCAATATTGTAAATCAACTATACTTCAATTAAAAAAGACTAAGTAAAATGATTTAAAAAATTAGGTGCATAAATTGTAGAACATTATAAAGTAGTCTGTGTTAGGGTATGATATAAAGTATTTGAAGTCATAAATATTTTACATGTTCCAAAAAGGACTTGGTCACCTCAATACTATATATATAAAGTTATGGATTAAATATTTCTTAGAGCCTAGGTTAAAAAAAGATAAAACTACATTGTAATAGGCTTGCACCCTAATCTCTTGTAAATCTACAGCTTGCAACATTTTTCTTTCTAAATGGCTTAGCATATTTTGTCAGCAGATGTAGAATTCAGCCACATAAAATGGTCTTAAATCTTATTTTGCTTTCTGTTCAAACCAGCCTTAAACTGTGAATATCTTCCTCGTCAGTGAAATTGTGAGGAAAATCAGACTTTGGTTGAGTCAAAGTTTATGCAGTTATCAGGAAGTTGGATTAAGTCAGAAAGAGAAAGACAAATACCATATGATATTACTTATATGTGTAATCTAAAATATGACACAAATGAACCTATCTATGAAACAGAAGCAGAATCAGGGACATAGAAAATAGACTGGTGGTTGTCAAGGAGGAGGGGTGTGGGAGAGGGTTGGATTGGGAGTTTGGGAATAGCAGATGCAAACTGGTATATATATAAAATGGATAAACAGCAAGGTCCTACTGTAGAGCACAGGGAACTATATTCAATAACCTGGGATAAACCATAATGGAAAAGACTATGAAAAAGAATGTAGATATATGTATAACTGAGTCACTTTGCTGTACAGCAGTAATTAACATGGTTTTGTAATTCAACTATACTTCAATAAAAAATAAATTAAAAAAAAAGATTAGGTAAATATAGAGGTGTGGGGGGATGTGACTGCAACAGTGAGTGAGATTGCCGAAGTTCAGCCTTTGCTATCTTTCCTCCAATTTATTTTAGCAGAAAATGGATGTTATCCTGGGATTTCCTACAAAAAGAGAATTTCTAAGGTTTAAGTATATGGGCCCAGGCCAGATACTCTTTTGTCTTAAATCCGAAGTCAAGATTCGTGATGCTACCTAATCACCCAGTGAGGGCCCTCAACGCATTAGCAGAATATCTTGAGGAAGTAATGTGCTGTCCTCACTGGTGCCTGGAGAAACCCCTCCACTGTCTGGTCACCGTGCAGAGAAGCTCCTCCCATGCATTCTGTTATGGGTGCAATGACCTACTGATAGAAGGGCTTAATAAACCCTATTGTCATTCGAAGTCCGAACCAGAAAATATTACTATGAAGATGTCCCTGCCCTAGGAGACCCGTGAAGCCCCCTGACATGTTTGGTTTGGCTCCCATGTTGCTTCGCAATTTTTGAGTTGGTTTCTAAGATAAAAATCTAGATTCATTACGTGAAACAGGACACTCATTTCTTTCAGAGATACAGACGTTTTATTTTACAACCTTGGAGGGTGATATATAATATACGTACAATAATACTCAGAATCTTCAGGGCACGGTTTGGTGATGCATTTTTACAAAGTGGACCCCTCCTGAGGCCACCTCCGCAATCTCAGCACAGGACATCTCCAGCACCCCAAAGCCTGTCACCTCCTCCCTTACTTTAAGTAATCGCCATTCTGACTTCTGTCTTAAAGGAAGAGTTTTAACATTTGAACTTTATACAAATGGCACCTTACGGGATGTCATCTTTTGAACATCTGTTCACCACTTTGTGAAATCTTTCCACACTGTTTCCTGTAGGAAGTGGTCATTCTCTTTCTCTGCTGAATAGAATTCCATTTTGTGAATGTATCACAATATATTTGTCCATTTTACTATTGAAAGACCTTTGGGCTATTTTTAGTTTGGGGCTATTATGAGTTGTGTTTCTGTGAATATTCTCTGAAAACATTTTGGGGACCCTATGTACCTATTTCCGCTGGATCTATACCTAGGAGTGGAATTGTTACGACATAGACTATGCATATGTCCGGCTTCAGTTAATACTGCTAAAAAGATTTCTGAATGATAATTTCCAGAAAATCACACAGAACCAGGCTATTCAAGGGCACAATTGACAGGGCTAATTTTTCTCTGCCCACTGCAGGCAGACAAGTGCTCTCTGCTTTGCTGCAGACCCCTTGGACTCTCTTTGCCCCCCTGTTATCTGTCTGGCCTGCGCTAGGATCCTGGGGATTATAAAGAGAGTTTACTCCGGATATCTGTGGGCTCATTCACTTTTCTAAATTAATTTTGTAAATGTGCATAAATCTAATTAACTCTCACAGATTCATCATCGTTAAAGGGGGTCCAAGATCTCTAGGTGTCCATCAAATCAGCTTCTCCTTTGTGGTTTCCCTTCTCCTGTGGAGAAGGGGAGGGCCCCAAGGGCTGGCATGGGGCCCTCAGCAACTCCAAACACTGGGGATGTCCCTGCTTAGCCATGCCCGGGCCATCAAGAAGTGAATGCAATTTTCTTTTAAGCTCCGTTTGAGGCTGTCTTTGATTTCCTCCTCACCTTCCCCATCGCTAAGTTGACTAAGTCTTTTGTTACTTTAAAAAAAGGAAATAATATTTAAGATCATTGAAAAAATAAAGATAATAAAATAAAATTGTAGAAGGATGCTAATGACAGTTATGAGTATCAATTTGTTGTTTATTTAGATTTATTTTACAATCTTATGCTAGCATGATCCTCCCCAAAAGTTAAGATCATGTATTCAGAGTATGCGATACTTTTCCTGAATACTTAATTCTGTGCACATGAAAAGATTTTAGGCATTTGCTTAGTTTTTGTTTTATCTTGTGTTTCTAGACCCTGCTGCGATCACACACTGTATTTAAAACTAATCACAAAGGTGGGAACTAATGGGCTAAGATGGACTGGGTAGCTCTGTGTGAGGGACTGTTAGGTTTGGTGTTATGATATGGAACTGTCAATTTAGATCTCCCAATGGCTAGTTAATTTGTCACTTTAAAGGACTAAACAAACAAGACCAACAACACAAAACTATGATTTATCTGGTATTCCGGAGTACAAGTTGATTAATTTTTCTGGGTCTTATTTTTTTCCATCTGTTTAGCAACGATTTTTTTCACAAATGAATGGGAAAACTCACAAAATCCATTTTAGACCACTTAGAGGGAAACACTGCTTATATCATTACCTTTAGGCGTGTATTTATAGTGGTAGAATATATTCTATGAGAACTTTTTGGATGAAACATTTTATTGTGTGTATATATATATAAAACTTCGATAGTGACTCTAGACCTTGTGCTTTTCAGACTTTGGCTGCTTTGGATGTTCTGTTGTTCCTTTCTTTCAAGCTGTCCTTATTCACAGCTCTTCTGCCTGTTACGATGCTTTTCCGTATTTTCTGTGGCAGAGGGTCTGCCATAGTAACTGCAGTAATGAGTCACATTTCCCTATGGCATAGACATCGCTGCCGTTGTTTTCCAGGTCAATAAAAGAACCACAAAGTGGCCAAAATGTTCTGCTCCTATCCAAAACATCACATTAACATAAAAAAGTGTTAGAAAAGTCTCGTGGTTATAAAGAAATGGAAGTTTTTAACATTATAGTTCCACCTTTAAATACCAAGGGAAATTTCTTAGCAGGTTTTCATATGTGATCACTGCCTGTAACAGTATTCTTTTTAGGCCTATGCATTTGCACAGCTTCAGAATATTACATAATTATTACATCTATTATCCCATGTTTTCCATTAATAGCAATTGGCGTATAGGTACTAAGTACTTTTGCTTAAAAGACACCCCCATCCTCAAACACACACATAAGAGCAGGGATTTGAACCAGAATTCAAAAGAAGGAAATAGACACGCACTATTCTGTTTTATTTTAGAAAAAATATGAAAGTTAAATTGGAAGGAAATTGAGAAATCTAGTTTTATTATTTTGTTTTAAGATCTCTTGAATAGACCAGAAAAAAAGAAACCGAACCAGAGAGAAAGCAGCCCCCTGGGACTGGGAGCACCTCTCCTGCCCTTCTTCAGCCCCATGGGAGCCTCCTCCTGCCCAGGAGTGCAAATGGAAAAGGAAACACACAGCTCTGACCACATCCTGCCCGGAGGCTACGTGTTTCCAGGATTTAAGAGGCAGGTGGAGCGAGAGCTTCAGTGTGGAAGCAGAAAGTCGCCCTAAATTTAACTTGATGGAAGGAGGGAAAGGAACCAGGATTCAGGAGATCTGGGGAGAGTGGCAAGAAAGCAGAATAAAGGGGAGTCTATGAGAAAGAAAACGTCCATGGGAAAGAGTCTTTCCGGGGCCGCGGGGCTGTCCATATGGGAGCGGCCCACAGGTATGAGCTGGGGCAAGTAGGGAGGCGAGGGCGTGGTCTGCTCACAGCCCTCAGAACCGCCCCTACCTAGCCTCGCTCTAAGTGCTGAGAAAGGATTGATCCTCTTAAGGGATCTTGTCAGGGAAGAGCATAGGGTTGGGGTCCCTGGTCCCCCAGTGGAATAGGGACCACACTCAATATGAACAGGACTGTGTGGGTAGAGAGTCACTTGGAAATGAAAACAGCCCACTTTCTCCTTTTGCATTTCAGAGAAGCCTATTGCATAATACATGACAATTTGACTCCCTTGGAAGTGAAGAAAAATTGATTATTATTTTTTTTAAGTGTTAACATCAGAGTTGACAGGGCTGCCCGATTAGAGTCTAAAAATCACAGTAGAAGCGAACAAGACATTTCTAAACAGCTTCCCACCTGCGGAGGACTCCCCTCTGCCACCTTGGAAGGTTGTCATCCAGCCTCGGAGGACACACCTCCAGAGAAGACAGCCTGCTTTAGTGCTGAAATCCGCATCTCCTTCAGGAAACTAGGATGCGGTCTGTGCTTTCAGAGTTCCCTCTCCCCGCATCCCAGGAGAGGAAATTCAGCACTTAGCAGAAGTTCCTTTTAACCCCCATTATCTGAGTGGATACGTCCAGCCATTTGGAAGAGTTTGGAAAGCTGTAAGAATTTTCATTTGTGAAAATTAAAACCAATTGGAGTTCTAGCTGTTGCTTGAGTCTTATCTCAGGGAATGGGTGGTGCACTTGGGTCTCATGTAGGAGGAAGCCTGCTTTTTGGCACATGAGGTGAAAGAGCCCCCGGATTTCCCACTGTCACCTGATAGTGAGAAATGTGGAAAAGGTCAAGGAAGGAAGTGTCAAGAAACTAGAAATTTCTGTACAAGAGAAAAAAATGAAAAAGAAAGCCCCTGCCCCCAAAAGAAGTCAAAAAAGAGAGGAAGAGCAAGGAAGGAAGGAAGGAAGGAAGGGAGGAAGGAAAGAAGGAAGAAAGGGAGAAATGGAGGGAGGGAGGAGAAAAGGAGGGAGAGAGGAGGGAAGGAAGGAAGAAACTTTTTCAATATTTAAAGAGGCATAACATGCTAGAGGGTAAAACGAGAATCAATGGATAGAAGTTACAGAAGTTTTTCTTTTTTTAATTCAATTTTTATTTTATATTAGAGTACAGTTGATTCACAATGTTGTGCTAGTTTCAGGTGTACAGCAAAGTGATTCAGATATATATACATATATATATATGTATATATATATATATATACATATATATATATATATATATATATACATACACATTATCTTTCAGATTCTTTTCCCTTACAGATTATTACAAGATATTGAGAAGAGTTCCTTGTGCTATACAGTAGGTCCTTGTTCATTATCTATTTTATATATAATAGTGTGTATATTTTAATCCCAAACTCCTAATTTATCCCTCCCGGAATTTTTCTTTTTTAAACAACTTTTTTAAGGTACAAATGACATACTATAAAATTTACCTGTTTAAAATACATTTGAAGAGTTGTGCAGAAACTGATCAAATTTAATTAAAAACCTTAGGAACTTGAAATTATAGTCTCAGGAAGGAAAGGGAGAGGCTTAGAGAAAGATCTAAAAAGAAGAAGAAAAAGAATTTTCTGAGAAAAGATTTTGCACATCATCCTATATTAAAATGGATTTAGATTTACAAAAGGTTACAAAGATAGTACGTGTTCTGTACACTCTTCACCCAGCTTCCCACATAGTTAGTGTCATACATACATGACATTGCCACAACCAAGAAACAAACACTAGTATGTTACTATTAACTGGACTCCATACTTTATTAGGATTTTATTGGCTTTTCTACTGCTGTCCTCTTGCTTTCCTGAATCCAACCCAGGGTACTTCATTGCATTTAGTTGTCACACTCCCTTCGCCTCCTCTGATCTGTGACTGTTTCTCAGACTGTCCTTATTTTCATGGCCCTGGCAGCTTTGAGGGTGTTTTGTAGGATGATCCTCAGTTTGGGTTTGCCTGATATTTTTCTCATGGTTAGGATGGAGTTATTATGCCTTTTGGGGAAGAACACCAAAGAAGTGCCCTTTTCATCACATCAAATCAGACAGAATCATCTGGCTAGGTAGTGTTTGCCAAATTCCCAAGAGATCACTTGGAAATTCATGTTTCTCATTACTTTGGAAACACAGCAGCGTCTTACCTTTGCCTTGTTGAGGTGTTGTACCCATGTACAACCACCAGAGGGAAACCTAGAACAACTGAAGTAAATTGTCTTTTTTTTTTAAGTCTTTATGGAATTTGTTACAATATTGCTTTTGTTTTTTGTTTTGGTTTTTTAGCCGCAAGGCATGTGGGATCTTAGTTCCCCAACCAGGGATCCAACCCGAACTCCCTGCTTTGGAAAGCGAAGTCTTAACCACTGGACCGCCAGGGAAGTCCCAAATGGTCTTTTTTTTTTTTTTTTTTAACATCTTCATTGGAGTATAATTGCTTTACATTGTTGTGTTAGTTGCTGCTGTATAACAAAGTGAATCAGCTATATGTATACATATATCCCCATATCCCCTCCCTCTTGCGTCTCCCTCCCACTCTCCCTATCCCACTCCTCTAGGTGGTCACAAAGCAGCAAGCTGATCTCCTTGTGCTATGCGGCTGCTTCCCACTAGCCATCTGTTTTACATTTGGTAGTGTATATATGTCCATGCCACTCTCTCGCTTTGTCCCAGCTTACCCTTTCCCCTCCCCATATCCTCAAGTCCATTCTCTACGTCTGCATCTTTATGCCTGTCCTGCCCCTAGGTTCATCAGAACCATTTTTTTTCTTAGATTCCATACATATGTTAGCATACGGTATTTGTTTTTCTCTTTCTGACTTACTTCACTCTGTATGACAGACTCTAGGTCCATCCACCTCACTACAAATAACTCAGTCCAAATGGTTTATTTTTAAATGCAACTAAGTGGGTAGAGAAATACTAAAAATGATAAAACCAAGAACTGGACAAGGGTTAAAAGACCAACCAGACCCTTTTAGTGATTCCTCAATCACATCCAACTCCTAATGAAAGCTTTGCAATGTCACAGTTTTGGCTCTGTCCCGTGTGATGCAGGCTGATTCCTGTGGGGTTGTTCTAACTGGTTGGCAAACCTGGAAAATGCGGCCAGTGTGTCAAGTCCAGACGTTAGGGGCAGAAGGGTGGCAGGAAGAACATGGACACAGGAAGTTTGGAGGACAGCCTCCTCCCTAAGTTTTCGCAGAAATCTCTTCCCATCTCTGACTTTTTAACCAGGAAATGGTGAACAGTATGTTTTAATACCTATATATAATGCATACTGTCTATATCTGTTTAATTTAAAAAATCATATATATATATATAACCACACTAAGCCAATTTGTACACACTATCTAATTTTTAATTTAAAAAATTAATAGACAATTTTTAGAGCAGTTTGGTGTTGGCAGAAAAATTGAACAGAGAGAGCCTGTCCACTTAATCATCACCACCTCAACTCCCCATGGTATTAACATATCGTATTTATGTGGTAAATTTGCTATAATCAATGAACCCACATTGATACACAATTATTAACTAAAGTTCTACAGTTTACATGAGCGTTCTTGGTGTTGGACAGTCCATGGGTTTTGACAAATGCTTAAAGCCATGTATCCACCATCACAGGATCATATAGAGTACTTCCACTGCCCTAAAAGTCCCCTGTGCTCCCCCATTCACCCCTCCACTCCCTTCACGCCCCACCCTGAGGCTCTAGCAACCACTCAGCTCTTTTACTGTCTGCATAGTTTTGTCTTTTCCAGAATGTCATAGGTTGGAATCACACAGTATATAGTCTTTTTTTTTAATGTTTATTTTTTTAATTGAAGTATAGTTGATTTGTAACATTGTGTTTGTTGTTTCAGGTGTACAGCACAGTGATTCAGTTTCAGATTCTTTTCCCTTATAGGTTATTACAAAATATTGAGTATAGTTCCCTGTGCTATACAGTAGGTTCTTGTTGGTTATCTATTTTATACATAGTAGTGTGTATATGTTAATCCCAAACTCCTAATTTATCCTCCCCCTATCCCGTTTGGTATCCATAAGTTGTCTGGCTTCTTTCACTTGCAATATGACTTAAGATTCCTCTATGTCTTTTTGTAGCTTGATGCTTGTTTCTTTTTACTGCTGAATAATCCTCCATTGTATGAATGATTGGCAGTTGTTAATCTGTTCACCTATGAAAGGACATCTGAGTTGCTCCCAATTTTTTTTTTTTTAAAGAAGATGTTGGGGGTAGGAGTTTATTAATTAATTTATTTATTTTTGCTGTGTTGGGTCTTCGTTTCTGTGCGAGGGCTTTCTCTAGTTGTGGCAAGCGGGGGCCACTCTTCATCGCAGTGTGTGGGCCTCTCACTATCGCGGCCTCTCTTTTTGCGGAGCACAGGCTCCAGACGCGCAGGCTCTGTAGTTGTGGCTCACGGGCCTAGTTGCTCCGCGGTACGTGGGATCCTCCCAGGCTAGGGCTCGAACCCGTGTCCCCTGCATTAGCAGGCAGATTCTCAACCACTGCGCCAACCAGGGAAGCCCACTCCCAATTTTTGATAATTATGAATGAAGCTGCTATGAACATTTGTGCACAGAATTTTGCGTGGACGTACATTTTCAAATCACTAGGGTAAAAGTCAAGGAGCACAACTGCAGGAACATATGGTAAGACTATGCTTAGCTTTGTAAGAAACTACCAAGGTGTCTTCCAAAGGGGCGGGACCATTTTGCATTCTTACCAGCAGTGAATGAGAGTTCCTTTTGCTCCGCGTCCTCGCCGGCATTTGGCTAGGGTCTCACTGTCAGTGTTCCAGATTTTAGCCGTGTAATAGGTGAGCAGAGTTGCCTCCTTGTTTTAACTTGTAGTTCCCTCCTGACATGCCATGTTGAGCACCTTTTCACGTTTCTTTGCCATCTGCAGATCTTCTTTGCTGAGACGTCTGTTCAGACCTTTTGGCCACTTTTCAATTGGTGTGTGTTTTCTTACTGTTGAGTTGTAAGAGTTCTTTGTCTGTTTTTAGTAGAAGTCCTTTGTCAGATGTGTGTTCTGTGAAGGTCC
Organism: Hyperoodon ampullatus; assembly: GCF_949752795.1. Taxonomy (NCBI): domain Eukaryota; kingdom Metazoa; phylum Chordata; class Mammalia; order Artiodactyla; family Ziphiidae; genus Hyperoodon; species Hyperoodon ampullatus. The sequence goes on along the minus strand of NC_136929.1, from coordinate 4,650,551 downwards.
CCTTCTAGTCTGTCATTTTTCTTTCTGTTCCCTTAAATCTAATTTAGTTTTCACCACAACCCTGGGATTGCAGGTGCTATTATTCCCTCTATTTTATAGACGAGGAACTGGGGCCATATCTCATGCAAGGTCTCAGAAACTAGAGTATGTGCATCTGGACTGTGACCCCTGATGGGGACAGGGTCTGCAGAGCCAACTGCTTCTTCACTTTCGTATTCAGTGTTTATTAGCTTTACACCCCTTTGTGCTCCATTGAGGTCAATAGTGATGCTGAGACCCTGATATTGGTCCACTTTCCATTTATGTTGCCCTAGATACTGGTGCCTACTTGGACATGCAGTGAGCTAGCAACAGTCAGTGTTTGAGAATAGACTTTGAAATACTGCAAAATCAAATCCAGCTTCCAAAAAGTTGCATTCAGACCAACAGCAGGGGTTTTTTCAGTGTCAGAGAACAATGCAATGGTTTCTTGAAAGAGCAGGGAAAAATCCGCTATAACTTAACCCAGGGGATTTTCGTTTGGTCCTTGGTAGAAGTGAAAATGAAGCTTCACAAGTCTGGCCATGGGGTCAACTATTTTTACTTTTAATCACTTTGGCCTGGAAATTTCCCAGCAGAGGGCTAGACTATCCACGTCATCCAAACAGATGCACAGGAGAAAAGGTGGATGAGTAACACTGTGGGTGTATTGTCACCTCTACCAATGTTTCTTAAAAAAGAAAGAGAGAGACAGAGGGAGAGGGAGAGGGAGAGGACTTGGGAGATGGGATAGGGGAGGGCGGTGGAGGGCAGCACGAGTGGTACCTTCACGCTCTTGCAGCGCTTTCTTTAAGCAGCAGCAGCATCTTTGGGTCCTGCGCCTCTCCTGAGAGCGCAATCAACAAGGTTCAAAAGGAGGCCAGTTGGGGCTTCCCTGGTGGCACAGTGGTTGGGAGTCCGCCTGCCGATGCAGGGGACACGGGTTCATGACCCGGTCCGGGAAGATCCCACATCCCACGGAGTGGCTGGGCCCGTGAGCCATGGTCGTTTGAGCCTGCGCGTCCGGAGCCTGTGCTCCGCAACGGGAGAGGCCACAGCAGTGAGAGGCCCGCGTACCGGGGAAAAAAAAAAAAAAAGGAGGCCAGTTGTTTGCTTGTTTGTTGTTTTTCTTTCAACACAAGGAAATGTTTTCCGGGAAGTACATCAGCCTTTCCCACATTCACCAGGCTGCAGGGCGGGAACCATCTAATTTCTCAGCATTAGCGCGGGGCCTGGAGGAGATGAGGGGAGGGGTCCCCGGAGCGGGGGCGGAGGAGAGACGCGCCCGGGGAGAAGGCGAGGCTCGTGGGCCCGGTTAGAAGGCAGTGTGCGAGGAGGAGCGGAGGGGTCGTGGGCGGGCCTTGGGAAAACCGAAGCGAAGCGTTTTATTTCAAGGACTTTGATGACGAAAGATGATAGTTTCTCAGCCCTCGGATGATGCAAGAGGAGTGAGGGAAGCAGCCGGAAGGGCATCCCCGGCCGGCATGCGGGCTCCAGCCCTGGGTCCAGGGAAGAGGTGGCTGGAGGGTAGACAAGAGGGAGGCCCTGCAAGATCCGGGGAGCGTGAGAGGCGTGGGACCTGGCGGAAAAGCAGGGAGGTCGCTTTAGGTACCGCTTCACCGGAGGCAGAGGCCGGAAGTACCTCAGCGTAGAGGATGCAGAAGGCAGGTCCCTAGAAGGAAAAGGACACTAGGCCCGAGAGACCTTGTTTTCTTTGTGACTTAAGAGGTGAGTTTCCTGACTGCGCAGGCGGCGCCGGATTCAGGGCCAAGGGCTCTGATTCTCTGTGGCCCGCTCCTCCCAGCATCTGCGCTCCCATCTCTGCTGGGCTGTCGGGGAGCCGCCCGCCCCGTGCAGCTGCGGGCACTGGGTGCCCTTCGCCTCCTCACTCCCCACCCCACCCCCCACCATCCGCACAGGTGAGGTCGAAGCTTTGGACTCCGTTGCTTTTTTCATGATATCCCCCCATCAGCTCTACGTGAACATCCAAAGTCCCGATGGGCTTCTTTGTTAAAGGACTTGGTGGTTCTATTTTCAAACCGTTTAATAAGGCAACAATGAGATCGTTTTAATGAGTGGTTTAACGAGCTGGTTTCGCACTGTCCACCGCGAGATGCACAGACGGTGGGTCGGCACGCGGTCCCACCCCGCCCCGCAGCCAAACTCCCCACCTCTTCCTCCTGTGAGCTGCACACCTGCTCACAGCCTCCGCGCCTTCGCTTTAAATGGTGACAAAACATTTTCTTTAAACTGAATACTCGCAAGTCCCATTGAAGCTCTTGAGGTGAAGTTCCGTTCACGCTTAAATGATCAGAACCTTCACATTGTTTCTGAACCCAACTGCTTCCATTCATGGTAGATAGCGCAGCTGTATCCCTTTCTCTTCAGTTCTAATTAGATTCTGAGTTTAATAAAAAATTAAGTTTAATAGACCCTGAGTCTAGAGGCAGCCTCACTGAATTTCACTTCCTTTTGTTTGAACTGGACCAGCCATGCATCACTAGGAGTAAACGGATTTATCTCTATTGGGTATCGTATTAATAACATACTATAAAGTATGAAAAATTTAATGATCGTGTTACCCACACTTAGAAATATCATAGTTTTAATGACTGTGTTATTCATCTTTATCTTGGAGTTTCAGACCATCAATTTTCTTTTAAATTTATGCACCAGACCAAAACAATGTAAAAGTACAGGGCATATTTGATATTTCAAAGACCATACATATTTTACTCTTTAATAAGAAAAGCCTTCTGTAAATCTTCACCTGCACACGTTTCTCTGAACATATAAGTTTGAATTAATAATTGCGGAGCAGTGTACATATGTCTCTAAAATGGCAGTTGGGGTTGAATCACTTCCATTTTGCTTGATTAATTAAAAATTGAATACCAGTGTGTACTTGTCTAGGAATTTACTTTCTTTGCCATGAAGATTTTGCATTTCTCTCCATTTGGGAGTTGCTTAAGCCTTTTGCTGAAATGACACAGAACTTCATTTTTACCTATTTGGTGTATCTTATTAAATTACCCTGAAAAGCAGTATAGAGTTGTGACAGGATCATGGGGTCCTGGAGTCCAATGAACTGGTTTGAATTGCAACTGTGTTAATTTTAGGTATGTGTTCTTGAGTAAGCCCTTAACTTTTCCAAGTCTCAGTTTTTTGATCTGTAAAACAGGGATAGGAATCTGTACAGAGTTGATGTGGGAACCAGAGATAAATTTATAAAACTTATAAGCTCACTCAGTAGCTTAGTTCCTGCCCATGGCAGGTGTGGTAATGATCTCCATCCCATGTCTGCCTTTATTACCAGGCTGATGCTGATCAGGGCAAAGGATGTCTCTGTCTTACCCACTTTTCTATCCCCCATCACTTAGCCCAGTGTTTTGCTCATAAAAGATATCAGCTTATGTTTCTTAATTGATAAATAAATTATTAAAGGAACGTATTCACAATAGCCAAGACATGGAAATAACCTAAATGTACATTGACAGATGAATGGATAAAGAAGATGTGGTACATATGTACAATGGAATACTACTCAGCCATAAAAAAAGAATGAAATAATGCCATTTGCAGCAACATGGTTGGACTTGGAGATTATCAGACTAAGTGAAATAAGTCTGACAGAGAAAGACAAATACCATATGATATCACTTATATGTGGAATCTAAAATATGACACAAATGAACTTACAAAATGGAAACAGACTCACGGACACAGAGAACAGACTTGTGGTTGCCGAGGGGGAGGGAGAGTGGGGCAGGGATAGATTGGGAGATTGGGATTAGCAGAGGCAAACTATTCTACATAGAATGGATAAACAACAAGGTCCTACTGTAGAGCACAGGGAACTCTATTCAATATCCTGTGATAACCATAATGGAAAAGACTGTGAAAAAGAATACATATATGTGTGCACTTAAGTCACTTTGCTGTACAGCAGAAATGAACACAATATTGTAAATCAACTCTACCTCAATAAAATAAATTTTTAAAAATTATTAAGGGCATGAAGCGCCTCATAACCTCTAACTTAAGAAAATCTGGAAATCGGTGCCATGTCTACTTTCTTGTGCCTACATCAATTTCTTTCCATATATTATGCCACTTTGTCAAGAGATGGAGGCCCTTTCATTGTGCATCGTCTATGGTCTTACTGAGAGAAGTAAAACATTTTTGCATTTCCAGTAGATAGAGAAAGTGGAAATGCCCACAGAGAATTTGCTGAGGGTGCTGTATTGTTTCCTGTGTACACAAAGCCTGCTGTGTCCACACAGCAGTTCAGTAGCACTTGTGGTCAATAGCTAGTAATAAAAATGACTCCAACTAAGTCGCAATTCAGATAGCAAAGATTTGATGTAAAGTTGTTACTGTTTGGATTCCTTGGATTTAAACAGCATAGACAAAGGCTAACTGGAAAAGTAATACAACTGTCTACATGTTTTAATGGAGAAACTGTGGGCATTTGCACCTGGCTTACTTTTCCCTCTTTAATCCAAGCATCGTCTTCTTTGGAGATTTCTGATCATGATGGGAATTAACTGTTAGGATGAGAGTCGGAGAGCTTCTGTTGGCAGGAGTCTATCTTTCTCCTAAAATGGACCAAGATTCTACCAGACAAAGCCCTGGAAGAAAAAACTGTAAAGACTGGACATGTACAAAAACTACCTGGAGGCCATGGGGGTGAGGAGAAGCCAGCAGACTCCAGGGGGAGAGCACACTTGCTTGAACCGGGAGGTGGAACTGTACACGGAGATTTCTCTGGGGGGCTGGGGGGCACATGTGGAAAAATCCAGAAGGATTTCTAGGAAATCAGAAATGAGCTGGTAAAACATGACTGTTGAGGAGTGTGGGGAATCCTGGAAGGAAGGAGTCTGAGAATGGATGTCCAAAGTCTACCTCCCCATCTCTCTCTCTCTCTCCCTTTTTTTTTTTTTTGCCCCACTGCTTGGCTTGCGGGATCTCAGTTCTCTCACCAGGGATTGAAACTGTGCCCCCTGCAGTGGGAGCACAGAGTCCGAACAACTGGACCACCAGGGAAGTCCCTCCTCCTCATCTCTAATCAACAGATGCAAAGCACATACGCTGAGGACAAAATATCTGAACTGAGACCCAAACTAACTGCTGAAGAAATCCAGTTTGTAGCCCAAACTCAGCTAACATGATTTTCTACAATTATTGACATTCACCTACCTATATACCTAAAATTATATATGCCATTGTATATAAACACTATCTTAGTAAAAAAGAAACAATGAAGGTAAACCAGGGTAAGAAAAGCCTGATTTAACTGTAATTGAGAATTTTGTCTCTTTTGTGGGCTATTTTCAGCTAATTTAATCTTTTTTTTTTTTTTTAACAAGTAGCTTCAAAAGAAAAATGCCCTACCAATTTACCTTTTTAGATTTTCATTGCAGTCTTTTTTGGTGGATTCATAATTTATGAAACCAATTTTATTTCTCTATATATGTATTTTTTCACTTATTTATTGTTAACATTGTTTTTTTCTGGAAAAAATTTAAACTGTGCTTATGCTCTTAAATTTTGGTTTGATTACCTTCAGTGTCTTATACTGGCATATGCAATCATTTATCTCATTACTTAATGAATTAAACTTTTTCTGAGACAGATATACATCTGTTGAAAATGGACATAGTCTGATGATGCATAAATGCCATATCCTTTTTGGGGGGGGGTATCAGTGGTTTCTAATATTCAGAGGCAGGTACTTCTCTGCACTCCGGCAAGCTGTCTACCAGGAGGTGTGCTCCAGAGAGAGAGAATTGTGTTTTCCTTATAGTCACATGATCAGTTCTCTGTCCTTTTCAGTACTTCAGTAAGTACTTTTCCAAAAAATGTTTAATTTCATTTTTTATTGAAGTGTAGTTGATTTCCAATGTTGTGTTAGTGCCAGGTGTATAGCCCAGTACTTTGCACGAAAAGTTTCCTCAGATGCAAATTCAGCAATGTTCTGAAGGTGGATGTACCACATTTTTGAAGCTCTTGGTCACATGATCGACTAGAACTTTAAACCTTTGGCACCTTTTTGGAAAGTTAAGCTATTTTACTCTCCAGGTCTTTCTATATGATCATGTAAAAGTTGAAATGCCCCAAACAACTTTTGCGGTCATACGGGGTGAACACTGCTCATTCCTCCCATGAACTATAATTTATGACATCTTTTATGCAGATTCACAGTCTTGCAGTGCAGAATGGAGCTGGCATCACAGGAAGAGCTGCACAGCCCCCTGGAGGCTGGAATACCAACGAGGGTCTTCGAGTTGACCACCCGGAGTTTGTTTCCTGATTCCTCCTTGTTGACCCCCATCCCTCCCTTATGAACGAAAGGCAACTTGCACACACACATGTGCATCCTTCCATCTATACTGAAGTATATAAAGGAAATGATAGATCACATAACAACACTATCCGGTGAAATTCCCTGAAAACAGCTGTTTTCAAGCACTTCAGATTTGCTAGAAGGCTGGCAGCTTGGTTCTGGAACAAACTGAGGAAGAAGAGGAGAGGTGGCCTCAGGCAACACTGGAGGGGAAGGGGTCACATTGACAGCAGGCTCCCAGAGGTGATCGGCAAGCCCTGAAGATGCAGGCTGGCAGAGGCAGTGAGGCTGCTGCCAGAAAAGCAAATGTGGAAGATGTAGGGCAAATAAAAGTGGAAAGAAGAGGCATCATTCTACCTGTTAGAGATCAGGGAGGGGCTGCTTCCCATCCCTTTTCTTAGAACATTTTCTTTAAAAAACTTGCAAGTTCTTTCTCTGTCTCTTCGAAGTATTTGTAAATCTTTCCAAAAGCTAAACTTAGGTTTCCCAGCCCCGGAAAGTCTTTATCAAGGACCTGGGAGCCATCTCCTTGAGATGTAACATCAAGGAAGGTAAGGGCTCCATCTTCTGCCCTAGAGAGATCGGCGTTTGTTTTTCCTTTGTATAAAGTCAATTAACCAACACGGATGGTCACCCCAAATACCAGGTAGATTTAGGATGAATTACATGGGACAAATGTTTCTGTCAAGTCCTGTTACTTGAGGACTAGTTACTGTTTATCCTGAGAACGTGTATCTAAATGGGTCGCATCCCCTTGGTGACAAAAGAGGGCTTTCTCTCCTTGCAACCTCTTAGCAGACTACCTCCTATGTGCATCACCTTCTGGATTAATGCTTATTCAACAATAAAACTATTTTCTTTCTCTACTGACTTTATGGAGAGGATTTCCGGGTTGGAAGAGTATTCTGTTTTATATTATATTTCTCCACTAAAGGCTAACACTTGGGAAAGTCTTCACGATTTCTTTGCTATTTTTATTGCAGCACGATGATGACAAGGTGTTCTCCTCAAACGTTTTCTCTTTGTTTGTAGGAATAGTATTTATTTTCTAGCAGGTGAGCATATTGTAATGTAGTTGCCCCTTCATCTCTGATCAATCTAATTCTTTTCCCTGGCTGAGCCCTGAGGTCTTTTTGTCCATCCCTCTGTGCTCATAGGTTGATCAATATTGTTTAGCCAAGTGTCAGCTGGGCCCCAGGATAATTTAGTCAAATAATAATGTTAGAGGTAATGATTAACATACAATATTCCTTGAAGGGTGATACTTTTGGTGCCTCACTGGAGTTTTACCCCTCTTTCTGTCTTTCAATATTTCCATCGAATTTTTAGATCTTTACCAATAGCTTCAATTTCTTTTTTATAATTTTTCTAATTGATTTAGTTCCATTTGTAATGCATTGAAGTAGAAAAATAAAAGTGTTCCCCCTCCAAAGGACATATCACAACATTAAAGACCTAGAGATAATCACTAGAAAGACTTCACAATTCTCCATGTGTGGGTAGCTGGACTTTTCCATATTTCTGCTATTGCGAAGAGTGCACTGCAGTAATAGAAGAATATAAATTTTAAAAAAGCAAATTAGGAATGTGAACTAAAATATTGCCTGTCATGTCAGTAAACAAAGGATGTTGCAGCCATCACGCCATCACATTACAGGTGCCCGGATGGTGAGCCCTGAGGGAACTCAGGATGGAGACAAAAGGTCTGCCCACTGGCACGTCCATCTAGCAGTCAGCTGCTGCAGCCACAGGATGAGAGAGCACAGGGTACGGGCCCCAGAGAGCTGAGGTGCAGATCAAAGGAATGATTTCAGTGAGCCCAGACCCTTGCATCTTCCCGTACATAGCAAAGTGCTAAATTCCTTAACTTGAGATATCTGGTTTTCTTGTATTAACAGTAATCTTTTGATGTTCTGAATTCCTTGTCTTTTTATTTTTTATTCTTTTGGCCGTGCCACCAGGCATGTGGGATCTTATTCCCTCTTCCCTGCAGTGGTAGTGCAGAGTCCCAACCAATGCACCACTAGGAAAGTCCCTGACTTCCTTGTCTTTTGTTGCCAAAAACTCCTATATGTTCTGGTTCCCTCCCTTCCCCCCTTACCTCTTTGGAACAATTTCTCACAGTTATCTGAGATACTGTGTCCCTGGCTTAAGTCCTCAGATTTGTCCACCGAATAAAACATAATTCTCAACTTTTAGGCTGTGCATTTTTTTCAGTTGACAGGAAGGAATAAAATGGAAATCTTTCTCTCCAAAATTCTTAGATATTTAAGAAATCATTTTGCGAAGCACCGTACTAAAAGACAAGCGCATCATTGGAAGAATACTCATTTTCAGTTAGGCTTTTAAGCAGAACATCTTACCTTCGGTTCCATCACAGTAAGCCAAATTGCTTTGGCTAAATTGCTTTCAGCCTAATCATACGCGATTTCTTAACACAGGGCTTTGTATAGCTACTACCAATTAATTGGAGTGATCTTAAAGGGTTCTTTTTCATTAGTGAGATTGTCTTTAGGGATAAATGAATCATTTGCTTGGAGTTTGTAAGAAAAAAATCAGGACTGAGAAACAGTTTCCAAATTGCAAGACACTCCTAGTATTTTGATGCTTGCTTGAAAAGTGTAAGCCTTTAGCACCACCTAAACAGACAATAAGGTATTTACATAGACACTAATATTAGTAAAATGTTAATGCCAGAACGTTAAATTCCTGCATTATAAAATTATATTAAAGATACTTTCTTCTGAGAAGAGGGAAAAGACACAATTAAAGGGAAGTGATGATTCATTTAGGCTAATCTTGAACTATGATGATCTTTGATAATTACCTCTCATTTAATTTAAATCTTCAAAGAAATACATTTCTTCCTCACGTATCAGCCTTAAATTTCACTGGCTGATCATCTCACAGCTAAAAAAAATTAATACTTTTCCAGGTGGCTTAATTTATATGAGGGAACAGTTGAAGGCACAAGAAAATTTGGCTTCAATCCCATCCTGGTCCTTGATTTTGAATCCAAAAAGCTGCTCTTATATCTCAGCAGTGGTGACCACTAGATGGGGTACAGCAACAATGCCTGCTTCTCCATTTCTTCAGTGGCTAATAAAAGAAAGCGTTTCTTCTCAGCAACTGCAGAAACTGTACACTCAAATGCTCACATAACTGATAAACTGTCTTTTGAAAATGAGAGATCGATCATTTAATTGTCATTGAGTCCAGCCTCCTGTTTTACCAGTTCTGTGTTTGGATAGCCCTTTGCCCAATCCCTGCTCTGTCCTCTAGGTGCTGCCTGAGAAACAGCAGGAAGTGACCACAGGGCGAGGTAACCAGTGATGGCAGGACGCGGGTGGCGTGGAAGTGCTGGTAATTTCGGAAATCAACACCAGGAGGGCCTATAGTAATAATATCCAAATATTTTACCTACAGGCCAAAGAAGGGAAGCAAAGCTCAATGTTGATGTCTTGTCCTTGTTGCCAAGGAGATAAAAGGGAAAATGGAAATGGAGGCGTGCAAGAAGGAACTGACATTTTTGGTTGACGTTGCAGAATCAGAATCGAACACTTTGCTTTGCTGTTAAGATGTCTAAGAACTGTCATAAAAGATACTGTGTGCCCTTGGGATAAACCAAAACTAACAGATCACACTTATGGGTTCTGGAATGCACAAAAGATAAAATCTTGACTATTTTGTATAAACTGGACTTAACAAAAAATTTTATCCCTGATTTTTTTAATAATTATCTTTTTTTTTTTAAAATCTTTCTCCTTTTCCAATTTTTTTTTTTTAGATGTTAGGGGTAGGAGTTTATTAATTATTTATTTTTTCTGTGTTGGGTCTTCGTTTCTGTGCAAGGGCTTTCTCTAGTTGTGGCAAGCGGGGGCCACTCTTCATCGCGGTGCGCGGGACTCTCACTATCGCGGCCTCTCTTGTTGTGGAGCACAGGCTCCAGATGCGCAGGTTCAGTAGTTGTGGCTCACGGACCCAGTTGCTCCACGGCATGTGGGATCCTCCCAGACCAGGGCTCGAACCTGTGTCCCCTGCATTAGCAGGCAGATTCTCAACCACTGCGCCACCAAAGAAGCCCCCCCTGATTTTTTTTTAATGTGTTGGTGTTTGAACATAACTTTGTGAATATGATAACTGCTTGAGAATTGCTCTTTTTCCACCATGAGCAGACTAATATAAATGTACTAAGCTTGGTCATTTGCCACTGTTAAAAATATCTGTTGCATTTTATGTTTGGTGAGCCAGTCTTCTGAAGCCTGACTTTCCTAGAAGTCTTTGTGAAAAAACGCTTTCTCTGCTCTTTAAAGTGATTCTGCTTCTGACTCTTCCTTTGACAAGACATACAGTGTGTCCAAAGATATTTGATAAAGAAGAAATCTTGCTTTTAGAAATAACTTTGAGATCTTGACTAATCCACAGAATAGATGGTATTTCCATTGACCTATGTAAGTCTTTTCACTGCTTTTTCCAACCAAATAGTTGGAACCACAGCCTATAATTATGTAATATCTTCACTGTGGAGCATTTTGCCAGTTGACCTCAATATCCATCCTCTCCTTCCTTCATAGCAACAGAAGTTTTCACCAGGTTAATTTCTTCTCAGAATAAACATTTTGTTAATTAGCATCTCACACAAGAGATGGGTGGGGCCATTTAACTTAATTCTGGCCAAAAGAATGTAAGCCAAAGTACTTGGGAAAACTTTCTTAACAGATAACTTGCTTATGTTCTTTGCCACTTTCTCCTTTGTCCAGTACTACTTCCTGCTAGCTGGAATACAGTCCTTATGGCTGGTGCTGCAGCAATAGTTTTGGCTCATGAGGTGACTTTAGGGAAAACATCGATGCCAAGCTGAGAAAAAATAGCTTGTCAACCTGAGAATGTTTTTGGGCAGTAAACCAGCTATTTACATAATATCCTTAGATTATACAAGAAATAATCAACTTCTGTCTTGTATAAGTCACTGTTATTTTGGATCTTTTATGGGTTGAATTGTGTCTTCAAATTCATATGTTGAAGTTCTAACCCCTAGTACCTCAGGATGCGATCTTATTTGGAGATACAGTCTTTACTAAGTTAATTAAGTAAAAATGAGGTCAGTAGGGTTGGCCCTAATCTAGTAAGCTTGGTGTCCTTAAAAAAAGGGGAAATTTGGAAACAGATATATTCACAGGGAGGATGGAATGTGAAGAGACACAGGAAGAAGATGGCCATTTACAAACCAAAGAGAGAGGAATGAAAAAGAGCATCCCTTACAGCCCTGGGAAGGAACATACTCTGTGGACACCTCCATCCTGGGCTTCCAGGTTCCAGGCTATGAGACCATAAAGGTCTGCCATTTAAGTCTACAGTCTGTGGGACTTTGTCCTGCCAGCCCCAGAAAACTAAGACAGGGTCTGAGAACCAAGGAGGATTTTGTCAGAGAAACAGAAATCACTCTGTGTTTCAAGTATAAAGGATTTAATATAGGGAATTGAGATTATGGAAACTGCTAGAATGCCTGGGAGAGTGAGCCTTGATCACTTGGCTCAGGTAGTGTTTATCAGATCTCTCCACTGCAAAATTATTGTTTTTTTAATCCCCTTGATACTGTATACATTGGAAGGAGATCACTGTTCAGCCAATACCTAAGGAATGGAAGTCACGCTTCACCTTTTGAGGGTAGAGTATCTACACAAATTATTTGAAATTCTTCTTCATGGAAGATTTGTTTCTTCTCTAATATTTATTAATTTATTCAATTTTTTATTTATAGCATATGGACTTATGGATGTTTGCTCTATACTTCGGGTTATATTCCAATACTACTTTATTGCTCAAATTTTTTCAGCTTTGGCTACTGGAGGTTCTTTCAGTTGATTTCTTGTAGGCCTTTGACATGTCCCCATCACTGTGGGATTTCTTTACTTTCTGTTCATTGTGGGTTTTTTAAAATAAAAAGTGTCTGGTTAAGGGGAAACTTATCTAGAATTGAACTTGGGATCTTTACTATTCTTACTGATCTTTGGCCCACTAGCTATCTCTTGCACCAAGAGTGTGTTTCAATCTACCCCGTGTCTTCCATAGTTTCTGTCTTATGAAGGAACTGTGGTATTTAGAGCCTAGTTATTCATACCTCCTATATCTTAGTATAAAATGTTTAAAATAACTAAATGGCATTTAATTCATTTCATTTGCCATTTTTAATTCAAATGCTATTGTCTGCTATCAGGATCAGCACCCTGATATTCTATTGTTTCCATTGGCCTCGCGTATTTTGCTTATCCTCTAGTTTGGCTTTGCTGAATCACTTTGTTTTGAGTGTGTCTCTTGCTTTGTGAACCAAATTTAAAATATTGATGTGACTGATATGATTAGTTTCAGCTCTGTCACGTCATTTTTGTTGAATTTGTTGTGCTTTCCATTAATATTGTTTGGCTGCAGGCATAATATTTACTTGGTGCTATTGTTCTTCTTGGTGATCTAAAGAGTGTTTTGAAGGATGTGTAAAGTGGTTCAGAGTTAAGTGGCTGCCAGTCCCTCGGTTACCTAGAAGTTCCCCACCAATATTTCCTTTTAACATTTAGTTTTCTTTTCTTACTCTAAAGAATGCTATAAAAAGGCAGAATAGCTTTGAGATGTCTGAAATGGCTACTTTGGTTTGTCATACCCTTTTTGTAAAATAATTAACAGGGCCTTTAATAAAGAAATTAAAATGTATCTGACATTTTCAAAAAGCCAGTCATAATAAAGAGAATTGTCTACAGCACAAGTCAATTCTCTAAATATTAATATGTAAATTTAATTAAATTTACAATTTAAATTCCAGTGGAATTTATCCAATTTGGAATTGGATAAAATGATCTTAAAATTCATAAGGAAGTGCAAATCTTTGGAGGTAGCCAAGAAAACTCTTTTTAAAACCTATTTGGAAGATGTCAACAAATACTAAAAGCCAGTAGAATTGACTCAATACAGTGTTGGAATACAGATAGATAAATAGATTAGTTTAACAAAGTGGTAAACCGAATAATTTTAACCAAAGAGAATCGAGAAATACAGTCCAGTATACATGTAATAAAATATTAGACATAGGGCTTCCCTGGTGGTGCAGTGGTTGAGAGTCCTCCTGCCGATGCAGGGGACATGGGTTCGTGCCCCGGTCCGGGAAGATCCCACATGCCTCGGAGCGGCTAGGCCCGTGAGCCATGGCTGCTGAGCCTGTGTGTCCGGAGCCTGTGCTCCGCAACGGGAGAGGCCACAACAGTGAGAGGCCTGCGTATTGCAAAAAAAAAAAAAAAAAAAAAAAAGATATAAATGGTGTTTTAGTCCAGTGAGAAAAGTGTGCCTTGTTTAACAGACAGTGCTGGTACAACTGCTCATCCACATAAGAGAATATTTGAGGGGGTGCGAGCTGAGTCCCACCAGAGACCCCACATGTCGGTGTCTGTGGCCAGAAGGGAACGGTGAGGGGCTAAGGCTGGTGAGTGAGAAGGGTTTTAGACCGTGCAGGTCTTTACACGTCACCTAAGGAGGGAAATTCAACCTTGTAGGAAAAGTGGGGAATCAATTTTTCTATTAAGCAGAAGGAAGGCAGTTATGTACATGTGCTAGGACAAAGTGGGCAAAAGTGTGAAGGATGTTGGAGGGGAGAAAATGAAAGTGTTGGAGGTGGCTAGGAAAAGAGGGCCTGGGAGCCAAGAAGTGGAAAGACAGAGGCTTGTAAAAAGCAGGGAAAGAAAGAGCTCTGATAACTGGACTGGCAGACCCTGTCACACTTGGCCTGCTTTACCATTTGCTTCTTCATGGAATTCCCTTGCCATGTACATTTCAAATATATTCCTGGTCTCATGTTCTACCTCTCCAGCTCTATGGTTACAGTGATCCAGAGAGTGTATGATCTGTGTTTAGCCAATAGTTTCTCTAACACCATGGCCCTGCTTTGTCAGTTCCTGGAACCCCCTTTCACTACCCTGACCTCCCATCTCTTTGTTGACCTGGGTTACAGCCTTCAGGTCTCCAGTAAAGTGCTCACTCAAAGGAAAACGAAAATCTTGTGGTTCAAAACCCAACTGGAGTGTTCCCAAGCGCAAGGGAAGGCGCACAATTGAAATTTTGCTCTATGTCAAGAAGCAGTGGCACCAGCTGGCGGGGCTGAGTTTCTATCTGCAACTTGTAGCAGCTGTCAATTGTCTGAAGAGACAGGTGGAGCCCAGCTGGGACACAGTGGACCTACAGCTGTTTGACTAGGGTGGCTGAGGTATAGATCTTTTAGAAAACAAAGCCTAGATTAGGTTTGAAGTCCCCTCAAACTGCATAATGCAAAAAGTCGTTGTGAAAACACAGGACATAAACAAAGATGAAAGCAAGAGTGAAAATAAATGTCTTCATGTTACATGAGGATTTCTGCTTTGTGTTTTACAATTTATACCATGACTATTGCATTGAAAGATTTCGGAAGCAGTGTTTTTTCTTTCTTCTTAGGCTTTTTGCCACTACAGTTTTCTGTTGTTGTTATTATTATATATTATTCTGACATTAGTTTATTCAGTAAATACTTTGTGTGAGGTATTCAAATAAGAGTATTTATTCTTCATTCTCAAGTTGTTTTATTCTCAGAACAATTTAATTTTATCAGCAAGATTAACTAATTTTTCCATAGTCACACAACCAGAAAGTGAAAAACTTGTCTTTTAATTCAAGTGTACACAAACACACTTGAATTAAATATGCTCTTTCTACATTATATTTCCTCTTGATTAGGCAAAAGCAACTAGTTCGAATAGAGAAAAGTCAGAATCATTTTGGTAACTCTTTTTACCTTTCATGCAAGTTGCTTTTGTGCCTGCAGTCTTAATGGAATAAATTAACCAGCCACTTTGATGTGAGCACTGAATCTGAAGAGGGTGACACTGTTTTTCAGCATTTTTCCTTGTAGCCTTACTGACTGGGTTTAGAATCTGATAGTTATTAGATGATTATTTAGGATAAGTTTCTTAAATTTGCTAAACCTTGGTTTACTCATCTATAAAATGAGTTGTTCCAGACATTGAATATGAATATATATAAACACGTCTAGAGAATAATACTCACTAAATAAGTGACAATCTCCTTCCTCTCTCTCATGCATCTCCTCTCAGCTCTATAGTGTCCTTAGACCCCTAAAAGTTTATACTTCATATTGTAAATAATGCTCTTGTGGTAAGGATGGCATTTGACCAAAGAAATAAATATACAATAATTGAATTTTATTATTACAGTAAACAAGGAAAAATGATAAGTTGTAAGATCTTCTTGGAACATTCTCAAATCTTAGCAAATTGGTGTCTGTTTCTTTAAAAAGTACTGTGAAATTATAAGTCTTGGCCAGTATCCATTGACAAAGTTAGGCATTGTAAAAAGGGAAGGGGCGTTTGAAAGGGAAAGAACAGGACATGCACACAGATGGGTTAAGACAAATATTTTCCATATCAAAGCATACAAAAATTAAAAATGGCAAAAGAATAGTGAAGAAATGAGAAATAAACCATTAAATGAACCATTTTGATAGAAAGCTTTGAATATTGCTAATGTTTAATATTGTCATTTTAGTCTCTTAAGGTCATAGTGTTAATGAAAAATTTTAAATCCATTTGGTTTGATATAAATCCACTAGTCACCATGGATTATCTCAGCCAGAGAAGCAAAGGGTGGAGCGAGAATAAAGGATGACCTTCAATATGAAGGTGGGGGAGCTGGCTGCTTTCACTGTTCAAAGACAGCAGAACAAGAAGAGATCCAGAGAATGCAGTATTCAGGTTCTATTTTTCCTGAAAGTGACACATGAGCATTGCAATTGTGTGCCGAGGGAAATTGTGCAATTCTTCCTCTAGCGATTCTGGCGTGGCTCTGCCAAAAAATAATGCATGACCCTACTGTCACAGTTGCTCCTCTGGCCCTTTGGGGATATAATTCTTTATTTCAAGAGCCCAAGCTGTGTTCTGCTATGTTTCAAAGACTCTGGAATTCTATGACTGCTATAGGAAAAAGAATGTCATTGTGT
This sequence comes from Hyperoodon ampullatus, assembly GCF_949752795.1. Lineage (NCBI taxonomy): Eukaryota > Metazoa > Chordata > Mammalia > Artiodactyla > Ziphiidae > Hyperoodon > Hyperoodon ampullatus. The sequence goes on along the minus strand of NC_136929.1, from coordinate 4,634,160 downwards.
TTTGGCAATTTGTCAGATTGAAAATAGAATTCAAAGTCTTTGTCAAGTTCACCTTTTTCTTAGATAATCCTCTGAGAGCTGTTGTATGTAAAGTTGAAACAGAGAGCTGGATGCATTGAACTGCTCCGTGCTAAGAGCTCTCTCAGGTTAGCAAGGTACTTATGTCCAAAGTGATATACACACGTATTCAAAACTACCTCATGTCAAAGAAGACAAACTGTTGGAAGGATCTGGCATATTTTGAACTTTGTTTGACATACAGGAAATAGGGGAGCAAAAATGTCCTGTCATTGAGTCTCGGTAATTGAAGAATCACTGAGTAGAAGCCTGAGTAGAAAGAAAGACAGGAAGATGAATTCAGCATTTCTGTTCATCAGTATGATATTGACAGTATAGCTCTTGAATGAAAAATTGTAAGTAAGGCTGACAGACACACTGGTGAGGTCTGCTCTCTTGCTTCGTTCTGTTGGGTTTATCTTTGGGGGCACATCAGCTTTACTTAAAATATTCAATGGAAAGTTGAGATGCAATAGTTTATTCTAAAAGCTTCACATGTCTCATTCCATCAACAATCATTTCTGAGTTCTGATAGCTGTCAGACTCACAGAGTTCAAGATGAAAAAGACATGGACCCTCTTTTCAAGGAAGACTCAGTCATCCTTTGGGGATGTTGGGTTCCAACTCCCCAGAATGGAACTTCTGCACTTTTAAATTTTAATCTAGTGAGTGATCGGCAGCTAGGTTGCCATTCTTGTTGTGCTATTTGACTCTCACACATGTTTATATTAAATTCTGTTCTGCTACAGATGAAACCAGAGAAGGGGTCATGGAGAAGGCAATATTCATCCAAGGAGGGGAGGATGAGCCCTCGTGCGGGCAGTCAACACTCATAATTAATATTCCTCTCACCTCATGAGCAACAGAGGAAGATGCTCACGGGAAGGTCACCAAACACTTTCTTCAGCCCTCTGAGGAGCAGTTAGAGCCTAAGGCTCTGGGCAGTGAGGACTATCATGTACCTCTTTCTTTTGTAAGGCTGCTATGTCAGTCATAGGGCTGTCGCCATGTGTGCATGTTTGGTGTCCATCTCAGGGAAGGTGGTGTTTTGGCTTCTTTGCCACTCCTCTTCTGTTTCTACTGTGGTGATAACAGATGAACAGATAACAAGAATCTACCCTCTTAACAAAATTTTAAGTGGAGGATATAGTGTTGTTAACTTCAAGCCCAATGTCCTATCTCTGGTCTCTAGTGCTTCTTTATCATCTTGTATAACTGAAACTGTATGTCCCTTGAACAGCAATTCCTCATCTCCCCCCCTCCCCAGGCCCTGAATGCCACCATTCAACTTTCTACTTATCAGAGTAATTGAAAATAGTCAAACTCACGGAAGCTCCAGATATTTTGGAAACATAACAGATCATGACTCAGACGTGAAAAGGGGCATACAGTCTACGTGTCTTTAGGCTATTGAGTTAACTGATCACATGAGTGGATTCAAATATGAGTCAACCTGTTTCTTTGCTCATTTATTTAACTGAATGTACTCTTTTAATGGGCTGTTTTGGTGTTGCCTCTATAAAACCATAATCCCATGTCTTGCTCTCTAGACCACAACCCTTGAAGAGTCATCCTTAAAGCCCTGTAGATGAACGTGAAACAAATTTTAATTGACAGCCTGTTCCATGTCAGTCCCTGTTTTAGTTTTGGGAGATGTTGGAAGGCACAAGACAAAAATCTCCGCTCAGGGAGCTTCCATTCCAGTGGAGGACCCAGGCAATAAGCAAGTTGAATACGTAAAGCAGACAGTATATGCACCAGTAATAAGTGCTTAAGAGAAGCTATCAAAGAGGGAGGTGGGGCTATGGAGTGTTGGAGTCCAGGGAAGGAGTGGGTATTGACATTTTAGAGAGTGTAGATTCAGAAAGTCTCACGGAGAGAGTGACTTGTGAATTAAAACTGAATGAAGGAAGGAGCAGGTCACGTGGCTGACAGGAGGGGAGCAGAAAGGGAGGGGTCAGTGGAAAGTGCTGGGTGGACGGTGCCCTGCGTGTTGGGGAACTTGGCGCCTGGGAAGCAGAGTAGCGGGAGGTGATGTCAGACAGGCAGTGGGGGCCTTGTACGGGGTGGAAAGGGTTCTGCTTTTACTCCGAGATGGGACTCTCCTGTAGAGTTGTGCCTGGGGAGTGACAATGTGTGACTTAGGCTTTAATAGGTTTGTACTGATACTTGTGTTGAGAGTATACAGTAAGAAGCTGTGGTACAATCAGGGAGAAGTTAGATCAATAGTTAAACACAGGGTTCATGATGCCCTTGACCAGGGAGTTGGTCCTGAGGGCAGTGAGAAAAGACAACATGATTTATTCCTGGAAGATATGTAGGATGTGAGAGGAGAAGCAGAGTCAAGGATGAAGGTTCGTAGCATAGAGTTCCCACTGCTTGAGATGGGGAAGACTTCCTGGGATAAGATCACATTCGTGGGAATATAGAAACTTGTTTTTAGATATAACTATTCTTATTTTTGCTTTATTTACTTTTAATTGAAATACAGTTGATTTACAATTTTATATTAGTTTCAGGTGTACAGCATAGTGATTCAATATTTTTATAGATTATACTCCACGTCAGGTTGTTACAAAACAATGGCTGTATTTCCCTGTGCTGTACAATATATCCTTGTGGCTTATCTTTTTTTCCTTTTCATTTCCTTCTGTATTTTTTGTTTTATATTGGAGGCGTATATTTGAGTAACAATGTTGTGATAGTTTCAGGTGTACAGTAAAGTGATTCAGTTATACATATACATGTATCTATTCTTTTTCAAATTATTTTACCATTTAGGTTGTTATGGAATATTGAGCAGACTTCCCTGCGCTATACAGTAGGTCTTTGTTGGTTATCTGTTTTACACATAATAGTTTTTATCTTTTAATCCCATACCCCTCTCTCCTCCCTCCCCCTGTTCACTTTCCTCAGTGGTAACCACTAGTTTGTTCTCTATCATCTGTGAGTCCATTTGTTTCGTAGATGTAACTTTTTAATACTAGTAGGATTCTCAATGGAGAGACCAGTAGATGGGTGGACATATGATTTCTGGAATTTGGGGAAAAGTCTGAACTGGAGATATATATTTGGGACACATCAACAGACAGGTAGTATTTAAAGCTATGAAGCTGGATGATACCAACTATAGAATTAGTTAGATTGTTTCAAAAGCCTCATCAGAACAGACAAAGAGGCAGAGACTGGAGATGAGGCTGGCCCAACCTGGGATGTTCAGAGCAGGCCTGTCCTGGTGGCTGGAATGTCAGAGGAATTCCAGGCCCTGCCTTGGGAGCAGCTTCTAGTTAGGCTTCACAGTGCATCATTGACTTGGTTAAAGATTGACCTTGGCTTTGACTATTACATAACTGTGAAATCTGAGTCTTCATTGCATGTACAGGAGAAGGTTTGAAGTAGCAGAACGGTTCAGCCAGTAATTCTGCAGATGCAAATATTCCCTCACAAATATAAATAAACATATTCATGTATTAAAATATTTTCCCCACAATTGAGCATTTTATTTTGTTCTTAATTGTTTTATTCATTTACAATGAGATTACCGACTAGACAGTAAAGTGTTTTTTTTTTTTTTTTTTACAGAGAAAGGATCCATTTTGCATAATTCATAATAATGTTAGACACCTAGTAAGCCCTCAATGAATACTTTCTTGTTTAGAGATAAAAATTTTATAACCATGTTTTTCTTTTAGAACCATGATAATGGTCCTAATTTTAAACTATTGTTATAGGACTCAAGCAGAGATGAGACTCCTGAATTAATATGAGACTCCATATTCATGATTTCAATTTTCAAAAGTGTATCTTGGTGATTACTGATTGACCCTCCCATCAAGGTACACTTGTCAACTGTGTTAGGGTCTATTATTTGCAGAGAGCATAAATTTTAGAAAAAGGAAAGAAACCCAATTCTCTTCTGAGAATCCCCATAATAATATTATCTTTTAACTATATTTTGACTCCTGCCTCCTGTATTTGGAGAGTGTGATGCTAAAAATACCATCTGGGACAGCTGGGTGGTAGATTATAGAAACTACAGCTGTTCTGGGGTAAACTTTTGATGGATGTCATCCAAGCACCAGTTGTTAATTACTACCATAGCAAAGGTTTTCTTTTTCCTTAAAAAAAAAACAACAAAAAAAAACTGAAATGAAAGCCAAGCCACAGAATTCAACCTCTCAAGCAGCATGGAATACTTGTAAAAAACCCTCACAGAATGATACTATAATATAATGAAGTATATGAAAGACGTGTCTGAATGGAGTGTTGCTAGAAGAATCGACAGCAGAAAGCCAAATATATGTAGCACAGTTGCACAAGCTACTAGTGATGGATACAAACTCACCAAGACAAGGCAAAAATGTGAAGTAGATCTATAAATTGCATTTTTTACAAGGAGCAAAATACATGCAGCAAACACGAATACTGATCATCCCAACTCAGCCCTACTGAATTGAGCTGGGTCCTCCTTGAGTCCTTTCAAATAATACTATTTGCTGAGCACCTATTGTGGTCCAAGTGACATCCACGATCTCATTTAACCCTTGCAACAATCTTTGGAATGTGTATTATTTTCCACATTTTACAGGTGTGGGGATATATTCTCACACAGGGCAAAGTACTTGCCCGAATTATCCTTTAGTTCTTGTAGATTCACAATATAAAATTGAGTTACAATTTAAAAGTTTAATTATAAGGAGTGCAAACTAAGGACAAAAGAAGTGAAGGAAATTTACATGGAGTGACCTGCAAATCCTCCCACATCATAAAGGTGCCTCCAAGGGCACATCCTCCCAATGATAGGTCAGAGATGTCACCTACCTACCAGAGGGACAGAGCATGAAAATGAAAAGTCTGTGATTTTAGAATCACAAAAGGACTGAAACTACTACGATTTTTGCCTCTAAATGGAGTTGACAATGATACCCTATGTAGCACATGATTAAGCAACTGTTTTTATAACTGTAAAAGTATATACTTAGGGCTTCCCTGGTGGCACAGTGGCTGAGAGTCCACCTGCCGATGCAGGGGACACGGGTTCGTGCCCCGGTCCGGGAAGGTCCCACATGCCATGGAACGGCTGGGCCCGTGAGCCATGGCCACTGAGCCTGCGTGTCCGGAGCCTGTGCTGTGCAACGGGAGAGGCCACAACAGCGAGAGGCCCGCGTACTGCAAAAAAAAAAAAAAAAAAAAGTATGTACTTAGAAGGCATTTCAACCACAGCAAAACATTAGGAATAATAATGCTCTTTGTAGTGTGTCCATATATTTGCTCTGAATTAATTCTTGCTAGTGCTATTTTGCTGAAATGTTAATGAATTCAGTTAAGGCAGAGGTGTGATGCAGAATAACACAACGACAAGGATTTTCGCCGAGCGTTCCTTCCTTTACTTCCTTTGCATCATCCCTAACTTTAATGGAATCAGTGTTCATGATGACAAATGTGAAGAAAAATAAACACAGGAATCACAAAAATCGGTTTTCAAGTAAAAAACAAAGCTCATTCTTGATCTGTAATAGACAGTTGACCTATAATTAAGGCTGGGCAGACACCTCCCTTATTGTCATTGCTCACGTGTGGGAACAAGTGTGACTTTGTGGAACAAGGTGACCTTGAGTCCTAAGACTTGACCTCTAGTCTCTGCTTTGTGCTGATCGGCTACATAACCCAAAGTCTCTATGGCCAAGTTTCCCACTAAAAAGAAGGTAACATGGTTTCTCTTGACTGCTTGTCAAGGGTATTTGGAAAATCCAATGAGGGAGTAAGCATGAAGGGAAGAACTCTGTCTCCGAGAGGGGTGAGTTAAGCAGGGGTTCCAGTCACCTGGGGTGGGGTTTTTAACATTCCTGAAGCTCCAGACACTCTGCAGACCAATTCAATCAGAAACTTTGGGGGCTTCCCTGGTGGCGCAGTGGCTGAGAGTCCGCCTGCCGATGCAGGGGACACAGGTTTGTGCCCCGGTCTGGGAGGATCCCACGTGCCGCGGAGCGGCTGGGCCCGTGAGCCATGGCTGCTGGGCCTGCACGTCCGGAGCCTGTGCTTCGCAACGGGAGAGGCCACAACAATGAGAGGCTCACATAACGCAAAAAAAAAAAAAAAAAAAGAAAGAAACTTTGGGAGTGGGACCCAGGCATTCATGCACTGGTACTTTTTGAAAGCAGCCCAGGGGAGGGAGTCCCCTGTGTAGTCTTGAGAAACCCAGGGCTGGGGGTAGTTGAGAGCACCCCTAATGCACTGGAGCTTCTTCCTCATCCTGCGATGCCACCACAGTCATGGATGATGGACCGTTGACCCCAGATGATCACAACTGGGACATATCATTACTACACCCAATGCTGTATCTGTCCCGCTAGCAGATTGGCACAGATTTCAAGGAAAAAAATGGACTAACTAAAAACTTGAGACCTAAAGAGATGACCTTCAAAGGACTTACAGCATGACATTTTGTAGATGAACACATTGCACAGTTTTTTCCCCAAGAGCCAGTACAAAATACAAATTATCCAAATAATGAAATGTTTCTGATCCACGGTAGAAATAGCCATTTATTCATTTTGTATGTGCACCTCAAGTTTCAGTTTTTATTTTATTTAGACATTTTTTATTGAACTATACTTGACATAAATCATTGTGTTAATTTCAGAGGTAGAACGTAATGATTCTACATTTGTATGTATCGTGAAATGATGATCATAGTAAAGTCTAGTTAACATCACCACACACGAAGGGTGTTTTTAAAAGATAATCATAAATTTAGGAAGTGGAGATAGTTATGACTTAAGTGTAGAATTTGAATCATGTGGACGTACTTATTACCATTGCACTCTTACTAAGATAAGTAAATTATTCTTTGGATGAATATGGCAGGCTGTCTTTATGGCATTAGATGTTAGGAAATTTTATATCCTGTGGGGAAGATTGTTTATTCACTCAATCCTTGGGTGTCCACACGATCTAAGAAGGTTTAAGAAATGTACCTGAAAGAGACCGATTTATTTTTGCAGAGTCAGCCAGCAGCTACCTATTCATCAATGGAACAATTAACGTTTAGCAGCCCCATTTTACAAGACAGAAGTTTTAACAAGATGATTTCACAGTCAATCTGAACCACTAGACAAAGCAATTTCAAAGTGGACCTTGATTTGCCCCCTCTCAGCGTTCATCACTTATAGCAACACTATTCCTAGGAAGCATATATGCAGCATAAATATGAGCAAAGAGAGTGGTCAGTTTCAGATATAGATCTGGTTGGAGAGGGTCTATAATTAATCTTTGAATTTTATTTTTGGGAAGGGTGAACAACTCAGTAATCATAGTAGATATGCTGAGTGCCTGAGACATGGTTTATACCTGTCCCAAAAGAAGGGCAATGCAGGCTTATGAGCTGTAATAAACCCATTTTATATCGTGCACTTACTTGTCATTCACACACCTGAAAATCCCCTTTGCCCTGAATTAATGAGACAAGTATAGACTCTAAACTTATTGAGAAAATCCAGATTCCCATAATTGAGGAAGTCTCTCTTGAGTCCTGAGTTTTGTTTAATAGTTATCCCGGTCACTTTGAGTAAACGGGTCCTAGCTTTCACCCCGTGGATCTGGTAACTGTTGGGGAAGCATGGGAAAACAAAGGCACTGGAAACCCTAGCTTTTATTCATCGCTCGAGAGCACAGAAGGGGTAGAGAGTATTGTGATTTTCTGTTAGGAGGAAGACTATTGAGTATTCTATATTTCTATTCCTAGGTTATACACAGAGCTAACGAAAGTTTTATTCAATAACAAAATGATCAGGCAGAAAACGAGGCTGAGGGATTCTGAAAGACACTAGTGGATTCCAAGTGGGAGTGAAGCCAGTGATGGTGCAGAGTTGGCAGGTGGGAGGACCAGCTGAGGACACCCATGAGTGGGTGGGTGTTGGATGGCAAGTCAGGGGGCTGGCAGATCTTGCACCTGGCACACTCAGCCCGGGGCAACCACACCAGTTGCTCAGCATCTTGGGTGGAGAAGAGCTGGCGGTGAGAGAGGGCACATGAACAAACACCAGCCAGCTGACGTGTGGATTGCCACGTGCCAAGCACAGCAAGGGGTCAGAAAGATTTTATTCTTACTTATTTTACCTCTGTTTTCACTATACTAAAATATTTACAGAGAATGGATGGGCATGTATACATCGAAGAATATTTTAGGCTATGTGTTGATACAATACTACAGTTCCACAAGGGGATTCAGCAAATGTCTGAGTGGCTAAGTATCCCTGCATTCAAGTTTGGGTTCAAGTCCCTGCATGGCCACTTTCCCAGATGTGACAATCTCATAACCTTTCTGTGCTGAGTTCAATCACGTGGACAATGAGGATTATGATTATAAATACTTCATAGGGTTGTTTTGAATTTAAATACATTTATTCTGAAGAAAAGCACCAAACCAAAAAATAATAGCAGCTATTGTTTTCTCAAAAGCCTTTTAACCAAGTGGACTAAAATATATCATCAAGAAAGCACTGAATCATTAAGGTTTTCCATCCCAGCCTCTTCACTGGGTGAACTGGCTCAGGGGCAGAGGTGTGGCTCTCAGAGTAAACTTCCATTATTGGGTTGAATTCATCTCATTACCAGGAGTGCAGCAAAAACTTGAAAAGCTTTTCTTTTTTTAAAATATGATTATAAGTACGTCAAACAAGTTATACGTATGTATAGGAAAGCAAATAGTGCAGAAGCACCTAAAATAAAAAGAAATTATCTCCTGATCCCATGTTCCTCAGCCCCAGGCTTTCTTCCAAAGCAATAAATTTAAAATTTTGAATAATAGCATATATGTACAGAAAAGAGAACAAATTATCAAAGTGCAAGATGAATTTTTACAGTGAGCACACCATGTACCCCCCACCTAGATCAGCTGTACAAACAAGAGCTGATAATTGATTCAATTATTGGACAATATTCAACTATATTTGGAACAGCTTGAGTATATGAATCTACTTTTCTATCTGTAAAATTTACAAAATCTAAGTATCAATCAAGAATTTCTGTTGAACTCTATGACATAAATCACAGCAAGATCCTTTTGGACCCACCTCCTAGAGAAATGGAAATAAAAACAAAGATAAACAAATGGGACCTAATGAAACTTCAAAGCTTTTGCACAGCAAAGGAAACCATAAACAAGACCAAAAGACAACCCTCAGAATGGGAGAAAATATTTGCAAATGAAGCAACTGACAAAGGATTAATCTCCAAAATTTATAAACAGCTCATGAAGCTCAATAGCAAAAAAACAAACAACCCAATCCAAAAATGGGCAGAAGACTTAAATAGGCATTTCTCCAAAGAAGATATACAGACTGCCAACAAACACATGAAAGAATGCTCAACATCATTAATCATTAGAGAAATGCAAATCAAAACTACAATGAGATATCATCTCACACCAGTCAGAATGGCCATCATCAAGAAATCTAGAAACAATAAATGCTGGAGAGGGTGTGGAGAAAAGGGAACACTCTTGCACTGCTGGTGGGAATGTGAATTGGTACAGCCACTATGGACAACAGTATGGAGGTTCCTTAAAAAACTAAAAATAGAACTACCATATGACCCAGCAATCCCACTACTAGGCATATACCCTGAGAAAACCATAATTCAAAAAGAGACATGTACCAAAATGTTCATTGCAGCTCTATTCACAATAGCCCGGAGCTGGAAACAACGTAAATGTCCATCATCGGATGAATGGATAAAGAAGATGTGGCACATATATACAATGGAATATTACTCAGCCATAAAAAGAAACGAAACTGAGCTATTTGTAATGAGGTGGATAGACCTAGAGTCTGTCATACAGAGTGAAGTAAGTCAGAAAGAGAAAGACAAATACCGTATGCTAACACATATATATGGAATTTAAAAAAAAAAAATGTCATGAAGAACCTAGGGGTAAAACGGGAATAAAGACACAGACCTACTTGAGAATGGACTTGAGGATATGGGGAAGGGGAAGGGTAAGCTGTGACAAAGGGAAAGAGAGGCATGGACATATATACACTACCAAACGTAAGGTAGATAGATAGTGGGAAGCAGCCGCAGAGCACAGGGAGATCAGCTCGGTGCTTTGTGACCGCCTGGAGGGGTGGGATGGGGAGGGTGGGAGGGAGGGAGATGCATGAGGGAGGGGATGTGGGAACAGATGTATATGTATGACTGATTCACTTTGTTATAAAGCAGAAACTAATAAAAAAAAAAAAAAAAAGAATTTCTGTTGAAAAATTAGTGTCTGAATTGAGAGCCATAAATGACTGATTGCAAAGACATGGTACAAAATTTTAAAATATCCCAGTAATTTTTATACTGATTTCCTGTTGGATTAAATAAAATTCACAAAAATAGTTTTATCTGTTTCCTTTTAGTTTTTAAAAATGTGACTACTAAGTATTTTAAATCACATGTAGCTCACTTTGTGTATTTACTCTGGTCAGCGCTGATCTAGAACATTACCAGGACCCCTGACTCTGCCTTGTGTCCACGTCTAGCTAGTAGTAGTAGTTAGTTATCTTTTTTTTTTTTGGTACGCAGTCCTCTCACTGTTGTGGCCTCTCCCGTTGCAGAGCACAGGCTCCGGACGCACAGGCTCAGCGGCCATGGCTCACGGGCCCAGCCACTCCGCGGCATGTGGGATCCTCCTGGACCGGGGCACGAACCTGTGTTCCCTGCATCGGCAGGTGGACTCTTAACCACTGCGCCACCAGGGAAGCCCTAGTTATCTTTATTGATCTTTAACAGTCCATTGTTTGACAACACTACAATGTATTTATTTATCCATTCTACTCTGAATGGTCCATGCGGGGGGGGGGGGGGGGGGTGGTGCCTTTTTTTTGGTCTTCCTGCTATCTGGTTCTAGAAGCTAGGCTTCTGTAACTCTTCAAGGATCCAGTTTTTATGGAATTTCCCTATTCCTACAATTTCTGCACATGTATTGTTCTCCAACTCTCTCTTGAGCTCACTTCTGTCTTATAATATACGGCTAATGCAGTCCACTGCAACCAACATACACTTTTACATTCTGTTCTCCAGCCTTTTGTATCACAGCTTGTACTTTTACCAAATGTTTTTCTATTGCATAGCATGTATTTCCTGTGATCCACCCTGCACAGTTGTTTCTTCACCACGACTCTTTTATTGCAATGCCAGTGCTACATACTTTAGATGTTTATTATAGCAGCATCAGTTTAAGTCAAGGTATCGGTTTCTATTTCAGTCAGAGGGTATGAACTGCTGGAAAAAAGCCCCCCAAATCTCAGTTTACCATAATAACTTTGTATTTCTTGCACCTGCATAGCACTGGTTCAGTAGTGGATGGCTGGGGGAATGCATGCCTCGGTGGCATGTCCCAGGAGAAAAGGAGTCATATGAGCAGTGAAAAGCTCTGGTAAACTCCCTGTGGGGTCTTCCTATTGAATTCATCTGCCCTTCAACTTTGGAGATGATCACATGTCACTCTTGGATAATTTATTTTCCCCTGTTTTGAAAAATTGCTATAAATTGTAAGTTGTACCTCCGGTAACGATAGTCTAGGTCACTTATCTTTTCCTCTCATTTTTTCTTTTTCCTCTTTCATTTCTTGACTTTGTATTCACCTCCTAATTAAAGTTTTCTTTCTTGTTGTTTCTGTTCCTTGAATTCTCTTCCTGTGCCATTTGGGTTTTTTCTTGGATTTTCCCCTTCATATTATAAGGGTTCTTAAAATAATTGGTTCCTCATATTAAAGGAGAAGGTGGTAGAGAAGCTGAATAGAAACTGTGTTTATTGGTGGGCTTATATATGGATAGACTTCACTCTGTGATGGCTGGAAAAGAACCAGGACCCTCAGATATGAAAAATAGGTTGTCCTTACGCTGGGACTAAAACCGTCTCGCGTTTGCTTGCTCTTCCCCCAAACTGTCTTCAGAGAATAGGTCCAACAGTTACCTACTGTGTCTGTTGTTGTTTTTTTTTTTAAAGAAGATGTGGGGGTAGGAGTTTATTGATTGATTGATTGATTTTTGCTGTGTTGGGTCTTCGTTTCTGTGCGAGGGCTTTCTCTAGTTGCGGCGAGCGGGGGCCACTCTTCATTGCGGTGTGCGGGCCTCTCACTATCGCGGCCTCTCTTGTTGTGGAGCACAGGCTCCAGAAGTGCAGGCTCGGTAGTTGTGGCTCATGGGCCTAGTTGCTCCGCGGCATGTGGGATCCTCCCAGACCAGGACCTGAACCCGTGTCCCCTGCATTAGCAGGCAGATTCTCAACCACTGCGCCACCAGGGAAGCCCCTCTACTGTGTCTTGCTTATGCTTTGGGTGTTACCCAAACGCATGTGCTCTGTGTGCTGTTTCTAGAGTGCCTGTTGGGTACCTTCTCCCCCTCTACCTCTTCCCACACTGAGGACCTCTCAGGGGCTCTGTCCAGCAGGTCGGCTGCTGCCAATGCCATATTGTCTTGATTATAGTAGCTTTACAGTGAGAGTTAAGATTGAGTCATGGGAGTCTTCCAATTTTATTCAACAACCCATCCAAACTTCTTTAAAGAAATAAAATGTGGTATGTGTGTTCTTCAAGTTTAGTTTCAATTTTTTAACTTATGCTTTTAGGGGGATTATGATGAGTTGTCAGTGAGTTAAGTCCCACCCTGTTTCAATTTTAGTGCTTCCCCTACATAGTCACAATATGTGCATTAAGGAAAAAAGTATCAATTTGAGAACCAAAGTTTGTAAATACACCACAGTTGCACATTCTAAAGTTTTCTGGGGACAGTTTGACCTCGATTTCCAGTTAAATAGGTTCATGCAGTGAAGGCTATATTATAGGATGCCCAGCCCCATGTGTCTCTGATAACCTTCACCTTCTAGAACAACCACATGGTTTGTACAGTTTTTGTACTCTTCAAGCTTGGCTATGCTGCCCTATTGGCTTGGGAAAAAGAGGTCAGCACAGGAATCATTTATAAAACACATGGATTTCCTTTGAAACCCATTGACGGTCTGGGGCATGAACCCTCTTGGGTGGAGTTGCTAAGGCTGAAAACACAAGTGTCCTTTTATAGTCTCCACTGAATTGTTTCCACAGTAATTACTTTAATGGGAGGACAGTTTCACTTGTGAACTACAGCGGCTGGATAATATGAGTCAGAAAATTGGATGGAGAATGCATACAGTTTTATTTCCCGAACTATCACACCCTCCTTGAAAAAAAAAAAATATATATATATATATATATATTTTTGTGGTATGCGGGCCTCTCACTGTTGTGGCCTCTCCTGTTGTGGAGCACAGGCTCCAGACATGCAGGCTCAGCGGCCATGGCTCACAGGCCCAGCCGCTCCGCAGCATGTGGGATCTTCCTGTACTGGGGCACGAACCCGTGTCCCCTGCATCGGCAGGCGGACTCTCAACCACTGCGCCACCAGGGAAGCCCAGAACTAGTTTATATTTTAAGCAATTGAAAGATTTCACACCATTTCATTTAGATTTGTAATCCAGTTAGATGGGGTTTTCTCAACCATGACAGTATTGACATTTCGGGCTGGATAATTCTTTGTAGTGGGGGCGGTCCTGTGCATTGTGGGATGTCTAGCAGCATTGGTGGCCTCCACCCACTGGATGCCAGTGGCTCTCCCCCTGCCTTCCCTATTCGTCCTGGCCATCAAAAATGTCCCCAGACATTGTTAACTGTCCTTGAGGGGTGGGAGCAAAACTGTCCCCAGCTGAGACTGAGTTATATAATAGCAGCTGAGTAGTAACCTATGGTTGCAAAGAGTTAGTGACTTTGATTGGAAGCGAAGTTTGTTAAAGATAAAAAATCATGTTTCAGAAAAATTGTGTGGAAATCAACACAATGAAGGTGAGCTATAAAATGCATTGACATTTATAATAAATGACGTACTGAACTATCCCAATGCTATATAATTTCTTGAACGCTCCAATCTCTCCTTATAAGCATGGATGACATAAAAATCACATGTTGCCCATAAATGTCAAATTTATTTACATCTGCAGGCTTCTCTGGTGGCGCAGTGGTTGAGAGTCTGCCTGCCGATGCAGGGGACGCGGGTTCGTGGCCCGGTCTGGGAAGATCCCACATGCCGTGGAGTGGCTGGGCCCGTGAGCCATGGCCACTGAGCCTGTGCGTCCGGAGCCTGTGCTCCACAACGGGAGAGGCCACAGCAGTGAGAGTCCCGCGTACTGCAAAAAAAAAAAAAAAAAAAATTATTTACATCTGTGATTTATTTTTGCCTTAAAATATTTACACTTCTACAAAGACAAGTTTATCTTTCTGGATGCTGGCTATTTCTGTTTTATGCTGAACTCAACAGACTGTTATAGAGCAGCTATTTGTGGAATCATATCAAAAATATTTGAGTCATTTTATTTTAGAATCACACATCATCTTCATATTCAGTGCTGAAAGTTTATGCAACTCACTTATGGAATTAATCTATTCTTCCAGTTATTTTGAAGTCATTTACATCCTTCTAAGTACCTCAGCAGGAAGTCTTTTATAACTGTTGTTTACTCTTTTTCTGTTTTACTTTGTTCATCTTCCTATAAGATTCTAGTCACTAGTCATGTAATTTTATCTCTTTCCCTCTCTCTTGTGTGATTGGGTGAAGTTAGACTGATTTTCGTTAGATTTAATAGGGAGACTAGAATTATTTGCTTGAGATAGTAACAGAAAATCTTTCATTCACGTTAGAGCTATTTAAGATTCAAGGGTATGATAAAAATGCAGTAGCATTATTAACAAAGAAAACATTTTAAACAATGCCATAAAACTATATACTTTAACATTTTCACTCCTAGATAAACCTCAGGTAATTTAGTAGTACTAATAAGAAAAGTCTTCTTAACTTCAGAGAAATACAATTAAAGTGAAATTTAATTATACTAAAAATATAATATTTTAATCAATTCTTTTAATGATTGTTTATTAAAATGGTCTGGGAGAATTGGTAGCAAAATAAAACATTATTACACTGAAACTCCACCTAAAAATGGTCACTTCTTCCTTTGGAATCATGGTTAACAGAATTGTAAATACTGTGCTGACAGTCCACACTAGCTCTTTTTTTTTGGCCACGCGGCACAGCTCGTGGTATCTTAGTTCCCCGACCAGGGATTGAACCTGGCCTCTGGCAGTGAAAGCGTGGAGCCCTAACCACTGGACTGCCAGGGAATTCCCTCCACGCTAGCTCTTGTCACTAGAATCAGAATTCATTTTCCCCCAATTTTGGTGAAGGTGACTTCAGCACCATATTTAGACACAGTGACTTGCCCATTTCACAGCTCCAGATTTCAAAACAAAACAAAAACAAAAGCACAGCCCAAGTAAAGAATGTCATTTAGATCTCTCTTTAGCTTAAAAGAGTAGCACTAACTCTTTCCTTCTTTTTGGTTACAAAGCTCACCAAAGGAGCCTGTTGGTGGCCGGGAATGATGACACCTTCTGAAGAGGCTGCTGAACTTTGAAGCCAGTGTACCAGGGAAGACACAAAACCACAGGTAGGTTATGAGGGGCGTGTTTTGGGGGAAGCACTATGGGCGGGTGGAAACCACTAATTCCAGGAAGTAGGAGGGACAGGGATTTTGAAGGTTTTTGTATATTTTAGGCCTACTTTCAAATGTTACAGTTTTAGGTGGACTATCCAAAGGGATTAGCAGACTTGAACAAAACTAAACTAGTCCCCAGAGATGACAACAGACACACTTACATTTACACGTCCTGACAGACCTGTAAAAACATCTACAAATAGACGGTCTAGCACTCGCTGGCCACTTAGGTAGAGGTTTTACTGCCCTCACATTGCCCTCTCCTAGGTGTCCAGGGCAAAATCCAGAAATGGCCCAGGAAATAGGTGATCTTTCTTAACAGTCCGCATAGCACTCCCTTCCCCCTTAGTTCACAGCCAGTTGTACTGACTCTTACCCAGCATCCCATGGTTTTCTAACTGAAATACGCAGGCTGGTAATCAGTGTAAGCAAGCAGACTTTGCATTTTGCTTATGTTTGGCAGCCTGCCTGTCACTGAGGTATGGGATACCATTGGGATGTTGAAAAGCCACCAGCCCCGCCTCTTGTCAAGGGTCAGTGAATTCCTTCGTCCCTCCTCCACCCCCAGCTCATGCAGACATTACCAATCAATCACTGCACTAGCCTCAGTGAGGACTGGGCTCCCAGTCCTTCATCAAACAATCCCCAGGGCAGTCAATCTATTGCAAATATACTAAGTTGGGGCTAGAGTTGAAACCTCTGCATCATCCTTATTCTAATTCTCTTATCTGTTGCCAACATTTGGTTTGACCTTGAGCCAACCTCGCCCCTTGGCCTTTACTTTTTCATCTATAAAACACAAGGGGGCTCATTTTGCAATTCTATCATCATTAGCCTGATGGGAGGAAGGAAGGTGGAATATATAAAATTAAGGTTTCTTCGGATTCACAGTTTTATCATGAAAAATATATAATATTAAATTGCCTGTGAGAATTTGAATATTCCACTTGCCTACCATGACCTACATGTGAGATGACTGCATTCAGCCAGGGTATCAGAGCTCTTAAGAAACATTTATAACAATTCTGTTTATAAAGCAAAGCTAGATTATCACCCAGAAATTCTTTCTTGGTGCTAATCAGGAATTCAGTAAGTTAAGGCCAACTAACAAGAAAACAATGTCCTTTTTTAAAAGGACACATTTTTTCTCCAGCATTCCTTTCTGAAAATGTTCAAGTCTTAGTAATTAACTCTAGCTTCCAATTACACTGTTTTTAGCACTCCGTGTTCACAGGAGAGCAATCAGACCAAAATTCACTTAACATATGGAGCTGCAGCTGTTCCAGAAGAATGAGTCCCCCAGGCTCTGTGTTCACCTCCTAAGTCCCAGGTAGGGGAACTAAAATGCGAAATTCAGGGTTGCAATCACTTTCCAGTTATGCAGTATTGAAAGAACTATCTTTGCTAGTGATTTGACTATGTAATAAGCGCTCTGTTTAGTGATGCCTAGACTTTTGCAGGGAGGGACAGTGCTGTGCTTATGAAGCATGAGGTCATAGTGCTGAAACCTACAGCCTCTGGAGACATCCATCATGGTGCAGGCCCTTGTATGACTTTGTGTGACCTTGGGAAGCTGTGGAACCGTTTGTGCCTTGTTTTCACATGTGCAAAAAGGAGATGTCACCTATTACATGGTGTGCTTGTGTGGCTAATTTGGATAACATATGAACAGTTCTTAGGATGCTGTTAACTAGTAACAGTCCAACAAATGTTTACTATTATTACTAACAAAGAAAATTGTTCCAGGTTGTTAGGTGTCCCCCACTGTGGACTGAGGCTCCCTGGTCCACAGCCATAGCGCCATAGAAAATAATTCCATGATTCTGTGTTTCTCCAAAGCCACTTACTAAATTTTGGCACCTGCATCAGTGCTATCAGGGCTGTGCACCAATGTGGACACATTTTTTTGTTTTCTTTTGGCTTACGAAGCATCTGCAAGGTTCAGAGTTTATGTCCCTTGGATATTACGATGGCACAAACCGGTCACTGGCACACTCCAGATCAGTCTGGAAGGCTGTGCCATGGGAGATTTGCACACCCCGAGGCAGGTCAAGGATGGGGATGCTGCTGCTCTCTGTTCTCCTGTGAATCCTGAGCTCTCAGCCCTGGCAGATATCACGGTGCTGATGACCAGGAGCTGAAGGGATTCCCCCTCCAGAGATGCACTCTGGCTGTTTGCTTTACTCTCTCAGGTGAGGCCTCCCTGCCCCCCTGCCCGATCAGGAGATCTGCAAAATAGCCTTATCCCATCTTTCCACTATACAACTGACACCCTTCTTCAAAAGAACCAAGCCACTACCACTAGGCACAACTCAGGAAGTTTCCAATAATGTCTGATCTCTGGGCCAAGTCCTTACCTGTCACACTTGTCTTCAGGCACCAGGGCCTACCCTCGATTCTGCATCACAATGAGAAGGACAGGGGTCCTAGTTTACAAGCAGGAAACTGAACCTCAGCTGCACTGATACACAGGCTGCACACCCGACCAGGCCAACCAAAACCAGAATCTCTGGCCATGAACCAATGCGTTGGGACTATTCCGACTTCCCCAGGTACATCCGATGAGCAGCCGATGCCGAAAACAACTTGCTTAATGTTTAGAACCTTGTTACCCAAAGTGTGATCCCAGTAGCCCCCCGTTGACTGAATCAGAATCTGAATTTTAACATGATCCCTTGATGATCTGTATGCACATTAAGGTTTGAGAAACTCTGGTTCAGAATCTGCACTTTAATTTAGCAGTTCTCTGCCCGCGTATTCAATCACCTGGACAGCATTAAAAGTCAATTTTTCTTTACGACTGTGTCTCTGGGAGCCATACAAAGAAGACATGTTTCTTAGGAAGGATTCTCACATTCCTGGTCCAAAAATCTATTATTATTTAATAACTTTTAGACACGGTATCCATGGGAATTCCCTGGCAGTCCAGTGGTTAGGACTCGGTGCTTTCACTGCTAAGGGCGTAGGATCAATCCCTGGTCAGGGAACTATCCCCCATGGGGTCCAGCCTAAAAAAAAAAAAAAAAGAAGAAGCCAGATTGCTGTGGAGCAAAGGGTAAATGGTGAAGGGACTGGCCAAAGTGAAGGCAGACTCCTCTCTCCAGAAGCTTGGCTGAGAGAGAGAACAATCATCTCAAATGCTCCTCTCAGGACACTGATGACTTTTGTTTGCTACATTAATCATAATTATCAATCATTTTGCTTTTTCTACTGCATCTGATATTGACCTGCTCCCCGTCCATATACTCAGCTTTAGTAAACCATTCACACATCTTCCAGGACAGGACTTGGAAGTCTTCTGCATCCCTGTCTTTCTGTGGTTCTAGAAACCAGTCAATCACCCAATCTTGTGACTTTTCATTATAAATGCCTCCCAAATCCATTTTCCTCTTTCTGCCTGCACTAGCATGACCTTGGGCTATGCCCTCGTTTTCTCTCTCCTGGGTCGCGGATGAACTTCCCCAGGGGTCCCTTGAAACAGGCTGTGTCTCTCATCATCCTCTCCCCATCACCAACAGAGTGATGTTCCTAATCCAAAAACAGATTTGCAAGGTGTGGCATTGGAGGAAACTGGGTGTAGGGCACATGGGGTCTCTCTGTGTTATTTCTTACAGTTGAATGTGAACCTTCAATGATCTGAACGTGAAGTCTAAGGAAAGAGTACCACTTCCTCTTCCCTTATAAGATTTTAAAATATTTTCCAGAGTTTGCAAATCCTTTTCTGAACTGGCTTCTCTCCTTCTTGTTCAGTATTACTTCCTGCTACATTCTGTCACTGTACTTCTCATTCAGCCAAGTAAACTACTTACAGATTCCAGAATCATCTACATTCACTCACATTTTTGTCTTGGCTTGGGGGTCCTTTGCAACTTGTCAGTTGCAAATCTTTGTTCAGATGCTGATTTCTCTGTGGAACCTTTCTAGATGGCCTCAAGCGGACTTAAGGGAGTTTGAGATTGACACGTACACACTGCTACATTTAAAATGGATGACCAGCAAGCATCTACTGTATAGCACAGGAAACTCTGCTCAATATTATGTAACAACATGAATGGGAAAAGAATTTGGAAAAGAACAGATACATGTATATGTATAACTGAATCAGTTTTCTGTACACTTGAAACTAACACAACATTGGTAATCAACTATACTTCAATAAAATAAAAAGTTAAAAAAAAGTTTCATATTTGGAACTGTACAGCAATTTGTATATACCTCTACTTAGGCAAATGTTGTACTACAAAATAAATGTGTTTTTCCACATCTCCCTACCTACTAGTCTGTAGGCTTCCTGTGAACAGGAACTGTATCCACTTATCTCTGTATTTCTAGTAGCTGAAACAAAACAGAGCTCAATAGATATTTGTTATACGAATGAATGAATCCTCTTTCTTGCCTTGATTGACAGATTCAATATAAGATATATTGATATCCCTAAATGTTACAAAAGTATTTATTATAATATTTCTGATGCTCTTGTCTATTCTGAAAATTATGTGTAAGTTTATAAAAAAATCTTTTATGCTTAAGATAAAAAAGTGCAGATAAAAAGACTGCACAAAATATTATATATTCACAACATATCTTGTATTCTAAATCCTTAAGTTACATAAATCAATACCTAGCTGATTAAACCATTTTTCATGAATATTTTATGTGAAAATGTGAAAACTGTATCTTCCTTAGCATTTCCATTTTTTTATTTAACTTGAAGATTTTCCTATAGAATGATGAGATATAAACCAACGTGTTTGTAAGCTGTATGTGTTGGTGATAAGAATATTGAGAATTAAGTACAAAAATAAATAATACCACAAATTACCTTAAACAGTATTTAACGTATTTAAAAGTATTAAGATATTTAAGTATTTAAGCTTTCACTGTGGATGAATGCAAATATTTGGTTAGTGGCATAGGTGTAACAGGAGAGTAGATAATGCAGTGCATTATCTCAGCATCCTGACCTAAACCGTTAAGATCACAAACTAACTCCTCCTGCTGTAATTTGGTTTCCATGACATCCCACCTATGGGGCAAGGCTGATAATTGGGGAAGCCAAGTATCCCATACACCTGGTAGGTGTGTTTTTATGTAAGTGTGAGTTTCAGTGATGTCTGTGTGCTGGGACATGTTAGCCTCTGGGTGCATTAACCATCAACTATTTAAACATGCACAAATGAGCACCAGACCCGGAACTGGGTGTTTATACTACGTTAGCTCCCCTCGAAAGACCCCTCCCTGGTGGGGTGACCAAAAAAGCTGTCACTAGTGAACCCTGATTTCTCCCACAAAGCTTTTCTCTTAAGCAGAAATAACTCTGATGAGCAGACAACTACTGCCAAGTTTTTATTGAGCAACCAAAAGAATGAAAGTGAAATTGAGCAACCAAAATTAAATCAAAATTACCCCATCGCTTTAATTCATTACCATCTTGTCCACGTTCCAGGAGAAGATATTAGATTGCAGTGGTTGTTTTCTTCTTCTCCTTACTATTTTAAACTTGGATATTAATAATGAATTATATCATGCATTAAATAGGAATTTTATAACTGAATACTTTGGCTTTTAGAAAAGGCAATTCAATTCAAATTAGCTTTTACAGAATAATGGCTTTATTTAAATTAATGAAATCCTTCTATATATTTTAGTATATTAAAGCCATACATCATAAAAGGAATGTGTCAGATTATTATAATCAGTCACTGAAAATGAATTTAAATGTAACACATACTTTTAAAAAACATAATAAATAATTCTTTACAGCATGTTTCTGAGTGAAAAACAATTTGTTGTGTTTGATGTTTATGTAAGAGGAGTTTCATATAGAATACTAAAATTATTGTGAGGGTTATTTGCAGAAATAAATCAACTTCTGTTTAGGACAGTGGCATACACATTCCTTTGAAAGATGCCTGATTGAAAAGACTCCATGATATTCTGTTTAATGGAAGAACTTGTTTATTAAATGTACACACTGTATGTAACACACACACACACACACACACTTCATTGGGTGGTGTTACCACCAACCCAATGAAGGGTATTGAATAGATGGTGCTAAGTTTTAGATAATCAGAATAGTCAGTGAACTGAAAAATTAGAATAGATCACTGTTAGCTGAGGTACATGTTTTCACTTGCATGCCAGTGAAACAAAAAACTAGTCAAAATGACCTCAAAATATCCTGGGAGTGGTTTGGGTAGATTGATATTCTAAAATGGATTAGACACATATTAAAATAATGCAAAGAGTAAAAATTGCTATCCAAAATTTCATGAATAAGGCATGACTCTTAGCTAAATGGAAAATAAGCCTAAGATATATCCCTTCATATCTCTGTGACTTTTACCTTGTTCTTTAGCACCTCTGAGTCCATTTCTTCTTCTTTAAAGTGGGATACCCAGACTTCAATGCCTGAGACAGGCATCTCTCTCAGGGAAGCCCCCTTGACCACCAAAGATAGGGAAAACCCCTCCATCCTATCCTCTATGTCTTTCAGATTTCTATTATTGTACTTGAAATTATCAAAGGATCTGGTACCTTTTCTAGCTCTCATTCAACACACATATACAGAGCAAATAATATACATAAAGAAGTATTACAAAACATATAAGAGCAGAAACAATGGAAGAATAAACTTACAATGAAGATATAAAGGTTCTGATCCTTACTCCAGAGATGATATGCTCCTATCTATACAGCTATAGGAAGGTAACATCAATGACTGAATGATAATCAACAGCTGATGGCAGCAATGTGGAGCCCACATGACCTGCCCCAAGGGAAAACTGGAAACTAGACCAGGATTGTTGCTGGGGAGGAATATGAGCTCTGGGAAACCTATGCAGAATTTTTCAATAAAACTGAATCTCCACATTTTTTATGGGAGCTGTCCCTATGTTTTCAGTATTGTGTGTGCCAAACAAAACATGTCTGTGGGCCATATGTAGCCCAGGAGAGTCAATATATAACATTATTCATGCACCAAATAAGGATGCATTAAATATTTATATCTGGAAATATTAGAAACACAAAGCCTTAATTACCACAAAAATAATATTTACCCCCAGACTTTGTCAGAACCAAGAGGCAAAACAAAAACAAGCCAACAAACCCAAAGCATATATATGTCCACATATACACAAATGTAAAATTAGGCCATAGTCAATTAAGCTCATCTTGGATACACAAGTTTAATTCAACATTAGGGCATCATACATGATATAAAATAAATCTTTTAACAGCAAAAAAACATGGAGCAAAATTCTATACCCATTCCTGATATTTTAAAAAAGAATATTAATTAAGTGGACCTGATGTTTCTAAGGACACCATCATGAAAGTGAAAAGAAAATCCATGAAATGGAAGAAAATATCTGCAAATCATATACTTGATAAAGGAGTTGTATCTAAAACATATAAAGAATCTTACAACTCAACAATATAAAGGAAAACAACCTAATTAAAAGAAGGAGAAAAGGCTTTAAGTAGACATTCATCCGAAGAATATATACGAATGGCAAATAAGAACAGGAAAAGATACTCAATATCATTAGTCATCAGAGAAATTCAAATTCCAAACCACAATGCGATACCACTTCACACCTACTCGTGGATACAGTAAGTGACAGATAATAAAAGTGTTGGCAAGTCTGAGGAGAAATTTAATCCCTCATTCATTGTTGGTTGAAATGTAAAATGGTGCAACTACTTTTGAAAATAGTTTGGTGATTTCTCAGAAAGTTAAACATAGTATTACCATATGACCCAGCAATTCCACTGTCACATATATCCAAGAAAATTAAAAAGTTATATTGATTAAAAAACATGTTCATAGCAGCATTATTCATGATAGTCAAAAAGCAGAAACAATATAAATGTCCATCAGTGGATGAATGGATAAACAAAACATAGTATATACATATAACAATATTATTCAGCAATAAAAAGAAATGAAGTACTGATACCTGCTACAACATGCATGAAAGTTGAAAAAAATTATGCTAAGTGAAAGAAGTCAAGGTCTATTCTAGTCCAATTGTTGGTCAATCAAAGCAGAGACAAAAGATACCATTTAACTAAAAGGACACAACTTCTGAAGACTCTGACTTCTACCTCACCATCATTCACTACTGTTAGTTCACAGAAAGACTGTGGAAAATTTCCAATTCAGTTGTATGTATGGATCAAGTTCAAGAAAAGGCCTTCAGATGTTTACCAAAAATAAAAAATAAAGCAGGAACAGAAAGATGTTTCCTAAATGAGGAGGACTAACAGCAGAGGTTCATCTCCTTTTCCTACCAAGCTTCCACTAATACAATATTAAAGAAGGAAATGATATAAATAAAGTGTTACCCGGATGGCCCACAAACTGTTTTGAGGGTACACACAATGTTTCAAATTAGGAAATCACCCTACTTCCAATCCCCCCTCCCTCCCCCCATTGGAAAGACCCGAGACTCTGACAACAATGATCCCACATTCTTACTTGGATGTTGTTGGCTGGACAGAGTAGACCACATGGCAGCCACAGCCTTTAGGGGAAGCTTCCATAACTCCTTTCACTCCCTGTGCCTGTCACTCAGCCAATATATTCATTAATTTTATTTGCTTTGCCCCTTAGACATATATATTTGTGACCTCTGTCGTGAAAACACAATAATGAAAGGAGCAGGAAACATGTTTGTCAAGAGAAATCCATAATTTCTGGAAGCCTGAACACAGTTGGAGGAGACATAACCAATGAAGTGAAGATGAGGAAGCTTCAATCCAGAGCAGCAATTCTCAAATTGTCTCTGCTTAAAAAAAAAACACCTATTAAAACACAGCTTGTGAGAGGCCACCCCAGAGCTTCTGATTCGGTAGGTGCAGGGTAGGGTCTGAGAATCTGTGTTTCTCTCAAGCTCCTCAGTGACGCTGACACCTCATTCCACAGATCACAAACTGACAGACAAGTTAGAAAAGGAAAGGAATAAGTTATAGACAAGGACAGAGACGTCGGCGTGACCCCAAGAGAGCAGTGGGTCTCAAAAATACCAACTACAAAACATCACTGTAGTAAGGCTTAGGGTATAAAATACAGGATTGGTTATTGGAAAGTCTGGTTTTAAGTCAGTTTACAACATCCCCTATCTCTACCCAGCACCCAGGTGCCTGCCAACCAAGCAAAACACTGTGTAGGTCTTTACTACAGAGAGTTGCCTCAGAACAAAGATGCTCACATTAGAGCCCTTCAAGTTACTTTCTTGCTTCTTGAACAATTACCTAAGATGAGGATGTGAGTTGACAAGACTTGCCCATACAAACAGAGCTTCCAAGCAGCTTTTACCGTTTCCATCTCAAATATGTGAACCATTGGATCACTTAATGAAATCCTTGTGATAGGAAAGATGCCAAGATTAACTAGGACAGTTGATCATGGAAGAAACTGATGCTCAAGGAAACAGATGAGACCCAAAGAGAGAGAGAAAAATAATGTCTAGAGAGAGATACGAGAAAAAAATTCATCCATAAAATGAGAACAAGATACTATTAAAAATTGAAAACAAAAGAACACTTGGAAATTAAAGCTATGATTTAAGTAATTTAAAATATCAAATAACAGTGGTGGGATTTTAAAAACCAAGGAAATACCCTCGGAAATGGAACAAAAATCAAAGGGGTGGAAAATATGAGTGAAAAGATAAGCAAACTGGAAGATTATTCCAAGAAATTGAAACACAACTTTTTTCAGCAAATGGAAAAACCAGGAGGAAAGGGCAAATAGAACAGGAATGAAAATAGAATGTTAAAATGGTTAAAACAACAACAACACAAAGTAGTTTCCCAGAGCCAAAGATCAGGTGTCTGCAAATAAAAGACTAACAAATGTCCAACAAAATGAATGAGAAAAGAATACAATAATTATATCAGTGCAATAATAGAAAACAGAAAGTTTAAATACAAGTTCCTAAAATTTCCAGAATAAAAATCACCACAAAGGGATGAGAATCAGAAAAGGATCAGATTTTTCCCATTAATAACAACAAAAACTTCCAGTTAAAGGATTAATACCTTCAGAATTGTGCATAACTAAACATTTTAACTTAGAATTTTGTTGCAGAAAGACTTTCCGTAAAATAAAATTTAAAATAAAGGAATTTTGCGGGCTTCCCTGGTGGCGCAGTGGTTGAGAGTCCCCCTGCCGATGCAGGGGACACGGGTTCGTGCCCCGGTACGGGAAGATCCCACATGCTGTGGAGCGGCTGGGCCCGTGAGCCATGGCCGCTGAGCCTACGCATCCGGAGCCTGTGCTCCACAACGGGAGGGTCCACAACAGTGAGAGACCCGCATATCACTAAAAACAAAACAAAACAAAACAAAAAAACCGATTTTGCTTTAATCATCCCTGCGTGCCCAGAGCAAAGCCCAATCCCTGGGGCTTGAAAGATATGTGTGGAACAGAGGAAATTAGTCTTGATCTCTTGATATCTCCACTTTTGGAACTATCCTTTTTTCTAGATACCCAGGGCCCTCATATGGCAATTAGCCACAAAACATCCCATATAATTCTGTCTTGGGTAATTTATTTGCCTCTTAGAGATACTACATTAATAGCATCAGCAGCAGCAGCATCATTATTATTCCCCTAATGATTACAATTACATTGGAGCATGCCAATGGAATGACATTTTGTGGTTGATAGAATCTCATGCTTACCTCAAGCCATTAACTCAAATCTACTAGGTTTGCCTTGCCCACAGGTAACATTTACTTAGGTGATGTGTAAGGTGAAGGAAAGAGAAAGGGATGTCTTGGAGCAGAGGCAAGGACTCGTTCATTGCTTCTATTGTTTATTTTTATTTCTTTATATTTCTGATGGAGGCATTGCTTTTGCATCCTCTCTGTTCACATCAGTATGTTCCAGGTTGAAGAGTGAATTTTCCTGACAGGGTGGACAACATTTCTGATAAATAAGGATACAGTTCTGTAAAGGTGATACTTTTTCCCCCTGTGGTTAGAGGGGATTACTGTACATGGGGTTTCTTTTTATCAATAACACATTGAACCTTATTGTACTTCCTATGACCACATCTATTTGGTTCTCAGGGTAAGCTGAGTAAGGATAGCATTTTGTAGTAACTATCCTGTTGTAGTCATTGCCTAATTCTTCCTTGTACCCTGAGAGACTTGCAGGTTCTCATATATAATTTTCCCACTGTACTAGGCAGAAGAAATTGCCCAGTAAAGACAGAATATATATACTCTTTAAGCAGAAGTGTTGTAGCCTAATTAATATATGTTAGTAATTTGCTTTTACTGATTTTGATCACCTATGCATACCCTTAAACAACCAGGCAAGTAACACTTAAGTTGTTTCCATGTCTTGGCTATTGTAAATAATGCTGCAATGAACATAGAGGTGCAGATATAGCTTCGAGATAGTGATTTTTGTTTCCTTCAGTTATGTACCCAGAAGTGGGATTGCTGGATCATATGGTAGTCTAATTTTTAGTTTTTTGAGGAACCTCCATACTGTTTTCCACAGTAGCTGCACCAGTTTATATTCCTACCAACAATGTAAGAGGATTGACATTTTTTTCTTTTAATTCAGAGAAAAGTATAAACACAACAAAAGAGTAAAACCATAAAAAATGGGAAGAGTGTTCAAATATTGACTAAGAACATATTTGGTATTAATACCCAAATAAGTATAGTTGACTTGATAAAAGAGGGAAGTGGTATATTGTAGGATTTTTACTAATTTCAGAAGTTATGCCTGTGCCTTTTCTTTAAGAATTTAGCTAAAATTAGTTTCCTCTTTGTGCAGAATTTGAATACATTATAAACATAAAAGAATAATTGTCTTTGACACAATAAATCAAATTTACATTTCTTTTCACTTGTTATGTTTTTTTAAATTTTAAGATGAGGAAATATATGCTAAATCCTGGATCTAGGTTTACAAAAATTCTAATAGCTATAGACAGTACAGATTACAATAAAATCCCCATTTTCCCCCCTGCAGTTCATACAGCGTGCTGAACTACAGCGTTTCACATAAGACAGCAAGTACAGCCAATCTAGCAAAAGCTTTATCAATCTCTGTATAAAAAGGAGCTGATTATATGGCAGTAGCTGGACTTTGATGTGCGAATGTTTTCTATAAACTTTAAAATCTTTGTTCTAATTCAAGTGAACAGGAAACTAGGAGTATCTTATCTAGTTACAGGTACACGCTAATGTTTAAAGTGTTTCTTTTTTTGTCTTTTTATCTTTTAAGAAATTATTTTTTAGTTAATATTTCAAATGCCTGTCTTGTTAAAAGTTGTAAGATGGAAATTTAACAATTTTTTACAATTTGTTCTAAATAATTTACAGTCATGCAAGTTTATTGAATCTTCTATCTTGCCTTCTGGGTCCCTGAGTACAGCCAAGGTGAATATGCCTTTTTGGATCTTTCCCACCTGTGTTTACCAACACAAACCTGCTGGACTTGCGAGTCGCTGACCAGGTGTTTCTTGGTACTCACCACACCTTTCAATAAACTGTTTCAATGCCAGTCATCAGGGAAATGCAAATCAAAACCACAATGAGATATCATCTCACACCTGTCAGGATGGCTATCATCAAAAAGAAAACAAATAACAAATGTTGGCAAGGATGTGGAAAAAATGAAACCCTTGTGCACTGTTGGTGGGAATGTAAATTGATACAACCACTATGGAGAACAGTATGGAGGTTCCTCAAAAAACTAAAACTAGAACTGCCACATGATCCAGCAGTTCCACTCCTGGATATAGATCTGAAAAAAACAAAAACACTAATCAAAAAGATACATGTGCCCCAAAGTTCATAGTAGCATTATTTACAATTGCCAAGATAAGGAAGCAGCCTGAGTAGCCCTCAACAGATGAGTAGGTAAAGAAGATGTGGTACACACACACACACACACACACACACACACACACACACACACAAACACAATGGAATACTACTCAGTCATAAAAAAAGAATGAAATTTTGCCATTTGCAGCAACATGGATGGATTTGGAGGGCATTATGCTAAGTGAAATAAGTCAGACAGAGAAAGATAAATACTGTATGGTATCACTTATATGTGAAATCTGAAAAATACAAAAAGCCAGTGAATATAACAAAAAAGAAGCAGACTAAGAAATATAGAGAACAAAGTAGTGGCTACCATTTGTGGGTGGGGGGAAGGCATAAACTATCAGGTGAAAGAAAGGTTCAAGGATGTATTGTACAGCACAGGGAATATAGCCAATATTTTGTAGTAACTGTAAATGGAAAGTAACATTTAAAATTGTATAAAAATTAAAAAAAAATAATTCAGGCAAAATAAAGATATTTTATGTAAAAATTTTTTAAAATTAAAAAATCAACTGATTCAAAGAGTTTACAAGTATAGATAATCCCTGCTACCAAATACTTCAAAGAAAATGTCAAGGCGATAATTCAACAGAAGTTAATTGATTTCAGAAATGCTACAAATGAGCCCTGTAATTCATTTGGGCTTGAGAGTCTTTTCACTGCATAAAAATCATCATCATTTCTAGTACATATCCACAATAAGAAGGCTTGATTTATATCAGAATCTTCTGCTCCTTATGTGAGCAAACATAGTAGTCACATAATAATGATTTACCACCAGGGTAAATCATGCAAAAACAGCATAATAAAAAGAGGGTCCAGGAGAGATTTGTTCGTTGGTTGGTTTGCACAATATTTATTTATTATTGTTAAGACTGAGGGAAGTCATGCAGGACCTGAGGCGGAGACTCTGAATGATCTGCTTCTGGGGTAGTAGGTGCTGCCTGAGCTGTAAGTGATGCTTGGGGGTGGGGCGGGGACACCCCTCACTTCCCGTCAGTGCGCACAGGCTCAGACCTCCTTCCAAGGCAATGTAAGATTTTGAGGAAATACTTTGCCTGTCTTGTTCACCACTGTATTGTCAGTGCCTAGAAAACTGTTGGGAATATATTAGCTGCTCAGCCAATATTTGTGGAATTAATAATATCTATATAATATCTAAAATAATACCTATTTTGGACAAGTAAAAATGTTTTAATTAAAATTAATTTTGTCTTTCTGTTATTTAAATACATCATAAAGTCACTTGATAAAGAACTGCTATGCACGTTCCCCATATTACTGAAAATTTTGGCCCACACTCTACTTTTCTCTGTGAGCTCTTTTTTCTGATTTATCTAAATGGCTCTTTGTGTGGTTTAAATATTGCTAAGGCTTATGTGAAAAATCAACTGCCTTATGTTTGCCCCCCCATTTTTCCTGAGTTTAGAGATAGTATTACTGAAAATTGTATTGTTTTGAGATGTTTTCCACCCACTATTTTAAAAAGAACTCTTTTTTTCCCACACAATAGTATCTAGTTTTTTTGTATCCATGTAAAATCAATAGGAAATCAAAACTCCTTTTTTGTACATTGTATCTTTTCCCCTTTTAGAACTTTTTTGTCTTTTGGCTGCGTTGGGTCTTCATTACTGCATGTGGGCTTTCTCTAGCTGCACCGAGCTAGGGCTACTCTTCCTTGCAGTGCATGGGCTTCTCACTGTGGTGGCTTCTCTTGTTGCAGAGCATGGGTGCATGGACTTCAGTAGTTGCAGCACAGGGGCTCATTAGTTGTGGCTCATGGGTTGTAGAGCGCAGGCTCAATAGTTGTGGTGCATGGGCTTAGTTACTCCGCGGCATGTGGGATCTTCCCAGACCAGGGCTCAAACCCAGGTCCCCTGCATTGGCAGGTGGATTCTTAACAACTGTGCCACCAGGGAAGTCCCACCTTTTAGAACTATTAAATAAAATAAATTTCTATTCATTTACAAATAACTGGATGGCTAATGCTTTTAAAAGGTAATTCTGATTGCTGAAACATATTAAAGCTGTATATATTTTCCTAAGATTTAATACTAGTTGCATTCAAATGGCCATTTTTGGATATATATGGTTTGTTGGTTCTAATAATGCTAACTTTCAATATTTCCTAATTCAGGGTTAGTGTAATCACTTAAATACATCTAGCTGGTGGATGTACATGTATTATACATGCAAGAATTAGCTGCAAGGGATTCTGGAAAACATGGTTTTAGTCTTGTAACCTTTAGAAGCTGGAACTGGTATTCCACGGAGACAATCCGGGCATCAGACACATTTGCCGATTGTTGACTGAAAGAGTCTGCCTCTACCTGTAGGCACTGCCTCTGTGCCCAAGACAAAATGAAAGGGCAAGGCCCAGTCAAGCTCAATCTGTCTTTTATTCATTGAACCAACTCCACAGGGGAGATTCCCAGGAGTGTGATTCTTACGCCTCTGGTTCAGAAAGGTCTCTCAGGCCACATCTAACTGAAAGGGAGGAAGGCAGAGGAGAAGAGTTTGGAAATACTTTACTCAGTCAATGTATAGTGTCTGCAAGAGGGCTGAAGTGTCAACAGAGTAAGAAAGGACACTTTCATACATTCATGCTTTTAGGGACTATGCATTCTTCTTGAAAGAAGATAAAAAAATCTTTATTTGATAACAAATCCATCTAAGAGATGAAAGAAGATTTTGGAGTTAAAGATTAATGGTGGGCACTGAATCCATCTCAGTCCTGAACTAAAGGTATGGGGCAGGAAGTAAATGATATAAATCATGTGATATCACATCAACCCAATCTGGAGATGGAAAGGGGAAAGGAGAGGAGCGGAGTCGTGTTCTAAGAGTCCAACGTCTTTCATGGTGGGGAATCAACAGAATTACCTAAAGCTGATAACATAATTAGTAGAAGTTTAAGAGCATAAATACGTCCTTTGGAAAAACAAATTATGACAGCGTAATTATATTAGTGATGTAGGGAAGATGAAGGGAAAAGAGAAAGGAGAATAATTTATAATGTTTTCATTTCCTCATTTGGAAATTAAAGGAAACCAGATATAAATATAACTTTTTTCTTATCATTGTTCACCAGTATCCCCTGCATAAGTTTTTTAGAGCATTGTGAACATGTTATTAACACTTAAAAAGGAATTTTCCATATGAAAAAAATTGCAGACTCTAATCCTTCTAAACACTCAGTGGGAACACACACACACACACACACACTCTCACACCCCAAATTAAAAACACAAAGACCATGAAGTAAAAGAGAAAAAAATAGAAAAGTCATTCAAAAGGAAATGGAAAAGTAAATATAAGAAATATGGCAAAACTGAGATCAAATTTCTTTTCAAATCAACAATTGTAAATGGGATAAGAAAAACTAATTAAAGGAAAATCTTTCTGGTTTGAACAAAAATAGAACCTGCATCTGTGTACACAAAGTGATGCATTCTAGAACAACCTTACAAAGACTTGGTGGACATAAAGAAAAGGAGAAGAATCACTGATAAATGTACACAAAAAGAACGCAGAGATCATGAAATTGTATTTGAATTCAAGGCAAAAATATTGAAAGACAGAAAGAGCTACTTTATGATGATTGATGCTCAATAGAGGATAAAGTCTAGAGCCAGCATGAATCCACTGTCACCACTATTGTTCATATTGCAGACTGTATTCCAAGCAAACGTCTCTTCCAAGGGTTGTGCCATGGACTCTGATACATGAGAGATTTTATTTTGTTGGCTGCATAGGACAAGAGAGAAAGGACACAGATGTAGACTTGGGCCACCCTAGATTAGAAGTCTAGCATGAATCCCCTGAATAGAGATGGCCCCAAAGTGTTAGCACTCTTTCTATGAAAGAAAACAATAAATAAATCTGCCACCCCAAAGGGGACAGGAAGGAAACTTACCTGGCATGACTTCAGCATCGAGTCATCACATAATTTGTCTCCAAAACTGGGGCACTTTTGAAAGGAAAGGTCACTGTTTATAATTATGCTGTAACAACAGACTGGGGATGTAGAGTCACTCTAAGTGGAAGGAAAAGGAAATCCTCTGAGATTGTATAACCACAACCCAGTTCTTCAGCCAGTTTTCAACATGAATTCACACTACCTACAAGGCTGTAAAAAACCTAGGCAAATAATTTAACTTAAAGGAGTCTCAGGATGGTAGTGATTCCAGGAGACTGGAAAAACAAATGTCATTCCTCTTTGGAGAAATGTAACCTAAAACAGACCCCAAGGGATTTCACAGATAAAGTGGAATAAGAGCTTAAGGGCAAATATCAGAAAACACATGAGGAATTAAACAACTTTTGAATGAAAACAGAAGAAAAACTCAACTTACCCAAACAATTAAAATCTATAGAAAGCAAGACAAAAAGATATGTATAAAAGCTTCAATTAATTATCAATCCAGAAACTTTGTAACTAATACACAAATTCAAGAACTGGTCATTTGCATAGCAACCAGGAAGTAATTAGCTTAATCAAGATAAAAGAGACAAAATAAAATAACAATAAAGAGATACAAAATAAATGAAAATAGTTATATGTGGTTACACTGCTAAACTCTAAGCTAATAATTTGAAAATTGGATGAAATGGTATTTATTTAGGAAAAATGAAATGTCTAAAGTTGACTTCAGAAAACATTTAAAATGTAAAAAGGAAATTACAGAAGAAATTTTTTGAGAAAATACTCAAATAGCTTCCCCTTAGAAATAAATGAATACATTATAACATAATAATGCATCAAAGCAGAAAAAACAAATCTTGATTGAGGCTGATATCTAATTAATAAAATTCTACATCATTGCTGATAAAAGTTACTAATAAATTAAGAATTTACAAGTGTGTATCTGAAAACCCAGCATAATGATTAATGGTAAAAGACAAGAAGATTTTTATTAAAGTCAGAAAAAATAAAGAACCCCCAGTACTACTATTGTTCCTTATAGTTGTTTGGAGCAACTAATGTAATTTATTCAAGAGAATGAAAGTAAATAAAATTATAAAGCAGGAGTACACAATATTGTTTCCAAATAATAAAGGGAAATCCAAGGGAATTAACTGAATGTATTAGATGAACTTATAAGATAAGAAAATTTAATAACCTGACTGGTTGAAAAAATAATATATAAAATCAATAGGCTGCATAAATACAAGCAATATCCATTTGTAAATATAGTGGATTAGAAGTCTTAATTTCCAAAAGCTACATTAAAACTAGAAGACCAGGAGTGCGGCAGTTTTCCTTTTCACTCAGGGTTGGACATAAAAGTAATTTTAACAACCCTCCTTACCCTACTGCTTTAGACAATAGAAATTTGCAGTCCTAGGGTGGCTTATAGTGCAAAAGTCTCTACTCTCTCTCACCCAGAGACAAACTCCACCTGTAAATACCAATTAAGTGAGAAAAATGAGTTCACATGGCTATCAAAAGATTGTACACAAATGTCATAGCACCTTTACTTATAGTCCCAAACTGGAAACAACCCAGGTGTGAATCCACAGGGGAATGGATAAAACAGTTTGGGATGTTTATACAATGGAATTCAACCCAGCAATGAAAAGGAAAAGGAAATAATGATTCCTACATGTAACACAGAAGAATCTCACAGAAGTAAGGATGAGCAAAAACCTAGACATAAAAGAGAATATACTCCTGGTCCTGATTTTATGCATTTCTGAATTTGCCACAGTGCTCTCCAGGAGTGAAGATGTGTTCTCCTAAGGGCAACAGAATTATGTACCACTGTCTTTGTCCCAGGAGTAAAGATGTGTTCTCCTAATGACAACAGAATTATGTATCACTGTCCTTGTCCCTGGAACGTGTGTATATTTTATGTTTCTCTTTTAATTAAAACAAGTTATTAATTTTTTTTTCATCTTTTAAAAGAAGAGAGAATATACTGTACAATTCCATTTTATATTATGGTCAAGATCAGGCAAAACCAATATATCATGATAGAAATGAGAACAATGATTGCCTTCAGGGTCCAGATATTCACTAGGAAGGAGCACTAGGGAATCGTCTGGGTGCCAGAAATGACGTGTATCTTGATCTGAGTGGTAGCGATCTGAATATATACACACACAAATACACACACATGCACACATATGTGTGGATATGGATGTCTGTGTGTGTGTGTATGTAGAGAGAGAATAAATATATATATGAAGAGTATATAATAGTGTGTGTAATACTATGATATATAAAAAGATATATATGTATATATAATATATAAAATGATATATAGCTGATTCATTCTATACAGTATACACTAACACAATATTGTAAAGCAACTATACTCAAATAAAATTTTTTAAAAAAGAAGGAACACAGCCCTGTCAATACTTTGATTTTAGACTTATAAAACTCATTTTGTACTTCCAACGTCCAGAACTATAAAAGAATAAACGTGCATTGTTTTAAGCCAAAAAAGAGACATATATATGTGTTTGTGTGTGTGTATATATGTATATATGTGTATATATATATATATATATATATATATATATATATATATACACATATATGAGAGAGAAAGAGAAAGTACTGAACATGTAGAGCTCCTGCTTAGCCCACCAACTTCTCTGCTTCTTTAACCTACATCTGATCCATCAAAGCTCCCACATCTGCTTTTGCACCCACTCTTCTGAGCTGCAAATGAGAGTTTGGGGCTTTTCAGTATGTATATAGAGAACATACAGTTTGCAAGATCCTCTTGAAATCTCTTGGTTGACACTCTGCCTTTTTTTTTTTTTTTTTTTGGTTGGGGGGTTGTTTAAGGATCCCCTAGTTTCACTGAAGATTGAAGACGAAGCTGACATTTCTGCTTCATGTTAATTGAAAAGCAATTAAATGATAAAACAAGAGGACTTGGTGACCAGTTGGATCTAGAGAGCTGAGGAAAAGGAGAAATCAAGAATGGTGTGGAAGTCTAGTGTGGACCACCATGTGGATGGCAGCCCCACTCAATAAGGAAGCAAAAAAGAAAGATGGGAGTTTGGTGAAGGAGGGGTTGGGTTTTTCTATGGAGCTGGTGGATTTTAAAGTATTTATGGGATATTCAAGCATAGATGCTCAGAGGATCTTTGCTCCTGAAGCTTATGGGAGATAATCATTTAACAAACAATTCCACACATCTTTTTAAGAGCCTACCATGTGCTGGACTTTCTCTGGAAACTAGAGATAGATAGGAGAATAAATAGAGATTTGAGCTGGATCCAGAAATGTTGATGCCATCAACATATAAATAATATTTTTAAAAAATGAGAATGTATATGATTGACTAGGTAAAGTATCCAGCAGGAGAACAGGAGGCTTTGAGCCAAGTCCCAAGGAACATCAACTACAGGGATGAGGTGGAAGTAAGAAAACAGCAAAGAAGCCTGAGAAGTGACCAGAGATGTAAAAGGAAAGTTAAAGAATGAGTAAAGTCAAGAGAAAATATAGTTTCAAAAGAAGGAGATGGTAAAGGGCCAGATGCTACACAGAGGATGGAAAGGACTTCATTGAATTTAGCAACAAGGCAGTTATTGTGAAACTCAGGGCGGGATGAAGGCAGAAGCTAGGGATCATGAATCTTATTTATTACTCTATCTCCTGCACCTGGAAGATTGTAGAACATCAATCGATTTGGGGAATTAATAAACGAGTCTATTGACAAACAAATTAATCTGAACAGAGCAAAAGATTAAGATAGATCCACTTATTTGACAAAAAAATTATTGAGAAGATCTCTATATGGCAGGATCTATTGTAGGTGTTGTTGTTAAAACAGCGAACAAAATTGAAAAACCTCCCTCCTCTCAGGGAAATACATTTTAGTTATGTGGAGCCATGCCTATCTGGGGCAGGAGTTATACAGGAAGTCTCTGCATCTTTCACTCAATATTGATGTGACTCAAACAGTGCTCTAAAAAAAGTAAGGCTATTTTAAAAACTCCTTTGACTACAAAGCACGGAAGTACTCAAACCAAAAAACAGACAAAAATAGTAGAGACCTGTCTGAAGGACCCAAGTGGCAGCATGAAGAGGTTCCTACTGGTCACATCTAGAATTGAACTCTTTACAGAAGGACAAGCAGAACAAAACAGAAAGATTCTGCAGAGAACATTATTAAGACCTCTGACAAGTTTGAAATGTATCAATATATGGTAGATTAGATTAAAGTGCTGTACCAAGGTTAAAGCTTTTGATTTGGATAACTATATGTGGTTACATAAGCAAATACCCTAGTCTTAGGAAATACATGTTGAAATATTAAAGGATTGAAGAGTATGATGTATCCATCCTAGAGACACTCAAGGAGACCTGGATAAAGTTACTTGGGAGTTCTGGATATTATTGTCCAATTTTCTAAAAGTATAAACCTGATTCAAAATAAAACCAAAATAAAAATGAGAGAAAAATCCTTGTCTTCCTTTCCCATGTTACAAAAAGCAAATAACAGAATCCTCTCTGGTGGAGCTGCGCTCACAGTTTGCTGCGTCAACGTGCATGTGTCACCAACACAGCATGTTGGTTTGTGCGCTGGGGCAGGTGCTGGGAAGCTGGGTGTGAGGTCCAGACTTTTTACGCTTCACGTGTCAGCAGAGATGTTGCTCTGCTCACAAGATACAGCCTTGAAACTGATCAGAAAACCTTTAGCTTTTAGATGGAGTGAAATAAATAAACTAGTATAGAGCCTAATATCCAAAGGATGTATGAGTGTGTGTTTAATGCTCTTTCGATGTCTTTACTTACCCATGCTAAATGTATATCTAACCTGGTTAGAGTTCACCTTAACCTAGTCAACAACTGGTGTTTACCTGATGGCAGCCAACCAGAGATGCAGGCAGAATAATAAAAAGAACTGAATTAGGCTTTCTACAACTCTTGGACAAATGCCAGCCCTTTAGGGGTTGCAGATATGTCACAGTGATTTCTCAGAATCAAGCATTTTCTTGGCATCATCAGGTCAGTGAACCTGAAACAGGATGTGTCCAGGTTTTGCAGAGGCCCTAAAATCTGAGCGTTGTGTGAGAATAAGAGTTACCAAGAGTATGCGCACACGAACAGGAATGCTTAGAGATTGTCACGTTGTTCTGCAAGCCCATCATCCAATTCCTGGATAAAAAGGAGGTGAAATGGAAGATACCAGAAGTGAGGCAATTGTTGGAGCCCTAAGGCGTTTCCCTCTCGACCTGTGTGAGAGGGTAGGTGTGCTTCCCTCACCTCACGTCAGATGAGAGGGGCTCTGAAAGCATTTTGGGGAGCTTGGTACATGCCTCTGGGGTGTGAGAGTCATGGCACCTGACGTCGGGCTGACACCCAATAAGTCTAAAGCAAGGGGCTGGTGGGGGGAGCTGCCAGCTGATGGCTCAAAATAGGGAGGGGATATGGGGATATAGGTAGACGTATAGCTGATTCACTTTGTTACACAGCAGAAACTAACACACTATTGTAAAGCAATTATACTCCAATAAAGATGTTAAAAAAAAAGTAATCAGTAGTATATAAAGCAGCCAATTAGAGCTTCCAATTAACATGAGAAAACTAGTGTTGCCTTTTGGAGAAGTTATAATTCAGCCTAAAGCAAACAAATTTGGTATTTTTGTTCACTCAAGAATGTAATAAATGTTGGCACATTTATCAAAAAAAAAAAAAAAAAAAAAAAAAGCAAAGCAAAGGGGTTGCATGGGGCTGGCTCATACTTCCCCGGTGAGAGGAAATGTCTGAGTTCCAGGGGACCACATAGGAGCCCTGCAGATGGAGGCTGGCTTGGAGTTGGCTAAAAAGGGATCCCACTCACAAGAGGGTTCATGGAGGAGGGAGACCCCCAGCCCCACAAGGATGGGCCTCAGGATACCCAGGGTTGAAGGGGACATTTCAAGCCATTAGTGAAAAAGTCTTGCACCAGAGAAATAGCAGCTGGAGAACCCAGCTGGGCAAAGGTGCGAAAGCCAGGAAACAAGGCAACAGCAAAAAAGACAGGGTGAGTTCTGGATGCATCCATTATACCTGCAGGGAACCAGTGACACGTTGGAAGTAGGGACTATGTAAAATGGTGTCATTCTCCATCCTGGAGGAGAGGAAGGTGGAAACCGGAAGCTGAGGGGAGGGGGCTGGGAGGGGAGAAGCTGCCAGATGCCTTTGCCCCTTGCCGACTTCCCAGCGGAAGCAGGCCAGGACTGGACGGGACGAAATGTAAATAAATGAGAGTGTGGGGTTTTGGTTGTATTCTAACAAAGACAGTTTTAAAGCCCAAATGAGACTGTGCTTGTGACTAAAGGCGCCTGGGAAAGTTCTGAGGCTCTCCTGAGTGTCTTCCCAGGGCGGGAGAAATAGGTCTGCTGAGTGACTCTAATGGGTGGTGGTCTGTCTGCACCTCGGGAATCCAGCGCGTCCAAGAGAGTGGGCAAATGCTCAGTGTCTTCACTCGGCAATCCCACACAAATGTGAATATCAAGATGCCCAGGCCTGAACTCTTCCCTTACCCAGATCTCCTCCTCTTCTTACCGTCCCTAGGACAGTGAAGAGAACCGGTACCCCAAGCGGATGCAGAGGCGAAAGGGTGCACAGCACCCGATTTTCTCCTTCCAGGCTGATGAACCCCAGGTGAGTCGTGGACACCCCTGCAAGGCCCTTGTCCTACTAAAAACTCAGTTCACTCCAATTCTTTTTATCAAATCACCTATTTTTAGTTGAGATCCTGGGACCCTTCATGTCAGACCCGATACACCTATTTCACGCGACCGCCACCCTTACGTCCCCTCCCCACAGACATGGCTCACTGCAGCCCTGCTATCCTTGTTGGGGTCCCCAGTACACCGTGGCTCGCGACCCAGGCGTCATACATTCTGCTGGCTCTGCCTAAAACGGTCTCTCTCCCCTTCTTCAAATGATCTCTATTTTTTTTTGTATTGAAGTATAGCTGATTTACAATGTGTTCGTTTCAGGTGTAGAGCAAGGTGGTTCAGATATATGTGTATATATTTCAGATTCTTTTCCAGTATCGGTTATTACAAAATAATATAGTTTCTTGTGCTATCCAGTGGGCCCTTGTTGTTTATCTATTATACACAGTCGTGTGTATCCGTTAATCCCGAAGTCCTAATTTATCCCTCCCCCCTTCAAATGATATCTTATCCTACAAAACTTAGTTTAAGCGTGACAGTTTTGTAACCCTTTTCCTGACACTACGTTCTGATTGATGTGATCCAGCTTGGCCATCCCATCATAATCTGCAGTTGACATGACCTCCGCCCTTAGCATAACCTTCCAGGAGAAATGATTTACTTATTCTCTCTCCCTCACTGTACTTAATGCTCCTGTATGTCTAGTTTGAGAAGCCATTCCCACACCCAGAACGATGCTTGACACCAATGACATTTGCTAACTGTTGAAGAGAAGATTGAAGGAATAACGGTGAATGGTTTTGTTAACGCAGTATATGATTATTATAGTTATTATTATGTTTAGCGATAACATGTTCAATAATGCCTTGTAGTTTGCAAGGTGTTTTCATATGCATGCATTATCCTATTTGTTTCTTCACCTTGTGCAAAGAAAGAAATCAAAGTTATGAGAGGTTAAAAAGCTTACATAACGTATAAAGAAGCATTTCCTTTTTTCTTTGAAACAATCAAAACTTTACAAAAAAGTTGGAATTACAACACAAAAGACTTTTTTTTTTCCCCCAGAACCATGAGGGTTAGGGGCCAACCCATTGCTCCAACAGCCCTGAATACTACAGTGTTCCAAAAAGAAAAATAAAAAGTAAAACACAACATCACATCAGAATATTAATACTGATGCATTTCATTATTTCTTTAAAATCCTCAGGTGTCATCAGGATTTTGCCAATTGCACCAATAATGTCTTTTATATCAAAGGATCAGAAGTGAGCATGACAGTTAGTTGTCACATTTTTTCAGGCTTCTTCAGTCTGGAAAAGTTCCTCAGTCTTCCTGGAATTTCATGATTTGCCTGAATAGGGAAATCTATCCCTCTCTCCCATAACATTGAAAATAAGTGGTTTACAAGGTAATTTCAGTAAACAGAATTTATGTGAAAGAAAAGCTTTCTGTGACAGATGGCAGGACAAGAGAAGCAACCATATAATTGGGTTCTCTGATGTAGACACAAAGCCTCTTGAATACAGTTCAGGCAAACCCTTCTAACCTTGAGGTCTTTGCCTTGGTTGATGGCTCTGTCCAAAACAGTACATGTTCTACTGAATAGCAATTAATCAGAAAAGAGCCCAAAGATTTCCATTTGGTGCATCATTCTATTTCCCATTGAAATGAAATCTTATTCTTACAAATTGCCTTGAATAAAAATACATTTTCTTTTTTTTTTAGTGATTTCAACTGAATATATTCAATTGGGTATACACAGCATCCTGCAAATAATTCTCTGATTTTGGTATGAAGATTTTTTCTTTACTGAGTTTTTCACATAGCTTTTCTCCACCCTCTTAATTCTGTACAGGGTTTTCAATTCTAATTTGATTGCCCTTCAAACAACTACCTGCCATTTCTACACTTGTAGAAGCTAAAGGGCCTCAGTTGGCTTAATCTAGTGAAGCATGAAATAGCCAGACGCCTTAATGTGTTTAATGGCTCATTTCAGGAACAACAAAATACTACTTAGGTTTTTCTTAAAGGGATGTACAAATTGAAGAGGCTCACTCAAAGAATTAGTTACTTAAGTTATTTCCAGTTTTCCTTTGATAAGTTGTGCTTCAACAAATATTCTTGTAAGAGAAATCTGATAATTTCCCTAGTATAAATTCTTAGAATGGAAATAAATTGCTTGGTCAAAGAATGAATATTTTAAAAGATATATATCTATGTCTTTAAAAATATTCAGTCTTTGAAATATATATGTATATTATTATTATTATTATTATTTTTTTTTTGCGGTACACGGGCCTCTTACTGTTGTGGCCTCTCCCGTTGCGGAGCACAGGCTCCGGATGCGCAGGCTCAGCGGCCATGGCTCACGGGCCCAGCCGCTCTGCGGCATATGGGATCCTCCCGGACCGGGGCACGAACCCGTAACCCCTGCATCGGCAGGCAGACTCTCAACCACTGCGCCACCAGGGAGGCCCCTATATGTATATTATTGCCCTAAAAATACACCCATTTTATTTTAAAATATGTACAAAAGCAAAGCAAACATTATGTATATAAGAACATAGTACAGACTTCCTTAACCAACATAACTTCAGCACAAGATGGGGACTTGGTCCAGATGTAAGCTGATCATACCATTTGATGCTCAAATGAATCAAGTAAATAGCCTGATACTATGTTTATATTTTTTGCCATTATTCAAACTGAAAACTGTACTCAGTCAAATGTGAACAGCCATGATATTTTTCTTATAAAAGTAGAAAGCAGGGCTTGTGATTTAAATCTTGCGTACTCTCTGTTGATGGGAATGTAAATTGGTGCAGCCATTATGGAAAACAGTGTGGAGGTTCCTCAAAAACTAAAAATAGAGCTACCATATGATCCAGCAATACCTCCTGGGCATATATCCAGGCACAACTATAATTCAAAAAGATACATGCACCTCTACATTCATAGCTGAACTATTTACAATAGCCAAGACATGGTAACAACCTAAATGTCCATTGACAGATGAATGGATAAAGAAGATGTCCTATATATACACAATGGAATATTACTCAGCCATAAACAAAAATGAAATAATGCCATTTACAGCAACATGGATGGACCTAGAGATTGTCATACTAACTGAAGTAAGTAAGAAAGACAAATACCATATGATATCATTTATATATGGCATCTAAAATATGACACAAATGAACTTATCTACAAAACAGAAACAGACTCACTGAGATAGAGAACAGACTTGTGGTTGCCAAGGGGGATGGGAGTGGGGGAGGGATAGATTGGGAGTTTGGGGTTAGCAGATGCAAACTATTATATACAGGATGGATAAACAACAAGATCCTCCTGTATAGCACAGGGAACTACATCCAATATCCTGTGATAAACCATAATGGAAAAGAATATGAAAAAGAATGTAGATATATGTATAACTGAATCACTTTGCCGTACAGCAGAAATTAACACAACATTGTAAATCAACTATACTGCAATACAATAAATTTTAAAATAATAAATAAATAAATCTTGTGTACCCTGACGGTCTGTGTATAAGTGGCTCAACACCTCTCCTTGGAAGACAGAGACTGTTCCTGTAATCATGCTCCCATATTTGCCTTATTCATCATCCACTTCTTGGCCACCGCATTGCATATCTTCTCAAAACAAAGAAAAACCCATATTTGATTCATCAGTAAAACACATATGTTTCTATTTTGTTTTAATATAAAGTCAGACAGAAGCATACAATTTAAGGCTATAATAAGAGGGAAAGACTTGATAATAAGTGCCAACAGATGCCGGTAAGAAGTTAGAAAAGCTAAGGCTGTAAGCGTCCAAGACAAAACTAATAAGCATCTCTCTCAACCAGGCTGTTTTGTGGTTGGAAAGGGATATTGCTCAACTGGGACTTCTGCCATGGTTACAGAAGACTGGCATCTTTTGAGATAGAATTATATTGGCTTGGGTCTAAATTGCCCCTGAATAAACGGTCTGTGAAAGGATTCGGTTCTCATGCCCATCCTGAAGCTGGGATGGACTCCACTGATTTGTCAGCACATGAGCCACTGGTTCTGTTTGGCTTTCAAGTGTATCACAAGTTTCTCTAGATGACTAAGGAATGCTAGCTGCTCTATATTTTTGCCAAGTTTCTGCATTTTTTTCACCTAGGGCATTTTCTTTTGGAAACGTAACTATGTACTATTATAGATGTAGTTAGTTGTTAATTTCTGTCTCTTTGATATTTGAATTATAGATTGGAGTAGAAGCCATGGTGCTAGAAAAAGGCATCTTTCAGAGCAGACCCGCTCCTGGCTGAAATTTCTATTACAACCAAATGAGATTAAGCCCACATTGAATTTGTATTTAGATAAACGTGCCACTTTCCATTACCCAATTCTAAATAGCTATGAATATGTGAGAGCCATCGTTGTCCTTCACGGGTCATGCCAATATCAGGGAAATAAACACAGTGTCTACACTGAATTGTGGCATTCTCATGTTGCCTTCAGCAGATTCTATTCAAACAAGATTGATAAGCTAGTCTTGATTTTCTGTGGGATCAAAAGCAATCAATGAGCCTTCTTTGTTGTCATATAGGTAGGGTCCATTCCTCTAATTAAATTGGACGTTGTAAATTGGAAATTTCCAGTCTCCCATATGTAACTATGCTGTCTTTAACTGCACCCCACAGGTGCCTGTGCTCAACACAGCCATCTCCAGGAGCCAGGACCATTGTGCCACAGACAAGCAGGCTGTAAGAGAGAGGCTAGAGCTTATAGTATGGTCAGAGACCTGACGATTGCACAGCAGGGACAGCAACCAGCAATGGCACTCTTCTGTAAGCTCTGTGCAAATGCTTTGAAAGGTCACCTTTCCAAACAGCACAAACAATAAGGACCACAATCACTACAATTCTCTCCCAATTTTGAGAGTGGCCATGTCACATCCC
The DNA here is from genome assembly GCF_949752795.1 of Hyperoodon ampullatus. Classification (NCBI taxonomy): domain Eukaryota; kingdom Metazoa; phylum Chordata; class Mammalia; order Artiodactyla; family Ziphiidae; genus Hyperoodon; species Hyperoodon ampullatus. The sequence goes on along the minus strand of NC_136929.1, from coordinate 4,590,071 downwards.
CAAAATATTTTAAGATAAGGCAGTAGTTTTTTAAATTTATTTTTATTATTTTTAACATCTTTATTGGAGTATAATTGCTTTATGATGGTGTGTTAGTTTCTGCTGTATAACAAAGTGAATCAGCTGTATGTATACATATATCCCCATATCCCCTCCCTCTTGCGTCTCCCTCCCACCCTCCCTATTCCACCCCTCTAGGTGGACACAAAACACCGAGCTAATCTCCCTGTGCTAGGCAGCTGCTTCCCACTAGCCATCTATTTTAAATTTGGGAGTGTATATATGTCCATGCCACTCTCTCACTTCATCCCAGCCTACCCATCCCCCTCCCTGTGTCCTCAAGTCCATTCTCTACATCTGCATCTTTATTCCTGTCCTGCCCCTAGGTTCATCAGAACCGTTTTATTTTTTTTCTTTTTTAGATTCCATGTATATGTGTTAGCATACGGTATTTGTTTTTCCTCTTTCTGACTTAATTCACTCTGTATGACAGACTCTAGGTCCATCCACCCCACTACAAATAACTCAATTTCATTTCTTTTTAAGGCTGAGTAATATTCCATTGTATATATGTGTCACATCTTCTTTATCCATTCATCAGTTTGTTGATGGACACTTAGGTTGCTTCCATGTCCTGGCTATTGTAAATAGTGCTGCAATGAACATTGTGATACATGCCTCTTTTTGAATTATGGTTTTCTTAGGGTATATGCCCAGTAGTGGGATTAAGGCAGTAGTTTTTATAACATGCTAACAGGGGTCAGCAAACTATAGCCTACAAACCAAATCCCAATTTTTTTTTTGTATGGCCTATGAGCTATTAATGGTTTGTACAGTTTTAAATGGTTGGCATATATCAAAAGAAGAATTTATGAAACATGAAATTTATATGAAGGTTGAATTTCAATGTCCATAACTAAAGCTTGATTGGCACACAGCCATGCTCATGGCCTTGTGTATTGTCTATGGCTGCTTTTGTAACTGAAAGCGGGGTCCGGCTGCTTGCCGTTCAAAAGCCAATAAAGAAGCCCTGTTGGTGGAAAGGAAGGTTTGCTTTATTTCAGAAGCCAGCAACGGATGCAGAGAGGGCAGATGCCTGTCCAAAGGCCGACTCCCCCGCGCTGACAATCAGGGGGCAAGAGCTTTTATAGACAGAGGGAGGGGGCTCCATGCAGAAACAGCACAGTCAGCTCTGACAGTCTTCTTGATATTGGTCACTGGTGGTCTGACCAGCATCATCTTGATTGTTTTAGGTACAGTTAATCTTCAGATCCAAGGTCGGTTTGTTCTCATTTCTTGAGGCCAGTTCTCGGAGTTGTGGCAGCTTGTGTCATGGCTACAGTCTGGTCATTATGTAGTTAATTTCTCCACCTGATGGGGGTTTCAGTGTCTGTAAGACAGCTCACATGACATGGCTCAAAAGATGATCTATACCCTTGAAGAGGAACTAAAGGTCCTTGACTTTGCTTAATGACTAAACTATTATTATTTGGTGTCCTTGGACTGTTTTCCTTGGTTTCTGCATTTTCTCACTTCTCTGATTAAACTTATTCTTTGGCTAATGTTTTTCCACAGACAAAAGGCAGGCTGAGGACATGGGCGGCATAGACCACACGGCCTGCTCCGTTTCACTTTCAGTCTACAAATGCAGGGGGCTAGAACCAGTAACTGAATCAGTCTAGATCCAGAGCAAACTCTCTGAGATGGTACCCATCAAGCTTTGCCAAAAGACATGTCTGATCACCATTGTTTGCATTTTCATGATGAGTTGAGCTAAAGACCATGCCAGCTGGGTGGCTAATTAGTTACAGGGTCCCTTTGTGCTGTGACAACTCAGAAAATAGCACCAGGTGCTGCCACTCACGTGACCCAGATACAGAGGGAACAGCATCACAGGGAGAGGAGTTAATAGTGGCCATTACCATCAGAAACTGTCTTTAAGCCCTTTTTCTTATTAACAGATCACTTTCTTTTTTAAATTTATTTTATTTTTTATTTTTTTGCCGTACGTGGGCCTCTCACTGTTGTGGCCTCTCCCGCTGCGGAGCACAGGCTCCGGACGTGCAGGCTCAGCGGCCATGGCTCACGGGCCCAGCCGTTCTGCGGCATGTGAGATCTTCCTGGACCGGGGCACGAAACCGTGTCCCCTGCATCAGCAGGCGGACTCTCAACGACTGCGCCACCAGGGAAGCCCAACAGATCACTTTCTTAAAATTGGATGCATAGTATATAAGGTCAAAATCCATATTTGCATCTTTGTGTTGGAAAGTAGTTACCCCTGACTCATCAGTCTTTCCTCAGGGTTACAGATACATCCTAAGCACACATCTCTCTGTGGTTGACAGTTTGACGGGGTGCTGTTAATCCTGGTCCAGCCTTCATCACGCTGATGCATTCAACTAGTTTTAAGTGCATTTTCCAACTCACCTAAAACCATGGTCTGGTTTAAGGGGAGTGAGTTAGGCAGAGACGAGCATATGCCTGGTCTATGACACATTGTGATATTGTGATTTATAAGGAAAAATATATATTTTGGCTTCATCCTTGTTACTGGCACCGAGCTCCTAAAACTCTTGGAACTTCCTAAGCCTTGAGAGCCATAAAGGTGTCCTTTGTTAGGTCAGTGAGGTGACTTTTGGACCTAACCTAAGGGTTAACCTGTGCCAGGGGAACCAACCATTGATGGAGGGTTAGAACTTCCTGATTTCTGGGGAGGAGAGAGGGACTGGTGGTTAAATCAATCACCAGTGGTCATTGATTTAATCAATTGTGCCTAGGTAATGAAGACTTATAAAAACCCCAAAGGACCGGGTTTGGGGATCTTCTGGCTTGGTGAATGGGTGGAGATTTGGGAAGAGCAGTACCCTCCAACAGAGCATGGACGCTCAATGCCCTTTCCCTATACCTTGCCCTATGCATCTATTCCATCTGGCTGTTCCTGAGTTACATTCTTTTATAATAAACTGGTGATCTAGTAAGTAAGATGTTCCTCTGAGTCCTGTGTGCATCTCTAACAACCGAAATGAACCCAAGGAAAGGGTTGTTGGAACCTCCAACCTATAGCTGGTAGGTCAGAAGCAGGTGGGAACCTGGGTTTGCGATTGGCATCTGAAGTGGAGACTGAGCCCTTAACCTGAGGAACCTGAGGTTGTCTCCATGTAGATAGAGCCCTGGAGTTGAATCGAGTTGAATTGCACAACACTGAGCTGATGCTGCTAGAAACTGCTTGATGGGGTGGGGAAAATACCCTCCCACCCCCCCTCCACACACACACACACACATTGGAATTTGGTGATCAGAACCATCTTTAATATACACTAATCCCTAGAAATGACTTCTGGGGTCTCCGTATTTGAGGTTTGGATGCCAAGAGCAGAGACATACAATTCATGGGAAAGATTCAAATGAGGCATCCCGATTCCTTTTCCTTCTGTTGATGATCAATTTCTTGCCACCGTCAGTGTTCCTATTTTGATGGATTCCATGTCTATTTATAATTTTCTAAATTTCAGATAGAAGACAAACAATAGAGAATCACCCAGAGATTACCCCCCAACACACACACACACATCCCTTAACAACCCAGTGCAAAAAGGAGCTCAGGAGCTTCCACGCAGCCTTTGCAGGATTTTTCATGGCAGAGAACTCAAGACCTTCCCAGGAAGCCCATTCCAGTTTCGTTATCTTTAGCTATTAGATCTCCTCCCCACTTTATTTTACAACCACCTGGGTTTCCTCCTCTGTCCCGTGAAATAACACAATTAAACATCATCCCTTTCCTAAAACAAGACATGTTAACATACACAAGGCAATTATTACATTTTTCTCAGCTTTAACTTTCAAGCTAAGTACTCTCCTTTCCTTCAGCCTTTCCTCGTAAAGCCCCCTTTTCAGATCCCCCCGCAGCTGGACCCCCTCCTTTAGACACAACCCAGCCTGTTGGGTTTAGTGTGGAGTAACTCAGAACAAAAATCCCTGTGCATTGATTACTGAAGGGCTCTTTACAGACACCACTATTTTTAATTACATACCTTCTCAGCACCTATTTTCTTGACAAAACATTAAAAATGAACACAAAGGCAGATCAGACTGGTACCTTTTTGGCACAAGATTTTTCTCCTAAACTCTTTGTTAATATACAAAGGAATCTGCAAGGACTTTGAACTCAAGCTTCAATATTTCCCAAAAATGTGGTACAAAGTACCTTGTAATTTGAAAACAAAATTCTTCTTTTCAAAGCTATCTCATTCTGTGTAAGAAGATAAAGAAATGAAATTAGTTCAAAATTATGTGCTATGGAAGAGCCAAATACCGACAAATTCAACGAAATTATGATGTACTAACTTCAAGACATTATTATTGAAGACCTACAGGGATTAACACTATACTGAATTTGTTATGCATCTTTATTTTTGGCTGGAAAATAAGGACAAACAGCAATGCCTTTGTTGCTTCTGAAATGATCCCAGTTTGATAAGTGTTGTAAGTACCACCAAGGAAAGGAATCTAATATTTAAAATGGAACAAGGGAAGTTAAACACACACATGGGAAATAACAAGGTAACATTTAGCCTGAATAATCTGAGTTAATGAATCCAGAGACCAGCAATTTGTGACACCATTGATCAGCAGGGTAAATGCTTAGAAGGTCATGGGCAGTAGTGCTGGGAAAGACCTGTTAGATTGCAAAATAGATAGGGATTTGAATCAGAGAGAGGCAAATCCAGGGTGACTTCAGCCATAACCAAAGAATCATTGTACCCTGAGGTATTATAATTTTAATGTCTGTCATACCAGTGAAGCTGGAAGGGTCTAAGTAGACAGAAATGAACTCTACAACATTCAGTGTACCTCGAAGGCATAAAGATGTGATAAAATTAGAGAGGATCCAGAGATGTGAACATCAGAGGCAGAAAATAATTCCTTTAGCAGATATTTTAAAGGAACAGTGTCTACATGACTACTCTAGCCTCATACTTTTTGTGTGGTGGAAGAAATAGTGAAGATATTTTTCAGGCAGTCTTTTCCCAGAAGAACAATATTATGCGAATCATCTAATTGCATGCAAATGATAGATTCTGACTCAGAGTATGAGCAATTTGCATTCCTATCTCTAGTCGTGAAGCCTCCACTTAAAAATATTGGGAAGATGTAAACAGGGAGGAAAACGGGTTGACTCTGTGTATTGGCAGTATCAGAGTTTGAAATTCAGAAATGGCGTCTTATTGAGAATGCCTGTGTTTCAAGATAAGTGGTTTAAGTATTGTGCCTTATTTCAAATATATAGCAGCTTATTCCTGTTTTCTTTAACATCACCAGGCACATTGTACAGACAGATGGCCTTAATGGCCTGCAATGCCAATATTCGAAATTCCCTGTCCAACTGTAACAATAATGTCCTTTCAAATTTTAATAACACCTGTCACCCAGGGGACCCATGACCCTCCTCCAGTTTCATTATGTGCAGCATTTCCATTAGGCTGGTTGTCTGTTTTGTTGTTCTCTACCAGGGAAGGATCATGTCACGGGTGTGCAGATTAGCTAATATTATGATTCAAATTAGTTAAAGTTTTTAAAATATCTTGTATAATAATTAGACTCACAATCCCCTACATATTGGTTCAGAGTGCATCCGATAACCATGTTAATTTTTACTGACCAGCACCTTGACAATGAACGTATTTGAAGAATGTAAACTCTAAATGGACTTTGCCCTTCAAACATAAGCAAAAAGTAATGTCTTCTTATGTATTCACACTGGGCATGGCATTTTTATCATAAACTCTTTATTAATTTACAGGGGAATCTATAAGGACTTTGAATTTACTCTTTCACTGTTTCAAAAGACATGGTTACCTCTGTGAAATGCTTTCTCTTTGGAATCGAGAGATGGAGGAAATGGGGTAACCTGGATCACTCACATGGGGGTATTTTGTGGGATCGTGGGTCCATGGATTCATTGAACAAAAATATTACTGCTGAAGGATACACAGGGCGATTTTGCCCCCCACCACCAGATGCCATTACTAATGGTACTTCTCCTGTCCCCCTGTCATCTCCCACTGCAAGCTCACCCTTCCTCCAAAACCCCCAGGGCTTGTTCCTTCTTATGTTCAGGACAGGCCATCATTGGATAAGGAGTCTATTTTTAATGGTTAGAATTTATTTTGAGCACAATAAACCCCATCTATATTCCAGTGACATGACTAATCTTAAGTTCTCACACAGCCTTAAATAGTAATGTGTGTGTGTGTGTGTGTGTGGTTTATCTAAAAGTTATATCACCAACTGGCCAAATTAGTTATTTCATTGCAAGTGTGTACAAAGTGACCTTGAGCCCTTGATGGGTTGGTTATGTCACTTTTATACATGCAGCTAGGCAGTAGAGGTTGAGTGTTGGTCCGACAGGGTGGTTAGCAGTCTGGACTGGATATTTTTTCCTTTACCAGTTCCACAGTAAAAGCAACAAAACAATGAAACACAATAAAAAGGGCCGCTAACACGCGCATGCCCTTACCCATGCCAGGCAGTGATGAGCGCTAGGCCCATGTTAGTTTAGGACACCCCATGAAGTGGAGCCTGTCACCAGCCCCATTTTCGAGGTGAGCAGACAGAGGTACAGAGAACTTGAGGCTCTCACCCAAGACACGCAAGCGCCAGTGGGAGCCAGTGGCTTTCTTAAGGCTGTTCTGTGTCAACAATGGAAATAACATGAAACCAGGCACCTGGAATAGCTGCATGGCTTGCAGGGCTCAGTGCAAAATGGAATAAGGGGCCCCTTGTCCAAATCTGATTAAGAATTTCATGACAGTGACATTTGACGAATAGTATATAAGGTCGAAATCCATACCTGAATTTTGTTTTGGAAAGTAGTTACTTCTGACTTAACAATCTTGCCTCAGAATTACAGATACATCATAAGCATACATCACTCCGTGGTTTACAGTTTTGTACATTTACATAAAATTTGGCTTCAGGGTTCTGAAGTTGCCTCAGTTGACCTTTCCCTGTGCTCTCATGCACACACACATACAGACAGCATATTTTTCTCATGCAATATTGCCCTGTCCACATGAATCGGATGGTTCCCACCCTAAGTATGCAGATTTTGCCTTTCTAAGGCTGATGGAACATGTATATCACCAATGCTGGGAACCTACAAATGATATTTATTCCAGAGTTTCCAACAGTTTTTCTTTCTCAGAAACCCCAGTGACAGAGAGCTGATGGTTTTCTATTCATATTTCTATTTCTTAATTTTCACAAATCAAGAACCTTCAGATTTATTCTTTCCTTGTTTATTTCCTTGTATATTCTGAGAGATGCCATTTATCATTTTTTTTCATGAAAAAGTGTTTATTTAGATTGGGTGCTAGAGTTTGTGCCTGATGTCCAGTTCAGATCTCACATCCAAAGAGTTAAAAGTGACAAGTGTTCTGGATTCTTTGCTTTCCACTTCATTTCACGGAGTCATGAATTCTCCAGCTGTCCCCTTGAACTAACCTTCCAGACCACCTCCTACCAGTACAGTCAAAATACTGCTCACCCAGCTAGATTGCTCCTCTCATGAGCTCCAGAAACAATAAGCATCACTTGCATTACCAAGAGTGTTATTTTGTGCTTTAAATTTCCTTAGGTATCTCAGTTTGTGTGCTAAATAGTCTTTAACTAACGTCTTCTATCTTAGTCTGTTCCAGTAAAAGACTCTTGAGGATCTTACCAATGTTTCTGCATGTGTTGTTTGACTGCTACAAGTGACTTCCTTTAACCCCCAAGCCTATGTGAATCTACTCCTCACCTTTATTCTATACCTGAAATTTTATTTACAGAATTACAAAAGTAGATAATTTTGGTTGATAAACATCAAGGTAATGCAAATGTTCAACTTAGAATTAATTCCACCAAAGAAGGTATTTGAAGAACAGCAAAACTCCTGAAGGAGTTTAACCCTGATTTATTTTTTTAGAATGAAAAGAAACAGGTGAGAACTCATTCCCCCTTGATAATATAAAGAGCAAATTTCAATGCAGTATTGACAAAAGCTGTTATTTTTAAAAGCATGTCCTTATTATTGGCTGCAGCAAACAGCCTCCAAGCTGGTCCCTCTTTGGTCAGCAGAATGCCCTCCTGTCTGTCTGTCTGTCTGTCTCTCTTTCGCCTCTCTCTCTTTTCTCTCTCTCGTTCTCTCTCTCAAACCATTCGATGTGGTAGAAGAAGACAGTTGCCATGTTGTAAGCACATGGCAAGTGCATGGCGGGAAACAAGTTTCTGGCCAAAGCTAGTGAAGAACCACAGACAGCCTCCTCATGACCACGGGAGTGAAATTAGAAAAAGATCCTCCAGTCTTAGTGGACACCATTGCCTCAGCTGACAGTTTGACTACAACCTCAGGAGAGATTCTGAGCCAGACTAACCCAGTTAAGCTGCTGCCGGTTACATGAGCCTAGGAAATGACATGAGATAATAAACATTGCTTTAAGCTGCTAAGATTCAGGGACACATTTGTTACACAGCAATAGATAACTAATACACTGGCCCAATATTATTGTGAACAGAAAATAGAGAATAAAATCATAGCAGATATAATTATCCCACTGAGGAGTTTCCTTTTGGCTTCTTTTTTTAGGGTTGTCTGTTTTCATTATTAGGAAATAGTTAAATCCAGAATGAATACATTGATATGGAAATAGTTATATCCATGGCTTAGATATAATTTTCTGCATTATCCCAAAACTCATCAGCCAGGCTTTTCAAGTCTCTTTTAATCTTCCCCTGTCTTAACCTGTTTAGCTTTGTTTTCCACGACCTTTCAGCAAAGTGCAGGGTCTGGCCATACTTTATTCTCTACCCAGAAGACAATAAGTCATTCTCACATCTTCTTCCCGCCATAAAAAATCCTAACTCTCCTCCAAAACACGTTCAGACACCACCTTCCTGGCCTGACCAGAGCTCCCTTCTTTGGACTGGATTACTCAAGTTAGCATCTGCTGAAAATCTGACTAGTTCATGTGCTTTTCATTTAACATGTGTTCATTTTGATTTCTCTTTAAGATCATGGATTCCTAAAATGTAAGGATTCTGAGAGCAGCTCACTCAGCACTGAATATACTGGATGCACATAATTAAATTCTGGTAGATTAAAAGATGTGTTATGACCAAACAATAAACACAGACTGTGTAGTGCTTTATGGTTTACCAGTAACTTTCACAAACTTTCTTTCACTTAACTCTCTTAACAACTCACTCAGCTAGGACATTACCATGCGTCCCCCCCGCCAAATTCATACGTTGAAGCCTAACTCCCACTACCACCGAATGTGACTGCATTTGGAGGTAGGGTCTTAAAGAAGTAATTAAGATAAAATAAGGGTATGGGTGAACCCTAATACAATATGATCAGTGTTCTTATAAGAGGAGGAGGTCAAGACACAGACACACACAGGGGAAGAGCATGTGAGGACACAGTGAGAAGATGCCCATCTACAAGCCAAGAAGAGAGGTCTCAAAGGAACACCTTGATCTTGGACTTACAGCTTCCAGAATTGTGAGAAAATAAAATTTCTATTGTGTATGCCATCCAGCCTATGACACTTTATTATGGCAGCCCTTGCAAACTAAGGCAGACATTTCCACAGAGATGCTGTAACAAGGTTGACACCTTCTTACGGAGCAGTAGGCCTGGACCCAAGTCCAGAACTGCTGCCCCTGTTAAGGCCTTGGTCCACATAAGAACATTGAGCTTTAGAAACAGAAGTTTATTATGTTTTGCCTTTATTTTATGGTCTTGACTTTATGTTAACCGGCTCACCTTATAAATCTTCTGAAATAAAGTTGATCAAGTCAGTTAGGGCCAAGCATAAAACCTTCCTAATTACTTTGTTCATAATGAAATGAATAAGATTTGAAATAAGCAGATTCTATAGGGCTTCAGTTATCTTTGAAGACTGTAGAGGTGAAAAAAATTTAACTGTATGCAATTTTTATGTGGAAAATTATATGCAACATTATAAACCTAATATCTTCCACTCTGCTTCTTAATTCTAATTATCTTTCCAATACAGATTTATAAAAAGCAATTTATTTGGAACATTAAGAAAATGGAAAGGTTATCAGAGATTAAGTAGTGTGATGTCTGCTATCTGCTTTCCATGTGGGAGGCAGATAAAGTGAGACTAGAAAAATATTAATAATAGTTCCAACGGGATGATAAATAGAAGGCATTCATTTTACTCTTGTGTATTATTTTATATAAGTTTCATATTTTTTCTAATGGGAAAATAAAGGAAATTGGAGACATAAATCAGCTGTACAGTTGCTGACTTTAATATTTGGCAAGCTTAATTACCAATTTCCTGATGAACACAAATATAGAGAAATGATAGAGATCCTACTTTGTTGCTGAAGCAAGAAGGGAAACTTGGGGTATTATCTGTCACCCGAGTAGGTTTCACCTACTTGCTAAACTCTTTCATGAACTTTTTCTTCAGCAATAAAGTAGTTTTCTTGGATAGGTCCTTCCCAGAAAATTAAACTCGTAGCAACTTAGACTCAGACTGTGAAGTATGATGAGATTACTGGACTCAAGACAGGGTCAATGAGGAAAAAAATAACTTGGCAACAGCAGGTAAGGACTGACAGTGGCTGGCTTGGCAGAGAATAGGGCTCCGGGCAGAGGGCAGCAGGCTCTGGGTAGGGACAGCCATCCTTGACCTTACCCCTGGGCAGTCATTCCTGCAGGCACGACACAGCAAGGGAACGCTATTCAGCTGTGATTGTATGGCCAGGTAGGGTGGTAACTGTTGTGAAATCCATCTATAGATGACAAAATCCAAAACTGGAGATGAAGGGAACAACTTAATCCTCTAAACAGGAAAGTAGGCTATGGATGTAGAAAGGATGACAGTGCCATGACTGACACATCCTGACCTGTGGCTGACACCTTATGCCATGGCTTATTGATCAGATCACTTTCCTGTCTCAGCCTTTTGGACATGATGCTCTTCCTGTCTAGAACCACGTTCTTGCCCTGGACATAGGTTGCTTTTTGCTGTCTGTCTCCTTTTCTATCATGTTGCCTTTGGTAACAGCCTTTTCTGGCCCTTCTTGATTCAGCAGAAAGTTTACTAACATCACTAATACTGAAAGGAGTATTTCTTATAGTGAGAACAAGACTAGTAAAATCAGGGTAAAAGGAAAGTGGAACTGAGGTCACTCGGTCAGACAGTGTCCAAATAGGCTGCCAAAGTGAAAGGGAAGATCTGGAGAGCCAAGTGATATTAAACAGCCAGGCACTGAGGCCACAACAGTGAACTGGGTAGGATCTGTGTCTTTAAGGAGTTTCCCATCTAGTGAGATACACAAGGAAATACACAATTTCCATGCAAAATAATTTTCTTTAATTTTTATTTATTTTTGGCTGGGTTGGGTCTTCTTTGCTGCGCGTGGGCTTTCTCTAGTTGCGGTGAGCGGGAGCTACTCTTCGTCACAGTGCGCACGCTTCTCATTGCGGTGGCTTCTCTTGTTGCAGAGCACAGGCTCTAGGCACGTGGGCTTCAGTAGTTGTGGCCCACGGGCTCTGTAGCTGTGGCTCGAGGGCTCTAAAGTGCAGGTTCAGTAGTTGCGGCACACGGGCTTAGTTGCTCAGCGGCATGTGGGATCTTCCCGGACCAGGGCTTGAACCCGTGTCCCCGGCATTGGCAGGTGGATTCTTCACCACTGCGCCACCAGGGAAGTCCCTACGCAAAATAATTTATAAAGAAATTACTGTATGGTGAACTTGAGAGAAGTTGATAAAAGGAAATCCTTGCACTAAAGGCAATCCTGGTTATATCAAGGGTCTCTGCCATGACAATGCTGAGTAACAAATGACTTTGGAACACAGTAACTTAAAGTCACTAGCATCCATTTAGCTCATGACTTGGCAGGTTGGTTTAGGCTGCTCTCAGCTTGCCTTGCTCATGTCTGGAGTCAAATGGCCTTGGCTGACCCAGGATGGCCTCAGTCGGAGTCACTAATTACTGCCCCACATGTCTCCTGCCCTCCAGTGGACAAGCTGGGCGCATGCTCAGAGTGGGGGTAGAAGATGTTAGCAAGATACACTGAGCTTTTCAAACTTCTACTTGCGTCACTTTGCGAAACACCATTAGCCAAGAATGGGAGAATGCTACAAAGGACTGGAGAATCAGGCCATGGAGGTGGTCAGTCTACCATCCACCCTAGGGTACACTGGCCACCATCTTGGTTTTCTCATCAGCTCCCAGAGTGAAGAAAGGTATTCAATCCTGTTATCAATGAATACAGTATTTTTAAATATCCCTGTAAGGCAGATATAGATCTAAGGAGCTGGGTGGTCATACTTTATTTGTGGCAGCCTAGGATGTATCATTTAAGCTGCAGGATCTCCCCGGGAGGTTCTGATATCCACTGTTTTGTGCTGATTTCCCCTTTGCCTCACAGCCGTCCCCAACATTGGGTTCAACTGTACATCAGATCAGGAAAAGCAAAAGGTCAGCTGTGCCTGTGGGGAGGGGGGGTGAGCAGAAAGCGCCCTGTCACAGCTGCCAAGGGTGCCATCACTGACGCATCTTGTAGCACCTTCCAATCACACAGGGACAGTGCTAAAAACCAGACCCAGCCAACCTGGGAGAATTGCACAAAATGACAGGCATTTCTCTGTAACCAAGAAAAGAGCACTGCTATGACAACACCAAAGTAAGAGGGTGTCCTAGAATGCAGGGGGCCTTTATTGCCTGTAGATCCCATAATTAGCTCAAAGGAAACAGAATGAGAGGGCCCTGGTAAGGATTTATCAGAATAGGAGACAGGTCTTTTGTTTCTTGGGGAAGATAAGCTGACCAACCATCTGTAAAGAAAGGTAACCGCCTGATCGCTCTTAGAATCAAAACCACATCAGTGAAGGGCAATAAGCATTTGAAAGAGTTACAGCTACTCAGTACGTGTAATTACACATCTAAGCAGCAGTACATATTTTGGATCCTTGAAATCATCATATATATGATAATTACATGCACTTAATTATCATATATTTTATATATAATTTTAAATATTTTTATAATATATATTTATATTTTACACATCAATTTCATATATAGTGTATACACATATGTATGTACACACAGACGTGTATATGTATACATACACAGACATATATTTCATATATAGAAAGTTCAATACAATTAACCATGATTCTTAAAAATATTTGGATGAAAGAAACTAAACTAAAGGAAAACATAGTTCTCTCTCTCTCTGTCTCTCTCTTTTAAACAGATTAGTATGTCAGAGAAAAATCCATTGCCAATATATAACTACCATAAGTGTATAGGATAATTGTTAAGATAATGCTATGTATTTATCAGTTGTGTACACTTTAGCAACTTATTTTATCTTTCTAATCTACAAAATGGTGATATTAATTATACTTATATACAAGGTTCTTGTGAAAATTAAATGCGTTAACACGTAAAAATCTTAGCACAGTTCCTGAAACATTGTACTGGAAAGCACCACTGCAATCAAGAATCTTCTATTAACTTGGTGATTCTGAGGTTGAAATCCCCAACATTTAATTGAAGTAACATTCATTAAGTGCCTACATTGTGCAAAGAATTCTACCAGACTCTGAAGGGATATGAAAAGGAAAGCAGTATACGCCCTGCTCTTTAAGAATTTACAAGCCTATGGAAGTTGCCCTTACATATATGAAAATGATGTAAAGTAATAAAATAATATAAAGAAACAAAGCCTATGGAACCGGAAAGAAATGTGATCACTGCTGACTAGAGAATGAGGATGAACAGCTGAGAGAAGGTGCAACTTTGGCATTCCTCAAGGGAAAGAAGGGATTTTGAACAGCAACACCGGGAGAGGGAATTCCAGGCAGAGGAATAACTTGAGCAAATTTAGGGAAGTTTAAAAAAATCATAGTACATTTATATCTTAGTAACCTCACTAAAAATCAGAGAAGTGACTTGTAGGATATTATTATAATTCATATCATATGATTCCCATATATATGTGAATAATCATATATAATTCACATATAATTATAATTAAGCAATGATTATGATTATTTACAGAGTCAACACACATTGCTATGCTTGGCTATTGTCTTCAGTAATAGTGAATACAGACCATAGTAAATGAATCCAAATGTCTTTCCTTTATTAATTCAATTAACATCTATGTTGTGCTTACTAGGTACCAGGTACTGCAGTTGGGACTTAGAACACAAAGCAGGTATGATGCAAGGTTTGTTCTCAAGCAGCAGTGGATAAATGGAGAGACAAGTTAATAGGCCATCAGGATGCAGTGAGATGGTCTTGTGATCACAGGATGCCACACCTTGGGGCTGGGAGAGCTCCTAGCAGGGCAAGGTGGGTCAGATGATGGAGGGGTCGTGAGAAGGACAGAAGTTTCTCTATGAGGCGACATATGGGCCCCATCTTCCAGAAAAAAAAAGGAATTAGATAAAAGTAAGGAATGAGGGGTCATTTATAGCTGCGAGTGGGATGTACACAAGTCTGGAAGCGTGAGAATAGCGAACTTCATGTATAATAATCTGTGGACTGCCTGAGTCAAATGAGAACAGAGGTTGGTAATATTTAAGCCTGAAAAATAATCAAGGAACAGATAATTAAGACCCTTATATGTTATGCTAAGGACTTAGAATTTTATCCTGAAGGAACAGGAAATGAAGGAAGGAACAGGAAATGAAGGAAGGGTTTCAGATAAGACAGAAAAAATTTGCATTTAGAAAGACCACTTTGGCTGCACCATGAAAGCTGATTGGCAGGATCTACTGTAAAGGTGGGGGTAGCAGGGACTTCAGACCCCAGAAAGTGATGCTTGACCTGGAATGCTGCTGGTCTGAGGATGAAGGACAGTAGAGGACTCAGTAGTAATTGGATCTGGCTGGAGGAGTGAAGTTAAGGGTGTCTCTCAGGTTTTTACCTTGGTGTTTGTATCAGTCAGGGAAATTAACCAAAGCTTCAGTAACAAACAAGTCTAATAATGCAGGGCTCAACATGATACAGTTTTCTTTTGTTTAGCACTCGTTTAGCATACCGTCTAACACAAGTGGGGCAACTCTCCATCAGGCTGTGTCTTTTCTCCTATAACAGGCCCTTCTAGAATTCTTCACTGCGGCCATGTGAGAAGTGTGTGTGGTAATGGGGAAAACCTTAGCACCAAGCTTACATGGAGCCTATGAAACTGCTCCCCACAGGCCTCTGCCAGAACTGTCTCAGGATCCCACGGTGCAGGGAGGACTGGAGAATAGGGCCTTCCTTTGTCTTGAGTTGGAAAAAGAAACAGTTTACACACAGTGTTGTCTGTGCCAACGTATCCTTTTTTTGAGATCAGAAACAACAGAGGAGGAACCAGTTTGGGGAATCAACTGAAAGTTCAATTTTGAACTTGCTAAGTTTGAATGACTCTAGGACATTATAGGTCTATAGATAAAGACATGAAAAATTAAGTCTTTCAGAAGCTCAGAAGAGGATTCTGCAATCATGTTACCCACTTAGGGATCCTCAGCTTATGTTTAGTAGAGAAAGCAGTTAGGATGTATGGGGGCACACAGGGAGAGCCCCGAAAGAGAGAGCCCTGGAGTTAACTTCTAAGGGCAGTGTAGGAAAATAGGAGCCCATGAACGAGAATAAGCAAGAGTCTCCAGAGACTGCAGTGTCCCAGAAACAGAAGCCTGGATTAAATGATTAAAGGAGCAACAGAATTTACTAATATTTATTGTTGCAGAGAAGTGAAGAAGCTAAACCTGAAAAGTCCACTGGCAAGAGAGATTCCACCAGCGTCCAGAGGGTGAGCAGCTTCGGTCAGTGTTGGGGGAAGTTGCCAGATTTCAGTAAATGGGGGACTGGGAGGTAGAGTAGAACCAGAGGGATTAGATGAATCTTTCCGGTTTACCTGCTAGGTAGCTTGGGAAGCAGGAAAGTTAAAAGGAACACTTTACAGTTTTCTTTTCTGCCTTTTATTCTGTAAAAGAAGGGAAAGACCTTAGTCATTTAAAATATTGATAGAAAAAATGAGTTGTAGAGAGAAAAGTGTTAAAAAGCAGGCCCAAATGGGATAAGTGGTGAACTGATGACTTTGAAGACCCCAAGGAGAACAGGATGCTGAGGGTGAAAGGGCTGATTCAGTTGAGAGAAAGGCCATCTCCTTTCTGGGGAGGGGAGGAGGTGCTGACTGAGACCACAGGAGTAAGATGCTCTGGGAAGGATAGGTCATCAACTTTTCTAAAGGCCAGTACCCATCCTGTTTGGCTTTGCACAGGGCAGTGCGGAATTTAATGAAGAACAATGAGGAGACCAACACTGCTCTTCCCAACAGCTTTTCCAAAGGCAGAAAGAGACCTGCCTGCACAGCAGGAAAGGCTGGCTGTTGGTTTAATGAACCAAGGGAGTCATTTAAAAAATGTTTGTGAGTTGCAAACATTTGGTCAGTGACCTGCTTATCATGCATGTTGGACATTTGTAAGAGCAAGATTGGGTCAAAATTTATAATTATAAATTATAATTAACATAGTTAAAACTTTGGTAATTATTTTTTCAAATTTTTCTATGAAGTTTTTACTGATATTTGTGTTCACAGTAACAGTGCCAGCAACCATGGGG
This sequence comes from Hyperoodon ampullatus, assembly GCF_949752795.1. Classification (NCBI taxonomy): domain Eukaryota; kingdom Metazoa; phylum Chordata; class Mammalia; order Artiodactyla; family Ziphiidae; genus Hyperoodon; species Hyperoodon ampullatus. The sequence continues at coordinate 4,573,422 of NC_136929.1, read as the reverse complement.
TTGTGAGTTCCTGTTTTTCCGCTTTGTCAATCTGGGATTTGATTTCTTTTTAACCTTTATTGATAGTGAAAACTCATATCGCATTGTTACTTAATTGCATTTTCCTTCCTACTAATAAAGGGAAGAATCTTTCCATACATTCATTGGAATTTTAATTTCTTCTTCTCTGTATTATTTGGACAAATCCCTTGTTACATTTGTATTGGATTATTCATATTTTTTGTCAATTTTTGAATGTTCTTTTAATTCTAAGAAAACTGCCATTTACTCTTATATGAATGGCAAATATTTCTTCATTTCTGTTGTTTTTGTCTTTTATCTATGAGAATGGGTATAACTTTTAAAATCCTCCCCCTCATGTGCTGCAAATTTCTTGCTAAGTTCATTAAGATATTTTAACCTCCCTTCTGGGGAGTATTATTGTAAATCTGATATTTTTCTTTCAATTAAAGCAGTAAAGAGTGTTTTTGTTTGGGTATATTAATAGAACCAACCACTTTCTGACCTGGATGTAATAGTTGTTATTGTATTTATTATATTTGTGATTAATAGTTTTTTTTTTATTTCATTCTGTTGCATTTAAGGTATAGAATTATATAACCTGTAAAAGATAACTTTGCCATGTTTTTTTTCCAGTTTTACTTTTTTTCTCTTTTCATGTCTCTCTGAATTGACTAGTACTCCTGAAAAGACTATTAAGTGATGGTGTCTTGATCTGGCCTAAACCAACTGCTTTTAGCCTCTCTCCTTCAAGTAGGATGCGGGGTGTGATTTCCCATGTGTTCTTCTCATCCAGTAAGGAAATAGTTAACTGCTCCTATTTTATAAAAATATTTTTCTTTAATCAGGCACAGAGTTGGAATTTTTCATATGTCATTTCTGTATCAACTGAAATGAAAAGATAGTATTTTCATTGTGATTGATCACAGTATTTTACGTAATCTCTAACTACGATTGAGTCCTGGAATAAATCCCTTTTTGTGGTGGCCGTTGTTCTTTTCATGTATGTTGGATTCTATTTACTTGCAAGATATTCATCGGTAGCTGTGCTTTCTTTTTCATGCTGTAGAAGCTTCTTCAATCCTCATTCAGCCCTTGTGTTGCCAGAAATTTCCAGGATGAAATAATCGTCTCTCTTTCTCCCTTGTTTTCCCCTGGACTTTTATATCTAGAGTGAGACCCTCTGACTGGTAAGCTTGAAAATCCTGTTGGGAAGAATACACTGGACAACGCAGTTCCCCAATTTTCCTTGGCAATGGAAATAAGATTTTTAGAAGGAGGTGGGAGTTCAGGGGAAGAAATGAGAGACAATCATCACCATAGTTGTCAAGGAACCCTTTTTTAGTTTTCCTTCTCTGTTTTACTTCCTTTTAAATTTCCAATTTACTGCCTTTGGTTTTTATATCATTAATTCTTTAATCTTCTCCTTTTGTTTTATTCTAACATACTTTTCCTAAATTTTCAGGAAATGCCTTAGTTTAATTTAATACATTATTGTTTAATGACATAACTGTTTAGGTCAATGAATTTCATCTGAGCACTGGCTTACTCACATCTTAAAATTCTGTTACATACCAAATATAGTTCTCTTCCTATCCTACAAATGCTACATGTCCTTCAAATTTCAACAAAGTACAGCCAGTCACTACAAAAGGGATGAGGGTAAGCATCTCTTTGTTGTGCCAGTGGGAATGTGAGTAGAGACACTCTTTTTATAATTTGACCATATGTATAAAATGCACTATAGGGCTTCCCTGGTGGCACAGTGGTTGAGAGTCCACCTGCTGATGCAGGGGACAGGGGTTCGAGCCCCAGTCTGGGAAGATCCCACATGCCGTGGAGCGGCTGGACCCGTGAGCCATGGCCACTGAGCCTGTGCATCCGGAGCCTGTGCTCCGCAACGGGAGAGGCCACAACAGTGAGAGGCCCACGTACCACAAAAAAAAAAAAAAAAAGCACTATAATTTTTTGTCTTTTAATTCATTAATCACACTTGTAATTTAACCCAAGGAGATGATTAGAGATACACAAAGGGCTTTCTATGACAAGGATGTCAATCGCAGTTCTATCTGCAAAATTTGGAAGCTGCAAAAATGTCAAACAATGGAACAATATGGTTAAATATAAGTTTTGGTAAAATCACGTGATGGGGTATTCATTCTGCAGTCAGGTATTTTTATTCTAGAAATGTTTACTAAACAACTAAAAGTTATCCTCTTAGAGAATATTGAAAAATAAAAATATATCATAAGAAAGTTCTTATGATATATTTTAAAGTGAAAAACGATGTTGCATCTTGTAAGAGCAATGTGTCTTCAATTTTGTAAGAGAATCATTTGTAAAATACATGTCAGAATATTTACAATTATTATTTATGGGTGTTGAAGATATAGGTAGATTATATTTTAACTTTTTTTTCCAATTCTCCACATTATTCATTCATAATAACACAGAAAAATAATGAACATTTTTCATAATATGTGGGAATAAATAGGCCCAGTTTAGGAAGTAACCTAGGCATACAGCTTACTGTATAAAATTATCTGGAAAGCAGCCTGGTGCTGCTTTTCTTTCTTGCTTGCTTGCTTGCTTGCTGCATTGGGTCTTCGTTTCTGTGCGAGGGCTTTCTCCAGTTGCGGCGAGCGGGGGCCACTCTTCATCTCGGTGAGCGGGCCTCACTATCGCGGCCTCTCTTGTTGCGGAGCACAGGCTCCAGATGCGCAGGCTCAGTGGTTGTGGCTCACGGTCCCAGTTGCTCCGCGGCATGTGGGATCTTCCCAGACGAGGGCTCGAACCCGTGTCCCCTGCATTGGCAGGCAGATTCTCAACCACTGCGCCACCAGGGAAGCCCCAATTTTTTTCTTTTTTTAACATCTTTATTGGAGTGTAATTGCTTTACAATGGTGTGTTAGTTTCTGCTGTATAACAAAGTGAATCATCTATACATATACATTTATCCCCATTTCTCCTCCCTCTTACGTCTCCCTCCCACCCTCCCTATCCCACTCCTCTAGGTGGACACAAAGCACAGAGCTGATGTCCCTGTGCCATGTGGCTGCTTTTTTTCCAGAGCATAAAATCTTTAAATCTTCTAGGCCTCCTGTAGTGATCAAATATTTAACTTTCAAAATTATTCCTCAGCATGCACATATAATTGTTAGTTGAAAAGTTACACCAAGTTAATAGATTGTAACTGAAAGTAAACCAAGTAAATAGAAGATTTCTGGGCTTGTGTTTTATAAAAAAGAAAGCAGATGCATTTTCAGACAGAAGAGAAGGAACTACCATTTCTTCTCATGATTAGCTGGTCTCTAAAATATTCATAGATATTATTCAGGGACCTGAATGATTGCTAGGTAAGGTCAGAACCACAGGCCTAAGTTAGAAGGGAGAAGCTCTTCATCAGATAAAAACTATGAAACCAATTTCAAGTTAACATTCTTGGTTTTTCAGAGCTCAGTCTTAAAATTTTCTTTAAATTTTTATTAAAGTAAAAGAAACCGGAAAAGTACTTCATGTTGAATCAAAGCTGCTCTCATGAATACTACACACAACGTAAACCAAAGGATAAATCCATGCTTCTTTAGGACCTGAGTGGGTGGACAGGGTTTCTCTTAGCTTCTTGTAGCCATTTTGAGTAGAAAAAGAAGAAAAGCGGGGAGGTATTTCAAAGTGTGGTTGAGTCCTATTTTTGGAGACCGTCTGGAAATTATTGATGCTTGAAAACTACTTTTTTTGTAAATCAAAACTAAACCACATGAATGAAATTTCTCTTTCTTGTTGAGAAAGGTAAATTTTTTTTCAAAATCTAAATCACAAACAGAGGTGGCCTTCCCTAACAAACCTATTCAAAGTAGGTCTCTGCTGATCAGTCAATCATAACTGCCTTCTTTCCCAGTCCTAAAAATTCTTAACCTTTCTTCCTCCTTCCTTCCTTCCTTCCTTCCTTCCTCTCTTTCTTTCATTTCTCTCCTCCACTGAAATTCTTATTCTATGAAGGCAACTTGTCTACCTCTTATAAGTACTTATAAACTCATTACATAGCTATTTAATGAAAGAAGAAATGATATTTAAAATCTATTCTCATAATCTCATGTATAACTAACTGGATTACTTTAATCTTTTAACTGGAAAAGTAATTTCAATAACTAGAAAAAGAAAACTGGTATTGAAGTAAGCGATTTGGGCAGTATAAATCTTATTCTATTTTTGCCACAATGAAAATAGTCAGTCTGAGGCAAAAAACCTTGTATTGATCTGGAAATGGAATTATGAATAAAGTTCTAAGGGAGGATTGTTTATGATTCAGAGATGAACAGCTTCTCTTAGAGTCCTGAAAGTAGCAGTATTTTTTATAATGTATTTTAAGAGTGATACTGATGGAGAAAGCAGTAGTATGCAATTGCCTTAATCTTTGAAACAGCAAGTCTATTCTAAACTTCTCTAATAGTTGTTTTTGTTTCTTTTTATGAAACTAGTGCTAAAGCATGACAGAAATGACTGCTTCTAAACAGGACTAAATGCACTTTCAAATGATATCTTGTTTAGAAGGTTAAGCCATGTCTACGGAAGCGCTGCACCTTGAGATTTTTTTCATCAATGACTCTAGTATTTCTAATAAAACTCTTTCTGTGTTTATCAGTTTGGGGTATTATTTAAGAGTGTGGACTTGATGTCCGACTAGCCCAGCTTGAGCTGTGTGACTTTGGGCAAGTTACTTCTTTCTGTGTCAGACTTCTATTATAAAATGAGAATTAACAACAGTGGCTACTAATGTGAGGATTAAACATGGGGCACATTTGTTGGTACAGTTAGGACAGTACCAGTGCCTGGTAATGTGGCTGTTTCTGTGGTTGTGTTATGATTAGTACCTTTACCATTATTTGATTCTTTAGGAAGCTGCCATTGATCTTGAGAGCTGACTAGATGGTCAAGGAGCATGTGACCAGGGCCATTCCTCTGCATTTACATCAAGGATTTCCCGTCTCAATTTTGAGTTCCATTCTCTCGCCTCAGGAAGTTCCCAGATCTGCACCTGTTCACTGATTTTACCTCTTCTGCCAGTAGAGACTATGGCAGCCAAGACTCAGTAGGAAACAAAATGGTCTTTTTCACCCAAATCGCATTTCAAAAAGGGAGAGCTAAGAAAAGTGAGACTATCCCAGTGGAAATGAAATATCTTCAGTAGTGGATAAATCAGCAGCAGTGGAATTCAACTTGAGTTTGTAGAGGTTAAAGGTCATTTTGGAGAGTCCAGGAATCCTGCAGTAATCCTGATACCAGTTTAGATCCTTAATTTGCCCCAGACATGCTAGGAGGGCTTTACAGGTATTAATTCATTTGCTCTCTTAACAAACTTTCAAGGCAATTGCCATTATCATGCCCATTTTACAGATGAGCAAACCGAGGCACAGAATGTTTAAGGTACTTGCACAAGGACACTCTGATTTTAAGTAGCAGAACTGTGGAACCACAGAGGATGCCATGGCCAGTGTCCTGCAGCTCAAGGCATGCATTTACAAGCACTATTTTTACACAGGTTAACCCAGGGGCATCATGAATTTTATTGGACTCTTGTGCTACTTATTTTTCTTCTGAGAGTTGGAAATCTTGGCCGCACAATTGATAGTGTCAGCCCCTTCCATATAGCTTGACAGCTTCATGACTAATAGTTTACTTCTCAGTTTTTAAATGAATAGTTGTTTGAAGAATTTCTCAGAGTGTCATGCATAAGGCAGGCCACATCCAGAACTTTCTCTCTGACAAGGAGAACAGGCCTGAAGATGCAGTAAGAACTGAGATACAGAAGGAAGCCAGTGTGCCCATATGGCAAAGAATGCACACCAGCTACTGCTGGGCACCTGCCGTCTCTCCCCGTAACTGCAGCTGCAGCACTTAAAAGGCAGCAATACCTGTGATCCCCAGGTTATCCTGAGGTTCCAGGTAATAAAGAGCTGGGGGATCGCCCACCCACTGTGGACCCCAGGCCCTGCAGCAGGTAAGAATTTGTCAGGAATGTAGGAGCCAAAGATAGCTCACACACAGCCCACGCTTTCTGGATCTCCTGGGAGCTGTCATGTTGTGCATCAACCAGTTTGATTATAACGCTGAATGAAAGTAACCTTAGCCACATTTGAGTTGTCCTTGTGTTCAGCCCTGGAACTGAAACCAGACTTTGTGGTTTGGCTATTTCTACTTATTTCTGCTCTGAGTTGAATATAGTGACGTGTCCTGAAAACTGTAAGACAAGTCTTTAACATACATTACTGATGATCTGTTTAAAATTTTACTCTGCTACATTTGTTTTTATCTTTGAAAAACACAAGTAGCCCATTCCCCAAATGATTTTTGTCTATAAATGTAGAATAATGGGCTCTATCATTGTGAAATTAAAATCAGAATAATTGGATCACCAAAGCTCTTTTAAATTGTCCCACATTAAAAAGTAAATGATCAGTAAAAGCAAAACTGAGTTGACTTTGGGTACATCAATTGGAAAGAAGAAAGAGTCTGATGGCTCCAGCAGGTGGATCATTACTTTAGAAGAACCATTCTTTACATTTCGATAAAAAACAACTCAGAGGAGTCCAAACACATAATTATATGAATTCTTTCTTGAAACTCACCGTTTTTTTGTGACTCCAGTCTAAAGGCGGTGGCCCTTCCTCATTCCTGACAAAAACGTTGAAACTGGTTAATGGCAAAATAAATAAATTTGTAAAGGAAAAAAGTCACTGCATGGTCCCCTCTCTAATCCAGCAGTATCCATCTCAATGGGGGTCCTTCTGAGGCTGCTCAGAGACATTCATCTCTGGTTTTCTAGGTCCATTTCCTCCCCTAAACCATTAGCTACAGCTCAGCGGAGATGCAGAAGACTCTGCATCCCCCCAAGTTTTGAATAATCACCAAGTCCAAAGCAGGGGGGTGGCGTATTCAGGGAGTGACCTGGCAGATCCAGCTCTGCTCTGTGCACCTGCCAGTCTGACGTCACTGTCAGGTGCTCCCAGATACTATTATGCATTTTGCCGGTATTATCGACTTTCTGGCCCTCTTACTGCAGATCCAATATATGGCCTGGATCTTGCAAACCTTGGCTTCAACTTGCTGCAAATGTCTCAGAGTAGAAATTCCTACCGGAACTAGGATTCGGGGGTTTCATGCCAAATAATCACATGAGAGACTATTGAATGCCTTGCTGAAATCAAGATATACTACATGATTTTGGCTTTCACTTTCTGTACAATAATATTAGTAAGAAAGGAAGTGATGTTAGTTTTGTACACCTTGCTTTTAGAGAACTTGCTTTGGTTCTGGTTTTAATGATGACTTCCTTTTTCAAGTAATCTGCTCATGGGGAAGGAACTGGTTCCTCTCTACATATTGAAATCAAATCTACATCTTACCCTATGAGATCAGATAGGTCATTGTACTTTTGTCATTCATTCATTTTTTTTTTTACAGCCTTTTTTGAAAAGAGCAATTAAGGGGAATTTAAGAATAATCAATAAGACCAGACAATAGCAGTGTAATAAAACACTGCACTAAAAAAGGCCAAATATAATTAATAAAATAAAAGTAATTTCCAAATGACTAGAAGGAAAAACAATGCTGATTTGCAGTGAACAGCGGTGTTGAACCCTAGTGGAAAACGTTCACTTTGGCATTTGGATTCGAAACCCTGCGAACCTTTAGAAAATATGGGTTTCAAGAAATAAAGAACGAAAAAACAAAACCCAGAAAACTAGGCTCAGAAAATGAGTGTTACCACTTTTGTAAATCTGCCAAGATTCTCAATGCAACTGCCAAAGTTTTGATGTTCAGAAAAACTCAGCGGAATTGCTGACATGCATGCTGCATAAATGACTATTCATCGAATGAATGCTGCAGCTTATATGTGACTGCTTTCCCTGGCTGACTAATATATCAAGCATGGTCCTTGTTTTGTGCTCTGACAAACTTTCTCCATTGCCATAGTAACCTCTACATGTTGGCGGAAGCTGATGTCATTCAAGGTATTATTCATTCCTAGTGAATTGATACTGAGTGCTAATAAGCCTCAGGAAGATAAAAAGAACTAAGTATACATACTGGTTAAACATTACTTAACCCTTTCACCCCACACCTTCCTCATATGCCCGCTGAGGGGATTCCTGAGGAAAGCTGAAAATGCCATCTGCCCTCGGGATGATTATACAGCAAGGGTCACAGTTAAATTACAGCTTACTTTTCTCAGTAGGTTTATATCATGGTATCAGTCTGCTCAGGATGCCATCACAAAATACCACACACTGAGTGGCTTAAAAACAGAAATGGATTTTCTCACTGTCCTAGAGGCTGGAAATCCAAGATCAAGGTGTTGGAAATTTTGATTTCTGGTGAGAACTGTCTTCCTGTCTTTCAGATGGTCACCTTCTGGTTGTGTCCTTATATAGTGGAGAGAGAGAGTTCTGGTGTCTTTTCCTCTTCTTATAAGGACATCAGTCGTGTTGAATTGGATTCCCACCCTCATGACTTCATTTAACCTTAATTATCTCCAAAGACAGTCATATTGGGGTTTAGGGCTTCAACATATGACTTTAGAGGCAAGGGACACAATCCAGTCTTTAACAATTGTCCTGACTCTTTTACATTCAAGGACAAAACCCTAAACGGCACATTTCTAGTGGATGTACGGTTTTCATTATTTTATTTAAACAGGAAAATAAGATCGGGTTCATGTATAATGAAGACCAAGATTATGTTGTATCCGAGCCTGAACACCAGGTTGTATCAGTGTAAATATATGCCTGCATCTGTATGTTGTAACTGTGTATACATAAGTTTATGTTAGAAACATTAGATGTTCATTGTAATTAAAGACCAAAAAGAAAGAATGGCTACATTACGTTTTGTTTTGTTCATTAATGTAAATTCAAACATGCTCTTGCATGAGTTTCAACTTAATTTAGTTTTACACTGGATTTGTCTCCATGTTAGATGTGTTTATTGTAGTCTTCACAGGAATTTTAGCGGGGACAGAAGCTGGATTATCTTCCTACTGAAAATGTGCAGAGATCCCATCACCAGCATATACCAGTTAATGAAGACTTGACCCAAAGTACGTTGTGGGCAGAGTACAGAACAATAAGTAGTAACACACAACCACAGTGATCCCCAGCTTCACTGAGTCATTCAGTAAATATCTATACATTTGGTAAGTGGGCAATGACTCTTTAGGAAGGGAAAGAGAATATGTGAGAAATAGAGGCAATAAGTAAAGATGAATTTCAGGAAAAGCAAGCAATTGTCTAAGGTTGAAATAAAGAACAAGCATTAGAGACTGCTAAGGTCTGAATGTCTGTTTCCATTCACATGTGGAGACCTAATTCCCAATGATGGTATGAGGAGACCAGTCTGGAGGCTCAGTCAACAGCCCAAGGCATAAACAAGTTCGGTTTGAACTAGGTGATGAGATGTGAGTAGCTTTAGAGATTCTGTCTGCGATTTGAAGGGAGAGCCAACAGAATTTGCCCCTGGGTTACATGTGTAAAAGAAAAGACCCCAGGTTTACTCTCAGGCATTTGGCCCAAGCAAGTGGAAAAAAAGAGAGTTGCCCTGTACTTTGACGGTAAGACTAGAGATGATATTAAACAAGCCTGGGTTACTGAAGAGGTTTGAGACACTCACATAGCACCAAAGGTAGACTTGGATCATGGTATTTTCATTCCTTCATGGAAAATATGTCTACTTTATTAAACCTAATATCTGACTGGTCTGGACACTGCCTTCAGTGTTGGATAACAGACATTATTGAACAAGGGCTAAGTCTTGAACGATTCCCACCCCGCAAATGACCATTTGGTCTTTAAATTACCACTCACAGAAAATTCACAGAAAAAAAATTCAAAACAGTTTAAACTACACATGAGCACGTATTCATTTTGTAAATTAAGTCCTCTAATGTTGGAGTTTAACAGCCATGTAAGGATTACTTTTTAAGGGAAAATGGGAATATTGTGTCATGCCAGAGATGTCTAAACCTTCCTGCTTAGTTTTTTCTGCCAGCTCTAGACTGCTTCCTGCTAAGAAACTGTAAATAACTTAAACAAGGACCCCTGTTTCAGGCTCTGCTTTTTTGGGAGCCTGACCTAAGACACATAAACACACAGGCAGCCTTCTCAATCTTTCTGATTGTCTCAGAAAGCAAGCACTGCTTTTTACTGTATAAAATACAGATGAACAGAGAAGATAAAAATCACCTTAACCGCACTGCTCACAGATAGCCTCTATAGACATGTTTCGTATATTTGGTGTCTTCTCCATGTATAAAATGTATATACGATTAGATTACAACACTAACTATACTATTCTGCACTTGCTTATTCACTGAACAATACACATTAGACACCCTTCTCTGCTATCACACACTCTTCTAAAGCTTCATTTATAAGGGCTGCATAGAATTCTATGATTTGGGCAATTGAAATAGCAATCATGGTCAATCCCCATATAACGGACGGGAGGAAGTTCAATGCCCTCACCAGGATTTCTGTAAATTACTAGGGGTGTTATTTTCTCACCATCCATCCTAACTGGATGTTCAGGCTTTTCTTCTTCTTTTTTTTTTTTTGTTTGTTTTGTTTTATTTTATTTTATTTATTTTTTATACAGCAGATTCTTATTAGTTACCTATTTTACACATATTAGTGTATATATGTCAATCCCAATCTCCCAATTCATCTCACCACCATCCACGCCCGGCTTTCCCACCTTGGTGTCCATACGTTTGTTTTCTACATCTGCATCTCTATTTCTGCCCTGCAAACTGGTTCATTTGTACCTTTTTTTCTAGATTCTACATATATGCATTAATATATGATATTTGTTTTTCCCTTTCTGACTTACTTCCCTCTGTATGACACTCTTTAGGTCCATCCACGTCTCTACAAATTACCCAAATTCATTCCTTTTTATGGCTGTGTAATATTCCATTGTATATGTACATGACATTTTTTTTAAACATCTTTATTGGACTATAATTGCTTTACAGTGTTGTGTTGGTTTCTGCTGTATAACAAAGTGAATCAGCTATATGTATACATATATCCCCATATCCCCTCCCTCTTGCATCTCCCTCCCACTCTCCCTATCCCACCCTTCTAGGTGGTCACAAACCACCTAGCTGATCTCCCTGTGCTATGCGGCTGCTTCCCACTAGCTATCTATTTTACATTCGGTAGTGTATATATGTCCATGCCACTCTCTCACTTTGTCACAGCTTACCCTTCCCCCTCCCTGTGTCCTCAAGTCCATTCTCTAGTAGGTCTGTGTCTTTATTCCCATCTTACCCCTAGGTTCTTCATGACCTTTTTTTCTCTTTCTTTTTCTTTTTTCTTAGATTCCATATATATATGTTAGCATACGGCATTTGTTTTTCTCTTTCTGACTTACTTCACTCTGTATGACAGACTCTAGGTCCATCCACCTCACTACAAATAACTCAATTTTGTTTCTTTTTATGGCTGAGTAATATTCCATTGTATATATGTGCCACATCTTCTTTATCCATTCATCTGTGGATGGACACTTAGGTTGCTTCCATGTCCTGGCTATTGTAAATAGAGCTGCAATGAACATTTTGGTACATGACTCTTTTTGAATTATGGTTTTCTCAGGGTATGTGCCCAGTGGTGGGATTGCTGGGTCGTATGGTAGTTCTAATTGTAGTTTTTAAGGAACCTCCATACTGTTCTCCATAGTGGCTGTATCAATTTATATTCCCACCAGCAGTGTAAGAGTGTTCCCTTTTCTCCACACCCTCTCCAGCATTTATTGTTTCTAGATTTTTTGATGATGGCCATTCTGACTAGTGTGAGATGATATCTCATTGTAGTTTTGATTTGCATTTCTCTAATGATTAATGATGTTGAGCATTCTTTCATGTGTTTGTTGGCAATCTGTATATCTTCTTTGGAGAAATGTCTATTTAGGTCTTCTGCCCATTTTTGGATTGGATTGTTTATTTTTTTGATATTGAGCTGCATGAGCTGCTTATAAATTTTGGAGATTAATCCTTTGTCAGTTGCTTCATTTGCAAATATTTTCTCCCATTCTGAGGGTTGTCTTTTGGTCTTGTTTATGGTTTCCTTTGCTATGCAAAAGCTTTGAAGTTTCATTAGGTCCCATTTGTTTATTTCTGTTTTTATTTCCATTTCTCTAGGAGGTGGCTGTGATTTATGTCATAGAGTGTTCTGCCTATGTTTTCCTCTAAGAGTTTGATAGTTTCTGGCCTTACATTTAGGTCTTTAATCCATTTTGAATTTATTTTTGTGTATGGTGTTAGGGAGTGTTCTAATTTCATTCTTTTACATGTAGCTGTCCAGTTTTCCCAGCACCACTTATTGAAGAGGCTGTCTTTTCTCCATTGTATATTCTTGCCTCCTTTATCAAAGATAAGGTGACCATATGTGCATGGGTTTATCTCTGGGCTTTCTATCCTGTTCCATTGATCTATATTTCTGTTGTATAAGCATAATTGTTAACATCTTTTATTGTGGTTATATGCAATGAAAGATAGAACCTTTTACATAAATGTTTTAATCTGCTATATACTCTATTGATCATGTCTTTTTATTTTCTGTCTTTTTGATGCTTTGGGATTTGGGGGTCCTGAGGACCCTGGAGGGACTATCCCTCCCGGGGCTGGCCAATTGCTGGAGATCGCAGGGGATTCCCCTGCAGTCTGCAGTGTGCCTGTCATATGCAAATCAGCCAGTCCAGAACCTACAACCCCACCACCTCCTTCCTTGCCCTACTCACTCCAAGGCCAGACAACAGACAAGTTAGGATGCCCCTACACCCCAGAGCATGCTGAAATTATTCAGACCAGCCAATCCTAAACCTGCTGCTGGCTTCCTCCATTTCTTCCTGCAGAAACCACAGTCAAGGTTATGCCTTCTGACCAACCCAGGTGCTTCCCTCTGTGGCTCTGCCTGGCATGGTGTGCCTCCTCTTCTTGAGATCTGAGGTTAAAACAATTTATCTTTTTAACGAGTCATCTCCTGAAATATTGTTCTCACCATACGTGAATGATAATAATAACACCTATATTTTAAAACATTCATGTGTGTAACTATATATATAGTTGCTCTATTCCATCTTATGTATATGTATATACAATCACACATACACACATACACATGTAAAATGTATATAGTTGTTCTTGCTAAAATTATTCCGTTAAGTTTATTTTGGGCAGAGAATTGTGCTCTTTTGTATCCTCCATGCGAGGATGTTATGCAAACTGATTTAACTGGGGAAAAAAAGACAGTTTTGCAGAATGCACTATTCCTTTCTAAACCTCCTTTGGCAATGACAGGCCTCATTTGCAAGCTGTATTTCTTTAATTATATTATTATGGACATCACTAGGTCCTCACCAGAGGATCCTGGATTGGAATACCACCTTGTTATCATTGTACAACATTGTCATTACAGCTTTTTTCACGGAAATTTATAGTGTTTCTCTCACGGGTAGTTGCCAGCCGCACCTTTGGAGCTCACTGTAAAATGGTACTGTAAGCACCATTACTATCGTTCAACATTTATGAGCCGTGCCGTGTGAGGATGGGACCCTGGGGTGCGGCACTTTGCTGCGAGTCAGTCAGTCAAATGTAATATATTCTTCTGACTGTGAGGAAGATAATCTTCTACAAAAATCACATAGGTGGGAAAACTTAGAAGATTAACGGACAAAAATATAAAAAAACCCTTCTGACCTATTGTATTTTTCCCACAAGAAGAAATAAGCACCTCAGAATGTATTTTTGACCACTTTGCTGATCCTACTGGAAATTTTCCTCTTATGTAGCTTTAAAGAAGGAAAGAAGGTGAAATTGAAGTTATAGAAGAGATAAGTGAGGGTGGAGATTGTCAACTGGCAGCGCGGGGGAGAGATGGACAGGAATGCAGGCTAAAGGAAGAGTGACGCTCCGGAGAGAGAACGCGGGCAGCCCGGTGGAAACAGCTACTCTGGCCGTGACCTGGGAAGTGGGCTCAGAACAGGGAGTTGGGCGGAGTCTATCTCACCCTGGGGTACCGGCGGAGAGCACAGTCCAGAAAGCTGCACCCGCCAAGCGGTTCTTTTCAAGTTTGTCTTGTAAGGGGATGAGAGGGGACTTCTGGAGCAGAGGCTGGGAGAGTCTTCCCAGCCAGGCTGGGTCACGACGCCACCGGGTTGCCAACTCCCGCACCTGCTGATGCGGTGTCCCAGTGACCTAGTGCATGACGAGGGGTCGCAGCACTCCCTCCGGGGTGGGCGTGACACTCTGGAAAGAGCTCTGGAATCAGGAAACCAGTCCTTGGTGTGACTTTATCATCGCCTCTCTAGTCAGCTGAATGGTTGTGAGAATCCACTGACCTTGAGCGATTCTGTTTTATTGGTAAACTAAGATTAATAACAGCAATACACAGCCTGCACATTAAGCAAGGGTGAAATTCCCCAAGGAGACACTTTAATCTGTAAATGGGAAAGAGCTACACAAGCTGAGAGTAGGGGAGTCCTGGAGATCAACAGGGCACGATAGAAAACGTGACGGTATTAGAGGCAGGTCACCTCCCGCGCACTGACTGAGTCAGACTCTGTATTTTCACAAGATTCTCAGGCGATTCACGTGCACATTCATGACTGAGGAAGTCTTCTAAATCACCTTGGTAGAAAGGAGATGCTCAGCTTGCTTTTCACACTCAAGAGAATTTCTTGGATAAATTATGTGCTAATAAAATTCTTCTCAATACCTTGAGATATACTTACTTCTGATCAAAATTCAGAAGGAAAACTTTTCAATGTAAATTAAAAATATAAACGATAGGTTTAGAATATAAGGATACCTTCATGGCTCAAATTCAGGAGAGGTGAATGAAAAGATCATACAATTTAGAATCATGGGACCTGAATTCGAGTCCTAAATCTTTCCCTCACCCAATGAGATCCCTTGCTCAAAAGCTTGAAGCCCAGGGACCTCAGACATAAAATGGGAGTAATGATAACCGTGGTTTTTCAAGAATGATAAGATTAAAAGACCAGTCATATATAAAAGTGATCTGTAGGCTTTCTAGTGATGTACACATGTTATTTTTGTTGCTTCTATCTTGAAATACTTGAGATTTTCTAAACCTGGGTGCTACTATGGGTAAAGTTTGCTACAATCATATTTAAAAAAAATATATTTATTTATTTATTTATTTATCTAGGCTGTGCCGGGTCTTGGCTGCGGCATACGGGATCTTCACTGCGGCATGTGTAGCTGTGGTGTGCAGGACCTTTAGTTGTGGCATTCGCACGGGACCACCAGGGAAGTCCCTGCTACAAACATTTTTAAACACTGACCTTAGATAACCTGGTTACATGTGTCTCTAAATAAGATGCCTCCACGGAAGTTATTTTTCCCAGACCAAAATAACAGGAAAAGAAAGTGTGCCTTCTCTACAGCAAATAGTATACACGTATCTGGTGAAAAATGAAAATGTTGACCCAGACTACATTTACTTTCACTTTACTGCTTAGACTTAAGAGTGCCGACCAGTTTTAGTGGGCATTCATACCCACTATATTGTTAACCAGTTATGCATTACAATTGCCATTCGGAAAACTTCACAGTACGCAGGGCTGTGCACCGATAACTTCTCTCCTCTCATGGTTTTGCTTCTATTTGGCCTTTGCCTTTAGTTTAAACCTATTCATCTCTTTCTACTTTATAATATTTCCCCTTGTAAGCTATCGGATGTCCTTTTGGAAGGAGGAGAAGAATAGATAAAAATAAATAAATAGATATCTCAGAATACTGTTCAAAAGTTATGTTTGAGATAATTGTGTTTCATGTATATTTATAATTTATAAATTAGATTTATAAGTTTATAAAATAAAAATATATTTATAAATGTAAGTATAAATATATAAATATGTATATATTTATATACATTATAAAACATAGATTTTAAGATGCATTTAATGATGGAACTAAATTGAGAATGTTTAGTTAAGTAATTATCAGACATCACAATGGTACTTTGTATTGATAAAAAGACAAGATGTAATTGTTAAAAATTTGAGTTTTGAACATATGGTTTCCTATCGTAGAGACCTATGATAGTTTGCTTTTATTCTTAGCAATTTTCTACTAATACAGGAATTAAAGAGCAACCACATGAAAATCTGATACTAAAACAAACCACTTTGGTCTCTAGGGATTTATTTGAAATGATGCCTCAGTTTTTCTCTGGCAAAATGTCTTCTAGCACAAAAGAAATTTCTAAAATGCCCAGAGGTGATGGCATTTACACAGTTGATTTGAAACAAAGCAAAATGATTGATTACAGAGATTTCAACATTGAAACAAACGGGGCCCCAGTTGCTAAGTGGCTTTCACATGTAAGATTTTAGGACAGTTAAGAGATGCCTGACCTTGGTTAGGAGTCTTGCTGGCCTCTGGTGCATCAGCCCTCAGGCAGGAGGTGGTTTTCTAAGACTCCTGTAGATGAGAAATGCTTTCTGGAGGAATGTCTCTCTGCCCTAGTCTCTTGACTAAGAAAAAAACAGGAAAATTATAGAACCAGGAACTGGCTGTGGGAATCTCTAGTCTTTGTTCAGCTTGCTTCCACTTTTCAGTGGTCTCTTTTCTTTTCCACCTGCCCCAAGGGGTATCTCATGATTTCCAACATGGAAAAGACATTGAATCATCATTTACACTGATTAAAAATGAATTTCCTGTCCTCTGTCAGCTCCAATGCCCTTAAACGTTTTTGTTTTTAAATATCTTCTGTTTACTTTTGGAAGAAATTAATTTCTTGCTAAGAAATTTCAACTAATATGAAAGTAAACATTTTTTAGTAGGAGAAGAGTGATGGTCTTACTTAAGATCATATCATACTTAAGACCAGCCTGACACTGACCCTACTTACTTATTTTCAAGGCTCCGTAAAAAGGAGGAAGCAGAATCAAAAAGGTGTGCAGACTGCTGAGACAGTCTTGTTGCTTCCCTTTACCTTTCCTTCTTCTGCTTTCCTAACATGACCCTCCCAACCCATTTCTCCAAGCCCCCGAGATGTTTAATTTCAGAACCAGATCTTAGGATGCCTCTCAGCTGCCTGGTGCCTTTGCTTCCCATTCGTGTTGCTTAGCAAGAATACTGTCTTTTCCTGGCATGCCCTTCCTCCCATCTCAGCTTCGACAGCTTCTAGAACACCTGACATAGTCAGAGAAAGCAAGAGTGGTAGTTTAAGTGCCTGTCTGTTACGTATTTGGGGGACCAGGAAGAGGACGGGTAGACTCTCATAGATGAGCTTCTAAGATCATTGAAGACTCTAAGATCATGGTAGAGGTAGGTTAGGAACAGGGGAACTCAAGACCTTGAAGAATAAATATCTAAACTGTTTTTGCCTTTTAAACTCTAGATGACAGAATTTTAAATATAAGGTGGTTATCTATCATAAACCATATACCCTATTGAACTCATTTATAAATGTTGTAATTTAAAAAAAACTGCAAGAGAGAAACTGAAAGCTGTTTGGTTACTAAAAATAATTTAAATTACAAGAGTTTAGATGAATGTCTTATCTTTCTTGTCTAATGAGCATGAAACGCAATAATAACTACGTAAATCACTAGATCTGTCAGATTCAGC
The DNA here is from genome assembly GCF_949752795.1 of Hyperoodon ampullatus. NCBI lineage: Eukaryota > Metazoa > Chordata > Mammalia > Artiodactyla > Ziphiidae > Hyperoodon > Hyperoodon ampullatus. The sequence goes on along the minus strand of NC_136929.1, from coordinate 4,555,763 downwards.
TGGTTGAAAGTGTTTTTTGCAATAATCAAGTCAGTATACATGAATCAATCAACAAGACTTGTTGGAATTGTAATAGGGTTTTATATTCACTTATCCTGGTCATTTAATCATATGTTTAAAAATAGGAAGTTTTCACCGATTAGATGTGGAAAAGAGCCATGCTGTTTGGTGTGGATTAACAATATAATAATAAGTAAAATACCCATGTCAGGGCAGAAATGAACCACAGAGTTATAGCTTAAGTGGATTTCGGAAAGATGGAGACAGAGTCAATTTCAACCCAGGGACACTGATCTGGGAAGGAAGTTTTAGTAGAAATAAAAACATGGTTCAGGGTCTTGGTTTGGGAAGTGCATTTCATTTTAGGTCAGCAGGTAAAAAGTCTATCTCTATGAAAAGACTGGGGTAACTGAAGGAGTAATGAACCTGGAATCAGAGTCTGTGTGGTCATAAAGCCTGGATGGAACTGAGTCTAAGGTAGCAAGACCCAGGAGATGAGTATGTAGGACAGAAAGAGGACCCTTGGAGGAAAAGGAGTCACTTTATGAGAAATATCCAGACTGCAGAGCTCATGTGACAAGCATACAAATGGTGTCACGGTTCAAAATGCTTGGTACTCACATTAGGAAAGCAAACTGCCTTTTGTTTGATAAAGTGAAAAGTAGCTACACCTTAGACCCTTTGATGTAACTGAAATAGTTTTAAACGTAAACTCTATACTTTGTAGCAATGCTAACTTTTTTTTTCTAATCAGAGAATTTAGCAGAAAAAATGCAGTATCTTCTTTACTTCAGAGGTTTTCAGGACCACCTGACCACTGCCCTATTCTGACCCCTGGAAACTGAAAGGAGTGATGGTATAAAACTCATGGGTAATTAGAAACGAAAGATTAAATATATTTAAATCACACCTCTGTATAAATCGTAGTGGAACTCTTTTCTCTCCTGTAATAGTATATTACTGATTAAAATCTGTTCTTACCACTTGAAGAAAAATATTTAAATCAAAAGAAAAACAATGATACTTCAGAAAGTAAGAATATTTTAAAACTAAAAATGTTTCCAGATCATTCGTAAGTTTATAAAATTGCAAACACTTTCATGAACAACTCAGAGATTTAGAAATAGATTTCACCCCACATATGTGGTCTCAATAACCATGACACAAGGTCTGAAGTTTTCTAAGCCTCATCTTTTTGTCAATAAGCTCTGCATATACAAATGACATCGGTGTCTCCATGGTAACTAATGTACCTTAATCATGGTTCCCAACTTCAAGTGTTCCCCAGGCGAAAGCTGAAACGGACACCCTCCTGGAGGGCAAGGAGACTGAGAAAGAGGCAGCCACTCAGGCTGATAGGTGGCAGGTGTCATAAGCAAGGAGACTTACCTACAAGGCTTGTCCTGGGTGCTGCAAGATGAACGGATCTCCGCACTTGCCCGGCAGAATCATAAAAGTTTATAGAAAGACCTTAACGGGGTTCAGGCACGTGTACCATCCAGATGGTCTCAGCCACACAGCGCTCTCAGGACTGCATCCTTGAACACGGCTCCCACTGCCTGAACGGTGGGCAGAGCGGACATTCCAAGGTGAGGGGAGGGGGTGGGGAGCCCCTGATTCCTCGAGTGGAGCTCGAGAGCCAACTGGCGGTCACGTCCTCTCCATGACCTGTTCCCACAGAATCACACTCTAAATATAAAGGCACAAATAGTTTAAAAGTCAAAAGATGGAATGAGACACCATGCAAACAGTAATTTTAAGAAAAGCTAGAGATATCAGATATCTATATCAGAAAAAGTAGATTTCATCTCAAAGAGTACTAGAGGTAAAAAAAAATCATTTCAAAATGATAAAGGGATCGATTCACCAGGAGTATATAACAATTTTAAACGTTATGCACTGAAAACGGAAATTCTAAATGCATGAAGTAGAAACTGACAGAACTGCGAGGAAAACTACAAAAATTCAAAATTATAAGTTGGAGGCTTCAATACCCCTCCCTCAATACTTGTTAGAAAAACGCCTTCGTTTGGGTTGCTGTGACCAATTAGCGTAGCTAGGAGGCTTATCTACAGCACAAATTTATTTCTCACACTTCTGGAGCCTGGAAGTCTAAGATCAGGGTGCCAGCATGGTTGGGCTCTGGGGGAAGGACCTCTTCTGGGTTGCAGACGGCTCTCTTCTCATTTATCCTCACGTGGCAGACAGCAGAAAGCAAGAAGCTCTCCTGTTTCTCCTCATCACAGATACCTTCCTGGGAGCTTCACCCTCATGACTTCATCACCTCCCAAAGGCCCCTCCTCCGAATACCATCACTTTGGGGGTTAGGATGTCAAGAGCTGAATTTCGGGAGCACGCAAACCGTTCATAGCAAATAAATAGAGAAACTGGACTTTCATACAAATTGGCGAAGCAGGAATTATAACTGTGCATTGATTTAAAAATGATGCTGTTTGCCAATAATAAGAAAATTTCCTTCTGCTGTCACATACTTTTAGGGACATAACTTTAATCTAGATATGTTGTTTTACAGGAAATGAATGTCTCTGTTTCCCCAAAATGCTAAGAATTGGCAAATTACTGTATTTCCATTTTTAAGTTTCCAGTTCACTTGACAAAGGTGTGTAAGAGGCACAGTGGATTATATGAGTGTAATAAAATATAAAGAATTCACCGCACACACTTTTCCATAAGATGAAGCTAATTATTTATGTTCTGAAAAGTGACAAAAACTTTAAATTAGGATGTGAAAGTAGCTGTGTCGGGGCTTCTGTTTAAGGCAATACTCTTTTACTACCATGTACCTCCTGGGGTTGCAAAACTGGATAATGCCCGCTTCTGTGCTAGCAAAAGAATTGCTATTTCTAGAATCGGATGTCTCCTTGTAAACACAGTGCTTGCCAATGGTAAACCAAAGTTTATAGCTCACTTTAAAGAGAAAAATTACCTCTGGGAACTGAACCAATATTGGCATTCTTAATAATATATTGCCTATATGCTTGGCTAGCAAAATCATTTTTAAAATCTTAACAAAGTCCGTTGTGTATTTGAATCCACTGTTATGACTACATGATGTAGAATGTGATGGGAATGGCTAGAATACAAATGTGATCTTGTTTACGATTTATGGGTTTTTATGTACATATTTTTCTTTTAGTTTCTTATAACTATAAGCTGCTAATGTAGAAACAGATATATGATAGGTACAAACATATAGCCTATATTTGAGAACTGTAAGGGTGTTAGCCATACAGAGGATAAACGCTCATGCTGAATCCACGTTAGTATTTTAATAGGCCCCTTTTATTTGATGTGTATAGAGTTTAAGTGCTAGTTACCAGAGCTAACTTTTTGTAGGTTAGCTCTGGGGAAGGTTCTTCTACCATACAAATTTTACCATATGGAGAGAAATGGAATGGTTTCACATATTATACAACACAATAAACATAGAAATAGGGAATAGTCCTCACAGCCCACTTCTATTTCTTGGTGCCAATGTATAAAAGGACAAGAGAACAATTAGGTGCTGAAATATTTTACTTTTAATTCATATTCATTCTTAGTAGTCTACATTATTCTTAGTACTATTGTTAAATTGCTTTGATAAATTCAGTGATTTTGTAAATTATTTTTATAAGAATTAAACCTGACTTGGGCCTCCAATCTCGTCACATTATACAGGGAAAGCATCTCCAGAGAGACTCAAGTAGTTACAAGATAAATGAATTCATTTCATTGATCCAATCTTGAAATTCAAAAACTGTATCTCAAATAACAGAAAAATATGAAATACGAGTGAAAATTAAATCGGTATCTCAGAATCATTATTTAATCCTTTCCTGAACATGCAGTGGTATAATGTCATTTAACAATGAAACTTACATTCCATGCAGAGATCTCTAGGTCTTCTATTCTTTATATACCCATGTATATGATTTATGCAAATATATCCAATAACTAATGATTAACACGGTTACGGTCTCATAGGAATAAACAGTTCTTGAGTATGTGTTATATACAAGACCCTCTGCTATTATGTATTATTATATACCTGTACACATGTTTTCATACACATCTGTACATATGCATATATATCTGTATATCTATGGATGCATATATATATATATATATATATATATATATATATATATATATATATATATCTGTGTATATATATCACATTAACCCTAGAATTAATATAGAATATAGCCCTCACGGCAAAATGTGGGCAGTGAAACATGTTTACAGAACCAACCAAAAACAAGATTTTGGGGAGTGGGGAGGGAAGCTTTCTATTTTGTCATGAAAACTACAGCTGAGAGCAGCTGCCTGGAGAAAGGCTTTTCCTTGCCCGTGCTCGTCGTCCCACGCTGCAGTTCGTATTTTGGAGCAGATTTCAGGAGAATCTCAGAGGCTCTCAAATACCGGAGGGGGAAGGACTGTTATGGCCTCTGTATCTTTAAAAAGGGTCACTCATCTCCTCCGGTGACAACTGCCACAGTCCCCGAGGTGGCCTTTGTTTCCATCGGACTGCCCAAGGGGGATGCCCGCGCCAGGTCGCGGCTCTGGGCCACTGCGCAGGGGACCCGCGTCCAGGCCAGCCCCTTCCCCTCCTGCTGCCTCGCTTCTTGGAAAGTCCGGACGGAAAAGTTTGCAGAGTGAGCCCCATTCTTAGATTCGCAGCCAAGCGAGAGGCGGGAGAGCCCGAAGGGGAGGACCGGAGGGGCTGGGAGAGGAGAGAGAGGCGCGGCCTCAGCGCGCGAGAGCGTGGGAAGGAGGCGGCCGCCCTGGAGGGGCCGCCGGGCGGGCGCGGAGGGAGGCGGGAGAGACGCGCAGCGCGACGGCGAGCGGAGCGGCGCCCCCGGGAGCCCGAGCGCAGCCCGTGGCCGACGGGCGCGCGGGGAGGGGCGAGCGTGGCCGCGGACGCCGGGCTCCGATCGCCACGCCGGCCCCGCCGACCGGGCGGAGAGCAGCGGTCACCGGCCCCGCCGGCCGGGCTGCGCGCACCGCGCCCGCCCCGAGCGCGCCGCGGCCCCGGGCGCAGGGGACCCGCGCACCGCGCACCCTCGCGGGGCGCCCCAGGAGCCGAGCCCCGGGGTCGCGGCTCCGGCGGACCCTTCTCCAGCAGGTAAGGGCGGCGGCGGGCGCCGTGCGCGGTCCGCGGCGCGGGGCCCTTGGCTCGGCAGCCTGGCCTCCGGGTCCGGAGGTCGGCGGGGAGCCTCCGGGAGGGTGCGGGCTGCTGGCACCTGCGTCGCCGGGTCCCCAGCCGGAGTCCCAGGGCGGAGCGGGGGGCGTGGAGAGGAGGCTGGCGGTCGGTGTGTGGCCGCGGGCTGAGGGCAGAAACCCTCTGAACTCTGGACCCAGCCCCGGAGAGGACGAGGACCTGGCAGTTGAGAGGGGCTGGAAGCCTCTCGTTGCCGCGGGAGATGGGAGGGGCGGCGCGGTCCCCCTACACGGCCACTCCTGGGGGGCGGCGGGGGTTCGTCCTCTTTCTCTTTTTCTTCGGGGACGAAAAAGAGCGACTACTTCAGAGAACAAAGATGTGGGAGTGAATGAGGGTCCCCAGGCTGTCGACTCTTCCACTAATCTACTGACCCCTGGCCGCGACCCCCGCGGGACGATGTCAGTTCCATTGTCTTAGAGGCCCGGCGGCGACATGGGGGGCCAAGTCGGCGGGTGGCGCGGTACCCGCCCCGGGCTCTTGGTCGTGGCTCCTGCTTCCCCCGCCGCCCCCGCTCCATCTTCCCTGGCTGGGGGAAACCAACGCGGTCTGTGAAAGCGCTGGGTTCAATTGGTCCCTGGTATACCCACCCCCCCACCCCGAAAGGTGATGGAGATGATTTTCATCAAGCTCTCTTAGCATGTCTGTCGTTTATCGAAAAGCTGTAGCTACTCACTCGTGGCTCAGACCTCTGTTTGGGGAGAATGACCCAAGGGCATTTAAATTGGGTGTTCAGCGTTTGCCTCTCGAAAGAATTGTTTAGGCATTGGGGGAGGAGGGGCTGTCTTTTGCTCAGCCGGGCCAAGAGAACTTAGCTGCTGTGAATTAGCCAGAGCAGTCAATGGGCAGAAAGGCAGGCGCGCAGGGCGGTCTTTATCCTCCCAGGTGCAAACGCTCCGGGAACCGCTGAGCCTCTCTGAGTGGTGGCTTTCTGTGAGAAGCTCGTGAGAGGTCCGGAATCTCTGCTCAGGTGAAAGTGAAAATGTCTCGCACATGTTTGCCTTGGGTTCTTGGGGGGTATTTATGAAGTCGCTACCCTCCACCCATGAATTTCCTAGTGATTGCCTTAGAATCAAGAGGAAGAACAAGGGACTCCAAAGTTGTCCGTGAGATCCTGAAAGCGAAGCCATGGGACTGGGAAGGGAGCAACCACAGACCCACCTGCCTCTTTATGGGATGACTGCATAGCTGCCAGAATAAATTAAATTTTGCTCGGGATATGTTTAAAGGCTTTGAAGGTAATTCGTCATCCTTGGGTTAAGGGTCCTCCAGAACATGTCTATTTGTCTGTGTGAAGTTGTTTACTTTATGAAAATTATACAAGCATATGCGACATGTACTTAACATTAGCTGCCATGGTCCCTAATCACGTGATTAACCTGTGTGCGCATATGAGGTTATAGTTGACGGACTTTTGGGAAACCAGAAGGTATGCCATTGCTTTAAAGACAGTACTGATATGCCCCAGTGATATATTACTTGCTATAAAAATCATTCGGAGTGTGATATTTATTTATTAACGGAAAAATAAGTTTAATCAGTACGATTTTATCTAAAGGGCATAATAGTATGGTTGAACTTATCTAGGTCCTGTGAAAATTGGGGGAGTGAAATGATTTGTTTAGTACACACTAAAATAGCTAAAGTATTTTTTAAATTGAAGTATAGTTGGTTTACAATGTTGTGTTTGTTTCAGGTGTATAGCACAGTGATTCAGTTTATATATATATATATATATATATATATATATATATATATATATATATATATATATATATATATATATATATATATATATATAATCTTCTTTTTCAGATTCTTTTCCCTTAAAGGTAATTACAAAATATTGAGTATAGTTCCCTGTGCTATATAGTAGGTCCTTCTTGTTGGATATCTGTTTTATAGATAGTAGTGTGTATATGTTAATCTGAAATAGCTACTTTATTTTGCATGTGCAATTAATACTTTAAAGATTTGTTTCCTCTGGTCTGAGAATGCTTGAAGGTAACAGCTCCAGTAGCTACTGGGCCGGGCCATTAATGTGATCTATGGGTAAATCAGCACTCCTGCATATAAAGGAGAGTGTCCACTGAATATAAGACCACTGCAGAGTATGAATGTTCTTGAGGGCGATTGAATAAAAATAGAAACATTTCCTTCTCCTTAAGAGATCAAACAATGAAATCTGTTGAGTAAAACCATAACACCTATAATGCATATGTGATCATATATTATACATACGTATATGTGCGTACCTATATGTATGTACATGACTTGCAGATCATTAAATTTGTTAAAACATTGGCATACGTGACAAAAGATATTGCAATAGAACTGGGATATTTGAATATGATGTTTCTTTGAATTTGAGCCTGTAGTTAGCTCAGCACCTCAAGTGGATCTGCCCCTTTGGGGTCTTATCATCAGGGCAAATCCTGGCCATTGACAGCTCATGTTTATAGAATGAGAAAACGCCGGGTGAGAAGGAACTTGTAAGATGACCTGCTCAAGCCCCAGTACTACAAATGAAAAACAGGAGGCCCAGAGGACTTGGGTCATTTTGTTCAAGATCACAGGACTCGATCCTGGCAAGGTTACTAGGCTTTGCTCTTTCCACCGAGCAGGAGTGTCCGTCGGGTGGGAAGTCAGGGCGTTTGTAGATGGTAAGTGTCTGTATCAGTGATCTCCCTCTCCTCTCCTCACTCCTTTCCCATGTGTTTCTCCTTTTGCCAACCCTTCTTCTGGCCACTCTTTTGTTCTATATTTTTCTCTGTACTAGGAATAACACACTGTTCTGTAGGGATTCCAGAGAAAAGAGTGAGCATGTCAAGAGAACAGGAAACCTTTAAATAAAAATTATTTATTCAGATTAAAAAGGCATACAATTTACCCATGTGGGCCAGAAACAAAAACAAAAACAAAATCCAAGTGGATAATTTTCTCCTGAAATGCGTGGAGGTGAGGAAGCAGTCATAGGAAGTAAAGTGTCTTCTCCCTTAGAAACTGAGATACTCATGGTAGCAACATCTGATCATTTTGTAGGATGCTTTTCGGCAGAAGATCTCCCTTGAACCTCACACCTGCCCCTGGAAGGATGCGCGGTGGGCGTGGTCATTGATTCTACATTTCCTATTTCAGATCTCTGAATAGCGTTCCTTTTCCCTTGTAGAGGTGACCCCAGGCAAAATTGGGTGCTCTTCCAGAGCTCACCTACAGGTGGGCAATTATGATGTTGTAAGTTTGCCTCCCTCAGCTCTGTTTTCACCTTCCTGTCCCCATCGCGGGCCTGGGATGTGGCCCTCAATAAGAATTGTCAGTGCCTTTAGAATATACTGAATGGATGAGTTTATTTAAACTGAGTGTTTATACTCAGCTGCCTTCTTGAAGCATGGACTTTTTTCAAAGTCAGTGATTTTTAGACGAAGTAAAGTGGTAAATGCTTATTAACAGTTTTGTTGTGATGTCTCCTGAGAAAGAGCAGCCTTTCGCGTACACAGTAACTTGACTTAGGAAGGAAGGTCATGGACCCCTAGGGACTAGGGTAATGTGCTAACTCTAGATCCCCCAGAGGTGCCTGTAAGAGTGGACTCCTTAGCCAGCCTCAGACCTGCAGAATCAGAGTCTGGGGTGGGACGTAGGGCTCTGCCCACCAGCCCCGAGGCATTTCCATGCCGACTGCCTTTGCCAACCACAGCACAGTGGTCTTTCAGGAGTTCACACAGAGTCTCCTCAACCTGCTAGAGCCACCTCTTCCTTACCTTCTATAGGAATCTGCAAAGATTTTCTTACTTGGTTTCTTTCATGTTTGATCATAACAGCTGGGAAGACTTGACAATAAACCAGGCTATTTGTTTAAGGAAGTTTAGATTCACATTATCTAGTTGTAGCCAAAAGTATGCATACAAAAATATTGGTATTTTTGAAGAGATTATGAACTGTGGATGGCAGGATCTTATCAACCGATTTATTTTACGTCTTACACAGGATTACAATACTTTATGGACGATCGTGTTAAAAAGAACTCTTTTAAATAACCTGGTCTTTATAATTTCTGCAACGTGTTTATTTCTGTGGATGTGGAAGAAACTGGGGCTGAGTTTTGGCATCGCTCCACCTCATTAGAGTTCATCCCTCCACCCTTTGCCATTCAGCTTCGATACAGGCGATGCTGCCGAACCTGTGCCCAAGCTTCTGTGCCACTCAGTGGCCAGCATTGGACAGCCAAGTCTCACCTTTAGCTGCCCCTGGCTCCTCTGTGTCTCATTCCCTGGCTCTGCTTTCCTTGTCCATCTCCTCATGACGGTTCTTCCACGCTCTCCCTTTGGACCTTTGCTTCTCCTACTTTCCGTGTTGCACGAGGTTTCTACTCCATTCTCTACATGCATGTGGCCGAGCTCCAGACCTGCAGCCCCGATCCCGATTTCTCTTTGTACTTTTAGACACGTGTCTGCCTGCAGGACACCTTACCCGGATGTTCCATCCTTCCTGGGTGTTCCACACCACGTCTGACTTCACATGTCCACCCTGGCGTCCACAGTCTCGCTTACTGTCTCCATGCCCGCCTCTGTGATTCCTGGGTTTTCTTTCCAGCCCCAGTGGTGGAAGCACCATCCACAGATTCGCTCTTCCCTTTCCCTCCCCCAACTTACCACATCAGTCCTCAAGTCTTTACAATCTATTTTATAAGTGTTGCTGCGATTAACCTTCTCTCTTCTGACCTTTTAGCCAGGGCTTCGTCATGCCACACCAGGGCTGAGGATCAGTTTCTAATTCATCTTCCTGCTCTAGCCTGTCCCCTCACACCCAGTCTTACAGATGCCTGGGGTGGTTTACCATAAATGTGAATTTGGCCCTGAGACCTCCTGCTGAAAAGACCTCACTGAGTTCCTGCCACCCACCCTGTGGCACGTGTGCTCCTTTGCATGACCTACATCATCCTTCTTGACTCCATCCTGCCCACCCTCCAGCCTCCTCTCAACTCTCCTGACTCACCTCCCCTACCGGGACCACACCGAGCTGGCTGTAATCCTCCACGTGGAACTTAGCATTTCTTAATGCACAGACTTTATTCATGCTCCTTCATGCTGGGAATGCACTGCTTCTCTCTTTGCTCAGCTGGAGTCAAATCCAGAACATCTTCCCCCAGAAATTCCCCCCAGAGACGTCCCTCTTTTGACCTCTCCTTACTGCAGGCACATCTTGTGCTAAAGTAATAGGGAAGAACCTTTTGTATTCTGTTACAAGTTCATTACTAAAGGGATGTTGCCTGTAAGCTTAAATTCTACCCACTGGCCCATCTCCGGGGACCCTGTATCCCAGGTAATGAGCGTTAAGCTAAGATACCTCTGTTTAGCTCACAGGAGACATCCTGACCAAGCTCACCTGTGAATGGCTGCAGGCAGGAGGACATGAGCACATCCCCTCCAAAGACTGATCAGGAAATGTCTGACTCCACTCCCTCCCCTTTTAGTATAAAAGAAGCCTGAATTCTATCTCAGGCAACATGGTTCTTTGGGACACCAGTTCACCATCTCCTCTGTCGGCTGGCTTTCCGACTAAAGTTGGTATTCCTTGCCCCGGCCACTCATCTCTCGATTTATTGGCCTGTTCTGTGGCGAGCAGTAGGAACTTGGACTTGGTAACACTAACTCTTAGTGCTACCCACTCCGGTTGAATGTCTGACTTACAGCTGCGCTGTGATTTAGACTTCCCTATTCATCTCTGTGTAAGTGTCTAGATTTTGTGGATGTTACTTGAATGGGTATAAGCATTGCACGTGGCAGAAGGCAAGCTACCTAAAAATGCCCTTTGGAGATTCCAGCTCCCACAGTGCCCAAGCTCTGATCATGTGGAACCTCATCCCACTTTTTACTGCAGCTCTCCTCTCTCCCATCACCCCACATCCTACCCAGAGAGACCCATTGATCTCTCTGACTCTCTATCTCCTTCACCCTCCCATGAAAATCATCTGCTCATTTTACAGATAAATCAGAAAAGAAAACCCAGAGAGACTGAGTAATTTATTCAGAGTTGTACCACTAGCTTGTGGGAGATCAAGTTGCATAGAAGTTTAATTATTAAACCTTGTGCTCTTATCAGTCAGCAAAAATCCAGGTTCTTTCTCCTTAAGAGAAAAACAATTTTTTTCCTCTTTAACAAGTGCCTTATAGGAAACCATCACAGCCAGGGGCAACAAACTGTAGCCCAAGGGCCAAATATAACTTGTGTCCTGCTTGAGTACAGCCTGTAAGCTAGACACACTGTTTATGTTTTAAATGATAGTAAAAACAAATAAACAAAAAACAATAAACCAACAAAGGATGATGTGTGACCTACTGAGACCCTATGGCCCTTGTAGCCTAAAATATTTGCCATCTTGCCCTTTGCAGAAAATCTTTGCAGTGTCTGTTCTAGAGGAACAATGGGACCTGAAGTGTAATTAGTCAAATTTATGTGGAAACTGACTTTGGTAAATAATTGTAATACCAGCAAAAACTGGACACATTAAGATAAGTGGATTTACTGAATTTTAAGAAGAAAAAATGAAGGCATAACCCATACCTTGTTCAGATTGTTGAGATCGTGTATTTATTTCTTCAGCTTTTGATGCTTCTCACTTATCCATGAATAATTACCATGATAGACATCACTAGTATTAAGTAATGTTGTTAAATCAGATAAGTCCTCCTAAGAATCACTGTGGGCATTTTTGGTTAAAAAATATGATTATAGGGCTTCCCTGGTGGTGCAGTGGTTGAGAGTCCGCCTGCCGATGCAGGGGACACGGGTTCGTGCCCCGGTCCAGTAAGATCCCACATGCCACGGAGCGGCTAGGCCCGTGAGCCATGGCTGCTGAGTCTGCACGTCCAGAGCCTGTGCTTCGCAACAGGAGAGGCCACAGCAGTGAGAGGCCCGCGTACCGCAAAAAAAAAAAAAAAAAAAAGATTGTAGGTATGGATAAGGGTGAGTTTGATGTTCAAATTCTTATAAGGGGAATTGAATTATACATAAAAAATAGGCATGTGAATATCCCTTTTTCTATAAATAAAGTGTTGAATGCATTCTTTCTCATTTTATTACTGGAATTAAAAATAAGCTTGGGAGGTTAAAGCCCCTAGCCTGTGGCACTGTGTGCCTTTAATGAGCACATTTGAAATATTAAATAATCCCTTTATGAATGATAAAGTCCTATTCAGACTTACTCATTTTCTTTCTCATTTAGATTCTTGATTATAAGCAGCTAAGTAATATGTGATTGGGAGTCCCTGGGTAGAAATTATTTCATGAGCTCCCAAATCTTCTTTTAAAAAGTGTATTAATATGCCTTTTATCTTTATAATTTGGAACAGCAAATCATTCACTTTACATTTATTTCAGTGATTTAAAGCTAAATGCAAAAGCAAGACCAAAGAACTTTGACATAAGGAAGAAAGAAATTTAGTTGAACAGAGTACTGCGAAATATTTCGTATGGTTTTAGGTTGCTATTTTCACTTTATAGCATGTAGAAAGGAATAACAGTGTTTCAGAGTGGACCTGAGATACATGATTTCTCAGGAAGGGGTTTGCTGAAGCTATAAATACATGACAGTTCAAATAAGGATGGTAAGTAGAGTTTTTCTAATATAGGGGGTAACAGAGGCATTGAAGCACAAAATCACAATGTAGTATAAATGGTCAATGAGAGGGTGAATTTGAGGTGAACAAGCATATGTTGGAATTCCAGTTCTACTTCTACTTCTCTGGGACCATGTATAGATGTGAAAACCCTTTGTAGGCCTCACCTGTGAAATGGGATGAACAAAGTGCCTGCATTGTAGGGTTAAACGTGGGATTAAATTAAATAAAAATGTCAGTATCTCCTTAGCTCAGGGCTATCACCAAGCAGGACTTCGTGAACTGCAGGTGCTGTTAGCCTGCCGTGGAGAAGACTTTAATATATTAAGACTTCTGCAGAAAGTTTCACTCTGTGAAAGTCTAGGTTACTTTAAAAAGTTTGAGTTGCCTTCTAACAAGCTTATTGTTGCAAAGTCTAAGTAATGAGAGGAAGTGCTATGGTGGACTTGATTATGATTAATAAATAAGAACTTGTTGGTGACAGAGATAATTTTACTTCTTCCTTTTCAATTTGGATGTCTTTGATTTCTTTTTCTTGCCTAATTGCTCTGGCTAGGACCTTCAGCACTATGTTGAATAGAAGTGATAGGAATAGACATTCTTGCCTTCTTCCTGATCTTAGAGGAAAAACTTTCAGTTTTTTCACCATTGAGTATGATGTTAGCTGTGGGCTTCTCATATATGAGTTTTTATGTTGAGGTAATTTCCTTCTGTTCCTAGTTTGTTGAGCATTTTTACCATGAATGGGTACTGACTTTTGTCAATCGCTTTTTCTGTGTCATTTGAGATGATCGTGTGAATTTTATCCTTTGTTTTGTTAATGTAGTTATTATATTAATTCACTTTAATGTATTGAAACATCTTTGCATCTCAGGAGTAAATCCCATTTATGGGATGGTTTATTATACTTTTAATGTGTTGTTGAATTCAGTTTGCTGGTATTTTGTTGAGGATTTTTACATCAATATTTGTCATGGATATTGGTCTGCAGTTTTCTTTTTTTTGTAGTATTTTTGGCTTGGTATGAGGGTAACACTGGCTTCATAAAATGTTCCTTCCTCTTCAACTTTTTGGAAGAATTTGAGAAGGATTGGCATTAATTCTTCTTTAAATGTTTGGTAGAATTCTTCAGTGAAGCCATCTGGTCCTGGAATTTTCTTTGTTTGGAGGTTTTTGATTACTAATTCAATCTCCTTACTAGGTAGAGGTCTGCTCAAATGTTTTGTTTCTTTATGATTCAGTATTGGCATTTTGTATATTTTAGGAATTTATTCATTTCTACTAGGTTATCAACATTGGCATGTAACTCTTCATAGTAGTCTCTTATACTCCTTTTTATTTCTGTGACATTAATTGCAATATCTCCTCTTTCATTTCTCATTTATGTATTTGAGTTTTCTGTTTGTTCTTAGCCTAGCTAAAGGTTTGTCAATTTTATTGATCATTTCAAAAAACAACTCTTTATTCCATAAATTTTTATTTATTTATTTATTTTTGACTGTGTTGGGTCTTTGTTGCTGCGTGCAGGCCTGCTCTCTAGTTGCGGTGAGCAGGGCCACTCTTTGCTGCAGCGCACGGGCTTCTCACTGTGGTGGCCTCTCTTGTTGTGGAGCACAGGCTCTAGGCATGCGGGCTTCAGTAGTTGTGGCACGTGGGCTCAGTAGTTATGGCTTGCAGGGTCTAGAGGGTAGCTGTGGCACACGGGCTTAGTTGCTCTGCAGCATGTGGGATCTTCCTGGACCAGGGATTGAACCCATGTCCCCTGCATTGGCAGGTGGATACCTAACCACTGCACCACCAGAGAAGTCCCCAAGAAACAACTCTTGGTTTCATTAATCCTCTTTTTTTTCCCCATTCTCTATTTCATTTATTTCTGCTCTGATCTTTATTATTTTCTTCCTTCTGCTAACTTTTGGCTCAGTTTGTGCTTTTCTTTCACCTTAGTTCCTTGATGTGTAAAGTTATGTTGTTGATTTAAGATCTTTCTTCTTTTTGAATGTAGGTGTTTACTGCTGTAAACTTTTCTTTTGGTACTGACTTAATGCATCCCATAGTTTTGGTATGTTGTGTTTTTGCTTTTATTTGTCTCAAGGTATTTTCTAATTTCCTTTGTGATGTTTCCTTTGACCCACTGGTATTTCAAGTGTATGTTGTTTAATTTCCACATATTTGTTAATATTCCAGTTATTCTTCTGATATTGATTTTTTAGTTTCATTCTGTTTTGGTCAGAAAAGACAATTGGTATGATTTCCATCTTCTTACATTTGTAAGACTTGTTTTGTGGTCTAACATATTCTAATATGTGATCTATTCTGGAGAATGTTCTGTGTGTACTTGAGAAAAATGTGTGTGCTGCTCTTGCTGGGTGGAGTGTTCTGTATATGCCTGTTAGGATGTATTGGTCTATAATGTTCAAGTGCTCTCTTTCCTTGTTGGTCTTCTGTCTGGTTGTTCTAGCCATTATTGAAAGTGGGGATATATTAGTCAAGGTTATTCAAAGAAACTGAACCAATGGGATAGAAAAGGAGACTTTCTTATTAGGAATTGTCTCATGCAATTTGGAGGCCAGAGTCCCATGATACACCGTCTGCAAATGGAAGGGCCAGGAAAGCTGGTGGTGTAATTCATTCTTAGTCTGCAAGCCTGAGAACTAGGTGAGCAGATGGTGTAAATCCCAGTCAAAGGGCAAGAGGAGATAAGATGAGATATTTCAGCTCAAACAGGTATGTAGGAATAAGGGATGAATTCCTTCTTCCTCTGCCTTTGGTTCTATTCAGGTTCTCAAGGGATTGGATGGTGCCCACCCACACTGGGGAGGCCATCTACTTCACTGAGTCTACCAAGTAAAATGCTAATCCTATCTGGAAGAAGCTTCACAGACATACCCAGAAACAATGTTTAATCTGGGAACTCCATGGCCCACTGAAATTGGCACATAAAATTAACCATCACACAGTTATTGAAATCTCCTGCTACTTTTGGGTCACTCTTCTTCATGAAATCCTGTCAAAGTTTGCTTCTTATTCTGTCAAAGCCAGTGTCTCTGTGGGCAAATAAGGGCTAAGGCTTCTTGCTAATGTCACCATCTTTCTAATGTCACTCTATAGTCTGGAGTTTAGTTTGATTTTAACAAGGCATCTGGAAAACTTTCTTGGGTTTGACAGAAGGCATCATTGCCCTGATCGACTGTGGCCCATATCTGTGAACAGGGGAACATGGTGAGGTAAGGGAGGTTGAACTGAGCCAGGTTGACTGCAGAGCAAAATAGTTAATTGGCTAGTGTCAGCTTTGGGCAATCAGAGATCAACTTTAATGAGACATAGTTGGAGAGATCTGATAATTACAGGAAAAATTCTAAGTAGAGGATTGATCAAGGTCAGATCATTAAGGAATAGGAGACAGAAATGGAATCCCAGACAAACATCAGTCGTAAGATACACATACAACCTGAAAAGAGCAGAAGTCACACTAATGCAGAAACCAGAGACAGGTATATGACTGTTATATAAACACTGCAAAGTAGGTATAAATCAAAAGAAAAAAAATGAAATAATTTATATTCCCCCTACTCTATGGAAATGTACTTTTTTTTATTGGAGTATAGTTGATTAACAATGTTGTGTTAGTTTCAGGTGAACAGCAAAGTAATTCAGTTATACATATGTATATAATATATATATAATATATATATATTATATATATATATAGACACACACACACATATGTGTATTCTTTTTCAGATTCTTTTCCATTTTGTATATATATATATATGTATATGTATGTGTATATATATATATATATATATATATATATATATATATATATTCTTTTTCAGATTATTTTCCATTGTAGATTATTACAAGATATTGAATATAGTTCCTTGTATTCTACAGTAGGTCCTTGTTGTTTATCTATTTTATATACAGTACTGTGTGGAAATGTACTCTTACGCCTTTGTGTATACCCCTCTGTAACATTTTCTATATGTATGGGTGTGTATGATTATGTATACCTGTATGTGTGCAATGTGATTGCATGTAAATCACCATTCATTTCACTCTTTTCTCCATTGCACAGTACTCACTTGGGTTGGGTGCAGTTAACCCAAATCAAACTCTGAAAGTAGACCATGATTGGCTTTGGTTTATCAGCATAATAATACTAATAACAGGGTTCTGCTTGCTCTGGCGATTTTCCAGGGTTAAGAATGCGATCCAACCAAGTGTGGCTCAGGATTTTTCTTCCATTATTGAGAGCAAGCCCCCCCCCCCCCCACCAATCCCAGACTCTCTCCCAGCCTCTCTCCCCCATGGACACACATTGTTCCACTGTGGTCACTGTTGCTACCATGACAGAAATAGCCTATGAATAAAGCTACCACAAGACAGAGCAGAATTTGAATGAGCTGAGAAAGGGGCTTACACCATGATCAAACAGCACCTGAAACACACCCCTCACCACATACTACCTCTGACCTAGAATATTTGTGGGTTATAAAAGAATGACCATTCTAATTAATTCTTTTAATGTAGTCTTAATATATTTTGACAATTATAACACTGTAGAGAAAATGCATATATCAAGAGTATAACAAATTAACAAATTTAACATACTTAACAAATTATTATAAGGTAAACTCATGTATCTAGAAATAAACTATTGTAGGCAACTCCACTACTCACTGTCTTTACTTTTATGGTATTTATTTCATTTTCTCTTCTGTATAGTTTTATCATCTCTGCACACCTGAACACCGTGGTTTTCTTCAGACTAATTGTGAACTTTATGTGAATGGAATCATTGATGTTTGTTGCATGAGTTGTAGGTTATTCAGTTTCACTAATGGATATAAGTCTTCTCAGGAATATACCAGAATGTATTTATCCATTCTACTGTTGCTGGGCTTTGGAGTTTTAGTTTGCAGTTTGGGTATATCATGAATGATGCTACTCTGGTTAGTCCTGGCATGTCTCCTAGATGAATGGATGATGTATACCTAGGAGGGAAGGGCTGAGTTATAAAAATGGATATTTCAGCTGATTTAGATAAACATTTTAAACATCTTGATAGGTTGATATTTGGGACCAAGGTTAACAAGGGAGAATTTACCAGGGAGAACTGTAAGCCTTTTTGGTGTATTCAACATATCAGTGGCACAAGTTCAGAATGTCAAAGACATGTCCTGACAACAGAACATTTGGAGTAACTATGCGAGTGCTGGTTGTCTAATGCTCAACATATGAGCCCAGTGTCACCAGGATAAATGCAGATGTGCTATAGAAATTGAAACTAATATCTAATGTCCTAAGTAGATGCATTCACATTCTGAGTAGTGTATTCATTGCCGGGGGTCTTATATAATTCAGAATTTGACAAGCTGGAACATACACAGAGGACATAAGCTAGATTGGTTAAACCTGTATAGAGCAATGGAAAAGTTTATCCTGGGAAGGTTTACCCTAGAAAAGGGCAGGGAGAATGTTGCGCCTTTCATGTAGAAAAACTATTATTATACCTATTTCGTTATCTCTTGGTAGTCAACCTTGGACCAATGGAAAGGATGGAAGAAGATTGTACTAAGGCATACTCCACATGCCTCATAATTTAATGTAAATATGAGCTCTGATAAATCCAAGGAAAGGAAAAGACAATTTTCAAACATAGGGAGCTCACTATCAAAAAAGTTTCAAACAGAAATGGGAAGAGCATCTCCCTAGAAGTCTCGATGTCCTGAATTTAGATCATGGCTCTTTAGAGTCTTCTCAGTATATCTCCCTTTCAAAAGAGGCAGGAAAAATTCACAGCCCCATCAGGGAAATCCTGGGCAACCTTAAATATCCTGCTGAAAGCATTTCTCTACAACTTGAACAGAGAGGTATTTCTTACCCCTGAATTATAGCTTCTACTTACTATGTGTAATGTGACTGAGACAGTTGCACGTGTTTTGCCTTTGAATAATTATCACTTGATAAAGGGATAAAGTCAAAACAAAGGAAAAAGTAACCCCTAAGGATAGACACATTAAAAATGTTGTGCAAAATCATATTCCAAAGGGAATAACCATTTATGGGACCTTCTTTAGAGCTCTAGCTTACTTACCTCAGAATCACCTTGATTGATAGAAGTAAGAATCACAGTGGAGGGGGTTTGTATTGAGAAAAAAGAGTGTCAGAATCCAAGATGCTTTAGAAACTCGGTGAATATTTTTCTAAGACAATTTAATAGAATTACAAATTTCTATCAGGTCAATGGATGCACACGAACTTAGTGATGTGACCTCAAATTGGTGTACTTAAAACAAGAAACACTATCCCTAAGAAGTTTGGAATAGATGCTGCTTCAAAAGTGTCAAGAAAATAGAAAGAAAAATAAATCCTATTGCTTAAATATTTTTATATTCTCAAGATATCAGTAGCATAATAAGTTTCTCAAATCTGTATCAAGATCATCTTACCAGAGGCAAGAAGTCCAGGTTTTGCACTGGTGAGCACGGAATAGTTTAATCTTGCGCAGCAGATGGCTCCAGGGCAGTGGCCAATAACAATTTGCAACACACCAATAGTGCTGTAAGGAAGCCGGCTCTCTCCTCGGAATGCAACCTGCTTTATAAAGACAAAACGGGCTGGTGACTGTTCTGTGGGAAAGAAATCTATCTCCTTCCTTCCCTCCCTCTCTCCCTCCCTCCCTCCATTCCTTCCTCCCCTCCTTCCTTCTTCTTTCCAGGCTCTGGATTTAACTACACTTCATTTATTCTTGCTTAGGTAAATATACTCCATATATAAGCAAATTTATAAATGGATATCATATACAAATTTCAACAATGTAAAAAAATAGTAAAAATAAGGTTTATTTGGCCAAAATAAGCTATACGTAAAATCTCTCCTCCCCCCTGGCCTTTCTTTCTCTCTCTCATACACACACATATATAAGGGAAAAAAACCAAAACAAAACAACTTTTACACAAAGGCCAAATCGTTTCTTAATAGTTTATAAAAGCTATATCATAAATGGACATTATGTAAAAATAATAATGGGAAGACCATTTCTGAGATTCAAAGAAAATGTGCTAGGGAAAGGCTCTCTTCTCTCCTCTTTCCCTTAAAAGAAGGAACTGGGAATATTGGCATTACATAAATAAACTAAAAATACAAGTTGTGAAAAATCGAGCATTTGTACATTTTAGTACAAATCTGTTTTTAATAAAGAATTTGATTTAATAAACCACATCTAAAGGAAGCCTACCTTTTGTCCTTGAGTTTGTGACTCTGGGACCATCAGTTTACAAGGTAGAACCTTACTAGATTTTTGAGAATATTGTCACTGGGGAAATAAGTGAGAATAAAGCCTTTAACATATTCACTTTCACTAGTTTTCCATTTCTCTTTCCTTCCCTCTCTTCTATCTTCCCTCTCTCCTTTCTTCCCTCTCTCCCTATCTTTATGTGACCTGGGGCGAGTTGCTTAATATCATTGTGTGACTGTGTCCTACTTCAAAAAGTGCGTATTATAAGATCTGTCTGGTCTGCTTCAGTTTTAGTGAGAATCAAATGAAATGATGCATGTGAAAGTCATTTTCAAAACTATAATGTGCACTCTGTGTATGCACATATCTATATTTATTACTATTATATATCTCAATGAGTAAAAATATGCAATTATAATCACAATGAATCCCTAGATCATTTTACTTGAAAAGATATAATTTGTGTTTGTGAATAAAGATACTAGTAGACTATATCTATTATTCGGATATTCGAATTATTTTTTATATCTGCATTGTGAATTTGAGATTCTTGTATTTTTTAAGAACCTTGCCAGTAAGCACTCATGTGGGGCAATTAATGATCTAGATACCTTGAATTGATAAAATATGGCACACTGAACAAAATCAGTGTTTGTCAAAGAGAAAACTTAGCTAGTAAAAATCTATTGAGAATATGATACATTTTTACAATTCTGTTAAATTATAATATACATTGAAACTTTCCTCAGTCTAAGATACATTTAAGTCAATAAACTTTTAACACACTCTGTGGTATGGACACGTTCAATTCATAAGCGTAGAAGACAAATTTACAATAGCCAAGACATGGCAGCAACCTAAATGTCCATCAACAGAGGAATGGGGAAAGAAGATGTGGCGCATACATACAATGGAATACTACTCAGCCATAAAAAAGAATGAAACAATGCTATTTGCAGCAACATGGGTGGACCCAGAGATTATCATACTAAGTGAAGTAAGTCAGGCAGAAAGACAAATTTCATGTGATATCACTGATATGTGGAATCTAAAAAAATGATACAAACGAACTTATTTACAAAACAGAAATAGACCCAGAGAAAACATGGAAAACAAACTAAGAAAACAAACGTGTGGTTCCCAAAGGGGAAAGGCGGGGGGGGGGGGGGGGGGGAGGAATCAACTGGGAAATTGGGATTAACAGATATACACTACTGTATATAAAAGAGATAACCAACAAGGGCCTACTGTACAGCACAGGGAATTATACTCAGTATCTTGTAATAACCTGCAATGAAAAAGGATGTGAATCAGTTTGCTGTATACCTGAATCATTGTAAATCAACTACACTTCAATAAAAAAAGAAGACAAATGAAATTTCAACCGGATAAAAGTGTGTCTTTTCAGGAGTAAAGCTATTTCAGGGGCTGTAAGCATTCTCTCTCCAGCGATCACTGCCTACAGAGGCTCTGACACGCCTCTTCCAGTCAGTAGAGGATTGGCATTGATCAGGATCTGAGTCGATGGACTCAGTTTCCTGTGTAATGGGTGCATCCCCTGGTGCATGCGTGCTCCCCCGCCCTCATCTCTCATCCCCCATCCCTCCTCTCCCTTCCCTGCCCTCCCCTCTCTCCTCCTCCTTCCCCCTTTCCTCCACTTGCTCTCTTTCCTTCCCTTTCTCCTTTATCCAGTGCCTGTAGCCCTATCGTGCCAGCTATGAGCTCCAACCAGCATGAGGCATGCTCTCTGACCTTCTGGAATTCACACTCTATAAGGAAGGATGGGAAATGAGCAGAGGAAACAGCAAGGCAACATAGGAGCATGTTTCCCAACAAGAGTAGGGTAGATAGTGAGTGCCAGAGAGACCCAGGTCAAGGGCAGATCAGTGAGACTGGAATAGACCAGGGAGACTTCTTGGAAGTATTGTGGGTCTCCTGAGATGCGTGAAGGACAGATAGAATTAAGTTACATGGTTAATAAAAGTGAAGTAAGTCAGAAAGAGAAAAACAAACACCGTATGCTAACACATATATATGGAATCTAAAAAAATAAATCGTTCTGATGAACCTAGGGGCAGGACAGGAGTAAAGACGCAGATGTAGAGAATGGACTTGAGGACACAGGGAGGGGGAAGGGTACGCTGGGATGAAGTGAGAGGGTGACATGGACATATATACACTACTAAACGTAAAGTAGATGGCTAGTGGGAAGCAGCTGCCTAGCACAGGGAGATCAGCTTGGTGCTTTGTGACCACCTAGAGGGGTGGGATAGGGAGGGTGGGAGGGAGATGCAAGAGAGAGGGGATATGGGGATATATGTATACATATAGCTGAGTCACTTTGTTATACAGCAGCAACTAACACAACAATGTAAAGCAATTATACTCCAATAAGGATGTTAAAAAAAAAGTAAGGGTTGCATGATAAGATATTGTCATTTACTAACTCTGTTATGCAATTCAGTGTTAGGATGCAAGTAATGCAAACAGTGAAACCTTTCACAGAGGATTCCTGCTGTTTTTAATTGTCTGAAAGGCTTATTTCTAGCACAATGTCTTTTCTAGGAGAGTCTTGTTTTTCAGTTTCTTCCATCTTACACATGATTGGCTGTAACACGAATGCAGTAGGTGTCTGCACGCTGCTTTACTCCCATCACCTTTAGTGCAGCTGCCTGGTAAATAGCACGATTCAAACTGATAACTGTCCTCTTTTTCTGACAATCTGCCTCTGAGCCTGGTGTTTGGGATCTTAAGTAGTTTTGCTCATAAATGTAATTATATTTAATGATCTGTTTTATATAAACACAATGGTTCTTCCTTTCTGTGAGTAGTCAACTGAATTTGAATGTGGACAAAATAAAGAAAAGAAATGTGAGCACTGCACATTTCAAAAAATGTTCCTGTCGTTGTGTATATTTTCTACTTTGGTCTAGATGTACGTTAAACACAATTTCATGATTATTAATCTCAAAGAAGATAACTATGATGCAGATTTATGTAAATGTTTCTTTGTAGTTTTTCCAACCTTTCTTCTCAATAGAATATACCCAGCATTGTATACAAAAGACGCTAAGTAAATGGTTATTAATTATTTTTAGAATGTATAAGCAAAATCTGAGTCAGTAAGGGGAGAAGAAAACAAACACGTACAGAGACTATGTTGCACAGTTACCGATGATGTGCTAAAAGGATACTAA
This sequence comes from Hyperoodon ampullatus, assembly GCF_949752795.1. Lineage (NCBI taxonomy): Eukaryota > Metazoa > Chordata > Mammalia > Artiodactyla > Ziphiidae > Hyperoodon > Hyperoodon ampullatus. The sequence continues at coordinate 4,532,486 of NC_136929.1, read as the reverse complement.
TATAATACTAATACTAATACTGATGATATACTAAAAGGATGGTTTTTTTGTTTTTTTTTTTTTTGCGGTACGCGGGCCTCTCACTGCTGTGGCCTCTCCCGTTGCGGAGCACAGGCTCTGGACGCGCAGGCTCAGCAGCCATGGCTCACGGGCCCAGCCTCTCCACGGCATGTGGGATCCTCCCAGACCGGGGCACGAATCCGTGTCCCCTGCATCGGCAGGCGGACTCTCAACCACTGCGCCACCAGGGAAGCCCAAGGATGGTCTTTTTAATCTGTGTGCCCTGATGTAGCCAGAACTGGGCCATCATTTTGAAGATGATCAACTTCTTTTGATCGTCTTCATTTTGAAAATGCTCAAATTCTTTTCTATCCAGAAATCAGTGACTTCTCTGAACTATGTGATCCAAATAACTGTTGCCTCTGGCAAGAGTACTCCCACTTGTTTACTGAATGAACAAATGAATAGATAAATAAATGACATTTAATATCTGTGACGTCTTTTCTCCATGGATTTAAAACTGTATTTCAGGAGTGTTCAGTTCTTGTATTCAGCCCCTAACAGTGTGTCCAAAAAGGTCCCCATCCTTTCTATGTAGGAATCATCTAGACAGAAGATGAGGTTAAGTGCAGAACGTGAGACTTAGTAAGATGAATACTGGGATGTTGGGAGTCTCAAGTGTCATGGTCATAATGATGACACAGCTGTCGTGTCTGGTGGAGGAAAGTCGGGAAGTCTTTACAGAGGAGATAGAATTTGAGAGTTGAAGAATGTGTAGGAATTCGTCTGGTGAACGTGAACCTCAAACGTACCTTTTCTAAAAGGAAGCTCAGTTTTCTAACTAAACTTGCAGCTGCTCCTGGATTCCCTAATTCCATTCATAGACCAATGGAATCTGGGTCTTCTTGCTTCTGCGTTATACTTACTTAGACCAGGAATCTCATAAACCACTTGTGTCTTTTCCCTTCCTTCCATTTCCACTGCTGCTGTCCCGGGTCAGGCCTTAGTTCCAGAATGGTGGAACTGGTGTGGCTGGTGGGCTCCTGTGACACCCCTGAGTTTGTCCTCTTCCCTTCATCATCCATCCTGTACCTCACTACCTGATTCAGCAACTTGGTACCAGTTGGGTCATTACTCTACAGGCCCCAAACCTTCCATATCTTCTCACTACCTACCAATCTTATTCAAGCTCTCTACCCCAGTAAGCAGTCAAATCTTTTCACAGACTGACCTCAGCCTACACTTCTCAGCTCAACATTAGGTTGGGTTAAGGAAGCTCAGCCTGGGAGTGGACTTCAGAAGTCGGGGGCTTTACCCTCTCCCCACCACATGCATGCGTCCTTCAACAACATTCCAGCTGAGTGGTCCTGTCTTATTTCTGTCCCTAGTTCTGGGAACTTTGCTGTTACACAGCTGACCTCTGTTCAGGACCGTTTCAAGCATGTGGCTGTGCTTTCACACTTCTGCTTCTTTGTTTATACCAATGTTAAGTTGTCTTCTTTCAAGACACCTTCACCCCTGCTGTTGTTTACCCCATCATTCAAGTCCTCGCTCTCCTGTTACTTCCATTATGGAAAATGCCTGTGGCAGTCAGATCATCACACCTGAACCAAGAATTGTGCCATGGTGACAGGGAGGGACAAGTGACCAATATACATGGAATGATGGACTAAAGATTGAGATGGTAGTAGAATATAGGAGAATAAAATAAGTGGCATTTAGATGTAAAGTTTTTGTTGAAGGGTGACTATTTTATGTATGATTTATTTTTGAAAGTGTGAAGGTGATTTTTAAAATCAACTTGCTTGTGTTTGATTATTTCTGATTTCAAGATAAAATGATCGCCCTATAGTTTATAATTTTAAAACTAAATGAAAAAGTCAACCTGCTGTAATATGACCAGTCCAAGTGCAGATGTGAAATCATAGAGAGGGGAGGTCCAGTGTGAGGACCACGGGTGCACACATAGCAGGCATAGACGGTACCCCTAGGTCCCATCGAGAGCCCCGATCAGAGCCACCTTAGGACACCAGGAGATAGAATGCGAATGAATTCAGGTGGTGCAAACAAAGCTTCCCCACTTCATTCACTTATCTCATCGATACGTTTCACAGGGAACATTATTGCCTCAAACATAGCGTTACTTAACATACATGTTAGGAAACAGCCTGATAGCTAAATTATTTGGATCGGCCAACTTTGAAGTAATCAGTGTTAGGCATTTTTTTTTTTTTTTTTTTTTTTTTTTTTTTGCGGTAGGCGGGCCTCTCACTGTTGTGGCCTCTCCCCTTGCGGAGCACAGGCTCCGGAGCACAGGCTCAGTGGCCATGGCTCACGGGCCCAGCCGCTCCGCGGCATGTGGGATCTTCCCAGACCGGGGCACGAACCCGTGTCCCCTGCATCGGCAGGCGGACTCTCAACCACTGCGCCACCAGGGAAGCCCGGCATTTTTTGTTTATAATGGAAATAATGAACTGGATGTAATAATACCTTTGACTGAATCGTGTGAAAGTTGTGCTCTGTTCACAGTCCTTGGACCATATGGGGAAGTCGTCACATTTTATGATTTCGTTTGAGCCTGGATTTGAATGGTGTTTTGTCCCAGTCTCACAGGAGCCTTTTATGGTTTGTACTTTCCATCTAAGGAGGCCACAGGATGAGAGAGAGGCTCTCCTAGCCTCCAGTCCTGGCCTTGCCACCAGCTGGCCAGCTGTGGAACTTTCAGGCACGTCCCGATCCAACTAATGTTTTCTGATCCTATAGAAGCATCCCTAGAGAAATGTAAGGTGGGAAATTCATTAGCATCTAGGATATCTACATCAGAGTTTCTCAACCTGGCAGGATCGACATTTTGGACCAGATTATTCTGTGCTTAGGGCGCAGTGCTGTGCATTGTTGGGTGTTCAGCAGCATCCCTGACTCTACCCTAGATGCTAGAAGCAACCCCCTCCTCCAAGTTTTAACGTCTTAAAAACGTCTCCAGGGCTTCCCTGGTGGCGCAGTGGTTGAGAGTCTGCCTGTCGATGCAGGAGACGCGGGTTCGTGTCCCGGTCCGGGAAGATCCCACATGCCGCGGAGCGGCTGGGCCCATGAGCCATGGCCGCTGAGCCTGTGCGTCCGAAGCCTGTGCTCCGCAACAGGAGAGGCCGCAACAGTGAGAGGCCCACGTACCACAAAAAAAAAAAAAAAAGTCTCCAGGCATGGCCAAATATTTAGGGTTTGAAATCACCCTCAGTTGAAAACCACTGATCTAGATATTAGCACCAACTCCATAATCTTACTTTCATTACACTGAGTGGCCAGCTACTTTGTGGAGGACACCTACTCAGTGCATCACCTCGCGATTGCTTTAGCGTGCTTCCTAAGTTTATCTTATTAGAGGGACTTTAACAAGAATCCTGAAACTAAAATCCATACATTTATAATTCCTTCAGTGAGTGGATTGCATGTAACAAATGATGGAGAATTAATCATTTTTTACTCATTTTACACATTTTCTGTGTGTATTGAGCAAATGATGCCAATTTTTCCCCCTTTTTTAAAGCCTGGCAGCAGACACTAGTCTTCATCTTCCTATGACTGATTTTTCTGGGGGGAGGAGAGGGACAGGAGTGACACCAGCTGGTGAATGCAGAATTAATTACAGATTGTTTCCCTCAAAAAAAGACACACATGGATTACCAACCTCTGATGATTTTGGCAGCTGTTCCTGCCCTTTTAAGATTACCAGTAACTGAACAGATACTTTATTCTTTTTCTCTGAAGCGTATGTTGCAATTTGGGGGGATTTGGACACTGGAAGCTTTGTTGCAGATGCCACATCTAATGAAAATTTTAAACTTTACATGCAATTGCCTCGGAAACCCACTATAAAATTTATTAATTCCTAACATTTTGGGAGTGCTTGAATTTCTGCTAAATACAAATGTATAAATATATTTCAAAAAAATACTGGATTAGTATTAAAGCATCTATGTCTTAAAAGTAGCAAATTTTCAGATAGGTGAAGTATGATCTTTCCATTTATATTGGATTTGAAAAAGAGTGATCTCAATAATATCTAAGTGACCCTTAACATGTGTTGTGTTCATGGCAACATTTTTAGGGGAGACATTTCCCCCCTCCAAATGCTGATCGCTTGCTTAATGGTTTAATTGCATTGAAGTAGAGTGTTTCAAAAAATGCAGATGGTTAAAATAAACAGGATCTTTGTTAAACTTATATTACTATATTAATAAGTCTTATAAATGAAATTATTTTAATTTAAGTTGTATAGTTGAAAGGAAGGATACTATAGTCTTGAAAATGTAATCTACCTACCATTTCCAGTTTTTCACTTCCCGTTTACTCCTCAATATACCAAATTTGAATTTTGGTCAAAGTGTTTCATTAACTGGTCCATTAGACATTCCTGTGAATATTCTATGTCACTTCTGCCTGCCTTCCCTAGTCACCATGCTGCTAATTTCTACTGTTAACCTTCCCTCTAATATTTCACTTCTTTCATGAGGAAGCAATATAGTGTCAGGGTTAAAAGCACCAACTTACTGTCAAACTGCCTGGATTCAGATCTTCCTTCTGCAACAGGATGGTCTCCGAAAAAGCCATTACAAGGTGTCATCCTGTTCTCTCACTGACAATTAAGGTCAAGTTATTACATTTGGATGGGGTGACAACATATTATGAGATCACAGATGGTGAGTTAGTTATCATGAGGTTGGGGAATAAAATCAACCTTCTATGACAAAATGGCTCATAACTTTAAGTGAACAAGTACAGCTTTCAAAGGCAAATGTCTAATAAATATAGCTTCTTATAACAAGCAGCCAGAAATACAGTCCTTGGAACTTTAAAACTATCTAAGCCTATTTTTCAGTATCTATAGGAAAACTGTTTTTCCCATTACAAACAAACTGAGTGTCTTTAGAAATTCAAGCTTTCAATAGCAAGTGACAGATTAAGTGTAGAGTCAACTTGAGTTTAACCAGCAAGTAAATTTTGACAACATTTTTCTTACTTTTCAATAAGCTGTAATAGATAATGTGTGCTTTGTTTCATCAAATTTCCTGTATCAATATTCTCTCAATTCTTTTAATGCTTCCTTTTGAAACTATTAATTAAGACCTGTAGCCTCTGGCTTCAGTTATAGTATTGAGTAAACGCCGAATCAAAGAATATGGGGCTTGAGTTTTCCATTTACACACTCACTAAAGAGATCATTTAGTACAGATTCCTGCAGGAGCTCAAAATTGTTTGGCAACTTGAATTATACTGTATATGAGTCATCAATCTGTGTAGCCTGGCTGCTCTAACATCTATGTGATAATAGTCTATGTCACGAAAAGGATTCTTTGAACAGGAGAGGGCAGTTTCTCTACTTAGTCATTTCACTTGTAAGGATTATTAACATAGGAATCAGTTCAGTAATAATCCTGTTTGCTTTGCCTGCTTTATTTAAAAACAATTTTTTTTCAGTCAGTTTTTCTAAAATCTATGTGTTAACAAGTGTGCCAGTGAAAAGATTCTTTGAAACTGAGGGTGTTGGTTTTCCTAATTATTCATGGACTTCCAAAATATGCTCCTTGTTTTATGATTTCCTTGTATTCCAGGTGTCTTTAGAGTAAACACCTCGCTACAGTGACAGTCTACTCCTCGGGAACTGATTCCATTACATTTTTTAAAAAAATTTATTTTATTTTTGGCTGCGTTGGGTCTTCGTTGCTGCACACGGGCTTCCTCTAGTTGCGGCGAGCGGGTGCTACTCTTCGTTGTGGTACGTGGGCTTCTCACTACGGTGGCTTCTCTTGTTGCGGAGCACGGGCTCTAGGTGCGTGGGCTTCAGTAGTTGTGGCATGCAGGCTCAGTAGTTGTGGCTCACGGGCTCAGTAGTTGTGGCTCGCAGGCTCTAGAGCGCAGGCTCAGTAGTTGTGGTGCACGGGCTTAGTTGCTCCGCGGCATGTGGGATCTTCCCGGACCAAGGATCGAACCCCTGTCCCTTGTATTGGCAGGCGTATTCTTAACCACTGCACCACCAGGGAGGCCCCAAAACAAAAGATTCAAAAGAGTGTTTGGACTCAAAAGGACAGGTCCAACTGGAAGGAGTAGGTTGAAATTGCAAGGTAAAGAGGACTAATTTAGAAAGTGAGGTCCCTGGAAAAATGGAAGATATAGGATTCAGAGCAGCAGAGGCCAGGACCATCAGCCTATGATTGATGGAGAGATTCTTGCTTCATTATAAATGGAAGGAGAAAGAAGAAGAAAAAGAAGGTGCAGGTTAGTTTACAGATTTGTTGGTGGAAAGGTGAGGGGATTCCCATCTGATGCTTCCATTTTCCTTTTTTTTTTTTTTTTTTTTTGTGGTATGCGGGCCTCTCACTGTTGTGGCCTCTCCCGTTGCAGAGCACAGGCTCCGGACGCGCAGGCTCAGCGGCCATGGCTCACGGGCCCAGCTGCTCCACGGCATGTAGGATCTTCCCAGACCAGGGCACGAACCCGTGTCCCCTGCATCGGCAGGCGGACTCTCAACCACTGTGCCACCAGGGAAGACCCATTTTCCTCTTAAATGATGAAGCATGGTCATCCGGTGAAGGTGATTGGGTATGCTGGTGAGGGGCACTCAAGGTGTGCAATGGAGGGGGCTTCCATAGATATGAGCAACTTATACAGTAAGAAATTTGGCCTGGACCAAAGAAAAGTCTGGTCTTTTTCCTGACTCCTGGGATGTAACCATTAAACCCTTGGAATTTCCCGAAAGATTGGGGTGTCTTGGTTTTAATGTCTTCGGTGGGCCCCATGAGCCAGACCTGACAGTTTATGCTACTGAATGACCACGATGGGACTTGCCACACCACATAGACCTTGGGTGGGGACTGGCCATGCCAGAGAAACCACCGTTTGGTTTGTGCTAGGGGCCTTGGGGATTAGTCCACCTAGAGACAGAGTTCAACCAGATGGGCAATAAGGCATCAATAGTGCCTTTGCAACGAAGCCTCAGTGAAACTCTGGACACCAAAGTTTGGGTGAACTTCCTGGGTTCTCCTCATGTACTTCTTACGTGATGCACATGGATTCTGGCCATGTAAGGTATCCCCGAGGACAGTGGAAGCTTGTATTAGAATCCTCTCAGGCTCTGCTCTGTGCATCTCTTCTCTTGGGTGGCTCTTACTTGTATGCTTTCCTTGTAATAAATGTAACCATGAATATAACACGTTTTAGTGAGTTCTATGGGTCCCTCTAATGAATTGTTAAACCTGGCGAGGTGGTCCCAAGACCGTCCTGGAGCAGGACCCTCATCTGGTGGATCCCCATCATCCACGATGGTGGCTGCAGCTCCAGTGATCAGTCTTGCATTTCAGCTGTCTAGAGGGAGAGAAGCAGGGGAGAAAGCTACCTCCTGAAAATGGCATTCATCATTTTCTCTTACATCCCAATGGGTGGAATTTAGTCCGTAATTTCACCTAGACACAAAAGACAGTGGGATGTACAGTCTTTATTCTAGGCGGCCATGTAGCAAGCCAGTAGAGTATTCCAGAGTTGATTGAATTACTTCACCAGAGTTTCGGTTTTTGAAGACCAGAACTGTGCCTTATTCTTTTTTTCTGTACATCCAGTTGTTCCCAACAAAACACTGAGCACACTTTAGGATTTTACTTGATGCTGGATGAATGGTTTGATTTGCCTTGATACCCTCTCTGTAGAACATCTGCAGTAAGAACCTTTTTAGACATGTCAAGGAAGTACAGCAAAGCCTCACTTTTGTGGAACTCTACGTGTTTACCACGTGTGTGTGTGCGTGTGTACTTACTTTTGTTGAGTACAAGAACATTGCTAGACTCAGCAATTTACAAGAACCAATGGCATCAGAATATATGTTGTAGGCCAAGTGAGAGTAGTTATTGATTAATTCCCTAGTGATTTCCCTCAGTTTTGCTTCAACTGGGTCAATCCAAGAAGAAACAATTTATCTTACTGTAACATCTCTGGGATCAGTAATCAAAAGATTACAACTACCTCGTTATAGCTTAGAGATTTAGTTTTGCAGCTACCACACTGGACTTTCATAGCAGGAGGAGTTTATTAAATTACTGAAGCTGAAGAGGAGAAGAATTCAAAAATCAGCCTTCAAGAGACAGCAAACAGCTGAGAATATAAAATGAGTGGAATACTTTTGTTTCTTGAAGCTTCATCCCATGGATTCTGGAGTCAGGTTAGGGTTTGAATCTCCATAGTAACAATAACAAACTGGGCAACGTTGGTCCCACAATCTCTCTATGTCTTGATTTTCTCATCCACATATGGGGCCAATGAATGTATTATTCAGAGCCTTATTAATAATGAAAATCTGAGATGGTTAAGTTAACTACTTGGTAATAATTTTGGAGGAGGAGTTAATGAAGGCAAACTGAAACTTGGAATATGCACTCGATTTTGTAACTTTCACAATCTGATTTTCACTTTTTCTGTTATATTTATCAATAATTCAGTGCCTCAATGAATACTTATAAAACTTAAGGAAGTAAGAAATTTTAAAAATCTTTACCTTTCATTTTGATCATAAAGATACAGAGTGGTTGGGTGGAGTGGGATCCCAAGTAAATTTAACCCCAAGTCCATCATCACAAATAGCATGTTGACGTTCCTGGGACTTCTGATGTTAACTCTTATGCCCTTCCTCTTTCTAATAGCTCAAAATATCATTGTATATGGGAGATAATTTAATCCATGAAGGTAGATAGAATAATATTGATAGTGTCATAGAGAAAAGGGCCAAGATAGGATCAGAAGAAATAATAATATTTTAAGAGTGGAGAGAATAAAAACAAATCTATAAAGCAGAGGAGAATTAGTCAAAAATTTAGAAAGAAAACCAGGAAAGTATAGTGTTGTGGGAAGAAGAAAGATCAGTGTTAAAATTGGCAAATTATCCTTGGTGAGAAGTGAGAGGAATCCTTTACTTTGACAATTAATTCGTTCCTGGTGAGTTTGGCATGAGAAATGTCATTGGTGGTAGGTGTAGGTGTGGGGTGGAGGCAGACAGAGCTGGAATTCAGTGGGTGGATGAGTGACCATTGGGGTGATCAAGGGGACACAGCACTTAGGGATAGGTCCTCAAGGACGGCTTCAAAGGGAAGAAAATGTCAGGAGCTAGAGGACAGTAAGGGTGACATTTTCCATGGGAGCCTATCACTCTGGGTCTAAGAATTGGTGAGGTCCTGTTAGGATTGATTCCTATTGGTGCACTTGCCTCTGTCCAACTCCATCAAAGGTTTTAAAGGATAGGTGCTCCCTCTTATTTATCCTTTTATCCCTAGAGCTGAGCTCAGTGGCTAGAACACTCAAAATCTATCTGTGGAAGGAATAAGAAAGTCTCACATGGCACTTCAATATAAAGCTGGTTTTTGTGCCTTTCCAGGCACCAGTCCCAAACTTGGATGTGGTCCCTGGTGTCTGTAAGAATATTTGATCTAAATTCCAACAAGAATGGACATTAGCTTTAAATGTTCATTTTTCCAGTTCTTTCAACTGGAAAGGACATGCCATCAAGTCCTGACTCATTGCCTAGACTCCGTGCCCCTCTGTCTTCATGCTGGTGTTTTCCCAGCCTACATGCATCACCTACAGCTTTCCTGCTACATGACCAGATTAAAAAGTATTATACACTATGCTGAGGTGTCATTTATCAGAAAAATGGCTTTTCAGCATTCCACATTCTGTACTTCAGTTAAGAGAAATGGATTTCATCAGTGTTTGCCAAAGACTCTCTTTCTAAGAAAATATCCTTCTTGACATTAATAATTTAAATGATGCACAGACAAATAATATTCATTAACTGTTTTGCAGAAGAGCAAGCTGTTTTATAGGCTAAGTCCTCACCGATGCACACTGCAAAGGAGAACAGACCCACATTTCCCTGGTGTTGGTCACACAGCAATCTACTTGGATCCCTCTTTCAGTTTTCAGTTCTTAGTGAGCTGGCAATTGTATCCTTTGAGCAAATGAATGATGAATGAACTAAAATGCATATTAAGCATCATAGTTTATCCAGGAAACCAGGACAAGGAACTGTGAATTGATGATCTGTCTCCCCGTGGGTCAAATAACTTATGATCCATCAAATAGTGAATGAAATTCTGTGGTTAAGAAGGAGTATTATGGTGGTTACGTGCAGATGTTTCTTACATTGAAAAATGGGTTTATTAATGGCCTGCTTAAAAAGAAAGTTCTAATCTGCGATTCTGGTACCATATTTAATTAACTAGTCAGCCGTTGAAGATCCATGAAGCTCAGATCTAGAAGTGAGTGATAATCAATTCTGGGTTTTGCTCTGTCCACGGCTAAGAAGGAGATGGTTGCAGACCTCAGCAGGCTCAGTCCAAAGAGTAGATCAATATTTTATTTTGTCTTTTGTCACTGGTCAGGTAGGGAGAGGAAATACACAAGTATTCTCCTTGCTTTTTTTTTTTTTTTTTTTGCCTTGCACTTGAATAATTTTCAAGGAGGTGCAGGGCTGGAAAAAGAGTATTAGATCATTTGTGTCATTGCAAGATGATAGCTCCATGCCAAGATAATGCAGCCAGTGTTTATCACTAAAATACGGATTAATAGCACTGTGATAGGGGAAGTATATATCATCAACAGAAACTTCTTAAGAAAAAGATTCAAAATTTTAGGAACAATGATCAGCTTGTTTTCTGTATTTATAGGACTAGCTTCATCCCTTTTATGATAAAACTCTTGAATTAGATTCTACATAAATGAGACTGTAATAAAGGACACAGGTGGGAAAATATTTGATACTGTCTTCATGTATGCACAGTCATGTAATGGTCAACATAAATGGCAGAAATGCCAAGGGATTTGCAATGTAAATTTGGAATGCCTGTTTTTGTGGATTTTACTCTGTGGCAAAGTCAGTATTTTGAAGAACAATTAAATAACAGCAACTCTTGTGTAAAATGAGGATATTGGAAAACTTTCCTCTTGTCCATTTGGAAGAAGCCTTTATTTTACTAACAATGGTGCTTGAAGATGTCATCCAAAAGAAGTGAGCTTGGCATGACCAAGAAACACCTTGACAGCCTGTAGTCTATATTATAACTGACAGCTCCTCCCCACAAGAAAGAAATTATTTATAATTTGTATGAGTCTAAACAGTTATGTTCAAACCTCAATTCTATTAAAGACTAGGGAATTGGAGCTTTTTTTTTTTTTTTGCCACTCGCATAAAAGAGACATATAATAATTTTTGTGTTGCAGTAAAACTTCTTTAGTTAGGAGTATACCATTCCCGTTTCTTCACCTATTTCTGTATTTATCTTAACAGGAAAGTTGTAAAGAGTCTGTTTCCAAAGAGCCACTCTTAGAAAGTAAAATGAAATGGCTTATTTGGATCAGAAGTATATAAAGCTTTGTGTTGTTCCAGAAGCAGAACTGTTCTAAGGAAGTAGCCTCCAAGTCAATTAGCCAAGAAGGAGAAAGTTCTGTATAACAAAATGTTAATCTTCTACAAGTTAAAAATTATAAAGCTTATTTGTATTATTCAAAATACACATGGTAAGTGGAAATTTGAAGATTAGGAGAAATTTTAGGTGAGATACGTATGGAGATAGAGGGTATGGTTTTTTCATTTGAGATGAGCTGGGACTTTACTAGCCAAGAAGGCCACAGGATTTCCAAAGGAGACTTGGCATTATTGAATGCTTGTAACTGGAAATTCCTCAGCACCCTCAGATGACTCCTCACCACTGGCTATTTTCCGCAGGATAATTCAAATCAAAATTGGGAAACTGAAGTAAAAATGTACACAGGTCCTTTAAGTGACTTTAAATATCTATGCTATGTATATTGATTCATTATACATATTTACATATATATTTGTGTAAATATTAAAATGAATACAGGCATATACACAGTATTCTACAAAGAATGCATTTTTTTATGCATTGTAATATTCAATAGATAATCGATTTAGCTGCTAGGCTATTTTGTTCCATACTTTTTATTTTATGCTTTAAAGGTCATGGGTTCAACATTTTCTTTCATCTTCCTTTTCAACATTTCATCATGAAAAATATTCCAACAAACATTAAAATAGAGTTAATAGTATAATAAATCTTCTGATACTCTAGATTCAACAATTAATATTTATTTCTTAATAAGAAAGTTATTGGGGTTTTGGGTTCTGTGACTTTCTCACTGCCTGAAATCGTGTAATATTCCTTGAGATGGGTTAAATATACAAATTTATCCTTGGGATAAGTCTTCATTTTAAAACTTCATTGTAAAGTGTATAAATTGGTAGTGTAATATCTCTGGAGAATAGATTTATCTTAGATCTCTCTCTCTCTCTCTCTCTCTGTCTCACACACACACACACACACACACACACACACACACACGGTCCCAAATGTAGCAAATGTAGCTTATTATAAATCTTGCGGGCACTTACCAGTGCTAAATGTTTACTTCCCTCATTTGCTTTCTGAATGCTTAGCAGAGATAATCCTCACTGCCAGAGCATTTGACTGATATCTGAGACCCACAGAGCTTAATGGTACAAGATGTCAGAGTCTGTGTTTCTCCCATTAAAATACCAGTACAATACAGACCCCTCGATGGAGGTGGGAACTTGTGTTTCCACTTCTCATCTCATTTGTATTTTTCAGTATAATCAAAATAATAGAGTTTTGTGTTTGTGGTACTCATTTCAAAACTGATTTTCCAATCACTCAAGAGAATTCACGTGAGGTTGGTAACTGGTAACCATTTCCTCATCCAGAATAAAGGCAGAGAGCAGAAATAAGAGCTGGTTCAGAATCCCTTAGTGCGCATATATCAGGGCTCAGAACAAAATTCAGGACTGTTGACTAGAAGGCCATTGTCAACTCACCTGTGTCTACAAGCAGCAGTGTCCATAATGTTTAACAATTGGCTCTTTCTGGGGGGAGGGGTGACACTAATAGTAGCATTTCCTAGCTTCTGAGGTATGCATAGTCCTACCATGGCTAGTTTCAAGCTACTGACATGATGTCACTGAACACGGAGTTGCGAAGAGTTACACACTTCTTTGGATACTCAGTCAGTGACTTATTGGATCTTTATTAGGTTATTCCCAAGAGCAACACAATGCACTACCGCAGTTAGGAAGATGCAGAACATACACATACAGTATCTGTCGTCCAAGAGCTTACAATAAAATTGGTAAATGGATACATAAAGGGCGCACCATGACACCATTAGGCATTGTTTGTCCAAGAGTTGCCATACAAATGCCAAGGTGGGTCAGGTCATCCAGGGCTGGATGAGCAGGGCTTTGGCTAATAGAATTTAAATGAGTGGACCTCTTCAGTGTGCAGACTGAGTCACGAGGGCAGTTCCTATCCTCTATTTCTAACGTGGATCATTCTTTTGAGCTTGTCACCATCCCTTCTAGTTTCAGATGCCACTTCATTTATACTTTCTGAGAGAGAGCATGGTTTTGAGGAAAGAGCACTGAGTCATCAAAAAGTCTAGGTTAAAAACTGATTCATTACTTTCAAATAGAAGGTGTTGGGCAAGTCCCTAAATGTCTTCACTGATCTGAGCCCAAGTTGTCTTCATATTTGAAGTATACAAGGTAGTCTTTTTAAAAAAAAATCTTGGTTTTTCTTTTTTGCAAGTTTGTTTTGAGGGAAAATGATGTATTCAAAGGATAAAAATAAGTTTACAAGTGTCCCTGCTGCTGCAACATAGGAAGATGGTAATGATAAAGATGGTGATTATGATGTCGGTGATGGCATGGTGGTTTTGATAATTAAGGCAGTGGCAGTGATGATGATGATGACTGGGATGATGATGGGGATGATGATGGGGATGAGGGGATGATGGGGATGGTGATGATGGGGATGATGATGGGGATGATGGGGATGATGATGGGGATATGGGGATGCTGATGGTGATGATGGGGATGATGATGGGGATATGGGGATGCTGATGGGGATATGGGGATGCTGATGGTGATGATGGGGATGATGATGGGGATATGGGGATGCTGATGGTGATGATGGGGATGAGGATGGTGATGATGGGGATGATGACGGTGATGATGATGGTGATGATGGGGATGATGGGGATGGTGATGGTGATGATGGGGATGATGGGGATGATGACGGTGATAATGGGGATGATGATGGTGATGATGGGGATGATGGGGATGATGGGGATGGTGATGGGGATGATGGGGATGATGATGGGGATGATGGGGATGATGGGGATGATGATGGGGATGATGAGGATGATGATGGGGATGCTGATGGGGATGATGGTGATGATGGGGATGATGATGGGGATGATGGGGATGATGACGGTGTTGATGGGGATGATGACGGTGATGATGGGGATGATGGGGATGATGATGGTCATGATGGGGATGATGATGATGATGATGGTGATGATGGGGTTGATGGGGATGATGATGGGGAGATGACAGTGATGATGGGGATGGTGATGGTGATGACGGTGATGATGGGGGTGATGGTGATGATGATGAGGATGATGGGGATGATGATGGTGATGATGGGGATGATGACGGTGATGATGGGGATGATGGGGATGATGATGGCTATGATGGGGATGATGATGGGAATGATGATGGGGATGATGGGGATGATGGGGATAATGATGGGGATGATGATGTTGGTGACAGTGATGATGGAGATGATGATGGGTATGATGGGGACGATGATGGGGATGATGGGGATAATGGGGATGGGGAGCTTAATAAATACCCTAACTCTGGCTGCCCAAATCAGTCTTTCAGATTCAAAATTAGCAAGTAGAGTTTCTTGTGAATTCATTAATTATTGTAAGTAGTTGCACTAGTATAGATTAGTAAAATAAAATGGGCAAGGAATTCCAATGCATGCATTTCTCCTGGTGCTCAGTTACCAAGGTCCTGTTCCCCATTTTTTGGGAGGAAGCTCTGGTGGCATCAGGCCAACTTCAGTTTAATTTCATATAGAACTTGGAGATTCACCAACTTAGTGTACTTCTCTCTATTCTTTGCCTTGGCCATCACTGGTGTGTTAAAATACTTTTGTAAGATGACAAAGAAAGAAAAGGGAATTATCAGAAAAGAGATTCCATTCTATACAAAAAAGTACATTTTGTAGGAAAGAAAAGTTATCAAATATTTACATATAACTTGTTCCTACCATTCCTAATATGGTTTCATGCCTGACACAAGAAATATTAAATAAACAGAATGTGGTTGAGAGACTAAGGTGCAGAAGGATGGTATTTAATGTCTGTATTAAGTTTATGTCTATAAAGAGCTACACACGTCTTTCTTACCAAATAAGAACTTTGTTTATACTTTTTATGAAATGATTACGCTTTATTTTCATTCCCTAGCACAATCTCATTTAAAAATGTAGGTAACTACAATTTTGAAAATCTACCTTTTTTCATTAGAAAGTTTTAAAAGACTAAATTATATCCTTGTTACTTCCACAAGTGATGCCAGGTTCTGTTGGAGATGTGTGTACCTGGTGTCGCTGTGTGTGTGAGCTTGTGTGTGTGTATGAGTGTGTGTGTGTGTGTGTGTGTGTGTGCTCACACTTATATACATGCACTGTATCAACAATGATTCATTTCATATGGGGGAGAATGGTAAAGAGATAATCAATCAGAATCATTGATTGATACATCACAACAGTGCTTCCAATGCCAAGTACACCCTGTAATAGAAATCAGGTTTTAAATGGTTGCTTTTGTTGGCTAGGAATGGCCCAGAATATCTGTCTTCTTTCTTGCAAAGATTAAATGATAAGGTATGATGATTACTTACTGGTTCCAATTTATTTGCTGTCAGCTGGTTTTTGTTTGGTCAGATTTTATATTCTCCTCACGCGGATTTCCAGCCTTGCTGGGAAAGTCAGAGCTGTTTTGAGAAACTAATATTGCTTGTCAGTAAATTCTGATATGTGTTTCTGGGATCAAAGCAACCAAGAGTTCTATAGATATTAACAAGGAATTAAATATTACTTATTTTAATTATGAATTTTAGCTCATCTACTTACCTTAAAAACATTTAGCACGCCAAAAAATCATTTCTCTTGGCCTGGAAGACCTCAGCATGAAAAGTTTCTTTATTTATATTTTGAGGCATAAGGTAACTCGTGGTCAATTATATGTTACATAATATAATCTTTAGTATAGTAGTATTTTATTTTATGTTATGTAATTTATAGTATATAAGTAAGCCTATAATTTTATGCTTTTTAAAATGGTATTTCAGTGTTACAGAGGATTTACAATACTAAAATTCCTGAAACAATTGTGTACAGTTCCACTAGTTCAAGTTTACTTTTGTGTCTGTCAGGAGTGTGTTACAACTTTCCTCGCATAGATTTTGGAAATGTATTGTTATGTGTATATACACATACTCATTCACACCTTTGTGATACTTTTTTTTCTATAACAGTGGAGCATAATACATTTGTTTATCATCTGTTTCCATAAAAAATTATGTTCTGAGGAGATAATTTGTTAGTTTTGTTCACTGTTGGATCTCCAGTGCTATTAATGTTATGGGGCACATAATAAACACTGAAAATATACATTACTTACTTACTTACTTACTTAATTAGTTGAAGTATAGTGTCTGTACAGTATTATATGTTACAAGTGTACAATATTAGTGATTCACAATTTTTGAAGTTTACACTCTATTTATAGTTATTATAAAATATTGGCTATATTCCCCTTATTGTGCAATATATCCTTATAACTTATATCAAAACACACTTGAATAAATAAAAGATAGGTAAGCTTCCTCCCTTTCCCGAACCGTTCTCCTCCCAAACACATCTCTGCTTTCACACAAGGTCTTAGATGTTTTCATGATTGGTCTTTATTTATATTTAAGTTTATTATAATTGTCCCTGAGCAAATAAGTTCTAGAGCAGAAATTGCAGACTGGGGACTCATGGAGAATTTAGCAGACACCTTTGTACTTCCCTGAACAAGTTTTAATAAGTCTCTTTTCAGTTGGGTAGTGCCCACAGGAACCCTGAGGTTTTGCCTGGCTTCCTGCGCCAGGACTCCCCACTCCTCACAGGCCCAGGCCTTCCTGCATGCAAGCTCCCAAAGCCACAGGCTCTACTCTCCTTTGACCCTTCACCAGGATTCTTTTCCTAATCATTCATCCCTTCTGGCCTTAGAAGATATTTGCCTTTTCTGTCTGGATCCAGTGAATTTTCTGCATGCACAAGACAGAGAAAAACTGGCCCATATTAAGAGCTTACTTGGGGTCAGACAATCCTTATAATATTATCTCATTTAATTCTCACAGTAACCCAGTAGGGCAGGCTGTATTGTCTAAAACAACAAAACCAAACAAAACCCAGATCCATAAGTTTCTTATGCTCTGTAGTAGCTGTAGCTTAATAATTTAACTGAATGCAGTCATTTTATTACTTATGAAATTAGTGGGTTTTTCAGCCTCTGAAAACCTTGTAAATTAATTTTTGAATATTATTTATTGACTCAAAACCATGTATTTCTTGTGTCTCTTTTTATTCTCAGAACCCAGTTTAATTCTCTCTGCACTAAACGCACTCAATAAAGAATTGCTGGGGCTTATTCTGTGATAAGAGAGGCAGATGTGTGAAGCATTTTAATTCTCAAAAGGCAATAAATTATGATAAATATGTGAGTCACATCATGGGTAAATTTGTCCATTATATGACTTTTGAAGCAAGAGTTTTCCGGACATAGAAGAGTGCCGCTGTAGCGTAGGTGGGAAAGCACGGAGAGACTACGCAAAGTTTGAACTTAACCTCAAACGAATGAGCCTGGCAAGTTTTCATGAAACTCGAGTCTTAGGCTGGCATCCAGGAAGAGGACTCGGAGTGGGAATGGATTGTACTTGGTGTGAATGCAACTATGGAAATGGAAGCCGAGGGTCCAAGGAGGCTCGTGTGTTTAGCCCTTCGGAACAGAAGGCAGCAGGTCAGGGAACTTTCACAAAGTAACTTTTTCATCAATGATTGATGTCTGTAATTCTTTATTACCAGCTCTGTCCTCATTCTACTGGACTTCTGTCTGATATCATCAAAGAAGCTTCCACGAGTAATTTATACTCCAGTCCTCCACTTCTGAGAGCCCGTTTGTCCCCTGGTAGACCCTTACTTAGCCTTGGCAACTTGACAGCAAAATATTCATGAATATTTTCTCTTTAGTTTATCCCCACTGTCCAGCTTCTATGTCAAGACTCTGTCTTGTACCCAGACACAGCAGTTCCCTAGTCTCTAGTTTTCAAATCCACCCACCGCTTAGCTGTCACAGTCACCTGCTTTAAAGACAAATCATTCTCTCCACTTCCTAAAAATTAAATCACCACCTTTTTAATCTGCAATGAGAAGAGACAGCATTTAGGCACTGCCCAGCCTTCCCACTGGCTTCTCTCCTCCTCACCATCAAAGATGGGCTGCCTCTAGTTTCTCCCTACAAACTGTTCAACCCTCCGCTCATGCCTTACCCTTACTCCTTTTTTTTAAAAAATTGCAGTATAGTTGATTGACAATGTTGTGTTAGTTTCAGGTATACAGCAAAGTGGTTCATATATATATGAATCTATATATCTATATATCTATATATATCTATATATATATCTGTTCTTTTTCAGATTCTTTTCTATTATAGGTTATTACAAGATACTGAATATAGTTCCCTGTTGTTTAGCTCTTTTATACATAGTAGTGTGTATCTGTTAATTCCAAGCTGTTAATTTATCCCTCCCCCCACTTTTCTCCTTTGGTAACCATACATTTTTTTATGTCTATGAATCTGTTTCTGTTTTGTAAATAAGTTCATTTGTATCATTTTTAAATTTAATTTAATTAAATTTTTTTTTTTTGCGGTACACGGGCCTCTCACTGTTGTGGCCTCTCCCATTGCGGAGCACAGGCTCTGGACATGCAGGCTCAGCGGCCATGGCTCACGGGCCCAGCCACTCCACGGCACGTGGGATCCTCCCGGACCGGGGCACGAACCCGCATCCCCTGCATCGGCAGGCGGACTCTCAACCACTGCTCCACCAGGGAAGCCCTGTATCATTTTTTTAGATTCCACATATAAGTGGAATAAGATACCATAAGATATCATATGATATTTGTCATTCTCTGTCTGACTTATTTCACTGAGTATGACAATCTCTAGGTCCACCCATGTTGCTGCAAATGGCATTATTTCATTTTCTTTATGGCTGAGTAATAGTCCATCATATATATATATATATATATATATATATATATATATATATATATATATATATATATATATATATATATACATACATACACACACATACCACATCTTCTTTATCCATTCACCTGTCCATGGACATTTAGGTTGCTTCCATGTCTTGGCTGTTGTGAATAATGTTGCTGTGAACATTGGGGTGCACCCACTGTCCCTTATACCTATGCTTTATGCAGTCGATTACTGTTCATCCACTGGAAATCTGTTGTTCACCCCATTACCCAGAAAGATCTGACTACCCTGGCATCCCCCCTTTTCAACTTTAATTATATGATTCACTTTCATGATTCTGAAAAAAACCCAATCAAGTATGATACATTGATATATCTATATATATATATCACAGCAATATCTTCCAACTGGAGGGTACTATTCTTTATTTTTTCTTTTTTAACATCTTTATTGGACTGTAATTGCTTTACACTGGTGTGTTAGTTTCTGCTTTATAACAAAGTGAATCAGCTATACGTATACATACACCCCCATATCTCCTCCCTCTTGCGTCTCCCTCCCACCCTCCCTATCCCACCCCTCTAGGTGGTCACAAAGCTGGAGGGCACTATTCCTGAAGACAGGAATTTGAGGAGTGTTTTGGCTGTTCAATTCCCATATGTGGTAGGCAGAACAGTGCTCCCCCAAAGATTCCCACATTCAAACCCCCAGAACCTGTGAATATGTTACCTTACATGGCACAGGAACTTGGCATAAATGATTAAATTAAGAATTTTGAGCTGGGAAGATGATTTTAGATTATCCCAATGTAATCCTGAAGGTCCTTATAAGAGGAAGGCAGCAGTGTCAGAGAGAGAGAGAGAGATTAGAAGATACTACACTGCTGGCTTTGGAGATGGAAGAAGGCCCAGAAATCAAAAAATGCAGGCAGCCTCTAGAAGCTGGAAAAGGCCAGGGAACAGACTTTCCTCTGTATCCTCCAGAGTGACCACAGTACTGCTGACACTTGGAGTTTTTCCCAGTGAAAGCCACTTTGGCCTTCTGAACTACAGAACTATAAAATAGTAAGTTTGTGTTGTTTTGCATCATTACATTTGTAATATTTTTTGACAGTAACAATGAGAAACCAATACAAAATATATAGAGAAGAGAGTTTGTAAATATTTGATGTGGAAGTGGATGAATGCCAGCATGGAGTGTATGACGGGGCATATTAGATTTCATATCAAGTGCATAAGAGGAGGTCAGTCCTTGCTTAGAGGATAGAAAGAAGAAGATATTAGTGGGGTGGTGTGAGTGAGGAACAGAGAAAGAAGACTGATGCTGGTAGGTATCTGAGACTGGAGACTTCCAGAATATTGAAATAATGGAAATAATATTAAAATGACAAAAAAAAAAAAAACCTTCCACTACACTAGGAGACATAACAAAGTGATTAAAGGTTAAAAAACTTTAGGACGTGGAGCAACAGGAACTCTCCTTCACGGCTGGTGGGAATGCAGAATGGTGCAACCACTTTGGGAGACAGTTTAGCACTTTATTACAAAACTAAACATCCTCTGGCCATATGATCCATCAGTTGCCCTCCTTAGTATCCCAAAGAAGTTAGACACTTAATGTCCACACAAAAACCTGTGTACGGATATTTATAGTAGCCTTATAATCACCAAAACTTGAAAGCCACCAAGATGTCCTTCAGTAACTAAGTGGAGAAATAAACTGTGGTCCATGCAGATAATGGAATATTATTTAGCTCTAAAAAGAAATGAGCTACCAATTCATGAGAAGATATGGAGGAACCTTGAATGCATGTTATTAAGTGAAAGAAGCCAATTTGGAAAGGTCACATATTGCATGATTTCGATTATATGACAGTCTAGAAAAGGCCAAACTATGGAGACAGTAAAAAGTTCTGTGGTTGCTAAGAGATGGGGGTGGGTATGAATAGACAGATCAAGGAGAATTTTTAGGGCAGTGAAAATACTCTGTATGAAACTATAGTGGTGGATAAGCATGGATAAACATCCTTACACATTTGTCCAAACCCATAGAATGTATAACACCAAGAGTGAACTGTAACATAAACTATGGACTTTGGATGATTATGATGTATCAGCACAGGTTTGTCCATTGAAAAAATGCCCCCCCTCTGGTGCAGAGTGCTGACAATGAGGAGGTGCTATACATTGTGGGAGCAGTGGGTACATGGGTGATCTCTGTACCTCCCCCTCACATTTACTATGAACCTAAAGCTGCTCTGTGGGAACTCCCTGGCGGTCCAGTGGTTAGGACTCCACGTTTTCACTGCTGAGGCCCTGGGTTTGATCCCTGGTCGGGGAACTAGGATCCCACAAGTCACAGGGTGCAGCCAAAAACAAACAAACAAACAAACAAATAAATAAAGCTGCTCTAAAAATCTAGAATCTTAATTAAAAAAAAATTAACAAATCTGACTTGAAGTAAAAGCTAGTTTTGGAAATGATGTAAAGCAGAAGAAACAACCCTGAGCCCACATTGCTTGCAGGAACTTTGGTGCAGACTCTCTGGTCCCTCCCTGGGCAAGAGACTTTGGATTTCTGTCTTTGACGGTCTCCCACGAGATTGGAACTGAATCCAGCTCTGTTTCGTGTCCATCTCACTGACGGGGCCAGTTGGCTGGCAGACCGTGTCACTGTCTTTGTGCAGCCCCGGCCTACATTGCCGATGGGCAAGCAGTGGAGCATGTGAGCCGTGGGGAGAGACAGCCGACCTCAGGGACGGTTCAGCCGCTGGCGACACCATGCCTCCCCCATCTGCTGTTTGACAGAGATGCTACGGATGCCTCTTCCAGTGGCGTCAGCCTGTTGGCAGCTGTGCACAGAGTCTTGGAAAGAACAAAAGTCTTTGCAGTTGCCTGTTAGTCCAGCTCCACTGTGCCTTTGAGCTTTTAACTCAAATATAACCTGTGGGCAAAGACACAGAGCACGTACGCTCGAGTGATGTCAGAAAATTATCCTCCAACTGATGCTGACACTTTACTTAGACTTAACACCTTGGACCTGAATGTGGAGTTTTGAGACCTTTAACGGAAGTATAAAAAGAAGTTTCCTTTCACCTGCCTAGAGTACAAACAAAATGTAAAATAGAAAAGCCAAGCTTTTGTTAGATCTGCCATTTGTATTCTGTCATGATTTTTAACTAAGGCAAATAATATTGAATCATTTATAGCACTTAGAGATTTATTTAAGTTATAATGTCAGTGGATATGCAATAGAAATAAACTAAATTGAAAGAGGAAAGTAATGATCATCATTTGTCTTTATTTTATTCTGCTTACCAGAGCCATCTTTCCCTTCTAAATTTGCTTTTTCAATTAAAAAACACTTATTGAACCCTTGCTAATGCTTTGAAAATGAATTATTGCATTTGGGAGAAAACCATCCCATTATTTTTCTCTTTTCTTCTTTGCCAGCAGTGTTAACTTGCTTTTTGAGAATGTGTCTTAAAGAGAAATACTGTATCCACAGCCATAACACATGGCTAAAAATGAACCTAATATTTTACACATTTGATAAATACGATGTCAGGATGTCCGCACTTTAGCACTTCACATTGTGTCTTGTGCCTTTTTATGGAAACTTCTTCCTTGCCTTTTGTATAAATACCAAAATCACACCTGTGATAGAGCAGCCCCTCCTTGCTTTCTTTCCCTTCACACGCTTATTTTTATCCATACTTTTCTTAAATATTGGGATTCTAAAAAGCCATCTGTTCTTTATTCTGTTTTCACACTACACAGTCCTCTTGGATAATTGCATCTGTTCCCTTAGTTTCATCTTGCAACTATACCAGGTAACTTCCGTATCTCCTCTTCAGCCCGTCTTTCTCCTAAGTTTCAGACCCATCTACCCAAGAGTCTAGTAGACTCCATCCTTTGGCTAGCTCCCGGGGTCTGAGACTGAACTCATCACGTAGCCCCTGACCCCCCCAAATCTACTCCTGCTTCTTTATTCTAGCCCTGCCTGGCTGTAACTCTGATGCCTCCTTCTCAATTCTCTCATCACCTGGTCTTGCTCACTTGCCATCTCTTGAGTCTGTTTTCTTGTCATCAATCCTACAGTTAAGACTGTCACATAGCCTTCTTTACTTCCCACTGCAGTTGTGCGGTACCATCTTAACTGTCCCTTCTACCTTGAGTCTGCTTCCCTTCCATTTCATTCTCTATAGTTATTCCAGAATTATCTTACACAGCATCCCATTTTTGCTCTGTGAAATCTCCCCATGTTTTTTCATAGCCTAGGGGATACATTCTTCACCCTTAAGCTTTATGAATTGATCCCTGTCTATTTTTCTCAACTTATCTCTAGACTCCCCTGTTAACATCTAATATTCTAAGCACACTGAATTGCCAGTGGTTTCCTCACGGATACTATTCTTTGGGGAATAAACCTGATGCAAGTGTAGCTTCCAAATGCACTACTAGCCAGGCCATCCCAGAGGTTGCAGGGCATAAAAGCTGACACTCCAAATTAAAATGACGCTAACTTAATTTAAAACCCACAGCAAGAGTGGGGGGAAGAGCTGAGTGTGTTAATGTGGATAGGATAGGGTGTGGGAAGCCAGAGGACCGTACATAATTCCTGAGCCCTGGGACACAGAGGATGGTGATGATGTGGTTATGCACCTGAACTGAAGGCTAAGCCCATGGATACAAGGTGTCCTGGGCTGATGCCACGGGCTTCCGGTTTTGGAGAACAGGTTCACCTGGCCACAGGTGTGGCTTGCTCATCAGCCTGCTGTCAGATGTGGGCTATCTCTGCTTTTCTAGGGTCTAGAGCACACTGGGGCCAGAAGGGGAACATACTCGGTGACATGGGTGGGTGGCCACCTTCGGGGGGCCAGAGCTGTCAGCCCGGAAGGGACAAGATCACGGTGTAGCTCTGCCATTGTTACTATCTATATGCAGTCCTCCTATTTGTTGACCCTTGTTTGTATTTATTCCATCTGTCTTTGGCATGTCTCACAGTCACTGACACTCTTCTGGGTTCTGCCTGTGTTGCACTTTCCTCTTCACACATTACCTGTAATTAACATATCCCCTGCTTGTTGCCTTTAACTCTCAAAATACCAGCTTAGCTACAGTTTACATTGAACACTTTTTTTTTTTTTTAAAGGGCTTCAAAGGCTTGGCTTTTTTTAAAAAAATTTATTTATTTATTTATTTATTTATTTTGGCTGTGTTGGGTCTTCGTTTCTGTGCGAGGGCTTTCTCTAGTTGTGGCGAGCAGGGGCCACTCTTCATCGCGGTGTGCGGACCTCTCACTATCGCGGCCTCTCCCGTTGCGGAGCACAGGTTCCAGATGCGCAGGCTCAGTAGTTGTGGCTCACGGGCCTAGTTGCTCCGCGGCATGTGGGATCCTCCCAGACCAGGGCTCGAACCCGTGTCCCTTGCATTGGTAGGCGGACTCTCAACCACTGCGCCACAAGGGAAGCCCTGTCTGAACACTTTTTATGAGTTTGTCCAGCGTGTTTGTATGTCTTGTCCTTCTAGCAACCTTGAACTCATTCTCAAATGCATAGACTCCAACACGACACCATTCCAGCCTCGCACGACGATGTGTCTTCAAGACCTCGCTCCTTCCTCCTATCATGTCTATCTGCCTTCCAGTTTCAAGGCTAATTTTCATTCACCCTTCAAGGCCTGGTCTTGCTTCTCCTCCCTTCAGAAGCTTCCGTGAGCCTCCATTGTGGACCAGAAGTCCCGGAGATAATGCTTCCTTTGTCTTCATCTGCTGTAGTACTTAATCACAGTTTACTGTAACTTCACGTTTACCGCTTCGTTCTCTCACGTTACACTGGAACAGCCTTGGGCAGTCATTTTGCCTTGTATCTGTTAGTATTCTGAGTTACCCTAGGCTGAGATATTCCCAGGGTGGAAATATGAGGTGTGGGGTGGATAACAAACGGTCTTTCTGTATGTTCCTCCCACTCCCAGTTGCAAATATTCTGGTTCCACTTCAAGACTGTGATTTCCCCCAACAGTTTACGAAATCCCAAGAGGTGTCTCACGTGCATTCATGGCACAGTCCTCTGAGCTGCCCCGTGGAAGGTGCCACTGCACTTCTGCCCTCCCCTGGCTCCCCCATGTCATCTGAGGCTGACGACTCTAGTGCCCAAGGAAGAAGATGAAACCTGTCCTCCAGTGTCCCAAAGCAGCTGCACTCTCTCATTGTAGCTTTGGTTTCCTTCATGTGCCTTGTGAAGCTCCTCGGAGGGTCTCTTCATTTGGTGGCAGATAGTCTCCTTTTATTTTATACTCTGTTCGTGGATCAAGATCAGTGCTGTCTTGACTTGCCAGCAATTATAGAAATTGTACACTATGGCAATACTTTTCCTTCCTGAAATGTTTGTAATCTGACTTCTGTGATACTGCCCTGTCATGTTACTCTGATTTTTTTTTCTTTGCTTCTTCCCTGGGGCTTTTTATTTTGCTTTTCTTTAACTAAAGGCAAAAATCTGAGGTACGTGCTTATCTCCCAATCTGTTCTATAAATACCTGTCACAGAATGTTCTTCCATTCTTTTGCCCTGAGTTGCTACCTTTATAGTGTTGACTCCCTACTGTAACTGATTAATTTTGCTATCTTATCCAAGTTTAGTCATGTTCTCATTATTGTCTACTTTGGGGAGGATTTTAATATTTCCCAGATTCCACTAGCTTCTCCAATCTACATTTATCAACTTTTATCTAAAAACGAGGTACCTCCACTCATCTTTTGGTG
This sequence comes from Hyperoodon ampullatus, assembly GCF_949752795.1. Lineage (NCBI taxonomy): Eukaryota > Metazoa > Chordata > Mammalia > Artiodactyla > Ziphiidae > Hyperoodon > Hyperoodon ampullatus. Next base: position 4,506,472 of record NC_136929.1, on the reverse strand, counting down.
ATGGTCTTTAATAAACTGAGAAAAGCTCTGGATATTATCTAACAAACGCCAACTTCTCAGACCATACAGATATCTAATTTATGTATTCTATTTTAGCTGCTAGCATTGAACATCTAGCAAGTGTTTAAGTAGTTATTAATCGATTGGCTATTCTTAAAAGAGGATCTTTAAATGTTTGGATTTGTGTGTACTCCTTAAACCATTTCTTCATCAATCATCCAACAAGCTTTTATCAAGTGCTCATTGGGAACTAAAACAGTAAGAAGTCGAGTAGAATCACAAGCACACAGGTAAGCTGACCTCAGGTGATGTCTGCAGGGTATAAGCAGGATGGGTAGGTCCCTGAGGGACAGTGGCTTTCAGATTTTTTTTTTTTTATCATGCTACACATTAAGTAATACATTTAATGCTGCACCAAACCACAACGCACACACCAAACCACACTGCACATACATATATACACACTTATAACAGAAACATAAGGGTAACTTACAACTGAAATGAGAGTTTCACGAAGCAGTACTTGTCTCACTCTATGGGACAGACTCTGATATTTTCAAGTCTACTAAGGATGCTGGTTGCTACCCACTAAATTGGTTTCACAGTTTGAACAACGCTATTGTGGTTTACTTGAAGTTGGGGACAATAGCCATTGATTTCTGTCCTCAAAGTGGGAAATGGTATGTTTACTCTAAAACCTTAGAAGAGAAGTTTTCTATTATATAAGTAGAATGGGTGAAAATATGTAAATAAATTATTCAGGAGAAAGAGTTGAAATGCTTACTCACTCAGCAATCTCTTTATAAAGGCAAGAGGGATTATGCCAGTAAAATCTTGAGTACTACACATGCATTTTCTTTCATTTAACTTTATTGCTAAATAATGATTAAAAGCATGTCTAAAATTGTATATCCATATATAAATATATAGATAGATAAGTAGATAGACAGATGAGAGATACACACACATACATGCATGTTATCTCTTAGTAGGGCTACATGATAATTGGATTGAATCTAGCAACTAGCATCAAGCATCCCCTGAGAATAAATAAGGCAATCTTTTATTAAAGTCTCATTATTTTCATTTTTCTTAAAGAAGGATTCCAAATGTTAAGAGTCTTGCTGCAGTAAAATAAAAAGAATAATAATACTGTGATTTCAGTTTTCCACAAAGAGGGCTTGAATTATTCTCCTAGCAAAGATAATGACGGCAGGTGTTATAAACCAGTGGGCTCCCTCCTTTTCTATTCAAGGTGTTCATTGTACCAAGTTCGCCAGTTTTATATTGAGGTCAAATTGGCTTTGGCAATTCCTGCTGAGTTCCAGGCTCCCACTGAATTTTGCTTTAGGAAAAGTCTCTGGTCTTCTGCCCTCTGCCTTTGGGAGAGGACTTCCCATGAGCATGAGCATCCTTGATCCTGCTTCCTGAGCCCCACTGTGAATCAGAGGGCAAAGCTGCTGACGGCTGCCTGATATCCTGAGGGAGCGTCCCTCAGCAGGGTCTTCTCGAAGAAAATTAGCAGCTGTGGAGAGAACTGGAGAGAATCGCAGAGTGGAGGGCTCTGCTCCATGGGGTGTTTGCAGAGGAAATGTGTGTCTGAGGGAAGTGAAGGGGGGGCGGCATTCTTTGTTGTCCTGCCAAAGCCACCGCCCACCCAGCTACCAGGCTGGATTGTAGATGCTCTGCCCTCAGGGAGTTTTCCCAGCACCAGCTGGCAGAGCTGGTTCCTCCCCCTGCCCCCCCACCCCACCCTAGAGCTCCCACGTGGGTGGGAACCTGCTTCAAAGACTCAGGATGATGCCCTGGAGCGCAGCAATGTGCCAGAGAATGAAGCAGAATCCAAGGCAGGTGTCACCTCCGTCCCTTGGCATGGGCTAAATCATTTTCTCACTTGTTCCTGTATTGGTGAGCACAGTTTAGTCCTGTGCTGCCTGTCCACACAGACGGATGAAGCAGGGAGCTGATGAGACATTTGATTCCTCTTCACTTTGCATAAATGTTCCCTCAATAGCACTGTGGGGGGTTGAATTGTGCCCCCCTCCAAGCTACATTGAAATCCAATCCCCGTATCTCTCTGAATGTGACCTTATTTGGAAGTAGAGTGTTTGAAGAAGTAATTAGTTAAGATGGATCCTTAGAGCATCCCTATGTGACCCATCTTTGTAAGAGACACAGACACAGACACAGAGGAAGACAGCCTTGGGGAGACAGAGGCAGAGAATGGGGTAGTGGCAGATGCAAACCCAGGATGAGCAAGGATTGGTGGTAGCCCCCAGGAGCTGAGGAAGGCATGGAAGAGATTCTCCGCTAGTATACCGCCCTGCTGACGCTTTGATTCTGGACTTCTGGCCTCCAGAACTGTGAGAGAATTGTGTTCTGTTTCGAACCACCCAGTTTGTGGCACTTTGCTCTGGTAGCCCTAGGAAACTAATACAAACACATACACCAGGAAGATTCTGTAAGAAAAACAAGGAGCGGTACCACCATCATTTTAGAGAACTGCCTTTTATCTGTAAGTTTAATATTGTGACCTGTGATTCAACCTGAATGCTAGTGACTTAAACATTGTTCAGGTAAACTACAGACCCTCTCACACCTGTCACAATGATAATACAAGTTAGCTCATGTTCTTTTCATTAGGGCTTTTAGAAGATTTTAGACATGCACCAAAATGTACTCTCTAGCAAAAAGAATTAACCTTAACTTTGCTTTCTTAGTGCTGAATTACCACTAGTTGGTATTAAAATATCAAGCTAAGAGTGAGTGTAAAAGACCCATCTAGAAAGGCGCGGCAATGCTGTTTGCAGGAAGCAGTTCACTCTCTACTGGGGTTGGAACAGCAGAGCTTGGCTGGCCTGTTACCATGTTGCAGTTGCCATGGCAACATCAAACCAATGAATGGACCACCTCCCAGAGACAGGGAGGTGAGTACGTGTGAAATTGATTCCATTGCACACAGGAATACGCTCAAGCCAAATTTGTCAGGATAGCATTTCTGGTAGGCAACTGCATTTTAAATTATATAGACATGATGAATATGATTTTAAATATTTACCTCGGATATTCTAGTAAAATGGTGTTTGAAAATTAAGTGTGCTGTGGAAATTTTATGCTCTTTATATATGCTCTGCACTTGTTTCAGACAACACTGAATTTGTTTTCATTCATCTAAATTTGGATAGCTAAAGCAGCATTTTATATCTGAGATGAATCTTTTAAGTTATGTATCCTTGATGTTAAACTGCTTTTATTTGCTCATTTTAGATTAACATGTTTAAAGAAATGACTTTAGAAAATGTAAATGAAAGTTGTTACTGTATGTTTTTATTTTTAGATAACATCTGTAAAGTGTAAATTCCATTTTACATTGAACAGTGTAACATATAAGTAGTCTAAATCAGTGAAAAATAAAAGGTTTGCTATTTTAATACTTAAGGAACCCATGGTAAGGCTTTATAAAAATAATTTATTCACGTGACATATTACTGAATTGTGTTCAGCACTCATTTTTAGCATGCAGTTATTAATATAGTGTTATTCTAGGTATGAAGTAGGTCTTGAACTTGGTCAATGTAATCCTTATGATAAATGGTTTATTTTGGGTAATCTGATAAAATAGATGTGGTTTGCTTCCTTTCATTTCTTACTTATAGTACATACTTGGCTTTGTCTCCCCGTAAGGTTGCAGAAACTGTACAGAACAGAGAAAGATCTATCTGTGATGTGGTAATTACAGAAATGCCTCTATTAAATGTGGTTCATATTAACAAAATATATTTATCAGGCATGATCAGTTTGAAATTAGAACATGTCTAACCCCAGGGGCCCAGTTCATGCTAAGAGCTCTCTACTTTCCCATTAGTTCAACTTGGAGAACAGAAGAGCATGACTTGTTTACGTAACAGAAACCAATATTTGTTCTCTTTTATTCTCTTCGCATAGTCTTCCAAGGGCAACGTGCGCCAGATCCTGGCAAAACCCTTGCTGACGATGCATTTCCCCTTGGGCGATAAAATGGAACTGTCTAAACTAAAACAATGCTGCCAGAATATTATGACTTTCTAACAGTTCCATGTGGATCCGTTGATTTTCCTTATGAAAAGATACAAGTGTTTTTTTTTAATTCAAACTGAGGTGAGGCATTATAAAATGTGTTCCCTTTTGCTTCATGATCAACACTGATATTTATTTGAAAACACTGGCACATGAATGTGATGCGGTACATCAAATTGTACTTTATACTGTCACACGTGTATCCATTCCCATATAAATGCTATTACCTATTTCTTGTGTGTAAACCCATTTAGACACTTGAGCACCCAGACTTAGGGGAAAAATGCATATTCAAAATACTAAATAAGACAAGCCATTCAAGCAGGTAAATCGAATAAATCCTCTGGTACAAAGTTACTTTGGGAATAATGGTATATTTTCTGGTACAAAGGTAGTAAGTAAGCACTATTCAAAATGGAATCTCAGTAGACAAGAAAAATGTTTCTTAATACAACCTCACTCCATCAATGTCTTGATAGCATTTCTGAATCTGGACTCTGTAATTAACCTTCTAGTTTTAATTGCCCAGGTAAGCTTTTTCATGGAAGGTACCCCGACTGTCAGAGAACATAAGGAGAGGTAGGAAGTGTAGAGTAAGAGATTATTCATTTTGAAATCACTGTCACGGTACCCACTGGCATATCATTTGCTGCAGATTTTAAGGGCGTGATAGTTTATTAGTGATGAACTCCATTTCTGGGAAACTTACTGTGTATACTGCTTGAGATACTTGCATTTAAAAATGACATTCTAGGGACTTCCCTGGTGGTCCATTGGTTAAGACTTCGACTTCCAATGCAGGGTGTGCGTGCTCGATCCCTGGTTGGGGAACTAAGATCCCACATGCCTCGCGGCCAAAACACCAAAACATAAAACAGAAGCAATATTGTAACAAATTGAATAAAGACTTTAAAACAATAAAAAATGAGTAAATAAAAATGACGTTCTAGACACCTGTGATAGTATTTTGGCACACTTGTATGGACCAGTGCTGATCCATGGATTTTATTGTTGCTGTTGTTGTTATTGGTCTATAGTAAGTACAGGCATTGACAGAATGTGCTTAGGAATATTCAGAGAGTGTGACACTCCTGTGATATCCAGGGGACTGGTCAGGGGAGTCATCTCATCAGTAGGGACCATGTAGGGTCCTGCTGAGACTATGTGATGTGTTGCAGGTGGTGTGAGCTGCATACGTTAGTAGGACCACACTTTTTAAAAACCATTTTATTGAGATATGGTTGACATGGAAAAAGCTGTAGGTATTTAATGTATACAGCTCTGTGAGTTTGGGGATAAGTATACATCCATGAAACCATCACCAAAATCAAGGCCATAGAGATATCCATCTCCTCCCAAAGTTTCCTCCTGCTTCCTTTATTCTTATTGTTGTTACCATTTTTTGTATGTGTGGTAAGAATACTTAGCATAAGATCTACCCTCTTGGAAAATTTTAAGCATACAATAGACTGTTGTTAGTTGTAGGCACTATGCTGTGGAGTAGATCTCCAGAAATTAATTTTGTGGAACTGAAACTTTGTACACTTTGACCTTCACCTTCTCATTTGCCCCTCCCCCTAGCCCCTGAAAATCCCCATTCTACCCTCTGCTTCTATGAGTTTGACTTTTTTAGATCCTACCTATAGGTGAGATCATACAGTATTTATCTCTCTGTGTCTGGCTTATTTCACTTAGCATAATGTTACAATGTTTTCAAGGTTCATCCTTGTAGCATTGTAACATGTGTCAGAACTACTTTCCTCTTTAACACTGAGTAATATTCCATTGTACAAATATACCGTATTGACTTCTCCAATTATCAATTGATGGACATTTGTTGCTACTTTTTGGCTATTAAGCATAATGTTGCTATATGTAGTCATGTACGAGTTTTTGTTCATGTAGGGTGTCAGTCTTTTTGGGTATGTACTTAGGACTGTAATTTTTGAGTCATATGGTAGCTCCAGTTTTAACATTTGAGGAGCTGCCAAACTGTTTTCCAAAGGGACAGCAGCATTTTAATATCCCACTAGCAATGCGTAAGGGTTCTAATATATTCATATCCTCACCAACACCTATTATTGTGTGAATGGTAGCCATTTTACTGGGTGTGAAGTGGTACCTCACTGAGGTTGTAATTTGCATTCCCCTAATCACTAATCATGTACAGAGTCTTTTCATGTGCCTGTTGGCCAGTTGTATATCTTCTTTGGAGAACTGTCTATTCATATCCTTTGCCCATTGTTTACTTGGGTTGCCTTTTTATTGTCAAGTTGTAAAGGTTCTTTTTATAGCATTCTGGATACCAGTCCCTTATATGTTTTGCAAATATATTCTCCCATTATGTTGGTCATCTTTTCACTTTATTGATGGTATCAACTACATGACAAAAGTTTTAAATTTTGCTATAGTCCAAATTATCTCCTTTTTTGGCCACTTGTGCTTTTGGTGTCATATCTAAAAAAAAAACCATTGTCCAGTTCAAGGCCACAAAGATCAATGCCTACATTTTCTTCTGAGAGTTTTATAGTTTTAGCTCTTATATTTAGTTCTATGAGTCTGTGATCCATTTTGAGATAATTTTTATGTATGGTGTAGGGAAGGAGTCCGACTTTATTCTCTTGTGTGTGGATACTAAGTTTTTCAGTATCATTTGTTAAAAACCTATTCTTTCCTATTTGCACCTTTGTCAAAATTTAACTGACCATAAATGTAAGGGTTTATTTATGGACTCTCGATTATATTTCATTGACCTTTATGTCTGTCCTTATGCCAGTACCACACTGTCTTGATTACTGTCGCTGTTCAGTAAGTTTTGAAATTGCTAATGTGAGCTCTCTAACATTGTTCTCTCTTTTAAGATTGTTTTGGCTGGTCTGGGTCCCTTGCCTTTTCATATAAATTTTATGATCAGCTTACCAATTTCTTCACAAAAGTCTGATAGAATTTTGACGGGGTTTGTGTTGAATCATTGTGTAGATCATTCTGGCGAATGTTGCCATCTTAATAATATTTTGGCTTTCCATCCATGAACATGGAATGTCCATTTATTACAAGTTCTTTCAACAATGTTTTGCAGGTTTTATTGTACAAATCTTGGACTTCTATTATATTTATTTCTAAGCATTTTCATTATTTTTGTTGCTATGATAAATAGATTTTTTCCCTAATTTATTTTGATTTGTTCATTATTAGTGCACAGAAATGTAATTGATTTTTGTATGTTGATCTCGTACCCTGAAAACTTGCTAAATTCAATTATTAGTTCTAATAGATTTTTTTTGTATGGATTGCTTAAGATTTTCTTTATTCAAGAGGATACCTTTTGTTGTTAGAGACAGATTTATTACTTCTTTCTTTCCAATTTGGATGCCTGTTATTTCCTTTTATTGTCTTATTGTCCCAGCTGGAACCTCCATTACAGTGTTGAATAGAAGTGGTGAGAGCAGACATCCTTGTCCTGTTTTGATCTTCAAAGGAAAACTTTTAGGTTTTCATCATTAAAAATACTAGCTCTGAGTTTTTTGTGGATGTCCTTTATCGGATTGAGGAAGTTCCCTCTCTTCCTAGTTTGTTGAGTGTTTTTAACAAGCACGTTGTTGGATTTTGTCAAATGCTTCTCTGTGTCTATTGCAATGATCATATGGCTTTTGTCCTTTATACTATTAACATGGTGTGTTGCATTGATTTCTTTTTACATGTTAAACCAACTTTTCATCCTTGGTATAAATCCTACTGGACCATGGTGTATAATCGTTTTTATATGTTTCCAAAGTTCATATGCTTATATTTTGTTGAGGATTTTTTTTGAATCTATATTCTTAAAACACTTGTCTGTAGTTTTCTTTTCTTGTGATGTCTACTTTGTTTTGGTAATACTGGCCTCATAGAATGAGTCAGGAAGCATTTTCTCTTCTTTCATTTTTTGGAATTTGTTTGTGAAGAATTGGTATTACTTCTCCCTTAAATGTTTGCTCTAATTCCCAAATGAAGCCAGATGGGCCTGGGAAGCTAACAGTTAGGGCTAGATTTTTGTATCTGTTTGCCTACTTTGGGTACAAGGGTCTGAAATACTTTGTAAGTTCCACCAAGTCCATGTATATGTCTGAGATAATAATATAGGCAGGGTTTATTTAACTGAGGACTTTGTGAAAATTTAAAAAATACATGGAGAATGCTCACATCTGTTTATGATTATAAATGGCATGGTTATGGCTAAGAGCCTTGACTCTTTGCTGATCTTGTATCCATTATTCTGTTTTGCAGCTAAGCTTTTCAGTGATTTTATACCGAGATTAGGGCTTTCCTTTGAGAGGGCCATTATTTTGAATTAAAGCATCTCTTGGGTCTATTAGTCACTTGCTTAAAGTTGTCTTTGAGGACAAAGCATTTATCAAAAACATTCTAAGGAGGTCTAAGGTGACACTGACAGGTTATTGTAATTTTGGTTTTTGCTGTAAGTACATATGAGTAAGTCCAGATCTGATTATTTCAGGTTTTAATATTACTAAGGCAATAGGGGGAAAAAAAAAGATATAACGAGGCAAGCAGTTTGTGCTGTATTTCCCGTTATTTTTTTTCTTCAGGCCCTAAGAAAATACTTCTTTGATGACTGAATCTCTGTGAACTGTGGAAGCCTAGGAGTTGGCTCACCGGTTAAGGATAAGAGGATCCAGTGAAGATGAAAGCAAGGGCATCAGAGGATGGTTCAGAACTGAGGATTAGCCCCGGGAGGAAAAAGAGACAAAATTGTCAAGGTTGGTGAACTGCGGAGAGTAGAAAAAATAAAATCAGTGCCAAGCTGGGAAGCATTTCGGATGTTTAAGTCATGATATTGAAACTGATTTGAGAAATTTCTATAATAATAAAAGACTAATCAGGAGTGTTGCAGGGAAGTATAATTTAAGGTTTTTGTTAGTCATATGCTGAGAGTGAAACATATTTTAAATGATTTCAAGTGTTCAGGACATGGAAGAATAGAAGAGGTGCAGCATGGTAGGTTTTAGCTTCACACCTTCATATAGGTTTGTGTATTTCAAAAGAAAACCAAGTAAGGTATCTAGTGCTTTTTTGTTTCTGAAAACAAAATTGGCTACTTGCAAATTCTTGTGTAATTATTTCTAAGTGTTTTCATTATTTTTGTTGCTATTGTAAATAGATGTCCTTTCCTAATTTCATTTTGATTTGTTTATTATTAGTGCACAAAAACGTAATTGATTTTAGTATGTTGATCTTGTACTCGGCAAACTCGGCAAACTGCTGAATTCAATTATTAGTTCTTAAAGATTTTTTTGTATGGATTTCTTAGAATTTTCTATATACAAGATGATGTCTTTTGTTGATAGAGGTAGTTTTATTTTTCCTTTCCAGTCTGGATGCCTATTATTTCCTTTTAATGTCTAATTGTCCTGGCTGGAACCTCCATTACAATGAATAGAAGTGGTGAGAGTAGACATCCTTGTCTTGTTTTGTTCTTCAAGGGAAAACTTTCAAGATTTCACCATTAAGTATGATGCTAGCTCTGGGTTTTTTGAAAATGTTCTTTATCAGAAAGTTCCCTTCTTTTCCTAGTTCGTTGAAAGTTTTTAACACAGAATGTTGTTGGATTTTATCAAATGCTTCTCTCTGTATGTTGCAATGATCATGTTTTTGTTGTTGTTGTTGTTTTTGTCCTTTATACTATGAAAATATGGTGTGTTGCATGGCTTTCTTTTCATGTGTTAAACCAACTTTGCATTCCTGGGATAAATCCTACTTGATCATGGTATATAATCCTTTTTATATTTTTCCAGATTTCATTTGCTTATAATTGTTGAGAATTTTTTTGCTTTGATATTTGTAAAACATCTGTCTATAGTTTCCTTTCTGACTGAGCTGGAGAAAGTTTTAGTTGCAAGAACCAATCATTCCTGTAGTATCAATATCCTTCTGAGCATGCAGGTTCCTTCATGGGAAATCATGAAATAAACTTTAAAAGAAAGAAAGAAATTTTATCTCCCACTAAACTAATGTTAAATATACTTAGTGAAGACAGTGTCTCCTTTGTTGCTGGATGAAAATTCTGATGGGCTAGATGACTTTTCTGGTAACTCTTAAGCAACAGAAAGAGCCATATCACTTTAATTCTCAATAAAGTTTCAATTCATTAACTTAAAATGTCCAGTGTCAGAAAGTCATCAGTATTTCTAAGCTGCATTAAAGTTAAATCTTCTCCCTTCCTGAAGTTGGGTCCTGCTGAATGTTATTATATGAGAAAGAGAGAGAATGAAACATTCTTTCTTTTCCCCCAAGAATTTCTTCTTTCCCAGTTCGTTAAACATAGTGTGTAATCACAGCAGGTGCTATGTCTGTGACTAGAGACAAGTTTAATTCAAGAATTAAACCACTACTAATACTACATGTAACTGCCTTTTGAAAAGTGGACACTAGACAGTGAGAAACTTGTTTCTATCACAACTTTCCAACTGCAATCCATTTAACAGTTTAAACCCAAATGGGAATTATTACAAAAAGTAAAATATCAAGGCAGCTGCCCATTGAAGGCTTTGAGACTAGAAATGACCACTTAGAAAAGACATGTTATCAACGAGGCACGTGACCTGTATGTCCATATCTCTCTTTGTGGGATTGGTTCCGTTATAAAGCATTCGTTTTCTAAGAGAGCTGCCAGTGTTCCTACCAGGGCTCATAATCATCCAGAAGTGCTTCAAGTTTCCTACCAAGATGTCTGCTTGGATCAAACCTCTGGCATCCTGATGTCCATGCAATTTTTCACATTCAGTTTCAGAATGTGGGTGCTACTGGTCTGGATATTCATCACTGAGAGCTGTGTGAACTTTCATGTCATGTTCTCACATTCCAGCTCCTTTGCTTTCTTCTTGGTCCCCTGGCATGATTATCCTTCTGACTGTGTGTGTTACGTGTATGTTTCCAGCTCATTGTATATTTGTTATTCCAACATCAGAACGTTGCAAACATAGTTTCTGAGGAATCATATCTCTAAAGTTTTATTGCACTTAGGATTTATGGTAAATTCAAAAGGAGTTAACAATACTATCTTTTTTTTTGCTGGAGTTCTGAGGACTCTTTGTAACCAAAGTCTCATTTCCCTTGGGGTCTGCCTTAGTATGAAGTACTGACCCAGAGCTGGCATGCAATAATAATAAATAAAACCAGAACCTAAAAATGCGGGTGGTTACGTGGCTTTCTAACAAGCAGTCTGACCCCAAACACTTTTGCTGCCTAACCGAATTCCTAAAATTAAAAAAAAAAAGAGCCTCATGATGAAAATCGATAAATTAGACTAAAGAAGGAGCTGATATATACAAGGTAAATGGAGCAAAAGTGTATAGAAGAGCTGTTTTGCTTTCTTTGAAGAAGTTCCTTGATGGAAGAGGAAACTATAAAATTACCTTCTCTGTGGATCCGTCTTTCTTTCCTCCCTCCCTCTGCATTATTTAGGGTTAGGCTCAGCGGCATGTGGTAGAGAGCCCCAAACTAGCCCGGTTTAACCAGGACAGCTTTGTGACTCTCCCACATGCAAGTCTAGAAGAGGCAGCACTGGCTCAGAGCCACGGTCCTCAGGGAACATCTCTCCAGCTCACTGCCACGCTGTCTTCAGAACGTGGCCTTAGTCCCGGCAACAGGGTGTACAGAGGATGAAGACAGAACGGGCAAAGAGCAGGAACCGGATACTGAGTAAGGGAGGTCCTAGAAACCGCCACGGCTTCTGTCCCATCGGCCGTAACTTAGTCACATCTCCCAGCAAGGCAAGCTGCAAAGTGTAGTTTTGATGGGGCAGCTGTGCGCAGGGGCACGAGTGCTGTCACCATCTGAAAAAGAGCGTGGTCTCTGCCACCACTCTTCTCTTGGAGGCAGCGTGATGGTACTTAACAGCAGGTGTTTGAATACCGATTTTGCCACTTTTCTCTTTTAGCCTGAGGTCCTCAACCGTGAGACGGGGACCAGACCTCTTTCTCAGAACTGCTGTAAGGTTAAAATGCAAGGCCGTGTGTAAGACACTGAGTACAGTATTATTTATCAGTAAATCGTGGAAGTGATCATGTTGGCGGCTCAAGCCCATCTCTGTTGTGCTTCCCTGACTTGCTGGTTCAGAGTGGTTTTCTCAGCTGCACTGCTTCCTGGTCCCAGTTCCGCATCCTCCTCCCTCTACCCTCCTCTCTTCTCTACCCTCCCTGTCTCCATCTGACCCCAATCCCCTTCCTTCGCCTTTCACTTTGCTCTCCCTCTCCCTCCCTCTCTCTCTCTCTCCCTCCCTCCCTTCCTCTCTCTCTCTCTCTCTCTCTCTCTCCCCTTCCTGCCCCCCTTGCTCCTCCCTCATTCCGTCCTCCTGGACCAACCACTCACTTCCCTCCCTCTTTCTTTCCCCTGCCTTCCAGTTCTGGGGTAGTAACTATTGTGATGTGAGTCAGTAGAGAAAACAAGTAAAGCAGGATAAGGCAAAATACTGCCCTCCAACTGCCCACAGTGTGTAGGTAACCACACAATTACAAAATAACATGTTCTAGTTGTAGTCTCGGATCTACAGGTTTAAACTCCACTTAGGGGTAGCCTTGCGGGGGGTGGGTATCACTACAAGTGACGTTTGTGCTGGATCTCGAATGCTGGATAGGATTTTATGCCCCCTGGTGAGGGGCTTGGGGGAAGGGGAGACAGAGGTCACAGTTTGCACAAATAGGTAGAGAAATCAAGGGAGAATTGAAGTTTGGACTCTTGGTGGGAATGTAAATTGGTGCAGCCGCTATGGAGAACACTATGGAGATTCCTTAAAAAACTAAAAATAGAGTTGCCATATGATCCAGCAGTCCCACTCCTGGGCGTATATCTGGAGAAAACTCTAATTCAAAAAGATACATGCACCCCAGTGTTCATAGCAGTGCTATTTGCAATAGCTAAGACATGGAAGCAACCTAAATGTCCATGGAAAGATGAATGGATAAAAAAGATGTGGTACATATGTACAATGGAATACTACTCAGCCATAAAAAAGAGAGAAATAATGCCATTTGCAGCTACATGGATGGACCTAGAGATTATCGTACTAAGTGAAGTAAGTCAGAGAAAGACAAATACCATATGGTCTCACTTATATGCGGAATCTAAAATATGACACAAATGAACTTATTTACAAAACAGAAATAGAGTCACAGACATAGAAAACAAACTTATGGCCACAAAAGGGGAATGGGGGTGGGGAGGAATAAATTTGGAGCTTGGGATTAACAGATACAAACTACTATATATGACATAGATAAAGAACACATGTAGACAGTATAGACAGGGCTGGGTCTGAGCTGGATTTGGCCCATGGGCTGAGCTTACACCAACCTATTGAGAAACTCATCCTTCATCTGTCTTTGGTAAATACATTTTACTGGCAAGCTGATACTCCCATTAATTTAAGTATTGTCTAGGGCTGCTTTTGTGATTTTGTAACAGAAACTGGTTAGACCACAAAATCCAAAAAAACTTACTGTCTGCCTTTTGACCTAAGAAGTTTTCCAGCCCTTGATCTAGAGTTTGGTCACTTGAAGCTGTGGCATAAGAAATTTGGGTTTCAAAATATTATTTTGGAACTGTTATGGCACACATCTTAGAGCAAGGAAACTGTTAGAGAATTTTGCAGTATAGATAATAGAGATTGAGGACACTGGCTGTGTGTGTATGATTGGGGATGTAAGGAAGAATCAAGGTTCTGTTTTTAGGGGATAAGAGCAAAATTGACATTTTTAAGAAAACAGAATTGAGAGGTGTACATGTTCACTTGCAGTTGCATGTATAGAATTTTGCATGTATGGAAGTCATGTAATTAATCTATGTGGCAAGAGAAAACATTCTTTCAAAAATGATAACATCATCTGTCAGTTGATTAAGATCCAGTTTAAATCACTTTCCAATTGCTCTTCATTTAATTTATATTTCTAAGCTGCAAAGAAACTGCATTTCTGCTGTGATATAGATACTTCTGTTTAGAGGCTAAGTAACATTACAAGGACTTATTTGAAATCAAGGTACAAACACTTGAGCTTTCCACGGGCATTGGCTACAAAATTTTATGTAGTGGATGCCCTAGGATGCAAATGTTAATATTCTTTTAAGAATCACATGGTTGATTTTGACATAGAAATGTTGGTCTTGGCAGCTCTTTCCAGGAGCATATTATAATGTATTATTCCAGTTTTTCCTACTCCTTCCAACGTGCTAGCAACCGCAGGCAGTATTTTCTGTCTAGCGACCTTGGTTTCAGCACCAGCGCCCTCTACCAATCTTCTACCCCAATTCTAGGGGTTATAGCTGCATCTTGCTGTTGCTACCTCTGTTTGATACTTTAGTATTTCCTTTTGATCTTTTCAGTCCTTGGATGTCTCATGACCAGTTCTTTACATCTAATTCCCTGGAGACAGCAGCTGGTGTGGCTCTGTCTCCCGGTAGGCGCTGACCGACACACCCACCCTCTCTTGTCCCTACCACTTACATCATGGGGCTGGAGGGGTGCTTGATGGAGGATTCTCTTATGCTCTTATGCTCTGTGGGGCAGCAGAGAGAGAGGTTAGGATCTTTCACTGGGACTGGAGGTCACTGTTTGAGGAGATGCGCTCATGAGTGAAGAGAATCATGTCCAAGAAAGTCATCAAAGCCAAAGGCTTGGGTCAAGTACTGTTGAGGGTCTGCTGGGATGGGTCTGGCGAGCTCGTGCTGCCATGTGTGAAGAGCTGCAACACCTAAGAGATTGAGGGTTGATTTTCTGGGAAGTTAGGAAGTGTTCAGGAAAGTGCTATTCTCCCCCAGTAACTTGTTTTTGGGAAGCAGGGAGTACAGAGTCATGATGCCCAGAATAGTTACTTGTGGGAGTTGGGAGGCTAGGGAAACGCACAGGTGATATAACAGAGCCCATTAGAGATGTAAAGGGGGGAGAGGTCCAAGGGGACCTGCTGGGCGTCTTGGGACCTGGGAACACAGTGGTGGCCCATGCCCCATGCCCCATGCCATTCATTATTTGCTGTTAAGACTGTGCATCCACATTGATGTGGACCTAGCTTGTATCTTTTGCCTGGGTCACCTGGAGTCTTTCCACCAATCACCATTGCCTCTGGGACAAACTCAGGAACTCAAATCAGCAGCCACGGGACATTTAGTATCTACAAGGATAATCCCAAAGGGCAGTCAGTTGGAGCCTGGAAGAGAAGCCAGTCTTTATGCACCTTAGACTTAGGAGGATTCATGTTGCTAACTGAATAAATGCTGAAGGCAAGTTTTTGGGGTTTCTCCCAAAGAGAAGGCTATAAATTGTGTATACTGATTTGTATAGATGAACATTTTGACGTAAGGCTTTCCTGAGCACAAGTCCACAGGTTGGCAGGCCAGGTGCCTGTCTTTACTGAATCATACCCAGATTACATACCCTGTGATTTCGAGGTTTAAAATTCTTCAGGGGGCTTCCCTGGTGGCGCAGTGGTTGAGAGTCCGCCTGCCGATGCAGGGGACACGGGTTCGTGCCCCGGTCCAGGAAGATCCCACATGCCGCGGAGCGGCTGAGCCCATGAGCCATGGCCGCTGAGCCTGCGCATCCGGAGCCTGTGCTCCGCAATGGGAGAGACCACAACAGTGAGAGGCCCGCGTACCACCAAAAAAAAAAAAAAAAAAAAAAAAAAAATTTTTCAGGTCAGTCTAGAACTGAAAGACACGCATGCAACAGTTTGAATGCAGAGTCTTTCTAGGTTATATGAATTTCCCCTCAAGCATTAAAGTTGTTTGACCTCCAACTAACTGGACAGTATTCACTTGGGCAGCTTTATGTTTGCAAAGTATTAAGCTTAGTTTTCATCATGATAACCCTATTAGTACCAGTTTATCTGTTTATTTAGTTAAATTATGTAACCATAACAGGTACAAAAGGCACATCCATATTTGGGACTAGGTCATGCACTCTTGGCGAGCTCCCCTCTCTACAGGTGAGAAGAGAATTCTCCAGGCTGACGGTGGTTAGGGTGCCACAAACGTGGATGAAGATGTTTCACAGAGGGAAGGGGGGCATCCAGTGAAGGAAAACCAGTTAACAACTTCTCCTAGAGTAGCCACTTGTTTGGCACAATATAGCCATACAGAAAATAATACATAAACGTCTTTAACGTGTAGGCTGTATAGACAGTCTAAGAATATTGATGAACGTGAACGTATTCAACACATTTTTTTTTCTAAAATGCATTTTAAAATTCTCTTTTCTATATGGCAGAAGATGTGAGTGGTATTTTAATCGAATTAACCTTCCATGGGCTGAATATATAATCACATCTTGATAAATACAATTAATACAATACATGTAATCATTTTAGGTCATCATTTTTGAGTACCTATTTCAGGTGAGTGAAAGATATACAAGAACTTATTAAGATTATTTATGATTCACTAGAGTCATGTGGCGAAAATGAAATATATGTTACCTAACACACATTTCTAAAAGTAGAATCACATCCTACTAATGAGAATATCATTAGAGATGTTGGTTGAAATTCTTTTGGACTGTTGGGACCCTAAGTTGTATACAGATGACATACCACGTATAATATGCAAGCTAAATAGAACAAAAATATTCAGAATCTGTTACTATCTAATTCTTGTTCAGAGATGTTTTCCAGTAATTGAGGTGTCTTTTTTCTACCTATAAACCTAAACCTTTCTTCTTGATTATTTTTGTATATAATGCCTGTATTTCTTATTATCATATTCCCACTAGGGTTTACTCTTTTTCTGCCCTTTCTCATGGGGTAGCCCTGGGCAACATTCCAAAGTAGGCTTAGTATGTCAGCGCTGTTAGAATCAAGTGAAGCTATTTAAATGCTTCCAGCATTCCCAATGTGTTTATTGAACTAATGCATATTCATTGTTTCCGTTTGAGAGACTGTAAATCATTTAGATACATTCAATAGTGTAGTTTCAGTATGTTTTCTGTGTACCATTAAGGCCATTCCAGGATAAGATGAAGACCTAAAATTTTTACCTAATTTTTTAATGTAAATTCGTTCAGATTCCCCAGTACTTTTCATCATGATGTTTTGGTTTTCAGGACTTGCTCTTGAAGGTTTGTGACTATTTCAGATTCAAAGAGATGACAGAACGTGGTGAAGCCATATTGAACTCAGTGATAAAACACGACTACGTTGTTTGTGCCTTACTGTTGACCTTGCATCTCAGTGAGTTTCCGTCCTGTCCGGTCCCACAATTACGCGTTCAGCCTGCTCTCCACGAGGCATTTGCATAGATACTGGGAGTACGAAGTGAAATAGACAAATGTCCTAAACTTGAGGATTTTTAAGGAGAAGGAGGTTGTTCCAACCAGGAGAGGGACACACTTATTCATCACCCAGCCCCATTCCCAAACCCAGTCAGGGGAAACAGGAAGATATTTAAGCAGAAGATTTCAATTCATAGTGTAAATATTAGGAAACAGTGCTGTGGGACCAGACAGCAGGGACAATTAATTACCAAGCATTCTTGTATGTCTGCTGTTTTGGGAGATTGCTTCCATGTCATGTGAAGGCTGAGTTGAATTTTGAGGACTGAATAGGGACGGGCCAAATAAAGGATGTGAGCGTGTGTGGTGGGGATGGGGTCAGGTTGGAGACCAAGGTCCTTCATCCAAAAAGAAGACAGGCTTGCCTTAAGCAGCATTATGGCGATTAGAGTCATTGCCTAAAAGTTTATGGATTTCTTGGGTGAAGAATGATTAAAATATTACCTTCTTTGTTGATCTCTAGAATTATAGGGTCATCTACACCAAATGGGCTCATGTATGGAAAATCGTTTTATTTTATTTATTTATTTTTAAAATAAATTTATTTTTTGCTTTATTTATTTTTGGCTGCGTTGGGTCTTTGTTGCTGTGCGTGGGCTTTCCCTAGTTGTGGGGGGCGGGGGCTGCTCTTCGTTGTGGTGTGCGGGCTCTAGGCACATGGGCTTCAGTAGTTGTGGCACGTGAGCTCAGTAGTGGTGGCTCGCGGGCTCTAGAGCGCAGGCTCAGTAGTTGTGGCGCACGGGCTTAGTTGCTCTGTGGCATGTGGGATCTTCCCGGACCAGGGATCTAACCCCTGTCCCCTGCACTGGCAGGCGGATTCTTAACCACTGCGCCACCAGGGAAGTCCTGAAAATCATTTTAAAAAACACTAAATTGCAATAATTTTATAATGTTCAGTTTTAATGTTGGTATTTTAGATTCAGAAAATTTTATCGGTCAAGTTTAAGAGTAAATACTGGAATATTAAAGAAAACATTCAAAGAGAAATAATATTTGAAGATTGTATGGTATGCGTTTTGGCTGTTACATTTTAAATAAAGTGATAGGAGCAATAGTGATTGTTTTGTTTTCATTTTTGCTTTTTACAAAAATGTAGGTAGGATTTTTCTTTTGCACACATTTACTTTCTTCATATTTTTGATCAAAGAAGGTCTAGGATGTAATACAAGAGCTACTTTTGGGAGCATATCTGTAAATCATCCTGGGGATGGAAAAAGGACCCATACATCCAGTTGACAAGGTTGATGGCATATTCCCTTGAATTCCTGTATTCAGTTGCAAAAGGTTCTAGAAGAGAGATTACTCAGACAGAAAGCTTCCCTGTTCATAATTAGAATATTCTTTTAGGTTGCCAAAATTTAAATGTTAGTGCATTGTACATTTGAAGCCTGTATTTCAGAATGAATATCACAAGTAAGCAAAATGGACTTGAAATATTATAACCCAGTGATATATTATTATATTTAATAGTTAGGAAGGTGGTATATTTTCTTTTTACTTTTTCACAGAGACTAATTTCATAATTATTTTAAATGAAATTATGGCCTATATTATTGCATTTACCTGGGTAAATATGGAAGAAGATTTAATGAATGAAAATGGATCTGTTGACAAAGTGCTGGGATGATGAATGATAATAATTTACACATTTTTGGATTTTTTATTCCTCTGTAATTTTTTTTAAATTGCAAAGCCGATTCTGGCACAGTGAAGAAAACTTGGAAAACAACGATAAGAAAATTGAAGGAATTATAACCACTGTCAAGGGGCTTCCCTGGTGGCGCAGTGGTTGAGAGTCCACCTGCCGATGTAGGGGACATGGGTTCATGCCCCGGTCCGGGAAGATCCCACATGCCGCGGAGCGGCTAGGCCCGTGAGCCATGGCCACTGAGCCTGTGCGTCTGGAGCCTGTGCTCCGCAACGGGAGAGGCCACAATGGTGAGAGGCCCGAGTACCACAAAAACAAACAAACAAACAAACAAACAAAAACACTGTCAATATCACAGTAACTGCTAGCTTTTTGGTACTTATCCACCCAGTCTTTAAAAAAAATTATTTTACATATAAGATATACATTAGATAATGTAAATACTGAATCATTTTTTGGTAACTTGCTTTTTCACATCATTTATTGTACTGTTTGATTTAATTAAAAATACTTTAAAACCCTATTGAGAAAACATTATTGGAACATAACAAATCAGAATTCAAAGCAAGGAGTGAATCTCTGGGATTTATTCTCTATTAAAATCAATTTTGAATCAATTTTAATGCATATAATTGGATAAAGTTGTTTGCACTATCTATGATTTCTGATAAAATATTATGTGAAGTCTGGTGTATGTTGGTTAGAGCAACTTTAGACTAAATTTAGTGACTTACAGCTATAACAGTTATTACCATTACTCCTGACTTAAGTTTAATATTTTTAAAGAATAATAATAAATTGAATTCCAGTCTTAGTGTTTGTCCAGGAGAGGTATAATTTATAAGTATATTTAAGGTGAAGTCTCAAATTCAATGGGTTTTCCCTCCTTTGCTCTGTAATAAATTGTTATTTAGTTATGAGCAAGACATTCATTTTCTCTTGTGGTTTATGTTTGAACTGAGAGTAATAGTGAACAATTAGGAAGGTATTCTAGGGGTTGTTATTAATTGGATTTATTTGAGCTTAGATTTATATTTAGATAAAAACCTAAATAATTGTTTTCCCCAAATTGTTGTGAATTTAAGGATGCAGCAATAATTCAGTTGCTATTTATAATAATGCTTAATCTTCAACTTATTATTTTAAACTTGCTGAGACTGTAAACTGTAAACTGAGATGAATGAATTGTTGGAGGATTCAATAAGTTAACATAGAAATGTTTCTAGAATTGATCCTGGCACAGAGTAAACACTCAGTTATCACCTTCTTAAATAATACTTATGTACTTGCATATGTGATATACACATAACACACACACACTATACCCCAGATATACTAAGAAGAGATTATTTTTAAAATATACTAATTTATAGTAAATGAGTAAAGAACAATACATAGATTAGAACTAAATTAAAATGAGCAAAAATGTTTATAAGTAACCATTTTACACTGAAAGTGAAGAAATAACCTTTCTTTAAAAAAAAATTTTTTTTTTTACAGCAGGTCCTTATTAGTCATCAATTTTATACACATTGGTGTATACATGTCAATCCCAATTGCCCAATTCATCACATCACCCTCCCCACCTCCCGCTGCTTCCACCCTTGGTGTCCATACGTTTGTTCTCTACATCTGTGTCTCAATTTCTTCCCTGCAAACTGGTACATCTGTACCAATTTTCTAGGTTCCACATATATGCATTAATATACAATGTTTCTTTTTCTCTTTCTGACTTACTTCACTCCGTATGACAGTCTCTAGATCCATTCACGTCTCAACAAATGACCCAATTTCGTTCCTTTTTATGGCTGAGTAATATTCCATTGTATATATGTACCACATCTTCTTTATCCATTCATCTGTCGATGGGCATTTAGGTTGCTTCCATGACCTGGCTATTGTAAATAGTGCTGCAGTGAATATTGGGTTGCATGTGTCTTTTTGAATTATGGTTTTCTCTAGGTATATGCCCAGTAGTGGGATTGCTGGATCATATGGTAATTCTATTTTTAGTTTTTAAAGGAACCTCCATACTGTTCTCCATAGTGGCTGTATCAATTTACATTCCCACCAACAGTGCAAGAGGGTTCCCTTTTCTCCACACCCTCTCCAGCATTTGTTGTTTGTAGATTTTCTGATGATGCCCATTCTAACTGGAGTGAGGTGATACCTCATTGTAGTTTTGATTTGCATTTCTCTAATAATTAGTGATGTTGAGCAGCTTTTCATGTGCTCCATGGCCATCTGTATGTCTTTTTTGGAGAAATGCCTATTTAGGTCTTCTGCCCATTTTTGGATTGGGTTGTTTGTTTTTTTAATATTGAGCCACATGAGCTGTTTTGGAGGTTAATATTTTGGAGATTAATCCTTTGTCCGTTGATTCATCTGAAAATATTTTCTTCCATTCTGAGGGTTGTCTTTTTATCTTACTTATGGTTTCCTTTGCTGTGCAAAAGCTTGTAAGTTTCATTAGGTCCAATTTGTTTATTTTTGTTTTTATTTCCATTACTCTAGGAGGTGGATCAAAAAAGATCTTGCTGTGATTTATGTCAAAGAAATTTCTTCCTATTTTTTGCTCTAAGAGTTTTACAGTGTCCAGTCTTACATTTAGGTCTCTAATCCATTTTGAGTTTACTTTTTTTTGTATGGTGTTAGGGAGTGTTCTAATTTTATTCTTTAACATGTAGCTGTCCAGTTTTCCCAGCACCACTTATTGAAGAGACTGTCTTTTCTTCATTGTATATCCTTGCCTCCTTTGTCATAGATTAGTTGACCATAGGTGTGTGGGTTTATCTCTGGGCTTTCTGTCTTGTTCCATTGATCTATATTTCTGTTTTTGTACCAGTACCATATTGTCTTGATTACTGTAGCTTTGTAGTATAGTCTGAAATCCTGGAGCCTGATTCGTCCAGCTCCATTTTTTTCCATCAAGACTGCTTTGGCTATTCGGGGTCTTTTATGTCTCCATACAAATTTTAAGATTTTTGGTTCTAGTTCCATAAAAAAATGCCATTGGTAATTTGATAGGGATTGCATTGAATCTGTAGATTGCTTTGGGTAGTATAGTCATTTTCACAATATTGATTCTTCCAATACAAGGACATGGCATATCTCTCCATCTGTTGGTGTCATCTTTAATTTCTTTCATCAGTATCTTATAGTTTTCTGCATACAGGTCTTTTGTCTCCCTAGGTAGGTTTATTCCTAGGTATTTTATTCTTTTTGTTGCAATGGTAAACGGGAGTGTTTCCTTAATTTCTCTTTCAGATTTTTCAACACTAGTGTATAGGAATGCAAGAGATTTCTGTGCATTAATTTTGTATCCTGCAACATTACCAAATTCATTGAGTAGATATAGTAGTTTTCTGGTGACATCTTTAGGATTCCCTATGTATAGTGTCATGTCATCTGCAAACAGTGACAGTTTTACTTCTTCTTTTCCGATTTGTATTCCTTTTATTTCTTTTTCTTCTCTGGCTGCTGTGATTAGAACTTCCAAAACTATGTTGAATAATAGTGGTGAAAGTGGACATCCTTGTCTTCTTCCTGATATTAGAGGAAATGGTTTCAGTTTTTCACCATGGAAAATGATGTTTGCTGTGGGTTTGTCGTATATGGCCTTTATTATGTTGAGGTAGGTTCCCTCTATGCCCACTTTCTGGAGAGTTATTATCATAAATGGGTGTTGAATTTTGTCAAAAGCTTTTTCTGCATCTATTGAGATGATCATATGGTTTTTATTCTTCAATTTGTTAATATGGTTTATCACATTTATTGATTTACGTATATTGAAGTATCCTTGCATCCCTGCGATAAATCCACCTTGCTCATGGTGTATGATCCTTTTAATGTGTTGTTGGATTCTGTTTGCTAGTATTTTGTTGAGAATTTTTGCATCTATATTCATCAGTGATATTGGTCTGTAATTTTCTTTTTTTGTAGTTTCTTTGTCTTGTTTGGGTATCAGGGTGATGGTGGCCTCATAGAATGAGGTTGGGAGTGTTCCTTCCTCTGCAATTTTTTGGAAGAGTTTGAAAAGGATGGGTGTTAGCTATTCTCTAAATGTTTGACAGAATTCACCTGTGAAGCCATCTGGTCCTGGACTTTTGTTTCTTGGAAGATTTTTAATCACAGTTTCAATTTCATTACTTGTGATTGGTCTGTTTATATTTTCCATTTCTTTCTGGTTCAGTCTTGGAAGGTTATACCTTTCTAAGCATTTGTCCATTTCTTCCAGGTTGTCCATTTTATTGGCATAGAGTTGCTTGTAGTAGTCTCTTAGGATGCTTTGTATTTCTGTGGTGTTTGTAATAACTTCTCCTCTTTCATTTCTAATTTTATTGATTTGAATCCTCTCCCTCTTTTTCTTGATGAGTCTGGCTAATGGTTTATCAATTTTGTTTATCTTCTCAAAGAACCAGCTTTTAGTTTTATTGATCTTTGCTATTGTTTTCTTTGTTTTTATTTCATTTATGTCTGCTCTGATCTTTATGACTTCTTTCCTTCTGCTAACTTTGGGTTTTGTTTGTTCTTCTTTCTCTAGTTCCTTTAGGTGTAAGGTTAGACTGTTTATTTGAGATTTTTCTTGTTTCTTGAGGTAGGCTTTTGTATCTATAAACTTCCCTATTAGAACTGCTTTTGCTGCATCCCATAGGTTTTGGACCATCGTGTTTTCATTGTCATTTGTCTCCAGGTATTTTTTGATTTTCTCTTTGATTTCTTCAGTGATCTCTTGGTTATTTAGTAACGTATTGTTTAACCTCCATGTGTTTGTGTTTTTTACATTTTTTTCCCTGTAATTCACTTCTAATCTCATAGCGTTGTGGTCAGAAAAGATGCTTGATATGATTTCAATTTTCTTAAATTTACTGTGGCTTGATTTGTGACCCAAGATGTGATCTATCCTGGAGAATGTTCCATGTGCACTTTAGAAGAAAGTGTAATCTGCTGTTTTTGGATGGAGTGTCCTATAAATATCAATTAAATCTATCTGGTCTATTGTGTCATTTAAACCTTCTGTTTCCTCATTAATTTTCATTTTCAATGATCTGTCCATTGGTGTAAGTGAGGTGTTAAAGTCCCTCACTATTATTGTGTTACTGTTGATTTCCTCTTTTAAAGCTGTTAGCAGTTGCCTTATGTATTGAGGTGCCCTATGTTGCATGCATATATATTTATAATTGTTATATCTTCTTCTTGGATTGATCCCTTGATCATTATGTAGTGTCCTTCTTGTCTCTTGTAACATTCTTTATTTTAAAGTCTATTTTATCTGATATGAGTATTGCTACTCGAGCTTTCTTTTGATTTCCATTTGCATGGAATGTCTTTTTCCATCCCCTCATTTTCAGTCTGTATGTATCCCTAGGTCTGAAGTGGGTCTATTGTAGACAGCATATAGATGGGTCTTGTTTTTGTATCCATTCAGCGAGCCTGTGTCTTTTGGTTGGAGCATTTAATCCATTGACGTTTAAGGTAATTATCGATATGTATGTTCCTATGACCCTTTTCTTAATTGTTTTGGGTTTGTTTTTGTAGGCCCTTTTCTTCCCTTGTGTTTCCTACTTAGAGAAGTTCCTTTAGCATTTGTTGTAGAGCTGGTTTGGTGGTGCTGAATTCTCTTAGCTTTTGCATGTCTGTAAAGCTTTTGATTTCTCCATCGAATCTGAATGAGATCCTTGCTGGGTAGAGTAATCTTGGTTGTAGGTCCTTCCCTTTCATCACTTTAAGCATATCATGCCACTCCCTTCTGGCTTGTAGAGTTTCACCTTATGGGAGTTCCCTTGTATGTTATTTGTCATTTTTCCCTTGCTGCTTTCAATAATTTTTCTTTGTCTTTAATTTTTGCCAGTTAGATTACTATGTGTCTTGGCGTGTTTCTCCTTGGGTTTATTCTGTATTGGACTGTCTGTGCTTCCTGGACTTGGGTGGCTATTTCCTTTTCCATGTTAGGGAAGTTTTCAACTATAATCTCTTCAAATATTTTCTCTGGTCCTTTCCCTCTCTCTTCTCCTTCTGGGACCCCTATAATGTGAATGTTGTTGCATTTAATGTTGTCCCAGAGGTCTCTTAGGCTGTTTTCATTTCTTTTCTTTCTTTTTTCTTTATTCTGTTATGTGGCAGTGAATTCCACCATTCTGTGTTCCAGGTCACTTATCTGTTCTGCCTCAGTTATTCTGCTATTGATTCCTTCTAGTGTAGTGTTCATTTCAGTTATTGTATTGTTCATCTCTGTTTGTTTGTTCTTTAATTCTTCTAGGTCTTTGTTAAACATTTCTTGCATCTTCTCGATCTTTGCCTCCATTCTTTTTCCGAGGTCTTGGATCATCTTCACTATCATTATTCTGAATTCTTTTTCTGGAAGATTGCCTATCTCCACTTCATTTAGTTGTTTTTCTGGGGTTTTATCTTGTTCCTTCATCTGGTACATAGCCCTCTGCCTTTTCATCTTGTCTATCTTTCTGTGAATGTTGTTTTTATTCCACAGGCTGCAGGATTATAGTTCTTCTCGCTTCTGCTGTCTGCCCTCTGGTTGATGAGGCTATCTAAGAGGCTTGTGCGAACTTCCTGATGGGAGGAACTGGTGGTGGATAAAGCTGGGTGTTCTGGTGGGCAGAGCTCAGTAAAACTTTAATCTGCTTGTCTGCTGATGGGTGAGGCTGGGTTCCCTCCCTGTTGGTTGTTTGGCCTGAGGCAACCCAATGCTGGAGGCTACCTGGGCTCTTTGGTGGGGCTAATAACAGACTCTGGGAGGGCTCACGCCAAGGAGTACTTCCCAGAACTTCTGCTGACAGTGTCCTTGTCCCTACGGTGAGCCACAGCACCCCCCTGCCCCGCCTCTGCAGGAGACCCTCCAACACTAGCAGGCAGGTCTGGTTCAGTCTCCTGTGGGGTCACTGCTCTTTCCCCGGGGTCCCAATGCACACACTACTTTGTGTGTGCCCTCCAAGAGAGGAATCTCTGTTTTCCCCAGTCCTGTCGAAGTCCTTCAATCAAATCCCTCTAGCCTTCAAAGTCTGTTTCTCTAGGAATTCCTCCTCCTCTTTCCAGGCCCCCGGTTTGGGATGCCTGACATGGGGCTCAGAACCTTCACTCCAGTGGGTGGACTTCTGTGGTATAAGTGTTCTCCAGTCTGTGAGTCACCCACCCACCAGTTATGGGATTTGATTTTACTGTGATTGCACCCCTCCTACCATCTCATTGTGGCTTCTCCTTTATATTTGGATGTGGGGTATATTTTTTAGTGAGCTCCAGTGTCTTCCTGTCAATGATTGTCCAGTAGCTAGTTGTGATCCTGGTGTTCTCGCAAGAGGGAGTGAGAGCACGTCCTTCTACTCTGCCAGCTTGGTTCCTAATCCAGAAATAACCTTTCTTATGAAATCTCCTTATTTAGCTTTTTTAAAAAATATTTTCTGCTTATAAAAGTTTCTCACCTTTTTAACATTTTAACTTTAAAAAATATTATAAGAAAATAAGCTGGGTACTATTGAAACTGCATTTGACAGGCCGAGACTCAGAAAGATTAAGTAATTTATCCAAAGAAACACAGTGAGTAGAGTTTTGGATTCATGCTGTCTGACTTTCACCTCTCTCCCTAGAAATAAATACAAAATTGCAAATATTCTCTTTCAATAGAATAATTACTCTTTTTTCAATTAATAGCAATTATATAACTAATGAATTAAGGTCCTGCTTAAGGCTCTCAGTTATCAGGGTAATTTGATAATTTTGCCTGAAATTAGCGGACGTTGTTATGTTAGAAGGGTTACATGTGTTTCAAAAGTTTCTACATTTTGAATTGAGCAGCATATTTTAGCAACAAGTTTAGATACCATATTCCATAGTTTAGGAAGAGGATTTTAATTAAGGTTTAGAAGGTGCCCTTCATGACAGAGTATAAGATGAGATTAGTGTTTGCTAATTTTTGGTGCCGCTGAGAATAATGACTCACATGTAATTTTTGTTCACCGTGAAACACCATACATATATAACAAACTTTTCATGTTAAGATTCTTGAATGTGGACCTCCCATAGCACATAAATCTATTTCTGAAACACCAGCTTATTGTAACCATATAATCCAATGTCGTTCTAAATACAGCTTAAAGCCATAACATACCTGTGAGCAAAGATTAACATCTAAACTCTGAAGTCAGCCTTCTCAGAGAAAGAGAGATACATGTGAATATAGCCAGGACCTGAAGCATGCAAAATTTTTTTTCTAAATTAACAATTTAAATAAATACAAGTGTATCTGCAGAGTATCTGGAAAACAAACTATCTAAAGAAGGAAAAATATATTATAAAAATGGCCTACAATGACAACTTTTAAAAATTCTTTTTCAGAGCTTATGTATTTTACATGCCTATTAGGTTTACATGGTAAGGGTCCAGCTGTATATGGAATTCTGTGTGTGTTCTTTGCTTCTCAGAGGATTAAATGCTACTCAGAGTTCCATGTCTTAAAAGGAACACCACATGTATGTTACAATCACCAGTTGCTTGTTTGGGAAACGGATGTTTTCCTAATTTGTACTTTGACAAATGTGGCTCTTTTCCAGGCCGTCCTGATCACAGAGACTGTGCAGACACACCTCACTGCTTGCTGAGTGTTAAACAGAGGGGCTGGTGGAGAAAGTGGCATACGTAAAATATAGCTTGAGCTGCAGCATTCTTGGAACGAGAGGAGACTTCTTTACATTTATTAACAAGTTATAAAAACAATACAAAGCGAGACAGAAATCAGAGAGAAGAACATACCTAAGAAAGGAAAGAGAGCAGGCAGCCTCTCTTCCAAAACAACACACACCTCAAACTAGAAAGCTCTTTATGGCAAGAGCAAGGTTCAGGAAGATCCTGAGTGAGGAAGGTATTTTTATGGTCGTCATGAATGATTTTTGCAAACAGTTCCATTTCACCTCTTCCAGACACAAAGTAGGACTGCACTTCCTAGGCCTTTCAAGGTTGGGTGGGTGGCCCCAGGTGGCAAGTTTGGACAAATGAGATGAGACAGAAAGTGTCCTGTGTCTTGGGGTGGATTTCATAGCATGATTTTTCCCATTCTTACTCATAAGATGATTCAGTATTTATGGGTTTTGTGTATGACCTTTTGGACTAAATATTGACTAAAAGTGCCCTCTTTCGTATTTGATCATGGGGAGGCCTAAGAAAGGTGTTCCAGAGCTAAGGCAGTGGCAGGTGAACTGAAGCCAGGCACTGCCGTGGAGGCAGTTAAAGCAGCCACCACCCGTCTCAGGTTTGTGGGACAGTCCCTGATTGTAGCTGTTGTCCCTGGGTGATTGTTATTGTTCTTAGTAACTGTGTCTCCTCTCCAGGGTCCTGGTTTGGATGATGAGTTATGTCCTGGTTCTACGGACATCACACGTTGACCTCTTCATCCATACCTTTTCTTATTGCATGTGTTGTGTGACTTGTTTATTACTATCAACCTGGTTGATCTGTTTGGCTACACGTCCCTATTAGTACTCTTCACATGTCATTTTTATTCTGTCTCTTTCAGTTACTAACTCCTGCTGTTCTCATTAATGCCCTTTTCCTCTGGATGATTACATACCAGTATTTCTCTGGCTCCTTACTTTTCGCCATCTTGTAAGGAAAACCTTGAAATTTATTATTTCATAAAATTGTTATTACTGTTTAGCCAGTCATCACTGTAACAACACAAAGCAAATACCACCAATACAGGATTATCTTCAATCCGGAAAAGAAAATGACACCCAGTATTACTCATTTAAGCTTTTCCAAAGTATTTTCTAGAGCTTCAGACTGGCTATATATATATATTGAATACCTCATTCTTTCTTTTCTTTTCTCTCTCTCTTTTTTTGTCTTTCTTTTACACAGAAATTGCATCTATCTATTTAAAAAATGTAGAAGTCCTTCCAAGTGTTTTCTGAAATCATGACTCTGGAAAATTGGGAACAGCTTAGAGGGAATAGTCTAAATTCAGTTTTGTCCTGTGGTCCCTTTGGAGCAAAATTAGGGCAAGACTTGAAAACGGTGTTAGGATATCATGAATGTAGTCAGATTAACTTCCCAAGCTCAAATTTCTTCATTTTAATTCTCTTGTATGCATTTTCTTCCTTAACCCTGTACTTTTATTTCTAAATGTCTATAATGACTAGATATAGGAGTAACTATTTCATAACCTGTATTATGTCCATTTTAAAAAAATGACCAAATATCTGTAATTATATGGATGAGAAACTTTTGGGTTCTGGAAGAGCATTATCAAAAAGCCTCTGTTTTTAAAACAGCATATTTTTAGCATAGACTAAATTACCAGTATATTTTTCTCAGTTCATGCTAAGAAAAAAGTGTAAACATTCCACTTAAAAATATGACACATTTTCACAGAGCTATGCAATCTGAGTCTTATGCAGTGGTTCTCAGCCCTTGCCATGCACTAGAAATACCTGAGTTTTTTTTTTTTTTTTTTTTTTTTTTTTTTTTTTTACCTGAGTTTTTAAAGACTTAGGAATGCTTGGTTTTACCCGAGGGTCAGATTTAATTAGCATAATTGTGAAAGTTCCCCAGGTGATTCTAATGAATCATCTGTGTGGAGAGAGAGTTTTAGCAGATCCCAGACTTTGGTATGATGTGCACATATTTTGGGTTGAATCATGTCCCCAAGAAGGTATGGAGAATTTATAACCCCTGGTACCTGTGAACGTGAGCTTATGTGGAGATAGGGTTTTTGCAGATGTACTTGGTTAAGATGAGGTTGTGCTGATTCGGGCAGGCCCTAATCCAGTGATTGTCATCTTTGTAAGAAGGGGGACATTTGGACACAGAGACACATAGAGAGGAAAATGCCATATGTGAGGACACAGAGTCAGAGGAGACACGAAGCAAGAAGGCCACGTAGAGATGGATGTGGGGACTGGAGTGGTCCATCGACCACCCCAGGAATACTAGGGACTCTGCCAACCACACCAGAAACTAGAAGAAGGGAGGACCGGTTCTCCCCTGGAGGCTTTAGAGGCAGCATGACCCTGCCAACACCTTTGTATTTGTATTTTATAATTTAATGTTTATTTTATATTGGAGTACAGTTGATTTACAATGTTGTGTTAGTTTCAGGTGTACAGCAAAGTGATTCAATTATACATATACCTATATCTATTCTTTTTCAGATTCTTTTCTATTATAGGTTATTACAAGATATTGAATATAGTTCCCTGTGCATCTTTGGCAGTAGGTTCCTGTTGTTTAGCTCTTTTATATACAGTAGTGTGTATCTGTTAATTCCAAGCTACTAATTTATCCCTCCCCCCACCTTTCCCCTTTGGTAACCATGTTTGTTTTCCAAGTCTGTGAGTCTGTTTCTGTTTTGTAAGTTCATTTGTATCATTTTTCTAGACTCCACATATAAGTGATCTCATAGCATCATGGCCCTGCCAACACCTTGATTTTGGATTTCTAGCCTCCAGTAGTGTGGGCATGAATTTCTGTTGCTGTCAGCCACCCAGCTGTGGCACTTAGTTACAGCAGCACTAGGAAACTGAGACAGTCAGTGCATTGTGGCTATTTGTTGAATTTATTAAAAATAAAGGGGTTCAGTCCCTACCATTCCAAGTATCTAAACCGAGTCCTGGGTGTGGGTCACGGGTTCCTGAATTTTTACTTGGTTCTCCAGGCCTTGCATTAGGTGGCCAGCTGCATTGACATCACCTGGGCCTTGTCAGAAAAGCTGTCGCAGGTCCTGATCCAGATCTCTGGAATCTGATCTGCTTTTGAACAAGACCCCTGCGTGATTCGTGTGCTACACTGTGGTTTGAGAGGCCTTGCCTTGAGGAGGAAAGGAGGCGCCCCAAAGCATGAGCTTGGTTGCTGTAGCCAAGAACATCATTTCTGAGATGAGTTAGGATCTTCAGTCTTCCAGGAAATGGATTTAGTGGATAAGAGCAGTGTATTTTCCTAAAGAGAAAGAAAAACATAGTTTAAAACTGAGTTCAGCAGAAAATATGGATTCACTTGCTTTGTAAAAGAAAGTCTGGTCTTCAGGTTCATAAATGGTTAATGTTTCCATCCTTGCGTTTTGAGTGCTAGGCTATTTTCTTTTCTTTTTCCTTTTTACCTTACAGTCAATGGCCTTTCATAATGATTGGAAGGAAACATAACAACAAAACCAATTGTGTGACTTATTTTTCCTGACAATACTGGACAATGTGCTGTAGGGCAAAAAGAGCATTTGGATTTGCGTTTTGCTGTTGTTGAGCCCTCATTTGTGTGTTAACTGCTTTCTCTTTCTTCTTCCTTGTCCTTCTCACTTGTGTAAATGACCTACTTTGAAGTTTCAAATAAAAAGAAGTTAAATAGGCTTTTATTTGGCTCTTGATTCTGTCTTTTTCTAGCAAATTTGGAAAAGGTCCTGACGTTGAGTGTAACATGGCTGAGTGTGGAGAAGAAAAAGAGCATTTCCTGTCTTCTTTTTTACTGGTCCCCTCACGAGAACTTTTTTAGCTCCAAGGGAAAGCAACAAACTTGCCAATATTTGCACTCTATGAATAGTTTGACTTAAAGTATAAAAAAAAAAGAAATAAAAGATATTTACCCACTTTTTGAGACATAGGATAACAAATGTTTAAGGGAGCAAATCCTGTGTGTGTGTGTTTGTGTGTGTGTTTGTGTGTGTGTGTACGTGTACTTAGCTGCTGTATGGAGAAAAAAGGACTTCCCTTCTACCCTCCTGAGTTCTTCACTGAGACCCCCTGTAATAAAAGGCAGATTAACAAGAGAAAAACAAACAGAAGTTTACTAACTGTATACCTCTTTTATGCACCAGAGGGAAATTAGCAACCCAAAGAGGAGGCTTAGAATTCAGGATTCAATACCATTTTACAAGGGAAGGGGAGGGGGGTGGCCTGTGGAGGCCTCAGGGGAGAGTGATTTTCTTAGGAAAGAGGAATGGACCTTAGAAGAAGAGGTGGGAGGTGGGATAGTTTGTGACAGAGTTTGTCTGAGTGTGGGATCCACCTTCTCTGGCTGATGAAACTCCTGGGGCTGGAAGGTGAGGGGTGATTTATTATGACAGGTGAGTTTCCTTTGGTGGATCTGTCTTGAGGCAGATCAGGGGAGTTTAGAGAAAGCCTCCACCTGCACCTGCTGTTTGGTAAAACAAGCGACAGAGCACAGTGACACATTTTGGGGTGACATGTCCTGAACCCCTGTGGTCATGTTCTGGGGCGGCTTATCGTGTTACCCTTCACTACATAGGATTCTTTCTACCTTCTATGCTTTGTTACCAGCGTGTGATCATTCTCAATAGGGTTTGATGGCCAAAGATTGTGGGGTTTTTTTCTGTTTTTTTAAGTATTTATTTATGGGCTGTGTCGGGTCTTAGTTGCAGCATGTGGGCTCTTTGGTTGCGGTGCACAGGCTCTTCATTGCAGCATGCGGGCTTCTCTCTAGTTGTGGCACTTGGGCTCCAGAGTGCACAGGTTCAGTAGTTGCGGCACTCGGGCTCTCTAGTTGTGACGCACAGCCTCTAGATTGCATGGGCTTAGTTGACCCGCGACATGTGGGATTCCCAGTTCCCCAACTAAGGATTGAACCCATGTCCCCTGCATTGGAAGGCGGATTCTTAATCACTGGACCACCGGGAAAGTCCTGAAAGATTGTTTTTTAATAAAAACACAAAGTGTGCTGCTGTTGAAACAAAAGACTTTTATGTAATTATTTATTTATTTGAATTTGTAAGCCATTGTACTCTTTTCCACAGGAAATAATGGCCAGAAATCTTTCAAAATAAAACATCCCCTCTCTCCATAGAGTTATGCTTAAACTGAACTAGTTTGGTGATACCTCTGTTTTGTGAACATGGGTGGAATAAAACATCTTTCACTTTGTAACATATGGAAACTCGAACTTATGCTAACATTTCAATGTTATCTAATAGGGTAATATTTTCTCTCTTGAATCTATGGGGAAATGAACAGTGGTTAAGTAGGGGTGACTGTAATGCTTAAATAACGGACAACTCATGATGGGGCGATTGGTTAGCAGTTATTTAGTACAAACATGACACATAGGGAGATTAAAATAAACTATTCAAGGAACTGTTCTAGAGGAATAGTTAATATCAAAGCATTATATTCAACACTGCATGATTCAAGCTATATGACAGGTGCCGAAGGGGTGCTGGAGTTGGGTTAATCCAATAGAACAGAGTCCTGGTAGTGGATTCTGGGAAATTTCTTTCCTGAGGGCAGAGCTCTAGGGACAGACATGAGGTGCTACTGAGGATCCTTGATCTGGACCCGTCAAAGATACCACTAAGGGCAGGATGGTATGATCTTTTCTTTACAAGCTGAAGCCTGGCAGGTAAATAGTTTTCCTGTGTATTTAACAGTGAGGCATCAGACTATGGTTTACCTAGTGGCAAATTTTGACCCATGATATTGCGAAGTATTTACCCAGAACACGGGACAAGCATGGGCTGGACCAGCTAGCAAAGGATTTGCTAACTCCAGCCCCAGCCCCTGCCTTCTTCAGACCCTATCTATGACTCCACTAAACCCACCCTTCCCCAAGGTCAGGGGGCATCACTTTCCATCAAACCTGGTATGGAGTCACGCTTAAGAGTGTTACTGCCCGGGGATGTCTGCTGGGTTCCCACTCTGCTACCAAGCACTGGACAGCAAGCCAGGAGTAACTTGGCTCCTGCCCAGCAGAAGTAACTTACCCCACAGCTCTTCCCAGCCTCTGAGAAGATAAAGGAGCCCCTGCCCTCCGGGAGCTGCCCGGCACCCACCGCTAGCCGGTGGTGTCCTGCTGAACATAAACACCGTTGCCAAGCATCAACATCAGACACTTTGCATCTGTGGTGGACAAGACAAAAGGAAGGTCCCTCCTCTATCCTGTGTGAATACAGACAGAAACATGAGCATCCTTCAAGCCACAGGAATGAACACACCCCCCCCGATGGTCAATATCAGTGATGCAGTTTCTAGAGCAATTACATCTTTAGTCTTGCCCCAGTCCTCCCTCCTAAGGTATAAGACTTCTGAGACCAGTCATAGAATGAACCCAATGTCCTGACATCATCTGATCCAGAGAAAAGCCCCGCTTCCTGAAACCCACTCCAAAATTCCCTAATGCAGGCCACAGTAGTATAATGAGTCCCTCTTACTGAGGAGCCCCGCAATCCTATGGGGCCTGCATTCCCCCTCAGTGCAGTGAGCGCCACCCACACTTGCTCAACTTCAGGAGCATTCCTGGGGTTCCTGGCTGGAGGGCAGCACCTTTCTCTCCCCACCTACACACATGCTTGTTTCCCTCACCTTCCGGTTAATTAAGTTGCTTCTTGAATCCCAGCTGGTTTATTCTACTCTTCCTAGCCACGTGATCGGTGCCCCACCATTTTTCAATAGACATGTTGGAATCTGCACTGGGGAACTGGCTCTGGTTTACCTATCCTGGGATTCCCCATTACCTGTTCCCCAATGGGACACTTGGGTACTGATCATTTGCAGACAGCTTTGGGATGCGGTGCTTGAACCATCTCACTGCATGCAGCATGGTTAGTTCTCTTATTCTCCACCAGCCTTGTGTTGCTGAGCAAATGACCATTCCTGTACCATTACCTGTCTAATATATGACAGTCATGAGCTCCTAGAAATATTCAGTCCTAGGCTGGATGGGATCCTTGTGCTGGGAAATTGGACCAGTGTTGGACGAGTCCTTAGTGAGCACCCTTCTACATCAAAATTTCTGTGATACTATGACTCCTTTTCCTTGAGGAAAAGGCATATTTTTTTGCTTCTTTGTGATCAGTTATGGACTGCTTTTGCTGAAAGGTAAGCCAGGGTGACTTCTAGGTCGTATATATCAGAAAATAATTTATTCTTTTCTAGACTTTGAACTCTTTTAAATGTATTCAATCTATATATTTCATGGATATCTTGAGTACGTGAATAATTCTGAAATAAAAATGTCAAATCTACTTTGTTTCCTGGTGCGCGAGGAGAGGGGATTAAGAGCGCTGCTTAAAGAAGCACCAGAGACGGGCACGAGGCGCGGCTGAAAGCGCGGAGCCCAGTGATGGACGTGGGACGCTGGGGCTGCTGCTGCCGCCGCCAAGAAGCCTGTGTGCGAGCGCAGATCACTGTCGACACCGCCCTTCCGGGAGCCTGTGCAGCCCGCCGCTGCCAGGGTCCCGGGATCCAGGGGCAGCTTCCCTGGGAGAACGCACGGCGCGCCTCGGGCTGGTGCAACATCACGCCGACCTCTGCCGCTGCAGGCTCGCCCCGCACTCCGTGCTCCTCCCTCCCGCCCGGCCTGACTGAGCCAGAGTCCCCGAAGAGGCTGCTCCTTTGACCCTGTCCTGTCTGAGCGAAGAACAGACGCCCTCCGGCGACCTACACGCAGAGGCGGGGCCAAATCCAAAGCTGAGACCCAGGAGCTCTGAGAACAAAGAAGAGAAAGGGAAACCTCTCCCAGCAGCCTCAGAAGCAGCGGATTAAAGCTCCATAATCAACTTGATGTACCATGCATCTGTGGAATACATGAATAGACAACAAATCATCCCAGATTGAGGAGCCAGGAGTCAGTGCTGTGCCTCTGAGGTGGGAGAGCCAATTTCAGGACACTGGTCCACAAGAGACCTCCCAGCTCTACATAATATCAAACGGCGAAAATCTTCCAGAGATGTGCATCTCAATACCAGCACCTAGCTTCACTCAACAACCAGCAAGCTACAGTGCTGGACACGCTATGCCAAACAACTAGCAGGACAGGAACACAATGCCACCCATTAGCAGAGAGGCTGCCTAAAATCATAAAAAGTCCACAGACACCACAAAACACACCACCAGACGTGGACCTGCCCACCAGAAAGACAAGATCCAGCCTCATCCACCAGAACACAGGCACTAGTCCCCTCTACCAGGAAGCCTACACAACCCACTGAACCAACCTTAGCCACTGGGGACAGACACCAAAAACAACGGGAACTACGAACCTGCAGCCTGCAAAAAGGAGACCTCAAACACAGTAAGAAAAGCAAAATGAGAAGACAGAAAAACACACAACAGGAGAAGGAGCAAAATAAAAACCCACCAGACCTAACAAATGAAGAGGAAATAGGCAGTCTACCTGAAAAAGAGTCCAGAATAATGATAGTAAAGATGATCTAAAATCTTGGAAATAGAATAGACAAAATGCAAGAAACAGTTAACAAGGACCTAGAAGAACTAAAGATGAATCAAGCAATGATTAGAAACACAATAAATGAAATGAAAAATACTCTAGATGGGATCAATAGCAGAATAACTGAGGCAGAAGAACGGATAAGTGACATAGAAGATAAAATAGTGGAAATAACTACTGCAGAGCAGAAGAAAGAAATAAGAATGAAAAGAACTGAGGACAGTCTCAGAGACCTCTGGGACAACATTAAATGCACCAACATTCGAATTATAGGGGTTCCAGAAGAAGAAGAGAAAAAGAAAGGGACTGAGAAAATATTTGAAGAGATTATAGTTGAAAAATTCCCTAATATGGGAGAGGAAATAGTTAATCAAGTCCAGGAGGCACAGAGAGTCCCATACAGAATAAATCCAAGGAGAAAAACACCAAGACACATATTAATCAAACTGTCAAAAATTAAATCCAAAGAAAACATATTAAAAGCAGCAAGGGAAAAACAACAAATAACACACAAGGGAATCCCCATCAGGATAACAGCTGATCTTTCAGCAGAAACTCTGCAAGCCAGAAGGGACTGGCAGGACATATTTAAAGTGATGAAGGAGAAAAACCTGCAACCAAGATTACTCTACCCAGCAAGGATCTCATTCAGATTTGATGGAGAAATTAAAACCTTTACAGACAAGCAAAAGCTGAGAGAGTTCAGCATCACCAAACCAGCTTTACAACAAATGCTAAAGGAACTTCTCTAGGCAAGAAACACAACAGAAGGAAAAGGTCTACTATAACGGACACAAAACAATTAAGAAAATGGGAATAGGAACATACATATTGATAATTACCTTAAATGTAAATGGACTAAATGCTCCCACCAAAAGACACAGATTGGCTGAATGGATACAAAAACAAGTCCCATATATATGCTGTCTACAAGAGACCCACTTCAGACCTAGAGACACATACAGACTGAAAGTAAGGGGATGGAAAAAGATATTCCATGCAAATGGAAATCAAAAGAAAGCTGGAGTAGCAATTCTTATATCAGACAAAATAGACTTTAAAATAAAGACTATTAGAAGAGACAAAGAAGGACACTACATAATGATCAAGGAATCGATCCAAGAGGAAGATATAACAATTGTAAATATTTATGCACCCAACATAGGAGCACCTCAATACATAAGGCAAATACTAACAGCCATAAAAGGGGAAATCGACAGTAACACATTCATAGTAGGGGACTTTAACAACCCACTTTCACCAATGGACAGATCATCCAAAATGAAAATAAATAAGGAAACACAAGCTATAAATGATACATTAAACAAGATGGACTTAATTGATATTTATAGGACATTCCATCCAAAAACAAGAGAATACACATTTTTCTCAAGTGCTCATGGAACATTCTCCAGGATAGATCATATCTTGGGTCACAAATCAAGCCTTGGTAAATTTAAGAAAATTGAAATTGTATCAAGTATCTTTTCTGACCACAATGCTGTTAGACTAGATATCAATTACAGGAAAAGCTCTGTAAAAAATACAAACAGAGGTTAAACAAACAATACACTACTTAATAACGAAGTGATCACTGAAGAAATCAAAGAGGAAATCACAAAGTACCTAGAAACAAATGACAATGGAGACACGACGACCCAAAGCCTATGGGATGCAGTGAAAGCAGTTCTAAGAGGGAAGTTTATAGCAATACAATCCCACCTTAAGAAACAGGAAACATCTCGAATAAACAACCTGACCTTGCACCGAAAGCAATTAGAGAAAGAAGAACAAAAACACCCCAAAGTTAGCAGAAGGAAAGAAACCATAAAAATCAGATCAGAAAAAAATGAAAACGAAATGAAGGAAATGATAGCAAAGATCAATAAAGCTAAAAGCTGGTTCTTTGAGAAGATAAACAAAATTGATAAACCATTAGCCAGACTCATCAAGAAAAAAAGGGAGAGGATTCAAATCAATAGAATTAGAAATGAAAAAGGAGAAGTAACAACTGACACTGCAGAAATACAAAAGATCATGAGAGATTACTACAAGCAACTCTATGCCAATAAAATGGACAACCTGGAAGAAATGGACAAATTCTTAGAAATGCACAACGTGCCAAGACTGAATCATGAAGAAATGGAAAATATGAACAGACCAATCACAAGCACTGAAATTGAAACTGTGATAAAAAATCTTCCAACAAACAAAAGCCCAGGACCAGATGGCTTCACAGGCAAATTCTATCAAACATTTAGAGAAGAGCTAACACCTATCCTTCTCAAACTCTTCCAAAATATAGCAGAGGGAGGAACACTCCCAAACTCATTCTACGAGGCTACCATCACCTTTATACCAAAACCAGACAAGGATGTCACAAAGAAAGAAAACTACAGGCCAATATCACTGATGAACATAGACGCAAAAATCCTCAACAAAATACTAGCAAACAGAATCCAACAGCACATTAAAAGGATCATACACCATGATCAAGTGGGGTTTATTCCAGGAATGCAAGTGTTCTTCAATATATGGAAATCAATCAATGTGATACACCATATTAACAAACTGAAGGAGAAAAACCATATGATCATCTCAGTAGATACAGAGAAAGCTTTCGACAAAATTCAACACCGATTTTTGATAAAAACCCTGCAGAAAGTAGGCATAGAGGGAACTTACCTCAACATAATAAAGGCCATACATGACAAACCCACAGCCAACATCATCCTCAATGGTGAAAAACTGAAACCATT
Source organism: Hyperoodon ampullatus (assembly GCF_949752795.1). Taxonomy (NCBI): domain Eukaryota; kingdom Metazoa; phylum Chordata; class Mammalia; order Artiodactyla; family Ziphiidae; genus Hyperoodon; species Hyperoodon ampullatus. Next base: position 4,467,525 of record NC_136929.1, on the reverse strand, counting down.
TCCACTAAGATCAGGAACAAGACAAGGTTGCCCACTCTCACCACTCTTATTCAACCTAGTTTTGGAAGTTTTAGCCACAGCAATCAGAGAAGAAAAGGAAATAAAAGGAATCCAAATTGGAAAAGAAGAAGTAAAGCTGTCACTGTTTGCAGATGACATGATACTATACATAGAGAATCCTAAAGATGCTACCAGAAAACTACTAGAGCTAATCAATGAATTTGGTAAAGTAGCAGGATACAAAATTAATGCACAGAAATCTCTGGCATTCCTTCATACTAATGATGAAAAATCTGAAAGTGAAATCAAGGAAACACTCCCATTTACCATTGCAACAAAAAGAATAAAATATCTAGGAATAAACCTACCTAAGGAGACAAAAGACCTGTATGCAGAAAATTATAAGACACTGATGAAAGAAAATAAGGATGATACAAATAGATGGAGAGATATACCATGTTCTTGGATTGGAAGAATCAACATTGTGAAAATGACTCTACTACCCAAAGCAATCTACAGATTCAATGCAATCCCTATCAAACTACCACTGGCATTTTTCACAGAACTAGAACAAAAAATTTCACAATTTGTATGAAAACACAAAAGACCCCGAATAGCCAAAGCAATCTTGAGAACAAAAAATGGAGCTGGAGGAATCAGGCTCCCTGACTTCAGGCTACACTACAAAGCTGCAGTAATCAAGACAGTATGGTACTGGCACAAAAACAGAAAGATAGATCAATGGAACAGGATAGAAAGCCCAGAGATAAACCCATGCACATATGGTCACCTTACCTTTGATAAAGGAGGCAGAAATGTACAGTGGAGAAAGGACAGCCTCTTCAATAAGTGGTGCTGGGAAAACTGGACAGGGACATGTAAAAGCATGAAATTAGATCACTCTCTAACACCATACACAAAAATAAGCTCAAAATGGGTTAAAGACCTAAATGTAAGGCCAGAAACTATCAAACTCTTAGAGGAAAACATAGGCAGAACACTCTATGACATAAATCACAGCAAGATCCTTTTGGACCCACCTCCTAGAGAAATGGAAATAAAGACAAAAATAAACACATGGTACCTAATGAAACTTCAAAGCTTTTGCACAGCAAAGGAAACCATAAACAAGACCAAAAGACAACCCTCAGAATGGGAGAAAATATTTGCAAATGAAGCAACTGACAAAGGATTAAGCTCCAAAATTTATAAGCATCTCATGCAGCTCAATAGCAAAAAACTAACAACCAAATCCATAAATGGCAGAAGACCTAAATAGACATTTCTCCAAAGAAAATATACAGACTGCCAACAAACACATGAAAGAATGCTCAACATCTTTAATCATTAGAGAAATGCATATCAAAACTAGAATGAGATATCATCTCACACTAATCAGAATGGCCATCATCACAAAATCTAGAAACAATAAATGCTGGAGAGGGTGTGGAAAAAAGGGAACACTCTTGCACTGCTGGTGGGAATGTGAATTGGTACAGCCACTATGGAGAACAGTATGGAGGTTCCTTAAAAAACTACAAATAGAACTACCATATGACCCAGCAATCCCACTACTGGGCATATACCCTGAGAAAACCGTAATTCAAAAAGACTCATGTACCAAAATGTTCATAGCAGCCATATTTACAATAGCCCAGAGATGGAAACAACCTAAGTGTCCATCATTGGATGAATGGATAAAGAAGATGTGGCGCATATATACAATGGAATATTACTCAGCCATAAAAAGAAACGAAATTGAGCTATTTGTAATGAGGTGGATAGACCTAGAGTCTGTCATACAGAGTGAAGTAAGTCAGAAAGAGAAAGACAAATACCGTATGCTAACACATATATATGGAATTTAAGAAGAAAAAAATGTCATCAAGAACCTAGGGGTAAGACAGGAATAAAGACACAGACCTACTAGAGAATGGGCTTGAGGTTATGGGGAGGGGGAAGGGTAAGCTGTGACGAAGCGAAAGAGAGGCATGGACATATATACACTACCAAACGTAAGGTAGATAGCTAGTGGGAAGCAGCCGCATAGCACAGGGAGATCAGCTAGGTGCTTTGTGACTGCCTGGAGGGGTGGTATAGTGACGGTGGGAGGGAGACGCAAGAGGGAGGGGATATGGGAACAGATGTATATGTATAACTGATTCACTTTGTTATAAAGCAGAATCTAATACACCATTGTTAAGCAATTATACTCCAATAAAGATGTAAAAAAATATGTCAAATCTTGACTTTTCTTGAGAATTTGTTCTTCCTGTATATTTCATCTCTCCTTTTTAATCAACTCTAATTATTTTACACGTAGATATTTATTTCTTTCAGTGACCAGAAGCTTGGAAGGTCAGATTGGAAAACCATGGTTCACATTTTATTATTAATTTTGCCTTTATTAATTTTGCTTTGGTTTTTCATAGGAGTCTCATAGTCTTGTTTAATTCCTTCTACACAATGGAATGGATTTATGGAATCAGGTCAAATCTCCCCAGCCTGACATGACTAGAAAAAATTCTGGACCTGATTCAGAGCCTGCTCTTAAGTTTTTTTGTTATTTTTTAAAAAGTTTCCTCAAAAACAGTTCTGAGTATTATACAAGGTTATGCTCCCAAGTGATTAAAATGACGATTGCAGTTAAGGTGGTGACATTCTTTCAGTGGAAACTCATCTGGTCTCTAATAAGCGCTGCTGCCCCACAGATGCTCCAGGCCTTCGGCTCTCTAATCACTGTGCTGTCAAAGCCCCTCTCCACCTGCTGGGGAGTGTTTTGACACAGAGCAAGGACTTGGCCCTGGGCAGCCTCTGATCCTTCCAGCAAATAAAGCTGCTGATTGTCACACATCCTCCTCCCTCCTCCAACTCCCCTCGGGTTCATTCCGCTTGACTCGTTTTACTGGTAAACCTTTAACTTGATTTCTTGTATTGATTTTGATGTTCATCACGCTGGCTCCTTTGAGTGTTTCTAGAGATAAAAAGTAGTGCTCAAGTCAGAGTCCTTTGCCAAATTCAAGGCTTTAATGTTTTTTTCTTACCTTGAACACACTTAAGTCTTCTCTTCTTGTTATTTAAAGATCTGCACCGTAGTCACAAAAGAACAGTGGCCGACTGCTCTGGGGCTGAAGGTGGGGCTGCCTTCGGTCAACCTGAGCTGCTTTGTTTTCTAGAATGACTTTAAAAAAATTTTAGGCTTTGACTTACAGGGATGGGCCTCATCAGCTGCCTGGAGGGAAGCAGGGGGGTGGGGGGTGAGGGCAGTCTCAGACCTCAAATGTGGACCAGATCTGCGTATGCTGAGATGAAGGAAATGCAGGGGAGAGATTTGCAAAGGTTGTGCTTTCCTTCTGGTCGGAGCCTCTCATCCACACTGTGGTAAGTGGGTCAACTCTAGTTCACGCTTCCTTTTAGGAGACGAGGGAAAACCCGTGCAGAATTAACCCTGCATTTTCCACAAGCTACTTTTAAGTCCCTTATTTGAACTTTAGAATGTGTGTATTTCACTCTCAACCTTTTTTGTTTTGGTTTCTGTTTTTGCTTTTGCTTTTTGATAGTTCACTTCAGCATAGTTTAATGCAATGGCTTTCTTGAAAATCTTACCTCTACCTAAAACTAAAAATAACAACTGAATTCTGAAAGTCTTCCTGAGGGAATCATACACAAAGAAGGAGATATTGGCAAAGGTCTGAAAGACAAAGAAGGAAAGAAGGTGATTTTCTCAGTTAAAAATGCTTTGGCAAATTCTTATGTGTAACCTAAGATTGAAGCTTGTAGTGGAAAATAGTAACTTTTCTTCTTGGGGAACAAGTAAACATACATTTTAAAGGCTACTGTAATGTATATAGTGCAACTTAAAATTGCACACATTTGTCTTTGTTTTCACAAAACATGGTGTATTTTTTGTAGGATTCTAGCATCGACATTGTCTGAATTTTTCAACCTTGGAAATGACTTAAACAAAAGTAATAGCCACCATTTATTAATGCTTCCTACATGCCAGGCTCTGCTAGTCCTTTATACGCATTATCTTGTTACATACTCACAGCAAACTCATGAGGTAGACATTTTTGTTACTCCCTTAAAATGTATTTATATTAAAGTCGTACATACCATGGTTAAAGTAAACCAAATGAAACTAAAGGGCTCATAATAAAAATCTGTCATCTCTGGCCCCATCGTGTGTTCATCTAGTTTTGCACCACAGAGACAACCATATTTATTTGTTTTCAGTTCTTGAGGCAGTTATTTCCAGATTCCTAACAATGTACCAATATGGCAGTGATTTTATTCAGACAGTGTCTGTTAATACCAGCTGTGATGGATAAGGGTTTAGTTCATCCCGTACCTTCATTTATGCCTTCCTCTAGCTCCCTTTCATAAATATATATATATTTATATGGTGTATAATATTTGTGTATATTTATTGTGTATAATATTTGTGTATATTGTATATATTTAATATAAATATATATTCAACCGAGTGTATATATATATTATATAAATATGCATAATATATATATTTAACTGAATATATACCTTATATATAGTCAACTGAATATATATTATTTATTACTGAACATATATATGTGTGTGTGCACATTAAAATTAACCATATATATGGTTAATTTTGGTTTCTTTCCTGGTCAGTTACCATTGTAACCTCAAAGAAAAACATACTTAAACCTGCATCTATGGTCCTATCGGCCATAGAGAATATTTCTTAACCGCCCATTTTATAAAATACAGTTGTTAGTTCTCTCACCCTTTCACGAGCTGTCATCCCTTCCCCCACTTTCCAGTCGCTACCAGCCACACCTTAATTTTGGTCGGCTTGAAGCGTATGAAACTGCTGACATGCCATGGCCTTTGACCTATAAAGATGGCAGTTCCATATGGTCATGTTTAGTTTGGCTAAAATTACATTGCATTTCATAACCATTGTTAAGGCTTCCACACTTATGGAAGACCAATTAATATTAGGCGTATTCTATGATGTTATAAATGTGTTTAGAAACAGGAACGCACAGTGTAAAAGATGAAGTCTTCCTTTTTACTAGCCCTCTACGTTCTTTATTTTAGAATGGTTTCTCATTTGAAGGGTCCACTGTTTCCTTATCCAGAGATGCAGCTGCTCCACATTTGAAAATACCATACATTTATTCAGTGCTACTTTCAGTACAGGCAAGGCTCGTCATTAGTATTTTGGAGAGAGCTGTATCAGTGAGATAAATAAGGAAGGTGAGCAGTGATCAATATTGGTGTTACTTTCATTTATTTACTGTGCAGATATTTATGGTGCACTACGGTGCACCAGACACCACAATAAGGCAAAGAATAAATCAGACACAGGTCTCAGACTTCAAGGGGATGATACTCTACTGTGGCCAGATTGTGGCATTCTACAAAATAAACAGCAGAGGGACTGTGTGTGTGTGTGTGTGTGTGTGTGTGTGTGTGTATACGTGTGTGTGTATTAAACTTAGGCTAGGATGCCATCCAGATTCATTGAGATTTTAGAGCTTCTTTAGATTCTCCTGTGAGCTGTGACTTTTGTTTTTTTCCGAATGCTGATAGAGTACAAATAACTTTGTTTTACTCTAATAATAGTTGTGTTATCTCTAACACAGGGATAGTAAAATTCTCACTTGTATCAATGAATTGGTTCAGAAAGTCTCTATGTTTCTATACATTTTAAAATTAAATTCCAAATTTATATAGCAAACCCAAATTGAATTGTCTTCCTATAGTTGAAAAAAAAATTTTAAAGGCTGCTATTAAAGTGATTGTTTAAGGTTATTTTTCTTACATCTTGTTTGTATTTTTTAACTGTTCCTATCTTATATGACTTGTCAGTATCCATTTTTGTTGCTGGACCTGCTATTTCATTAAAGAAATGGTTTTCATGGCAAATAGGCAGGAATGGACAAGTATGTTTGATTTCTTATGTGATTTGAAGACACACTTGTGATCTCCACTCACACTATTTTTACTCACTGGAACCTAAAACAATATTGCTGGCCCGACTTACACTCCGCCTTGAGAAAGAGAGCAGGAAATCGTGTACGTGATCAAGTGGATTATTGAACCAAGTTCCCTGTGGTTTATTTGCTCCTCATGTAGCCATTTCATTCTTATAGTGACCTTGGGAAGCAACAAGGGCTGTGCTTAGGTTACTGATTTGTAACCTCATGTCCATCATAGGACACTGTCCACTTATGCCGAAGATGGACATGTATCAAGTGAGGAGCATCGTGCATGTGGTAAATGCTCAGTGAATATACTTGGCATCAGTGAATGAATAAAATGAACTGAAATCCCCCTCAGTGATGTAGGAAATCAAATGCCTTCCTAGAGATTTCTATGAATTCCTGGGGGGCTAAAATGTGTATGATTCCTTTTGGTTCAAGACCTCTTCTCACACCAATGGCTGAAATTTTCTGATTGTCTCACAGAACTATCCATGTTTTCCCACTCCTGTATGAGGAGGTTTCAGAAATGAGATGAGGCTCTTTCTTTGATTTCTCATACTCTTGTACATCATGGATGGAAAGGTCAACAAAAGAAAATGCATCTGTGATTATAGCAGACTTCATTCAAAGTTTGGGGACATTTTCGCAGTGTTTCTGTGCAGTGATGTGTCCATCCATTTGCAGTCTCCTCTGTCCAGATGCCCCCCCCCCAGGACCTGTCTTTACAAACAAAATTATTCAAGTGAACAAAGTTAGGCCTTCTCCAATTATTCCTATTTACCCTAATTCTTGACTTTTTAAGACTACATATTCTAGTACTCTGATTCTAATGCAGAAATTTTGGCAACATTGCCCTGGGAGTGTGGGGTTGGGGATTGAGGAACAAAAGTTGCTCAAGAGTTTGAAATGATGTCAGACAGAACTGGGTTTGTATTTTGGCTGTGATATTTACTGATCTTTGACATTTGTTAATTTGCTGAACTTCTCTAAGCTTTATCCTCCTATAAAATGTGGATAATTATAACATTTTACCTACTTCGTAGGGCTGTGAACATAATGCATGGGAGGTGCATAGAACAGTGTTTAGTACCTTGAAAGCAGCCAATGACTTTCTTTTGTTGACATCGTATTATTCATACCGCTATTGTGAGCCCTGATTCACTTGAAGACTTTGTACTTGTTGAAGTTCTATGTTGTCTTTAGAAATGTTTGCTACTATAAAATTTACTACCTTTAAAAATAGTTCCTTAGATGGGAATGAAGTAGCGAAACTGGAAATATACATGTGCATGGTGGAGAAAAAATGGTCCATTAGATTTCCATCATGATCGGACCACTTGCTTTTCTGTTAGAAATTCTAGTACTTTGAAGTAGAAATGCTTTGAAACTTAACAACCACCGTATCAACTACAGTGCCATTTTTTTCTTTCATTTAACTGCTTTGAGCATTTGGTACATGGAGCCCATGACAGATCTCTGATGGTGAAATTGGTCTTACCTTAAATGCTGGCCATTTACTCATTTCACTATGGTTTTTATAAGTAAATCAGCATTTTCAACTTTATATTTTCCAGCAGGTCTTATTAAAAAAGGTATTTTTTGACTACTGGGAAACTATCTGTGATACATTTTTCACTATAAGGTTTTTTTTATTGTTGTTTTTTTCATTATGGAAAGAAATACGGAAAGAAAAAAAAGGAATAAGAGATCTTTTTCTACTTGAGTGGCTCTTCTTAGATGACTTTGAACTCAGTGTGTAGGTGTTTTGACCCATATAAAAATCTACAGAAAAAAAAGGACCACTTTTTGAGAGGCAGGTCAGAGATAATTGTGAATGTGTGCTTCCATTCAACACACATTTTTCCTTTGGAGATGTGTAGCCCAACTGAATTATAAGCCTTTGAAATGAGTATTTGATGGACTTTAGACTGTGTTGTGAAAAAGTGGAAAATTAAAAATCTTCCTAAAACCAAAGTTTAAGAAATTTTTTGCTATTTATTGTGGTTACACACCCTTGTAAGAGTAATCATTGGAGCTTTCAGTGGGTTCCATCCCCATAGTCCTTTTTTTTTTTTTAACTAGTAGGCACATAATTTGGGGTCATATATATGTATATATATATGTATATATATATATATATATATATATATATATATATATGTATATATATATATATATATATATATATGTATATATATATATATATATATATATATATATACATATATATATATATAATTTTTCCCATATATATGTATATGGAAGACTTCTTCCATATTTAGAGAACTGTAAATCATATGGTCACCTAAAACTCAGTTTGTGGACTGGTCTTATTTGTTAATAATGATAGTAGAGTAATTTTTCAAGTTTTGAGATGATGCTAAGCTCTTCTGTATAGTGTGTATTTGGGGATTGTGTACCAGAGAAATTATGAGACAGTCCCAAGGACCCACAGGCCAGGAGTTCATTCTCCTGCATCCCAGCCCATGATCCGACTCCTTGGCCCTGTACTGAGTTTATCCTTGGTATTTCTCTATTTCTCACACTGCTTAGAATAATTCAGGTAGAAACTAAGCTAGCACTGCTGCGTTTGTGGTTACTTGGCCTTTAGGTCATTCTGAGAAAGTGTGACCTTTTCATTGGTGGTCTGTGCCCTTCCTCCCTACCCAGGTGCACAACATATTCTTAGTGACTTTTTACTTTGTTGCACCTTTTGGACCTTTGTAGCCTATTTATATTTTCATTAACTCTCACCTCTCTGATGTACTTTGTGGTACTCATTTTATATATAGTTTCAATGTTGAAATACCATGTTTAGATTTTAAGATATAAGTAGTAGTTTTTTTAAAATTTTTATTTATTTATTTTTGCATGTGTTGGGTCTTCGTTGCTGTGCACAGGCTTTCTTTAGTTGCAGTGAGTGGGGACCACTCTTCATTGCGGTGTGCAGGCTTCTCGTTGCGGTGGCTTCTCTTGTTGCAGAGCACGAGCTCTAGGCACATGGGCTTCAGTAGTAGTGGCACACCGGCTTCAGTAGTTGTGGCTCGCGGGCTCTAGAGCGCAGGCTCAGTTGTGGCGCATGGTCTTAGTTGCTCTGTGGCATGTGGGATCTTCCCAGACCAGGGCTCGAACCCTTACCCCTGCCTTGGCAGGCAGATTCTTAACCACTGTGCCACAGGGAAGTCCCTCAGTAGGAGTTTTGATGTGTTTTGGCAACAATTAAATTTCCTCCAATCAAGAGTATTTTTCACCAAAATAGTCATAAAACATATCACTAATAAACTGAAACATATCACTAATTAGTTAAAATGTCACCAAACGTGGAAGAAAATTATGTGCTATCTATTGTAACTTAGGCCGCAAGTCTAAGCTTTTGAGAAATCATTCTGTCTTTGAAATATTAAGTGAAGGCCACATTATAAATGGATAGTTTGGTCATGCAATATTTTGGAGAATACTGAGGAATAATTTTCCAGAAAATAATTCAATATTTTTAGAAGAACTTTCTTTTTTTTTTTTTTTTTTTTTTTTTTTTTTTTTTGTGGTACGCGGGCCTCTCACTGTTGTGGCCTCTCCCACTGTGGGGCACAGGCTCCGGACGCACAGGCTCAGCAGCCATGGCTCACGGGCCCAGCCGCTCCGTGGCATGTGGGATCTTCCCGGACCAGGGCACGAACCTGTGTCCCCTGCATCGGCAGGCGGACTCTCAACCACTGCGCCACCAGGGAAGCCCCAGGACAATGCATTTTTGAAACATGAAATCCATGTATAAACGTTTCTACTTCTTCATGGGTTATCAGTGGACTATTTTGTGGGAAAGAAATCATGTTTGGTAGTAGTACTAGGGTTCTGGTTTTAATCAAATCTCTTGTATCCTTAATCATGGTCCTATGTCATAGTTACATATTAATCACATTTCTCAAAGGACCTACTCATTGACACAGTATAGACTCCTGTGAAAGAATTATACTTTGCAGCTAAATATAGCCATCAGTGCCAAGAATGTAATTCCCTATGTTTGTAAGGAGGCTGTCTTTGTAATATGTCTAAGAATATTTCCTTTTGTTTATGTAATAGGAATACTTGTCACCTGATGTACTCTATGTGAAGAAAAGAAATCCCTATGAATGTTCTGAAGCCCCACTGTCCCACAGTGCTCTAATATCTGATGGAGGATTGGTCCCCAGACTCCTAGATGTGTGATTCTAGCCTGAAAAAGCATCCCCACGCCCTCACTGTCCCCCATGGAACTTTCTGGAACTGAACACAACATGCTGGCGTGTCCTCCTGCTCTGGTCCACAGTGCAATGGTATCAGACCCCGAGTATCCCTCCTCTGTCCTTCATGGCCTCTGCGCCACCACGCTTTCCCTCCTGGCTGTCCTCATGTGAGCGGGGCCCTTTTCTTCCGTCCTCTGCCTTGCCCACAGTTCCCTGATCTGAAAGCGCTCTTCCTCAGCTCCATCTCAGAATGTCTAAAAACGGCCCATTTTTGAAATACACAGGCAGTGTAAACAGCATTAAGCTTCCCTTGATTTTCTCAGCTAGTCAGGATCTCTTTCCCACAGCACTTTGTAATTGTAATGATCGCTAATTATCACTTTCAGTTTTGCAGATTTCTGGAACCTCGGATGTTAGTTTCCATTGCTGGTTTGGAGGCTCCCTTTGACATTTGAGTCCTGTGAGGCAGCCTAAGGCAGTGTTTAAACGTGACCTTGTATTTACTGAAATCCATTAGATGCCTACTTTCAGGGGTTTGCAGTTCCTGCATGACTGGTCTGTAACCTACAGGGATATTACTTCCTCTCCCGCTGCAGCTGCCCTGGTGTTTTTTCAGCTTCTCTATTAATAATTTGCCATTATCCTCCCGCTTGCCCGTGCCTTATGCAGCCGTGGAATTCCCGCCGCGCTCCACCTGAGCATCAAGCCCATCTCATCCCAAAGCCACTTCTCGTCCCTGCCTGGCCAGAGGCCCCTCCCCACTCAATCCAGTCCAGCTACACTTTTTCTGTTTGTTTTTTCTTTCCTGTTTCCTATTCTTGACCTTTATAGTATTTTTCACAAATTTTATCTCAATACATACCTACTTACCTGTGTATAAACTGAATAAATCTTTGTGCCTTTTTGCCTATTCTGTGCAGGAAATGGCATTTAAAAAAATGACACCCTCGTCGTATGGACACCAAGGGGGAAAGTGGTAGGGGGTGGTGGTGGTGGGATGAATTGGGAGACTGGGATTGACATATATACACTAATATGTATAAAATGGATGACTAATAAGAGCCTGCTGTATAAAAAATAAATTAAATAAAATTCAGGGCTTCCCTGGTGGCGCAGTGGTTGAGAGTCCGCCTGCCGATGCAGGGGACACGGGTGCGTGCCCCGGTCCGGGAGGATCCCACATGCCGCGGAGCGGCTGGGCCCGTGAGCCATGGCTGCTGAGCCTGCGCGTCCGGAGCCTGTGCTCCACAACGGGAGAGGCCACAGCAGTGAGAGGCCCGCGTACTGCAAAAAATATATATAATAATAATAAAATAAAATAAAATTCAAAAATTAAAAAAAAAAAAAAAAGACTCCCTCATACCCAAAATCAACATGAGAAATGGAACCTGTGTAAGGAATTCTTTATCTTCATGTAGTGAAGGACATTGAAAGGGGTCCATGTGTGGCCCCAGCACACTCCTCCCCAGCCCTCTTCCTTACTGCCTTGTTTTTCCTGATTTTCCCAGAAAGCAGGACCAGCCAGGCAGTGCGGACCTTGCCCTGGGCCAGCCCTGAGAGCTGTGTCTCTGATTGTGCAGACCTTGAGCTTCACGACTGCCTCCGGGTCTTGTTTGTTTCCTGCTCTGCCCTCCTGGAGTTCCGGGAGCCTCTTTTGCCTTCCTGGGTGTCCTTTCCAGGGGCTGTGTCCCCACCAGTCCTGGCCAGGCTTCTGATTCTATGATATAAACAGCTGAGCTGTGGGTCTCTCCACTGGGGAGAAAGTGCCCCAAGTGGATGCACAGACAGAGGGACCCCTGACCAAGAAAAGATGTCTGGGGATGCCCTCAGGACCTGGGTACCAGGTCCTTAATTCCCATCCAGGTGGGAGACCGCAGACTCCACAGGGCAGGGGTCTAGTGGGTGCTGGGCCTTCAGAGGGTGCCCAGTGGTGTTGGTTGATGAATAAATGAAAGAACAATTTTGAAGTCATTATGCTGTGGACTTGAGTGGCTACAGTACTGAACTGAGACACTAGAGGGAGATCAGAGAAGGATTTGAACACGATGGATACAGCAGGAGTCGAGTTTCGGCTGTGTTTGCTCAGATGGAAATGTCACTTCTCCTTCCTTGTCTTAAATTCAAATATATATATATATATAGTGTGTGAAATCTGAACTGAATCTGATACAAATGCTTTCTCTGTTTTTAACACAGGCCATGATGACCCCTACCATCTGTAGAAAAAAAGGTAGGAATGCTGATGGACATTCTCAGATAAATACTCATTTGAGAAGAAGTCTCATGAAATTACACCATATCATTAAACAGATGGGCTAGAATTAACACCACTAATAGTAATCGGAAATGACAAATGATAGACATGAAGGAAATCTGGGGAGAAACACACTGGGCTTGAAAGGAAATCGTGTAGCATGCCTGAAAATTGTGTATGTTAAATGGAAATATTCACTTATGTCCTCACAAGTAAAGTCATTAATGTAATTCATAAAATAGATGGGAAAAGTAGGAAAGGACTTAGGATCAGCCTAATAAAATACATGTGAAGCTTTGGGACAGACTGCTATGCCTGAAACAGATATCCAAGGCTTATTCTCTGTTTGACCTTGAACAATAATAACCTTTCTAGGCACTGTTTCTCCATCTATGAAATGGAGTATGTGTTTCACAGGGATTTAGTGAAGATAAAAGGAGAGAAAGCACATAAAGACCTTAACCCAGTGACTGGCACGTATGCCTTAAGAATGTCGTGTGTATGATAACTCTTGTGTGGTACTAGATACAGGCCTTTCTGTTCATGTACCACATTTACTACCATTTCCCTGATTGGGCCATTTCCTCTCTCTTGACTCTGTTTGAATGATTATGCTGTGCTAGAATTTTTTTGTTTTCTTGGACTGTTCCTCAAAATGGTGCTTTTTGGGACTGTGAGTGTTTTGTAGGGAAGCATCCTCTTGTGTTCCCTTTGTAATCCTCCCACGTGTTGGTTCACCTTGTGGAACAGACAGATAAGGCCTCAGCAGTGGTTTATGAATGATCGTTCAGAGCAGTGATGCTGTAAGGAAGATTCCAAATGTGTATGGAAAGTTGCTGATGGGAGAGTTCTGTGTTGAAATTGTGTAAGCATTTAAGTTTCAGCTGCACTCACATTGCGGCTAATAGCAAGTCCTCGTTTTTTATATTTGCTTCATTCTTGGCTTCCGTTTTGTTGGATCTGGCAGAAGTGCTGATACGCAAATGGCTGTGCTATTCTCACAAGCACAGGTGACCTTGAGAAAGAAGGAAAGAGAAAAGCTGAGAGAGCTGAGTAGATGGTTGCCTCTTCTTTTACCTTGACGATATTAGAGTGTTTTTCTTCCTCCATGTAAATAAAGATCTGCTGGAAGTTCATTTCCAGATGCTTCAGTAAAAAATTAAGTTGACTTATTTTAATAAAAAAAGATGATAAGAAAGCTCTGCAGTGGCACAAATGCCATGATGTTTTGAATGATGAATTCGTACATGAACTTTAAAAATTAAAGGTATCCATTAGGTATCACATATGTCATTTTGAAAATAATGATGTATCTTCCATCTAAATTTGAAAGAAGTATCATTTCAGTGATATAAAAATCCATATAACTTAGCTCTCCATAAGTAAGAATAAAGCAGTATAAAATATAAAGACACGTGAACATAGTAAAATCTTATAGACTTCTAGCTTCAAAGACCTGGGTGGTGGACCTCATCTATTAGTTTTCACCTGCGTACAGTCACAGAAAAGAGACACACACACACACACACATGCACACACACACACTTTAAAAAGCACCAATTCAATGAATCAAATTAATCATTTAAAAATTCCAAGTTGGAAAGCACACTGAAACAGATAAGAAAGGAATTAATTTGGAACAACTAGAGAAATGATATGTAGCCAGTATTGGACTCAGTTCAATTTAAAATCAGAACAACTTTTATATTTTACCATCTGCTTCACCAAGAGCCTTGTAAAATTTCAATACTACAATCTTTAGAGATTCCCATATGAGGGCAGTTTTTTTAAAGGCCATTTAAAGAACACAAAACCAGAATAAATAATGTTGGTGCCTCTCCAGGAACTGAGGTTAGTAATTAGCGATCAGTGAAAAGATAAATCACATCTGTGAATTAGGGGCTCAAAAATTCCACTTGAACTTCTGCCCTCTACAAAACCTCACGGAAGTCTAGCAAAGGTCTTCCATCCCATGTAACAGATGAGCAAACAGAGACTGGGAGAAAGCAAGCAAGCAAGTGACACTCATTTCACTTGAAAATGCCTCAGAGCTGGAATCAAAACCCACAATTCTAAACTGCTGGTTTTAGATGTTAACACTTATTAAGCTAAATAGGCAAGCGGCATGGAACAGAATATATCTCTGTCTGCCAAATTTTCATGTTCTAGTTATATATTCAGGTGAGCTATATAGAAAGCAGGTGATATATGCTGATAAAGTATATACTTTACTTTTTACATAGACACATGCAGGTATGTGTATGTAGAGATTTTAATCGATTGTAAGTTTTAGTTTATGGATATGACTGAATGTTATAATGTTTTAAGTGGCCATTTAGTTAATTCTTCTGAAGCTCCCTCTGGACACAGAATATAACTTATTCATCCTACAGTTGTGTCTTGTACATTGCTTAATGAGTGAATGCATGTCTAAGGAAAGAAGGAATATTAAGAGAAGAAAAAGGGGACATAAGCTGCTGACACCAGATAAAGAAGTACTAATAGGCTTGAATCATGGTTTTACTGAAGCTGATCATTGTATTAAATATATATGATTCTACGGGATATGGCATATTTGGGCAGTAGATACTGAGATAGTTCTAGTTATTATCTGTGCAATTTTGACAGAGGAATACCTTAATTTTTAAGAACTCTAGTTTGCTATTTACTAATTTAACATTTAACATGCACCAAGTACTGTAGTTAGGTTAAAATGTCAAATAAGACATCGTCCTTGTCCATGTGGAGTTTGCAGAGGACTACCAAGCAAATAGATAAATGGCATATCAAGTGATGGATGCCAAGATCATCCCTACACCACACACAGGGGAGCTTGGAGAAAGGAGTCCTATCAGGCGTGAGGCAGCGAGTTTGGTTGGGTGAGGAGAACCGGGGTAGGGACTGAGCCATGACAACTGATTCTCCAGTTCCATTCTCCCTTCCTCCTTAGTCTGTGGGACATGTAATGTAGGTCATCAGAAGTGATGTTTCATGTTCTTGCTCCTCTGTTATTAGACCCTATCTCTCCTGCTGAATGTGAGAAGAAACCAAGAAAAGTTAGTTCTTATTTTAACTAGGTCCTGAAATTAAACTAGGATGCAACTAGTAGAGAAGTAGCCAGGATCAGGAGAGGGGATGATTCCAAGACAGACTCTGAAGCAAGAAATAGGATGGCATACTTGAAAGTGATACACTATTTAGGGAGTGGAGCTGAAAGGGACCACAAGTGAAGTTGACTAAAGTTGTAAAATAATGTTTACAACTTGGAAAGGTGAGATTGATTATGGACACACTTAAAGGTCAAGAAAGTAATTCGGGCGCATTGTCTGAGAATGGCTAACGTTCAATTAAATTTGATGAAAATGTAAAACTACTTGTTTTCAGCTTTTTCTAAATATAGTAAGACACATTTGGATGTCTGGGAAAATCTACATAATTTTTCTGGATTTGACATTCTGCCTGTAAAAACATTGGAAATATGTAAATGAATGATTGCATCCAAATATGTCCTCATTTATGGATATGCTTGAGACATTCTAAAATTCATCTTTACTCCTTCCCTCTCTTTAATTCTTGACATGCAGTTAGTTATCATGCCTACTGACCATGTTCATGTGTGTTAGCTTTAATGTGTAACAAAACACCCTCAAAACTTAGCATCATGATAGAAGAGAAAGGAACACTTCCCTAATCATTCTATGAAGACAGTATTTCCCCAATACTAAAACCAGACAAAGACATTCCAAAATACTGTACACAAACGCCCCTTATGAATATAAAAAGGAAAAGATTCAATAAAATACTAGCAAACCAAATCCAGAAACAGATTAAAAGGATTATATACCCTGACCAAGTAGGATATATCCCAGGAATGCAAGGTTGGTTTAACCCACGAAAATCAATCAATGTGGCATTAATGGAACATAGGACAAGGACCACATGATCATCTCAGTAGACTCAGAAAAGACACTTGACAAAATCCAACAACTTTCTTGATAAAAACACTCAATAGAAGGAAATTTCCTCCACCTGATAAAGTGCAACTGTTAAAAACCCACAGCTAAAATTATATATAAAGGTTAGAGACTGAAAGCTTTATCCGTAAGATAAGGTAGAAGACAAGGATGTTTGCTCTAGCCACTTCAATCCAATAATTTACTAAAGGCTCTAGCCAGAGCAATTGGGCAGGAAAATGAAATAAAAAGGATTGAGATTGCAAAGCGAGAAGTAAAATGATCTATTCTCAGATAACATGATCTTGCATATAGAAAATCCTATGGAATCCCCCCAAAACACACACACATAACTAATACGTGAGTGCTGCAAATTTACAGGATACAAAGTCAGTAAATGAAAATCAATTGTATTTCTATAAACTAGCAATGAACTATCCAAAAATGAATTTAAAAAACAATTCCACTTACAAATAACATCAAAAAGAATAAAATACTTAGGAATAAATTTAACAAAAGAAATACAAGATTTGTACATTTAAAACTAGAAACCATTGCTGAGAGAAATTAAAGAAGTCCTAAATAAATGGAAATGCATTTTGCGTTTATAGATCAAAAGATTTAATGTTGAAAAATGACAGTGCTCCCCAAACTGGCCTACAGATTAAATGCAATTCCTATTAAAATTACAGCTGCCTTTTTTCCATAAATTGGCAATCAGAGCTTAAAATTAATATGTAAATACCAGGAGCCCAAACTAGCCCAAACAATCTTGAAGGAGAACAAACTTATAGGATTGATGCTTTCCATTTCAAAATTACTACAAAGCCACGGTAATCCAGACAGTGTGGTAGTAGCATAAGACTAGATATATAAATCAATGGGATAGAATGAAGAGTCCAGAGATAAACCCTTACCTTTATGGCCAATTTTTGACAAGGGTGTCAAGACCATCCAATGGGGAATCAGTAAGCTTTTTAGCAAATGGTGCTGAAACAACTGAGTATCCACATGTAAAAGAATGAAGTTGGACTTATACTTCACACCATATACAAAATTAAAATAAATCATAGACCTAAATGTAAGAGCTAAAACTATACAATTTTTAGCATAAAATATAGGGGTAAACCTTTGTGACTTCATTAGGCAATGGTTTCTTAGATATGACACCAAAATCAAGTTAAGAAATGATAAATTAAACTACATCAAAATGCATAACTATGTGGTAGAAAGGGTACCATCAAGACAATGAAAATACAACTCACATATTGGGAGAAAATACTTGAAAATTATATATCTGATGAGGGGCTTTGCTCTAGAATATATAAAGTACTTTTATATATAACTCAACAATAAAAAGCCAAACAGCCCAATTTAAAAATGGGCAAAGAACTTGAATAGAGATTTCTCAAAAGAAGATATACAAATGACTAATAAGCACATGAAAAGATGCTCAACATTACTAATAATTAAGGAAATGCAAATCAAAACTACAATGAGATACACTTATCCATGAGAATGATTAAAATAAAAAAGTCAGACAATCAGGCAATATCAAATCTTGACCAGGTTGTGAAGAATTTAGAACTCCAATACACTGCTGGTAGCATTGTTAAATGGTGCACCCACTTTGCAAAACATTTTGGTTGCTATGAAAATTTTTAAATATAGGGTTGTCATATGACCCAGAAATTCTACCAGTAGGCATATTATCCAAGATAAGTTAAAAAATATGTCCACACAAAAACCTATACATAAACATTTATAGAAGTACTATTTATAACAGCAAAAAAATGGAAACAACCCAAATATCCATCAGTTGAAACAGGTAAGCAAAATGTTTTCTATCCATACAATGGAGTATCATTCCACCATAAAAAGGAATATGTGTTGTTCCATGCTACACACTGTATGAACGTTGACAACATTATGCTAAGTCTAGAAGCCAGACACAAAAGGCCACATATAGTATTATTCCATTTATGAAATATCCAGAATTGGCAAATCCAAAGAGATGGAAAGGACATTAGTGGTTACCAGAGGCATTCAGATTGTTCTGGGTTTAGTTTCCAGATAACCCAATCTGCAACTATCTATATCCATACTGGACAATCTATTATAAAATTAAAACATGCATTTCCCTCTTTTCTGACCTGTTTATACTGTTCTGAAATCTGGACTTCCTCATCTTTCTTCCTTGCTCGGTAGAACCAAATAACTTATTTCCTGTTGGAATGCTTCCCTGAAAGTTTAAGAAGCAGCCCTAAAACTGACCATCTCTGAAACTGAGCTCATCCTGATGTCTGTAGCCCTCAACCTGGTCCTCAGAGTGTCCTAAGCAGGCATGGTGATCTTGTCTTCTGTGATCTCTCAACCCACCATCAAGGAATCCATCAAATTCTGGAAAATCTTCCTCCTGAATAGATTTAAGGCTGCCTAATTTTCTCCTTTTAATTATATTTTTGAATGTGAATATCAAAAACCCAGAAAAGTTTATAGTTTAGTTTTCCCTGTTTGGAAAGTTACATTAATTTATATCATTACATTACTCAATGTACTCTTTTGTGTATTGAATCTTATTTAATAAGATATAGAGTTCATCCATGTTATTGTATAGCTCCATTTCATTAACTCTTCTGTTGAATACTATACATTTGTTGAGTATATCAGAATTTGTCCGTTCCACTGGGGTACAATTGAGGCATTTGCCATTTGAGGCCACTGCAAACAATCCCCCTAGGATCATTCTCAAACCCCTGTCCTGGTGTCCTTAGGCACACATTTCGCAGGTCATAGGATCTGCATATCCTTAGCTTAATAGATAATCCCAAATAATGTCATTTAATATTATTCATCCCAGTGTCACAACCGAAGTTCAGGTTAGCATCACCTCTCTGTAGACATACTGCTACACCTCCCCTCCTGGGTCATCTCTGTGCCCCCCCATGTGCTCCCACCCCAATGCTATCTTCACACTACAAGCAAGTGATCTTTCTAAAATGCGATTCTGTTCACTGTATTCAAGTGCTTGAAATCTGTGAATGGTTCCCCATTATCCCCCCAATAAAATCCAACCCCCTACACACCATTTTGCCACCTGGTCTCTGACTAGATTCAGTGTCATCTCTCACTAGCCCACTCATCCATGCTCCAGCCATGCCTAAGCTTCTTCAGCAACTGAATGAAACCTGGTTTTGTTCTGTTTCTCTTACAATATTTTGAATGTGCTATTTCTCTTTTGTTGCTCGTTTGTTTGTTTGTTGCCTAGAGCAGAGGTTCTCACACCTAATATGTATCAGAATCATCTGGAGGGTCTATTAGACACCCCCAGAATGCTGGACCCTCATGCAGAGATTCTGATTCTGTACAGGGGATGGGACTAGAGAATCTGCATTTCTAACAAGTTCCCAGGGGATGCCGTTGCTGCTGGCCTGGGGACCACATGACAACCACAGGACTGGATGAGCCTTTCCTACCCTTTCCTTCCTTGCTTCACCTCTCTTCATCTTGTAGAATTCAGCTTAGATAACTCCCTTCAACGACTGCTGGATTGGGCAGAGGCCTTCAGTGTGCATCTCTGTACTTTTACCCATTCTCTCTATGTACTTATCAATCTATAATTGTAAATGTCAAAGTACCCTCATTTAAACTGAAAGACATTCACAAACAGGGGCTTTATCTATGCCATGCTTGTACCTCAGGGCCTGGCACCTTGCCTCATAGTATGGACCCCATAATAATAGTTATTAAGGGATAAATAAAGGAAGACACGAGTGGAGGCCAGAATCCATATCCACGCCATCCTGTGTTCTCTCCAGAACCAGCACAGGCCCTGTGCACAGCAGACACACTGTCAATATTTATTGAATTAACAAATGATGGTTTTATGGGGGTCAAAGGATAAGACATTTTGAATATCTCCTATATGTACTTTTTTATGGTATTGTGGAAATTAAAGTTACCTAGATTTTCTTACTGAACCAAACTTGGATCCACTCACCCACGTGCAGTAAAGCCAGTCTACTGACACTGGGTTGTGGTGAAGGAAAGCGTAGCGTTTATTGCAGGTGCCAAGCAAGGAGCCCAGGCAGCTGGTGCTTAAAAAACCAGAGCTCCCGGGACTTTCAGGGAAAGATTTTTAAAGACAGGGTGAGGGGGTGATGGAGGGAGGTTGTGGGGTGTGTGATCAGCTCCTGGACTGATTGGTTGGTGGTGAGGTGATTGAGAGTCAACATCATCAACCTTCTGTTTCCAACTGGTCTGGGGTCAACATGCTGGTCGTCAGCATACAGTTAACTCCTTCTGCCTAGTGGGGGCTTGAGTAGCTGCAAAACAGCTCAAAGGACATGGCTCAGAATAGCACCTCTAGCCCTTGAGGAGGAACCGAAGGTCCTAGACTTTGTTTAATGGCTAACCTACTATTATTTTGTCTCGCTTGACTGTTTTCCTTTCTTTTTGCATTTTATCACTTCTCTGATGAAATTTATTCTTTGGACCTGGGAGGCGGCCTAGGAAGCTAAAGTTTTTCTACAGACAAAAGGCAGGCAGAGGACATGGTGGGGTGGGGATGGAGGTGCGGGTCTGTCTCCAGAAGGTCCCTTAGGATCCTGCTTGTTTACAATTTCATCCTCAAAGAATAACTTTTTGACTTTCCCCCAAACCACTCCTCCCTCCTCTGCCTTCGTCCTCTGCTCTCTGATCCCTTCATGACCTCACTGAACAGCCAAGCACCTAGAAACTGGTGGCCAGGCTTTCCTCCCTGCTCTCCAGCCGCATCTCCCTTCCCATCCTGGCAATCTCAGCATCACTGCTTCCTGAAAATCTGCTCTGTCCCCTCCACCACGACTCTATTTCAAGCCCTCATGATGTCTGGCTTGGACTATGATAAGAACTTTTAATTTACTTCCCTGCTGCTCACCTTATCTCCCTCAAATCTGCCCCTCACAGAGTTTCAAGATTGAACTCATCTGTTTAAACTCTGCTAGCCACTCTCCATCAGCCTCAAGAGGGGTCTTTATTTTGGGACTCAGGGACCCCTTTGAAAAGCTGTGCACCCTCTCCCGAGATTCTGTGGGAGTTTATGAGGTTCCAGATTAAATAAGCCTGGCTGAGATGATGAAGCTCTTTTTACCACATGTGATGTCCTTTGTGATTTGCCCCTGTCCATCTCTACAGGTTCAACTCCAGCCACTTCTTATCTGCAATTCAAGTGCCCCCGGAATACCAACTGGCTTCTATAGCAGCATCAGTGCATGATGCCTGTGCTGGGGGGGGAGGTGGGTCCCCATATGCAAACAGTCTTTTCTAGGCTCTTTGTGAGGACCCTTCTTCCATGAATGACATGCACCTCTGTGCTTTGATGATGCCCTGTGTGTAGTTTACCTTTTCATCGACCCTATTGTATTATGACTGCCTATTTACCATGCTAGGAGATCACTCTAAGGGCAGTGGCTGTTCTGTATTTGTATGTTTGCATCTGTATAATATATGTAGCCTGTCAGTCCACGGTTGTTGAATGAATAAGTGTAGGGTGAGTTACCTTAGCTTTATACACCTTGGAAATCTTTCTTTTGCTATTACCTGTTGCTGCTGTGTTAGGAACTACATCAATTTCTATGACACTTTAAAAGTTTGATGTAATTAGACTCTTAGATATCATTTGGATACAGTAAAATACACAGATCTTACAGTTCAATAAATCTTTATATTTCTTTATATTTTTATATATTTATACTTGTATAATGACCATCCAGATCATATTGGAAATATTTTCATTATTCTAGAAAGTTCCCTCGTGCCTCTTTCCTATCAATACTCCACTTCTAAAAACTTCTATCATCATAAATCAGTTTTACCTGCTCTTGAACTTCATGTAAATGAAGAGCCATAATTTGACACCCTCAAAATAACCCCCCATCAGCTTCATGTGAGACTTGTATTTCGCTGATGTGTCTTCACACCCATCACACTGTAACCTACCCTAAACCACTTAGTTAACACCTCCATACTGGGGTCTAGAGATGTGTATCAGCATCTTCTGTGGTCTGGAAATAATTCTATGATATTAACAGCTTACGTATGATTTCCGGCATATATCCGTTAAATTGAAAAAAATTCTATTAAAGTTGTTACAGCTTAGCTGCTTCTTAAGAACCTAAAATTTCATTCCTCTACCCCCTTAATTCCCATATATAAAAATGTAGCCCCCTTGCCTCTATAAAATACTACTTTCTATCTGTAAATCTTTTCCGAACACTTCTCTACGTTTATGATTCACGGACCTCACATTGCAATGTCTGCCATGATGTAAGAGTAAACATCATTGTGTTAGCATCATATTAGCATTTTGAGAGAAAGCCCACATTGGACATAAATAAACCTTAATAAGATACAGAATCAGGAGGCATCACAGCAATAAACCAGTGCAGCACACCTAAGCAAAGAACAAAGGGGTGGGGGGCAGGGAAGGGGTGGCAGATCACGCACCTATGATTCTTTTTCACTTATGTCCCCACCTCATTTTACCCACCATCCTACCTTCTCCACCTTTGCCTCTCTGGTTCACCCACTGGAGGCATCTTGGTGATGAAAAGGATGTATCATCATCTTAGGATTTCATTAGCCTCACCCAATGTAGGCAGAATTGACCTGTCTTTATTGCTTAATTCTGAGAAGCTTCTCCAATCATCCATCGGTGTGAAAAAGAGAGAGAGAGAGAGGGAGAGGAAGAGAGAAGGAGGATGAGGAGGAAGAGAAGGAGAAAAAGAAGAAGAGGAAGAAGAAGTAGGGAGAGGAGAGAGAGATTCTGACAGGAAATACAAGGTCATGGATTATGGATCAGAGAACAGACTTTCTCTTCACAGAGCATCCTGGTGCTGGCTTCCTGAGCCTCAACCCCCATAGAACAATACAGTGAAAGCCTCATATTATAGTGGGCACAGGAAAGGGAACAGAATTAGAAACCTCTAAGCTCTTGTAGGCTTTTAGCACATTTTCCCATCTACAGAGAGATAGATAGTTAGAGAGAGAGAGATAGATAGATAGATAGAGAGAGAGAGAGAGAGAGAGAGAGAGAGAGAGAGAATGCAAACCTTCTCCAGAGAGGAGAGGAGAAAGTCTCCAGCTCCATCACCCTGAAATTTAACCAGATGAGTCTGGGGAGGAGATAATTCTTCAAAATCTCCCCAGAGCTACGCTATCTCTTGCCTCCCAGGCGTGTTTTTACACAATCATCCTTAAACCAAGGTGGCCGATGCTCTTTGCCCTGATGGTGCAGACTCTGTAGACATGTGAAAATAGTTATGGAGACCTGTCCCCCAAGAATGAGTGCTATCACAACTTCTCCAAAAATGTTTAGCCTTTAAGTTTGGGAAATAATTTAATGTTATTTATGAATTTCTATATTTCACTGTACATTTCTTTTTCCAAATCACTTTAAAATGCTGTTAACATTTTGTCCCTTCCAGTTTAGAGACTGTACATTATCCTTTGAAGTCCAAAGTGAAATCTGGAACCAGGGAATTAATTTGGAAGAAGAAAGTCCTTAGTGTTTAAACTTGCCATCAAATCGTCTTATGAAGCATATTAAAGGAGCGCTTCGTAGGGAATATTGAAAAGGCAAATGAATAAGTTTATTGCACCTACACACTCAGATAAGAAGGCTGATCTTCCACTCCATCACTTGTCTCTTTTCCTTCTTTTTCAAGTAGAGTCAATATTGTTTTCCCAATTGTTCAATAATCCTGCGTTTAATAAAATTCTCCCCCAGATATTATGTGTAGTGCCCCAGAAGATGTTTTAGATTATTTCTAATTCTGTGGTTCTTCATTTGATGACCCTTGAATATTCACTAATGTTTTGGACTTCATAGGGAATTAGAAAAGTAGAAAGTCTACACCTCAGTAAGTAATTATCTACTAAAAAGAGGCTTTTCATGTGATACAATTAAAGAAGAATTTAAAGCATTGTACTATCAGATGCTAGATTGACTGGTACATGGAAAAGTGAATAGAGGGTTCAGTTAAGGCTAGGACTTATTTAGTCCAAAGTCAGTCAAGAAGAGTTTGTAGATTAAACGGGTTCAAAATGAATATCAAAGGATGCATACAAATTGAATAAGTAACTTACTGTGTATGTAGATAAGTGTATGGGTGGTTAGATTGTAGATAAGGACATGTTTTTTAAGAGACATATTATTTTAAAGGAATGTATGGGAGTGGGAAAGTATGAAGGAGAGCCTCCAAATTTAATTGACTCAAAATTCCTTTCATCCTTTTCAGGAAAATTGACATTATGTGTTAGGTCATTGAAATACTTCAGGTAATTGTCTTCTAGTTGACAGGTGTGTATAGATCTGCCCAACCATCAGAGTCTCATTTCCCAGCTCTATCTCTCTTAGTCAGGCCATCACTGATCGCTGTACTTACCTTCATCACCAGTGGAAGGTCATTCATGTGTCTATCCCACCAGTTACAGGAAGCTGCATACTCCTTCAAATGGATTGAAGAACAAGGCAGAGAATACTTCATTGTTTTCATACAAGCACCCATATTACACATATGCACACAAACTTAGGTGCAGTCATACAGACATCAACTAGCATGTCCATTGCTTACTTAGAGTTAAGATATGAAACTCTTGTTGGCAAGGTCAGACTTTGGTGAGGTGAAACAGTATCTGAAAATTGGCGAGTCAGCCTAGATAGTTGTAACATATGCTGGGGAGATTTCAAAGTGGTTGTTACCATTCAAGTGAATGAATTTGCAAAGGTTTTACAAATTCCCTTTCTTAGATACCCAATTTAATTGATACTCATTAGAACTCAAAGCATTTCATTTTGATTAGAGAGAAAAAAAAATCGCAAAAGGAATGTGAGTAACCAGATGCCCCTATGGAGGAATTAGAGCATCCCATATACCCTGCGTGTATGGAGACATCTCTATCTATCAATCTATTTATCTATCTATCTGGATATATGTATATATTTCTGTAGTGATACACATAAATGCATATGTTATATTACTCTATCTTGCATTGCATAAAGAGTAATTTTCAAACTTTTGTGGAACAAATTTAAAATTACATTTTTTTTACTTTACATTGCTGTTCTATGAAAATATTAGTATAAATGCTGATGAGTATTTTCTGACCCTTATATTACATATTCACATTGAGGCACTAAAGCAGTGCTCAGCTGAGTGAGTGTCCTCACTGCTCTGCTGACACAGAGAGGGTGGTTTTTATTAAACTCTACTTTCTTTCTAGCCATGCAGATCAATATTGTAAATTCCCCCCTCTGTTAGTCCCACAATTGTCTACATCTAAGTTAAATGTCCACTTGTTCTGGAAGGAGACTTGTGAGGCTGTTTGAAGGTGAGGAGTCCTGAATCTAATAACCAGAGGTTGAATAGTCTGACAGAAAACCAAATTGGCCCCGACAGGCAGCAGGCTGTGGAAAGGGGATGTGATCAGAGAGGCTGGGACTGGATCAGTCAGGCAAGGAAGGCTTGATCCTGGTTCTGAGGCACCAGAGGATGACTAGTGAGGCTGAAAGTCTAGCAAGAACTGACTTTATTTATACCTTTTCTTCTTGAAAACTCAGATCAGTCCTTCTCTGCAGCCTACAGGAAAGGACCGTTTAAGCCTTATAGAGTCCTAAATGATTAAACCAGATTATTGTTCTCAGGAGAGAAGATCTTGACTCCATCTACTCAGAAGCATTCATTATTTGTGATAGGCGATACTATAAATTTAATTTCCAGCCATTCTGGGTTGGGGAGGGGGTTACCTGTGGATCAAGGTCCCTCAACCTGTATGTAATTTTCTTCATTAAAGTCTAATATTTTTAGGCCCCAACCCATAACCAGAGCAGAAGCAAAGACTACTTTATCTCACAACTTGAAGTTGCTTTACAATCAATTTGTGCATGTGATTTATAGCCTCACTTGGAATTTTTATAGCACCCTACCTAAACTGGTGGTGTTTGTAAAGTTAAGTTTTAATTCCATCATTTAATAAATTCTGAAAAAATGCAGAACTGTGAGGTTTGGGAATTATCTATCAAAAGACTGATGTAACAGATCCCCCCAGATAGGGGTTGAAATGGAGTAGTATTTCACCTGTGAGCTTTCACTAGAAAAACTATTTTGAAGCTGTGTATCATGCACATTCCATTTTTAAAGATATTTAATAATAAGTGCTTGTCTGTCACCAGGGTCATTCCAGTTTCATATATTTTTTTCCATTCTGGAAATAACTCAGCCTTATTTGAAAAAATCTGGTGTATAACGATGCTAACCTTTAAAAGAAAAAAAAATCGTGTTTTTAATCAGAATTAGCATGAATAGTGAGCAGCTGTTTGGTGTACAAAAGAGAAAAAAGAATTTCTTTATTAATCCAAATTGCTTCTGAAATATTGTGTGTGACATTCAGTGAGAAAAATTGTTCATTGTAAATTCTGAAAGATAATCAAATCTTTGTGCTTTATTAGTGTGTATGTTTTGTAGCAATGAAAAACAACTTTCAAATGCGTGATTTCATTTTGTGATTAATGACCATAATCTGTGAAATAAATTGTTAACTTATATCTAATCCAATCTAGGTCTTTATTGTTACCATCATCACCAACCCTGATGTTATATTTCAAGTATCAGATTCAGAGGACCCCAAACTGGTCCATGTGATGTCATAACACTGAGCTGAGTTTTGTAGAGTTGGGTAGAGATCAAGAAATTATAATTAATTGTAAATCACCATTATTTTTCTACTTTATCAAGGGAGTGGAGTTAATAGAGTCAAAATTATTTTCCCTCAGTAATAATGCCTGCAATAGAAGCTACTTTTTGTTTGATAATGATGGAAAATATAAAGATGTATTTCTTTGTGGTTAAATGTAGTTCTGCCAGTGTTTTGGGCATGAGTATGTGGTTTCAGAGACAAAAACATGAGAGAGACTCTTTATCTGGGGAAATTATATGTATATACAGTTCATGCATATGAACCAGATTCTAAGTATTTTGAGAAAGCTAAGAATAACTTTCTGGGGATAGCTTCCTTTAACCCTAAAGTGGATTGGATGTTGCTTCTACATACAATCCTTGCCCTATAATTTTTATCACACTACACTGCGCTAGCTTGGTTGTCTATATTTCACCAGACTATAAGCACTTTGAGGGCAGGGGTGAAGTCATCTTTCCCAGTGTACCTCCAGTAGCAAGAGTCAAAGACTTACCAAATGTTTATGCAATGAATGAATAATAAACACTTTTGGTAATGAGCCCTTGACGTATGGGGAGAGATGTTAATTCTCACAAAGGAATTTGGTAAGAGTTCTTACAGGAGGAGGGTTTAAGTTACTTAATAGTAGATTTTTTGGGTTCAAATCAATCATATTTTCAATGGCATATTTTCTTTGCCAAGCACATATCATGCTTCTCTGACACTCATACATTATTATTTTCCTCTCCATGAGTAAATCGTGTCATAGAACTCACTTGTCTTAAGAACTTTGTTGAGTATGAATTATATAGAGGTGTGCAATTTGCAGAAAACAAAGAAATGCATGTATTTAAGGAAGGTATATAGATAACATACCTATCTTTGTGTTAAGAGGAGGGGACAGGTGTACCTAGATGGATAGCACTTTCCCCCAAGAGAAGCTGTACAACATTCACATAAAGTCATCATTACTGTGTGCATCTGTGAAGACTTGTATTGAGGTAGGAAGAGAGAGCCTTGTTTTCTTTTTTGGAAGCAGATATAAGTAGTTGTCTCATGGTTTTATTAGGAAACATTTCAAAACACACAGGAGATCTTAAACAATAGACTCTATAATCCTTGTATTTAAGGGGTATGTTTTAGACATATTTTTATTCTTGAAAACACTTAAAATGGCAACTTGATAGCAATGACTGTCAATAATTGACTGTGGAATGAATGAATAAATGAGGAATATGCATTGCTGATAATGGCTGAAAATCCTCATTCTAATTCTTGGGAAGACAAGTTAAGGTGTCTATTGCAGTCATTTGATATATAGCTAAATATCATTTCCTTGTTACTGCTGATGGCACCTTTTTGTGGAACACCAACGATATCAATTAGAATTTGTATATGCATTTTTCTAACCTTCAAGCTAAAGGTTAGGACTTGTACTTGCCATCTGTAGGTGAGGAAGCTGAGGCTCTCAGAGGCTAAATCACTTATCCAATTAGACACCGTAGTGAGGGATAGAATCTAGATGTGAACTCAGGCCATTCTGATCCAAACCTTGAACTTGTTCTACGTCATACTGCAAAAGCAGAATGATGCCTTGGTTAAAATTTAAGTCGTGGCCAACCCAATACATAGGTTTGAATTTTATAATATTGGGGTTTAATAAAGGCATTTCTTTTTGAGTTTTGCTTAGTAAGGGAAGCTAAGACCTAGGCTTCTATCTTAGAAGGATGTACATGGTTAAAACAGTGTTCATAGTTATCTTTCCAGTGCCCTCAAAATTTGAAACACAACTTCTAGGCTATGTCAACTTGTTTTGTAGATCATCATTAAAAAGTATCAATTTGTAAAAAAAATTGTCTTGCATTTATAAGCAGCTTACCTATGACCTTTTCTTTGGCTAACGTGGTTATTGCATTGTTGAGTGTACTTATTTTTGTTGCAATAACGCTTGCAGACAATACATTTCTTTCTTTCTGATTCCAATTCAGTTAGAATTACTTTGCCCGCTTGTACAGTGAAATTCACTGCAGTCTGCAGAGGTAGCAGAAATCTAAATTTGTAAAGCTTTGCAAACCAAAAGCTTTTTGTGGATCATTTAAGTTTTACATTCTGCGTAGAAAACCAAAAAGATGTATTGTGAAGTATAATGTAATTTCTTCATTATGAGGGGCAGATCCAAAGACCTGGGATTCTAAGAGGTGGTTATTTTGAGATCCTGCTATCAATTTCCTATTCACACACAGCAACTGGTGGCAACTAAAAATAATCAGCTTGGGGACCAGCTAAGAATCTGGTCACATTCGGCTCAGGGACAACATGCAGAAATGAGATTTAGGGTCCCTCCTTCAGTCGCTTCTCTCCAGCCCCCTCATTAGCTAGTTTGCTGCCATCTGAAAGCTATTGAAAAGCCATTAACAGGCAGGAGAGAGCCGCACTGCAGCACACCTCGGAGCCGGCAGAAGGTGGGTGCATGTGAGCGCCAATTAGAGGGCACTATTCCCGGGATTGTGGCACTAGGAACCCTGTCAATCAAGGGGCTACAATAGCACGTGCGGCAGTGGTGGCTCCAGACCCGCGGAGAGGCTGATCTGAACTCCAGCTGCTGAATGAGAATGAGTTTGAAGCTTTTTGCACAACCATGGAACAGAGCCTCGGTTCAATAATGCATCCCGAGGTAAACTGTTACCTGAGGAGAAGCTCTCAATAATGCATTTCCTGGGGACGACAGTTGTAGCTGAAGAGAATGCTGGAACCTGTAGCAAGATTTCTGTCTGAGATGGAAAGATGTCTCACTATCATTTTATCAAGTGCTGTAAGTAACCTTGCTATTTTGCTCAGATGGTTATTTGTCTTCTTAAAATATTATTTTATTCAGATGCCAGCCTTAAGGCAGGTCTGTTGGCATGCCACATCTGCATGAGTGACATAGAACGGTGACTTTGAAAGGTGTTTTACATGCTAAATGAATTTCTTCTTAATACCGGGTTCTGAAATAATTCCAGTGTGATCCAAATGCTGATAGTATAGAAATCTTTAAAACTCTGGCTTCTTAAGGAAAAGATACACACACATAGCTAATTTTAAAAACAATCCATAAAAAAGAATTTGATAAGGATATTTCCAGGTATCAGCACATGTTAATAAAATGTTTGCATAAAAACTTAGTTCATTAATATATGGCTGAGGCCATTTAGTTATTATTTTATTCTCAAGTTTTACTGCTTGTGTCTACACCTAATGTTCAACTTGTAAGCTTCATCTTTGGGGTTATCCTTGACTGTAAACTTTCATCCTTGCATCAGTCACCTTGCCATGATCAGGGACTAGGGTGACATCTGTACCAAATACTCTACACTGATGCCGGTATGGTGAAAAAGAGTTTGGCACTGGCTTTTCTCATGGGTCCATCAAGGATTTCTTCAATGCCTGAATTTTTAACAGGATTTTCTGAGCTAGACAAAAGCTGCATCTAAGCCTTTTTTGGATGGTAATAAAGAAGAGGGAGACATTTTTGGTAAAAATGGCTCATTAGAGATGCATTTTTTCTCCTGTAGCACTTCTGAAAAGTTCTATACATATATGTCATTGTCTTAATGTGACAGATGACATTTGTAGAAAATGGTTCCCTCCTAAGATGAGGGTTTTGTTGGCAGAGGACATGACAGTGTTACCTTTAAGTAACATCATTCAGGGAATACATGTTTGGAAAGGATCTTGAGTTGTGCATTAAAAGGGAACCTAAAAAATCCTTGGTAATCAAGAAGGGGACAAGATTCAGCTTTTTCTTGCCTTTTGTGGGGAATGCATATGGGAGTAAAAACTCTATGATTAATGAAAATTACAATTCCTTGCTATTCAGCACACCCAGGAGAGGCATGTTTTTGGCTTGCAGGACAATTTTAACTCCAAAAAGAATTCCCTTGTAAAATCACTTGTTTGTAAGTTTGAAAATTAGCTCTCTAATTAATAAAAGTAATTTGTTATGATGTGCAGCATTTAGGAATTGTGAGGAGTCTTTGTTTTAACCCCAGAAATCTTGGGGTTCTCGTCTTGGTGAAATGTACCTAGGACCACACTCTTGGCTGGTTTTGTGTTACCCCTCATGTTTTACTGCACCAGCAGAATGTCATTATTTCTCCTCTCTATGCTTTGTGCAGAGGAAACTCCTGGAACCCTCTGCACCATTTCAACAAGGAACCTGGGTGCTTCTAGGCAGCATGTACAAACCTAGTGGAAGGCAGCCATGGAGCATGAGCAGGAGCAGAAAGGGACAGGGTGACATGAACTTGGAGGTTCAGGGAGCAGTTGGTTGCCAAATATAACATGAGACTGCCCTTTCCTGCCTTACATGACTTTTGTTGCAGCCAAGTTATTTGAGTTTAGAATTTCAGAAAATTGGAAGAAATGATGATGTGTGACCCATGGAAGCATTTGAGATAATTCTTGCAGTCCAGATGAAATCTAAAATTAATGAATAGTGAAATGATCCAAATACCTGGAAAAAGTGTTGCTGATGAATTTATCAGAGTAATTACCAACTTCTTACTAAAGATTCGACTATGTCCTAAGTTCTGTACTTGGCAATAGCTATAAAATGGAAAAGAAGCATGAATATTGTCAAATGCTAACTTCTTCTAAGGTGGAATGGCACAGCGTGCTAAAAGGAGTTCAGACATTATATGTCATCATGTGCCACTAGTCAAGGGACATTTTGCAGTATTGACCTCAATCTTGAAGAATGAATAGAATATAGAAGGAATAACGAGGGCATTTACAGCATCAGAAATGTTTATTGATAAGGATCATAATTCACAGTTGAATCACTATTCCTGTTGCAGAAGATGTTACCACACTCTGTTCCCTTGACCTTGATATTAGGGTGATGGATTGGCAAGGTTAACTGGCTGCTCCATTCTTCACACTCCATTCCTTCCTCGCATGAGCTCTGTGTCTTCCACGGGCCTGTCTTTTTTATCCTGGCCCTTGTTGGTCACCGTATCACATGTCCACTTCCAAAATGGGTAGCAGTGCTGGAAGTGGATCAATTCCAGGGAAGGAGCCAGAGCTACTGAAAACATTCAACAACAGAGCCACATGGGATCCTAGGAAGGCAGCCTTAGGGTGGGATGTTGGGAGACCAGTGAAGAGTGCTTCCAAGGAACTTTTAATCATCTAGGGAAGTAGTCATCAGTCATCATTTAATGTTAAAGCAGGTATATACCTAAAGGTCTAAATGTAGATTTCAACAGTAGCTGCTAGCTCTGACTTATGGAATTATCAATTATTACAATTTAATTAACTGTAATTATAATTAATTATAACTGGTTATTATAATTACAATTAATTATAATCAGCCATCAGAATAATAATCATAGTTAAACACTTATACTTAAATATTTATATATTAATTATGACTAATTAAATATAAAATTCTTTATATGATAATTATAATTATCAGTTACTTTAATAAACTATTCTATATTTTAAAACCTGTCTACAATAGGCATGTTTTACTTTTACAATCAGAAAAACAAAACTTTAAGACAGTATAAGAGAAACTATTCAAAGAAAGAAGTGGCTTAGACTCACATCACCACCCACGTTCCTCTTGACTCCATGGGACCTGGCCTAATTCTAATGTGCCATACATCTTATACAGAAATGTTAAAAACTAGAGTCTAAAAATGTATTGTGGAAGCACGTTGTAGCAGGAAGGTTTAGGAACACCACAACAAAAAGTGCTGATGTTTCCTGTGTCTCTGTGGCCCAGAAGGATCTTCAGATGGGTCTACAGTGATACTGAGATGGTGAGATTCTGAGTTGTGCCTGGTGAGGGTGACCTGTGAATTTGGCCGGAAATCTCAGCTGAGGTCCAAGTGGAAATGAGAAACTAAGGAGAAAATGAGCTCTAGGGAGTCATGGGCTCCCAGAGTTCTAGTGCCTTGTGAAACCTTGTGCCTGCACTTCTGGTTTCCTCTTAACAAACTGGAGCTGAAGCTTGAGGTGTGCCCCATGAAATTCCCTTCTGTGCATTGGGAATTAAAGTGTTGGAACAACTCCACCTGGCTTCTATCTCTCCCAGTTCAGTTCTTCTCTAAGTATACGGGGTTGGAGCAGCACTCTTTATGGTAGAAGGAAGGTTAAAGTTATTTAAAATAAATAAACTCCAGAACTGCTAATTCACTCACAGCAACCAAGGAGGATTTATACCAGAAAGGATGCTATTTTGCATATTAAGCACGTTTTACAATATATCAAGACTACCTTATTTTTGTTTTTCTTGTCACTCATTCTCGTAAATGCTACTTCTGCTAAGATGCCTTCCCAGATCTTGCACTGATTGTCCATGCTCTTCACTTGTTTGAAAACCTCCAGCTCATTGAAACACCACCATGCTGCTCCTGTGCCTGCCTTGTCTCCCTCAGCTTGCTCTCTGCCCATCCCAGATCCAGGGTCCATCCTGCACTCCCTCATCCTCACCTCCCTTTGTTGCACTCAAGGGACAAACGCCTAACCCAGGTCGAACGCAGATTTCCAACTTGTCTGTCCTTATACCTCAGCAGTGGACGATCCTTGATGTCAGAGCAAAAGCAGACAAATCTCCTTTTAGTTCTAGACAGACAAGACTCTTCCACACTCTTACCATGTTTCCCTGGTTGGCATGATTGCTCAGACCTAGAGATTCCCTGGATCGCCTACTAGGGAATAGGTAGGAGAGAAAATAGAAACCGTCAGATGTAACTCCTGCATCTTCCCACCATTATGTCTACAAAGGTGCCAGCGTGTGAGTTTCTCTTTGCTCACCTCTGTTCTGTAGTCCTGAATTATTTGTCCTTGTACCCAAAGCCAGTGTGCTCTGGACTCTACCTGGTTCCTCCCTCCTTCATTTACCCTTTTCTCTCCTGCACCCCGAGCTCTCTCCACTGCACCATTTCCATCAGTTTGAATACAATTAAACAGTCCCCCTTGACCTCCTGTTCCTTTCTGGCCACCACCTCATTTCTTTGTTTCCATGGTCACACCTTAGAAAAATGGACACACATGACCTCTGACCCTCATCAATGTTTTTACTCTCCCAGCTGGTCCATTCATTACTTCACTGAATCCACTTTGGTTAAACCACCTTGATGTGGTTAAATCCCGCAGACGTTACTCCTTCCTCGTGTGAGTCAATTTCTCACGTGATTTCACTTCTTCTTTTACAGTTCTTGGGAGTTTTCCCCTAAGTCCCTGGCAGCTTTTCCTCTGCTCCATTGCCGGCTTTCTCTCTTTAGAGTTCGGCCCTGACACTTTGCAGAATCCCTGGTGACCGCTTCCATTCCTGTGGTTTAAACACCATCTATATTTTCTCAAATATGTACCTTTAACTCAGATGTCCCCCGCTTCTTTCTTAACAACATGGACATCTTTTCCGGCTAATGAAGATATTTCTAAGCATTCTTCTTTTGATAGTTAAGTAACATTCTTTAGCATTTGTTAAACCATTTATTTATAAACTCTTTCCTTTTCGATAAGCATGAAAACTTATTTTAGTATTTTTGGCTTATATTACTAGAGTATTGATTCACAGAAGCAGGGCTGCTGAATCAAATGGCTTGTGGATCTTTAAGTATTGTAGAAACTGCCAGATTTCTTTCCAAGTAGCTATAGCACTTCAGATTGCCACCACTAGCAGAGAATGTGCATCTCTGCATCTTTGCCAACCAGAGATGCTACTGGTTGAAGATGCGTCTATCTTCAAATGTTGTCAACTCCACGGTGGAAATATAGTTTCTGACAAGGCTCTACTCTTATTCCACTGATAGTGAAAAAGGTTTCCCCATTTTTATTAGGCTTATTTCTTCATATCTGTTCTCATTTTTGTGTTGAATTATTTATCTTTTTCTTATCAACTTTATATAATATTTTATATTAAGAAATATTCATATTTTTCTGGATATGTGCTGAAGAGAGCCTTCTTATTTTTTTCTTTTGTCTTGGTTGGCATCTAATTTTCTTGTAATTGTATAGAAATGATGGCTCTCTTGTCTATTACAGATTTTGCTTTTATTTATTTCTTTGGGTTGTCTGTTTTTCCTGAAGCTAAGTGATTGATCTTTTACATGTTATTCTAAACTTTAATTCTTACATTTTTAATTCTAATCCTTGTAAAATTAAGATGTTTGTGTGATGTAAGATGAGGATCACTTTTTTCTCGTTACACTGATCCATTTGTCTAGTTCTTGGCCATACTCTGTTGGTAACTGTGTCTTGATAGTAACCTTAATATATAATAAGGCAAGTCCCTTCTGATTTTTTCATACTGTTCTTAGATATTCTCAAATATTTACCTTTCCTTTCAATATTAAAATTATTCAACCTGTCTTAAATTTAAAAAAATCCTTGATCAGGTAAAAATATTGCTCATAAGATTAAATGTAATAGTGTATTAGAATAAGATCTGTAGATCGATAGTATCTATAATTCTACTACATCAATTAGTTTCGATATGTAACACAACTGCCCCAAACTTACCTTTAGAACAGTGTATTGCTAATCTTTATATGAATATTTTATATATGTGTAAGAATATTTTATTATTTTATCAACATTATTTTATCAAACATTTTTTAAATAAAATAAGTAAAGCTCTCATACTAGTGATAAATCTAGGACTCATAAAACCAACACAATTAAGAACAAGATAGAAATCACTAAATGTGCTGCTAAAGATAAATCTTTAGTGTAAGCTATCTCTGTCTGTATCCAAATCCAAATATACCTCTCTACCTACCTATCTATCTATCTATCTACCTATCTACCTATGTATCTATCTATCTATCATCTACCTTTTATATCTATATCTATATCTATCCCTCCTGTGTCATCAGTTGTGAAGTAAAAAACCAGAGTTGAAGCCTATGTATAAAATGATAAAATAGTATAGTGTATGTCTATTGTTCCACATTTGACTGCATTGTTCATGTGTTCCACTTTTATACAGACTCTTAGGAGTGTCAAGGCTCCGTGTGCCCTGCCGGTCCATCCAGGATATATCTTTGTGTATTTCTGCAGTGTTGACCTTGCATTATTAAAGGCTTGTCATTATATCTGGAGGGTTCCACACCCATGTCCTTACCTGGCATCTGTTATGCTAATGTGATACGTTCCCTTCTGTAGGCTCTTTGGTGAATGAAAAGGGACTCTTTATACTTTCAATGGTTGATTCACGGATTAATTTAGTTTCCTATTCCTTCTGTCTTATTCATTCATTAATTCAGATATTAATTAATTCAAGAAATATTTTTGAACTCCTTGACTTTTCCAAGCACTGATCTAGAGCTAGCTCACATCCCTCACATTTTGAAATTCCCATGCCAGTGATGAGACAGAGAGTAAATAAATAAACAGATGTAGATAAAAGTGTTTGGTATCAGCAACTGATGTGAAGAAAATTAAAAAGTTTAAAGATCTCATGGGTGGCCTGAGAACAGAACAATTTTAAGGGACAATTTTAAATAGGTTGTTAAGGGACGGCATCTCTCAAGAAGTGACCTCTGAGTGATTGAATAAGTGAGGAGGTGGGACATGAAGATGTGTGGGAATAGTGTGCCCAGCAGAGGGAACAGCATGTGCAAAGGCCCCGAGACAGGGATGAATGTGGTTCATGTGGTTGATTCAGAGAATCTAGGCTCTCAGAAGTCAACTTTTTTGCTTAAAGTTTCATTAGTACTTTCCAAACTTAGAAATAAATACTTTCAATGTTCTTATTTATTTCGATGTTCTTATCTACTCAAGTTAATATCCCATAATTCCACTTACCTCTACTTCCAAACTTCTTAAAAAAGTTCTTTGTGTCTGTCTCTCAAATGTCTTGCCACCCAATTACTGCGTTTTAGCTTCCATACCATCACTGCATTGAGATGTCAAACTCTCTTTTTTCTTCCCCATTTATCTCAAAATATTTGTCTAGTTCAGCTCAGCATGAGTCAGAGCTACAAGGATACTTTCTTTCAGGAATGCAAAATGCAGGAAGACATAGGAGGTTAGAGATGGTCACCTCTAAAAGGAAAAGGATAGGAAGGGCAGTTTGTGGACAGAGATGTGGTCTCAGAAAAGTCGTTTGCTTCTAAGATAGGAAATACTTGAGTGGGTTTTAGTTCACTGTATCTAATTCCTCATCATGGTAAACTCAAATCCATCTATGCCTCCACACTTGCTGTCATTAAGGCTATGTGTTGAGGCTGTTTTGTGTTTTAAAATCTTGGGGCATAGTTTAATCGCTTGAGAAATGAAAATAATGATAACGACAACAATAGTAACGTTGATGGCAATGCAGATTTAGAAGAGCTTTGACAGAAAGGAAACTTTGTTTTTCATCAGTTGTCATAAATAAATTCATGCTAGAATAGTACCTATAGTATCATTGATTATTACAGGAGAAGGACCCTTTTTGTGCCATGCTTTGAAAACTTCTGTTCCAAACCACAGTTGCATTGTTTTCTTTTCTAAGGAGAAAGCATCGTACAACTGCAGAGTCCATTTAAATGATTCTTAAACTTTTGGATTTTAAACCGACTTCTATCTTTAGAAAACGACCCACAGATGCTTATGGACAGTTCAGTAAATATGTTATCTCCACAGATAGTTGTGATTAAAAAAGCTAATCAGGAGCTTCCCTACATCTTTTTTTTTTTTTTTTTTTTTTTTTTTTTTTTGCGGTACGCGGGCCTCTCACTGCTGTGGCCTCTTCCGTTGTGGAGCACAGGCTCCGGATGCGCAGGCTCAGCGACCATGGCTCACAGGCCCAGCCACTCCATGGCATGTGGGATCCTCCCAGACCGGGGCACGAACCCACGTCCCCTGCATGGGCAGGCGGACTCTCAACCACTGCGCCACCAGGGAAGCCCTTCCCTACATCTTAAAGCAAGATGATAAAATGCAAAAGGGAAATTATCAGTGTCCCCTCTAGAACTACCCTCAGTTCTCTTTAGTTCAGCTTGGAAAGGTCTTTTGATCATAGGATGTGGTCGAGGGAAGGGTAAGTAAGAGGCAAAAAAGCTTCAGGGTCTTTTGAATAAGGAAAGATGAGAGAAGCTTGAATTATCATCTAGAAATGAGGAGTGACAGGAGAGACAGATACAAATTAATGAATGGTTTTGTGGAAATCAACTGGCTTTTCTTCAATCAGGTAGAAAAAGAGGAAACTCCCACTGAAGTGAGCGAGAACAAATATGAGTTTGATAAAGGGTATGCCTCTAGGTGCCCCCTATTTTAAGCTTATAAAAGTCAATTCTGTGGAGCATAATTGAGGGGAGAAAACCATTTGGAGGTTGAATCGTTTCCTAAATTTCTAGTTCATTATTATTTATCTGAATAACTTTACTTATTAGGTTAGCTTTGGGGGACTGAGTTTACACCCTTTCCCCAGGGCACTCACTCATTTGTCCATCACGCATTCACCCATCTCTGCAGTCAGCACTGGGTACTGGGTACATACATCCCTCAGTCAAGGTCAGGGCTTACCTACCCCCGGTCTAGGCTGGGTCTGGAGGCCCTCAGGCAACAAAAGACTGATCCTACAACAAACCTGGTTTAGGTTAAAACCAAACTTACATTAATAATATTGGACACATATTAATGACACAGTAATATTTGTTAAATGAAAATGAGTGATCAATAGTAATCAGTTCACATAATGACTGTCATTAATATTCTGTAACAAAGCCATGTTTTCACAATTTTTGTCTTTATTTTCCCAGTATCCACAACAATCTTCTCTGCTGAAATGGCCTCCAAACCTTGTAAGGTTTAGTATGGACGCCCCTTATTTGGGCTTTTCTTGATGTTCAGAGATCTCAATCTTGCCCACCTTTGGTGAGATTTCCTTATACTACCTTCACCAGCAAACCTCCCACAGAATATGGAGCACTGTCTGAGTTACCAACAATAATTCTGGGGAAAAGACCTCCATCTTTTCTGCAGTGCAGACACACCAAGTAACAAAGGACAAAGACCTACTCGGACAGGATCACAGGAGGACAGGAGCTCAGGAGGCTGGGAGCAGCGGAAAGGATGGGATTTGGCCCCAAATGACAGTGGAACCCAACACTCCCCTTCTCACCCTTTATCCCCTCTCAGTCCTTGCATGCCTCCACCTTGACCCATGCTGACCACGTGAAGATGGAGGAACAGAGAAGGCAGAATCAGAGACTCTAGTCTTCCAAGTTCAGACTGAGCAGGGTGCAGGTATCTGAGGGTTCAAGAGGAGGCAGGAAGCCCTTCTTAGGAGTGTTTCCAAGGTCGAGTACTCACTCCCAGCCCCACTGCCACTCTGCCTAAGACTCAGGCTGACTGTATGTGACCCGTGTCCAGGGCTCCATGTATTTCCTGAACCCCCAGTTTGTGATCCCAAGTCTGTACGAGGAGAAAATGTTAGTTCCATGAAAGGAAAGAAGAAAATTAGAAAGAGGAGGGGCTTTTCCTGTTTGTTTGCTTTGTTTTATCTCGGTTTTGGTGGCACATGTGAGGGAATTTTTGTTCTCCATCTTGAGCACAGCACATTTGGAACACATACCATGAAGCTTTCTGAAGTTTGGAAACATATTATTGTAAAAGAAATAATCTATAATAAATATCCAATATAATATAAAGTTGAACCTTTCCTCTACTATGGGAATAAGGTGCACATTCATGGCAGAAGAGAAAGGAAGTGTATGGGCAAAAGGAATGTATCGTTTATCAGGAAGGAAGAAAAAATCCTCAAGGACTAGTATATTTTATGAGTCTCTTGGTTGCCATCGACTGAAAATCCACTCATAATAATTTAAGTACAAAAGGGAATTCACTGGCTTTCATATCTGGAAAATGGCCCATATACCTGGAAAGTCTAAATTAAACTGGCTTCAGGTACTGCAGGATCTGGGATCTGGGGACTTAACTGATATTATTTACTCTCTCTGTCTCTATCTCTTTTTCACCTCTTTCTGTCTTTGCCTGTCTTTCTCTGTCTCAGAAAATATGAGACATATACCTACTTTCCAGTGAATTGATATTAAAACAATGACTGGGTCTTTTTTTTAATATATATATCTCCCAGTGTCCATCTAGCAAATCTCATGGAAGGATCCTGAATTGTCCCTCTAGGACCGTATCCCCACACTAGAAGTCACTGATCCTCAGTGTAGCGGCCATTGTGATGGGCTCAACCTAGGTCATGTTTTCAGTTCTGTGGGCAGTTAAATTGGACAACCTTTTTAATTCCCCACTAGGACCACATGAAGTGAGTTAGGAGAGGTGAAGCCCAGAAGGAGGGCTCCCAGAAGAAATGATGGGCCACTCTAGGTAGTTAATGGTACTTTCAGATTCCATATAATGGAGTAGCCAGAAGACAGAAATGAAGATGGAAGGTATGTAAAAGCCTGAGGTTTATTTTGTACAAGGCCCTAATTAGTAGTAATCTTCCATGGGCAAGGTGGAGCCCTTTGATGATGGGTATATAGGTTTTGACTAGTTGTAATAGCTATACCCTTATTCTGTGTTAGTTCTGAGATGAACATAATTTTGAAAAGTCTTCAAGCAGGATGGAGCAGTGAGTGACCAAAGCCAAGGTTGTTTAATGTGATAACTAAGACTTGGGACAAGGGCGTGCTTATTTTGGACATATGGATGTTTATTTGTGAATTGTACTCTTTGTTCTGACATAGGTTTTCAGCTGACATTGAAGAATCTCTTTCATCTGAATATGTCTTACAAATTAATGTGAAGGGCAGTGGTAATCACTTAAAAGCACAAAATATAACCTAGAAACTTACTTAACCTAGAAAGGATAATAGAAATTTTAGCATCCGAATTTTCCCTAAAGTTTTCCCTTTAAAAAGAAAGGGGGGAACCAGACTCTACTAAAGCCAAAATTAAATATTAAATGTGAAATTCATATTTCAGGGTTGAAACTGTTTTATACCAAAATAATGTCAAATATCAAATATTTTACATCAAAGTAACATTTTAAATAGAAAAATTTGCAAGACTCAGGAAAATGATGAAATAAAAAAATTATTTACAGCCATGAAATTAGAGTTATATGGACACATACACAAGCTTTTGCATTAAAAAGAAGAAATTTAAAGAGGAGCTATTAAAATTACTAAAGCACACATAACACGTGCTTATTGATCTTGACCTTGAAATACACAATGTTCAATTTAGGGTGCTGTTTCAGGACTCAGACTAAGGGCACCCAGGAAGCTGCATGACTGACCGGTGGGGTCCCTGAGCCAGTCACAGCTTCTGTTTCCTTAGGAGGGAACTAGTGTGTTGAAATCGGCAAGAATCCCATTTTAAGACAGTCTGAACACTAGGGAATTTGTCTATTAAACATATCATCTGGCAGGAATAGAGTGAGCTGGGCCTCTTCCAACCAGAATTGAAGATGTTGACTAAGGATGAAATGTGTAGATATGGATTCAGAGCAGAAGATTGTTTAAAATTTGAGGGCCCCAAAATGTGTACTTGGGGGTAAAGGGTCTAAATCTATTGTGTTGATTATGAGTCCAGAGAGAGCTTCTCTCTTGAGCTACAAAGGAATTCAGCCTTCTCTGAGGCTGTTTTAATGTCACGGCATTGCCCTTTCTTGGAAGGGATAGGGCAGTGATTTCAGTTCCAAATCTCGGAGAAATCCAGTAGCAGGGACATTCAGGAAAAGGCAGGGTTTGTTTTCAGCAGTATGGCAGGGCATTCCAAGCTTCTGAGAACAGCTGTCAGTAGGCAGTTCTGATCTTAAAGAGGCTAGACTTCCCCAGAGAAGTTCTCATTAAGTATATATGATAAGAGTTGACATCCAGAGATGGGGCTGTAAGCCACCTGGCTCTGAAGACCTTGAGTGTAGCTGAGTTGTCTCTGAAAAGAAGCCTGGTCATTCAGTGCTCTAGGTATCAGGGTAAACCAATGTGCTGGGTATCAGCACATGGGCATGATTGTGGAACTATTGATGACACAGGACAGAGCATTCATGACATGGCACCCTCCATGAACCATAGATTTGATGAAACATGCAGGTCCACTTGGATAATGAACCAGGAACATCATCACCTTAGGGTGACAATCTTCAGTTTTATTATTACCCTGAAACAAATCCTGAAAAGAATTATGACTGTAAACCTATTTCCACTGAAAAGTTATTTATCATCATCAAATCACTTGTTATTAAAGAAATATGACAACAAAAATATTAAAAGTAGAAAAGTATAGATTGATGTATAAAAAATAAATATACTTTAGAGTGTGCAGTAATTTTTGTGTCCTGTGTATTTGCTTCATTTCCATTTTCATTTAAAGAGAAAACATTTTTTCACATTCTTTCATTAGAAAAGCATGCCTTAATAATTGGATGGAAACCCAAGAAATGGCCTCTTGATACATAAGTTAAAACATTTGAAAAATCAGTAAAATAGTGAGATGAAAAATATTGTTGATTTTCTTGAGAAGAATTTAAATTATTTAAGTTTATTTCTCCATTTTTCAGAGAAGTGTTTCAGTGCAGGGTTATATGAGACAGGGATTGTCGACCTAAATCCTGAGATATTTTAGGGCATAACATCTATATCTTCCCCAAATATAATTTCTTTGTACTATTTTTTGCTCTGCAAAGAGCGATATGGACCTGCAGCTTGATTACTAGGATGTTAAAATCTAGCACTTTAAAAAACACTTCCAAGCTTTAAAAGGGTGTCTTTTTAAGGCTCTGGGGGAATATGTTGAAACTGATTATACTCTTGTCTTTGAAAATCCTCACTGCTCTTTTGTTTCATTGTCATTGTATATGCAGTAAAGATATCTCTGGAAGCATGTTATAACAATTGATTCTGAGAATGAAATTTCTGCTAGGAGAGTTGTTGGGTGCATAGATGTAATTGTGTGTGTGTGTGTGTGTCTGAGTCTGTGTGTAACACCTGTGTGTAAGCATGTTAATCTCCTTCCCAGACAACTACCTTCCTGGAATTCATAGAAAACATTTGTGTAACGTGGAATCAACAATAAGTTTGCAAGTAAATTTTTCACAAAATACTTAAACTATGTGTATGTTTTTAAATCTCCTGTGATGCAGTGCTTTGTGTCATCTTATTCTCTCTCTTTCTTTTTCTACTTCTTTTATTGTGGTTAAAAAAACTATAAAATAGAATTTACCACTTTAACCATTTTAAAGTATCCAGATCAATAGTAGAAGCATATTCACATTCCTGTGCCATAGATCTCCAGAATGTTTTCGTCTTTAAAATCTGATTCTCTATACCCATTATACAACAACTCCCTCTTTCCCTCTTCCCCTAGGCCCCTGGTAACCACCATTCTACTTCTGTTCCTGAACCTAACTTGGATCCCTCGCCCAATGTGCAGTAAAGTCTACCTACTGACACCAGGTTGTGGTGAAGGAAAGTATAGCGTTTATTGCAGGCGCCAAACACAGAGAATGGGCAGCTCATGCTCAAAAGACCCAAACTCCCCAATGGCTTTCAAGGAAGGGTTTTTAAAGGCAAGGTGAAGGAGGGGGTCTCAGGGTGTGTGATCAGCTTGTGGACAGTCTTCTGATTGTTGATAGTGAGATAATTGGGTGATATTTTGGGAGTTAACATCATTAACCTT
Source organism: Hyperoodon ampullatus (assembly GCF_949752795.1). Classification (NCBI taxonomy): domain Eukaryota; kingdom Metazoa; phylum Chordata; class Mammalia; order Artiodactyla; family Ziphiidae; genus Hyperoodon; species Hyperoodon ampullatus. The sequence goes on along the minus strand of NC_136929.1, from coordinate 4,423,787 downwards.
CTGGTTCCAACCAATCTGGGGTCTACCGGCTTGTGGTCAGCATGCAGTTAACTTCTTCTACCTGGTGGGGCTTTTAGTGTCTGCAAAACAACTCAAGGATATATTATCTCTAGCCCTTGAGGAGGAACTAAAGGTCCTATTATTATTTTGTCTTGCTTAACTGTTTTGCTTTGTTTCTACGTTTTCTCACTTCTCTGATTAAATTTATTCTTTGGAACTCAGGGAAGGCATAGGGCACTAAAGCTTCTCTGTAAATAAGAGGTGGGGGACACTGGGGGAGGGGTCTGTCTCCTGGAAGCCCCCTCAGGCTTCTGCTCAGTTTCACTTTGTTTCTATGAATTTGACTACTTTAGATGCCTCTTATAAATGAAACCATACAGTATTTGTCTTTGGGGGACTGGCTTATTGCATTTAGCATAATGTCCTCAAGGTTGATCCATTTTATAACATATGATAGGATTTCCTTTCTTTTAAAGGCTGAATAGTATTCCATTACATGGAATATACTTATATATATTCCATATATATACATTTTGTTTATCCGTTCATTTGCTGGTGGACATTTAGATTGCTTCCACCTCTTGGCTATTGTGAACTGTGCTGCAGTAAATATAAGTGAGCAAATATCTGTTTGAGATCCTGCTTTCAATTCTTTTGGTTTTATACCCAGAAGTGGGATTGCTAGATCATATAGTAGTTCTATTTTTAACTTTTTGAGGAACATCCATACTGTTTTCCATAGAATTTGTACCATTTTACAATCCCACCAGCAGTGCTCAAGGGTTCCAATTTCCAATTTCTTCCACATCCTTGTCAATACTTCTTATTTTCTGCCTTTGTTTTGTTTTCTTTGGTAATAGCCATTCTAATGGCTGTGAGGTGATATCTCATTGTGGTTTTGATTTGCATTTCTCTGATGAGTAGTGATTTGGAGAATCTTTTTATTTGCTTTTTGGCTACTTGTATATCATCTTTGAAGAAAAGTCTGTTCAAGCCCTTTGCCCATTTTTTGGTTATTTGATTTTTGTTGCTGTTGAGCTGTAAGAGTTCTTTATTCTTTTTATATTCTGGATATTAGCCCCTTATCAGGTACATGATTTATAGGCATTTTGTCCCATTCTGTGGGTTGCCTTTTCACTTTGTTGATTGCATCCTTTGTTGTGTAAAAGTTTCTGTTAGTCCAGTTTGTCTATTTTTCATTCTGTTGCCTGTGCTTTTGGTGTCACATCCAAGAAATTATTGTGAAGTCCAATGTCATGAAGCTTTTATGTTTTTCTTCAATGAATTTAGTAGTTTTAGGTCTTATGTTTAGGCCTTGAATCCATCTTCTGTTAATTTTTGTATATACTGAAAAATTAGGCTCCAACTTCATTCTCTTGCATGTGTGTTTTATTATTTCTTGTGCTGTTATTATTTCTAGTTTTGAACATGTACATCATTAAGTGTGTTCAGTGTGTATAGATTCTGTATCTATGAAAAAATTTTTTCCTTTCGGAGTAAACCATAAAAATTAATAGAAAATTAAAGTAAACATAGGAAGTCTTATATGTCTTAGATTGTATCCCCTAGAAGCAGATTCTGAGGGGGAGATTCAGGAACACATCACAGTCTGCTGAGGGAATGCTCAGCAGGGGAAATCCATCAGGGAGTGAGGGAAGCAGGGCATGGAACAGACAAGAGCAGAAAAGCAGTGTAGTCTTGTGTAAAGTCTGTATTCATCTCAATTCACTTTTCTCTAGGGTGTAAATCACATCATAGGGTCGTTTCCCCTTGGGTCAGCTGGACATGTTTTTGGACCTCTGTGTAGGGCATTCAGTGACTATGGCTCATGGTATGTGGGTAGAGTCTTCCACTCCCTGGGAGACTGAGCCCAGCAGGGAATTCTCCTGGGAAGAGGACCAGCCAATACTCAGAGAAGCTGAGGATATTGGTGTATCAGCCAGGGAAGGGGATCTGGACAGGGCACCAGGAGCAATGTAGCTTTCTTCTGCTTTGCCAGTACTGACTTGTGTTGACCATAATTCTGAACTATCAGTTCTAATAGCTGAGTCATAGAATGTGTGGGTTTTTTCTATGTAGGTAGCAGTGTTTACAATGATAACTGATTTTTTTCCTCCTCCTACCCATATTTTATGTCCATTATTTCTTTTTTTCTATGTTGAGTAAAACCTTCATTTTGTGGTAGAATATAAGCAATGATAGAGGGCCTCCCTTTTCTAAATTTGAAACAGAAGATAAAGTGGCACCATGCATTCATAGATGTTTTAAGATTAGCCATCCTTTCATTCCACTAACAAGTTGCACACCCCTGGGTTCATTTTGCTAATGTGCACACAGGCTATTTGCATGTGTATGTATAATGAGATTGATCTATACCCCTTTTTTTGTGATATCCTCATTTAGTTTTGATATCAAGTTTATGTTAGTCTCAGAAAATGAGTTGAGACAGTTTCCATCTTTTCCATCATCTAGGAGAATTGAAGAGACAGGCATGCTACCCATTCCTGAAAGGCCTGTAAATCATTTGGGCCATGGTTTTTGTTTGTTTGTTTGCTTTGTTTCATTTGTTTAGTTTTTTTCTTTTGCTGATTAGATTGTAACAGTTTAACTAATGTAATGATTATAAATCTATCCAAATTTGTATTTCTTCTTGAGTCATTCTTGATAAGTTATATTTTTCTGGATATTGTCCATTTCTCATGTCTTTCCTTATCTTTGTTCTTTCCTTATTTCATTTTTTTTCATTTATATTCTCATTTAATTATTTTCTTCTTTTTTGTTGAGCTTCTTTATTGTTCTAACTACAAATCAGATAGTTTTCTCATTAATTCTAAGACTGGATTCTTTTCTAACATATACATTTAAAGCTATAGATTTATTTCTATGAGCTATTTTAGTTTCATCCATGAATTTGATATAGACTTTCTTTCATCAGTGGTTGGTTCTAAAAAATGTATTAATTCTATCATGTTTTTCTACTTAAACTATGCTTTATTTAGAATCAACTTTTAAGTTTCTAAATATATAGGGAGGTGCGGCCTCATTTCTGTGGTTGAGATGAAGTTCTCAACTGGGTTAAGAAAATGCCTGTCTAACTTCACTTCTTCACTATTTGTTGAAATTTGCTTTGCTTTGCTGCCTAAGACATAGTCAATTCTGTAAATCATCCATGAATTCTTGGAAAAAAAAATGTTTCCCTGAAAATTGGATGCATGTTTCTACTGATGTCCTTTAGATCAAATTATCTATGCCTTTACTAATTTTTTTCTGCCTGTTTAATCTAGCAGTAATGGAGAGAGATGCACAAAAATCTCCCACATTGAGTGTGCCATGGCCACATGAAGATTTTGATTCTAATTGAGATGAAAGCATTTCTGGTAGTTGTACAGTAGAATAATTTCAGGAGTCCATTTCCTAGTTCCCTTATTTTTTATATTTTTGGTTTGCTACAATATAAAGTCCTTAAGTCAACACATTATGTGGGGCCCTCCAAAGCCAAAGCACAGGGCTACTAAAGATTTTAATAGATATTGCACATTTATTTCTGAATATAGATCTTGGCTTTTTCCTTTATGTATTTTGTCTGCTGGCTCTCAATTTTTGTCATATGGAGATGCACATTTGCTGAGCGGCGACTTCTGGCTGTGATACATGTCTGTACATTTTTATCTAGAATTGCAGGGCAGTCATATGTATAGGCATCTCCTTCCCCACCCTCACCCCCAAAAAAGTCACATTGTAGAGCAGGAAATCCAACACATGGTAAACTTGGCTACACTGTGTCCGGCCAGATAATTTTGTGAGGAAAAACAATTAGATGAGAAGTATGGTGTCAGTGTGCCCTTCTGTAAGAATAGAAGTGATAAGCATTTATCTACTACACCTTGAATTCTGGATCTGGTCCTAGTAATATACATGATATTCCTGCCAACTCTCTAATGGCCCATTAAATGGTTTCATTTAACAACAGCAAAAATATTGAACATCTGCTACTCCAGAGACTTAAGAATAAGCAGTGGATAAAACACCCCAAGTTTCTGACTTTGTGGTGCTTATAGATAAACGAGAAAATATGTACGTCTTTTAGTAGACAGCGTTAGTATTGGTATGAGTATAATATGTATTCTAAGTATAATCATTGCTATTGTAGAAGTGTAACTCAGACTGATAAGTACTAAAGGGGAAAACAAAGCAGCGAATAGGAATTGGAAGTTTTATCAGGGGCCATTTGTAAATAGAGGTAAAGTGGGAGCCTGTGGGAGCCTCATGAAGAAGGGGGTTTTGAGTGCAGACCTGGGGGACAGAGGGTGATAACTACACAGTCTTCAGCTGTCAGAGTGAGAACATTCCAGGCAGAGGGAACAGAAATGCAAAGACCTTGTGTCTGGAGAATTCCAGAAAATAAAAAGGAGAGGTATCACTGAAGCACTTTGTGGGAAGTGCCTTTACCTCTCTCTGATTCTCTTTACACATCCCATGTATGCAATAATTGGGACACATAGATCCTCATAATATATTCCTAACAAGAATAATTACCATTCATTTAGTACTTTGTGCCAGACATTTCTTTTTTGCAAACTTTCTCCTATTTTTAAAATATCCCAGAAAGCCCAACATATTAATTCCTTTTTATATACTAAAAGAAAAATCTTAGAAGTCTTGAGTACTTTGCTCCAGGACATAGGTAGAAAATGCTGTATCTAAGATTGGAATCCAGTTTGAATTTCACTATTTTTTGTACTATTTAACGTTGCCATCTATGAGCAGCTGATTTTGATGATTAAGCCATTTAAAGTATATGGGTATTTATCTACTTCCTATGGAAACTCAAACTACAAGTTGGTTAAATCAGTCAAACATCCCGAGCAAAGGTTATTACATATATGTAGTTATTTTCTCTTGAGAAGTGGGTAATTCTTGATGCTGTTTGCTTCAATCACGCCTTGTAAATCATACTGGAATATCTTTTTCCAAGTACTTGTTTTATCTCATGCACATAAAACCCTTGATTCTCCCATGCGGGGAAAGTGCAGTGGTGTTCTGAAACCGGCCTACACTGATTCTGGAGGGTCCCATCTCTGAGTTTAGTGATGTCACGTGGTCGGTTTTAATTGGCCATACCCAGAGTATTTGTACCATGATGATAGGCAAACGCAGGATAATTCAAAGATTCCATTCCCACCCCACCAGAGCTGATTGTTAAAAATTCACCAGCTCTCCACTCGGTAAATAGTAATGGAGTAGTCCTATCATTCAAAATTCTAGAAAATTTTAATGTTTTCTTCATCACCATTTAGCACTGTGAAGAAAATAATTCCTCAACAACAGCATCCTCTAGGTAGGGTGCTGTGGTTGTCGTAGAGTTAAAACCCAAAATGTCAGTGGTTACACACAATAGAAGTTAGTTTCTTGCTCATAAGAAGTTAAGATAAGGGCTCATGGGTGGAAGGAGCTTGGAGGAACCAAGGCTCCATCACTGTCACCATCTTGGTAGGTGGCTCCCTCAGTCACCAAGCTCCTGGACATCAAGCTGGCAGAAGTGACAGAACATGGTAAAAGGCATGTGGGCATTTTTCATGAGCCTGGTCTGGGAAGCTCAAAAATGAAGTCCACTCACATCTAAGGAGAAGAGAAAACTGGTTTCAGCTAGTCAGTCTGCATGACAATGAAAATATGCCCTATCTTAATACATGTGTCTTCGTCCTACTAATGAACTCATATTACTCTGAGGTCTGTATAGTGTTGAAGTTGTATTAGTTCATGTGTGTTTTTTCCTAGGCATAGAGAGTCAAAATAGTGGGAAAAGAAGTAGGATCATCAGCAGGAAGAGTCCCCGGTCAGTAACTGGGCAGGCAGAACCCCATCAACCCGTCACACAGTTGGAAACCAGTGCCTGCCCAGAGCTCCTGTCCCAGGAGCAGACTAGCCTGGCCCAGTTCAGACTCCTGTCCTCTGCCTGGGCCGTCCAGACTATCACCTGAGGAACTAGTTATTGTTTTTCTTAGTGCCCTGGTGATGAAATTCTGTAGACTTTGAGTAGACTGCCTCAAAACTATATTTCTCATAACTCTGCTATTTTTAGTGTGCTATCTTAGAGATCCATATAGCACATATACACGACATAGCTGATCCACCCATAATTAGCCAAAAGAAAGTCACAGTGCCCAATATATTTTCAGAATAGAAAATACATCACAGTTTAGACCATTTAAAATCAAAGCATGTGGAATTATTTAACAAAAAAAGTGTTAAAAATCAATATTTTATATATGTATGGATTTGAAATTAGACAGCCCTGGCTTTTGATTTTCTAGATCATAAGGGAATTCATTTAGGAACAACCCTTGGTGCTTCTTTTTGATGGAGGAGAGGGATTGCTCAATGAATCATCAGGTGTATCCACAGACTCCTCAAAAGTTAATTGAAAATTTCACCATGAGACCTTTCTTTAAGAGCGAAAAACGAGAGGACTGTTGGCTTTATTAGATTAACCTCCCTCTTGGCTGCATGCTGATAAGCACAGGATGCTCTGTGATGTCATTTGTTTTACTTCTTTAGGCTTTTCAGTGGCTCCAATGAGTCCCTGGACACCCACTGACAAACCTGGAAAGTCACAGGAAGTTACAGTTTTCTGAGCATCCAAGTTAATAAATCAAACCCAATGATGTTTTCTAAACAGGTTTGAAAGTGGAGGATATCTCCTTTCCATTATTAATGAGCCCTCACAGACAGTCATACTCCAGAGCAATTTGTCATAATTTTAGAACCCCTGGTGTCCCTTTTTGTTTGGGTCACTGGGAAGGGAACGTTTTGTGAGTAGCTATCTGATGCTTCTAACACCACTCTTGCAAAGATTGCTGAAGAGTTTTATGAAAACATATGATTCTAAAACATTGAGCTTTTGTCAAATGCTAATGAACAATGAAAACACAGTTCCCCAAGTCTGCTGCTCTCCCCTCTCCATATGTATACACATATATATGTAAAATCTGGCTTTCAAGAATCACTGTCTTTTATCTTGTCTTTGTCTTGAGCCTTTATGGGACATTTACAACTTTATCATGGTCTTGGACAAGTCACAGCCTCCCTCAACGTAGTTTTCTTTGCCTACACAACAGGGATGGTTATGCCTGGTGTTTGCGAGAATAAAGTTTTGCAAAGTGTCAAGCGAAATAGAAATGAAAATAGCATTGTCACAATTTGCTGTGCTGTCAAAGGAATAGAGCATCTTTCCAAAGATGAAGTAGACCCTTATGGTACGATCTTTCCAGATGTGGCTTACAATCAGCCACATTTTTGTGCATGCAGAGTTACTTTTACTTGCCTGAGACTTACATCAGATATATCTTAAGAGAAGAACATACACACGGTTATCTGAACCTGTATTTGTGAGCCACATTCTAGAGTGTTCAGCGGTTCAACATTTATTTTCTGCCAATAGTAAAATTTTAATGTAGTGGTAAATATACTGTTGTCAAGCCCAAGTTTGTGTGCCTGATGCACAGTGAGGCCAAACAAGTCAGAGTTGGAGCAGGGAAATGTTTATTGCAGGGCCAAGCAAGGAGAATGGGTGGCTCATGCTCAAAAGACCCAAACTCTCCAGTGGGTTTCAGGGAAGAGTTTTTGTAGGCAAAACTTGCAGGGAGGACTGCTGGGTTGTGTGACCTTCCTCTGATTGATTGGTGGGGAGGTAACAGGGTGGTTTCAGGAATCTCAGTCATCAGCCTTCAGGCTCCAAACAGTGTGGGTTCCACATGCCTGTGCTCAGCCTCAAGTTACCATCCTCCATCTCTGTGTGGGGGCTTAGTTCCTGTAGAAGAACTCAGAGATATGTATCATATTGTTCTGTATATCCCCTCAGGAGGAAGCAGGACCCTGCCCCATCCCTGCAATGTTGTTTCTGGACTGCCTTTCCCTTGATTCTGCATTCCCTCACTCGTCTAGTTAGTAACTGCTTGAAACGCCCTTTGGAACTCAGGGAAGCTCTAGGAGGCTGAAACCTCTTTCCTACAAACAAGAAACAAGGGACACAGAAAGGCTTTTGTACCCAGTAGGGCTCCACAGGATTCTGTCCGGTTTCAATACGAGTTTGTACAATTCCATTACAGGCACTTTGGGTGGTGTTTATAGGAAATAGAAAGGGATGATTTTCAGGTCCAGGACAGACAACTCACTTTGCTAATCACTATATTAATAAGACAAAGACTATGATAGCAACAATTCCATACACACAATTTTGAGTTGCCAAGAGAAAAATCTGTCTTCCACTGCACAATCTTTATATTTAACCATCATCAGGTCTTTTAGGAATGAATGCCACTGATGACAAGGAAAAAGACTCAGCAATAAATTGTGGAAAATGATCACTGTGTCATATAAACAATTGATGGCATACATATGTTCTGTTACATTAGGTTAGCAGAGTCATCACAACATGGAAAACCAATTTTATTAGGCTGTTCTCCAAAACTTGGAATGGCTTTCTGCCAAAATTTAACATGTAAGGTTTAGTTGGCATTATTCAGTTAGAAGGGGATTAGTGCCATGGTAAAACATTTAAGCCTTTGGTAGAGATTTAAAGAAACAGAAAGGATGGATTGTTAGTAATTATGTTGAGCAAAATTACCCATCTATATCTGATTGTCATCTGTTTTACTACTATGCAGTCTTGAGTAAGACATCAACTCTCTTTGCTTTTCCTGCAATCCCTAAAAAGTGTTTGTATTAGTTGTCTAGCACAAAGAGGACTGAATGGGTTTCCAGCTTGAGTGATGGGTGATGCTTGCAGTGTGGCTGTCTTGGCTGTAGCAATAGGTCTAGTGACTTTTCCATTGTGTTTCTTTCAGGTTGCTTTCAGCTATGTAACATTTTTCGATCCCATGAAATGGAAATTGACCAGTGCTTGCTGGAGTCCCTCCCCCTGGGCCAAAGGCAGCGGCTGGTAAAACGCATGCGCTGTGAACAAGTCAAAGCCTACTATGAAAGAGAGAAGGCTTTTCAGAAGCAGGAGGGGCTCCTGAAAAAGCTGAAGCGTGGGAAGAATCAAAAAGTTCATTTTAACCTTGCTGACATGATACAGGATGCAATTATCCACCATGATGACAAAGAAGGTAACGACAAGAAAATCGTTTTCTGATGTAGTGCTTCATATTTTTGGTTTGTTGTTTTTTGGTGGGGAAGTGGGAGATAGAATTTCTTTTAAATATTAGAGGTTTTCTTTTAACTGTCTGAAATATTCAAGAAAAAATGACTCGTTTCAGTGAACATAGTTAAAAGTCCCAAGTCTCCTCATAAAAGTGAAAAAAAGGCAAATTTTTCGTAAAATAGTTGTATATGTTTTTTAAAGAATTACCTGCCTGAAAAGCAAGTTGTTGATTCAAATCGATAATGAAACTTTTTCCCAATGAAATTGTTTCCTTGATGATGAGATCATGTTGTGAAATTTATTATTTCATACTTGGATTTATATGTAGTAGTGAAGTCACATCCCCCTAAAACTCTTAAGAGAGAAGAATCAATCAGCTTATCCCTTAAAGTTGGCTGGCTTGTTGTATCAAATTTTATTAAGAATACTCAATCCAAATTTCAGTTGCCTTTACAAGTTATGAAGTTTCTTGATTTTTGTGTATTCTTTTGTATGAATTTTTTTGTTTGTTTTTAGAATCTACTTTCCAAAGTTCTAATGTGAGAGAGACTTTCCAGCTGTAGGTATAAATGTAGAAAGCTTCAAAGAAACAAATATAAGTTAATTTATCTTGATTGGCTCTAAAATTACTGGTTGAGTTAATCTAAAGCAGGTATGCAAAGAGTACAGACCCATGACCCATTAACTACATTTGAAAATCAAAATCTCTGAAAAACAAGGGATTTTTTTGTAACTCACTCAGTGGCAAAGTCATCCCAGAGCTATTTATATTTTTAACCTGTCCAGTCTGGAAAAATAATAAATTTAGTAACATTGGTCTCAAAGCTTTCAACAGGAATTGTGGATCTAAGAAAACTGACAGCCCATCCTATACAATAATAGCAATAATAAGAAGATGAAAGTAGTTATTTTTATGGTTTTGTGTGGGCATGCTAGTCAAACTAGAAGACTCTGAGGAGCTCTGAGATTTTTTTTTCTTAAAATGGACTGAGTGGCAGAGAATCTCCTGGCTGGGAAGGACCTAAGAGATCATGTCGTACAACCTCTCCTTTTACACGTGAAGGAACTGAGATGCAGCCAAGGCACCACATCCTCTAGAAAGCTGTCCCAGAGCATTTTTACCTCCTATTTTATTATTCTCTTCTCACTTATAGCTCTTCGTTGAATGACCATCTGCTCTGTGAAGCTATAAGCCCTCGAGGGGCAAGGGACTGTCTTTCAGGTTCACCACACCCTTTGACCCTTCCAGGACCTTCCAGTAGTGTGGAGGGAAAGAGTGAGCAAGTTTACCCAGAGGTAAACTAATTGTTGTCTCTAATTGTTGGAGAAATCCTAAATTAGGACCCAGGTGGATTTAAGCCCTGTATTGATTTAACAGTAAAGAAACAACAAGAAAATATTTACAAAGTTATAAAAACTTCTGTGTAAAATAACTACAGGAAAAGAATAACACCTAAGATAGTGTTAAAAAGAAATTAAGCATAGTAAAATAGTAAGCCCAGAGAACAAGAGGAATCTATTATATATTATATTGTGTTATGTATTATAATATTTTGCAAAGACACTGAAGTCATAAAATCTGAGTTGATACTTTTTAAGGAGTGGCTATAGGCTTGGAACTGTGCTGTCACTTGGGTGACCAAAGAGCAGGAAGAGAGATGAATCCTATCTTCAGAAAGACTCCAATCCAAGTACAAAGAGAGAAAAAAACCTCAATAAAATAGAAAACAATAAATGAGTAAAAATGAAGTCTGGTGGAAGTGGAGTAGTTAGGCAAAGTTTTTTGGTGACTGTGATTTTTGAGAAACTCTGATCTTGATAGTTGCTTAAAGCTTAGATCTTTGAAGGAAGGAAAGAAGAAAACCATTGGGCAGCAGTGCAGGTGAACACCTGCAAAGAAGTGAGAGTCCCACACAAGGCGGTCTGTCTGAAAGTAGTGGAAAGTGAAGATATTAGCTGCAAAGATGGTTTTAAGTAGGTAACTTTAGTGGGGATGCTTCAAGGTCTGGTCTTAAAGCAGAATGCAATGGGAATGATCGTATAGACCTAAGAAGAAAATTCATATGCTACAAATGGTTTTTAGCAAAGGTTAATCAGGGATAAATATCCTTAGGGATGCACTGAAGGGTGAGAATAAGAACTGGAAGCAAAGACACCAACTAAGAATCCATTGATGAAATGTTAATGGAGTGAGCTTGGTTGGGGTAGTAGCAGAGGGAATTGGGGCAAAAGAACAGACCCAACAGTCATATTCCATGGGAAAAGTATACTCATTCATCAGATAGCTACTGAGTCTTTATTATGGTCCAGACAGCTATGAATGGAATAGACAAAATCACTACCTATTCGATGCTCAACTGTCTTGTGTGGGTGACCACAAATAAAAAGATAAACATGTAGTTTGGTAGATAATGATAAATGCTGAGGAGTCCACAGTTACCTCCTGAAGGTATATCAGGGAAGAAGCTTTTCAGGTGAGGTCAAAGCCCCTGATGGAGAAACCAGTGTGGTAGGAGCAGATGAAAAAATGAGGAAGGCAGAAGGAGAAGAGCCAGACCATATGGAGGCTGGGAGGGTCATCAAAAGGACTCTGGCTGTTGTGCCCAGTGCCTGCTGAAGCCATTGGGAGATTTGAGCAGAAGAGAGACCTGGTGCCACTTATGAGTTAACAGAAGCAACCTGGCTGCCACATTCTGAACTGATTGAAGCATTTTGAGGGCAAAAGCAGGGAAACCGTTCTGGAGGCCTGTTGATAAATTCAGCAAGAGATGATGGTGGCTTGGACCAAAATGGAACAAGGATGTGGTGAGAAATAGTCAATTTGGGGGTATATTTTTAGAATAGAGCTGACAGGAAATGCTAATGAACTGGTGATTGGGAGTATAATAATTTTCTATTGCTGCCATAACAAATTTAGTAGCTGAAAATAACATAAATGTATTATCATATAGTTCTGTAGGGCAGAAGCCTGGTGTGGGTCCCACTGAGCTGAAATCAAGGTACCATCAGGGCTGCTCCCTGTTTGGAGTTTCTAGGGGATACTCTGTTTCCTTGACTTTTCCAGTTTCTGGAGGCCATCTGCATCCCTTAAATCTTTGCCTCCTCCTCCATCTTCAAAGTCAGCAATGGTAGATTGAGTCTGCTGCTCATGGTTTGAACTGTTGTTTCTTTTCTGTCCTTGCTTGCATCTCCCTGACCAAATCTTTTGCCTTCCTCTTCCACTTCTAGGGACTCCTGTGATTGCATTGGGCTCACCTGGATAATCCAGGGTGATATCCCTATTTTAAGGTCATCTCATTAGCACTCTTAATTTCCTCTCTCCAGATAATGTAACATACTCACATGTATAACATCAGAGGGCAAAATTATGGAATCAAAATCCTACCTGCCTTTTTAAAGAACCTCCATCCTGTTCTCCATAGTGGCCCAGCAATCCCACTACTGGGCATATACCCTGAGAAAACTGTAATTCAAAAAGAGACATGCACCACAATGTTTATTGCAGCACTATTTACAATAGCCAGGAAATGGAAGCAACCTAAATGTCCATCAACAGATGAATGGATAAAGAAGATGTGGCACATATATACAATGGAATATTACTCAGCCATAAAAAGAAATGAAATTGAGTTATTTGTAGTGAGGTGGATGGACCTAGAGTCTGTCATACAGAGTGAAGTAAGTCAGAAGGGGAAAAACGAATACTGTATGCTAACACATATATATGGAATCTAAAAAAAAAATGGTACTGATGAACCTAGTGTCAGGGCAGGGATAAAGACATAGACATAGAGAATGGACTTGAGGACACGGTGGGGGAAGGGTAAGCTGGGACGAAGTGAGAGAGTGGCATGGACATATATACACTACCAAATGTAAAATGGATAGCTAGTGGGAAGCAGCCACATAGCACAGGGAGATCAGCTCGGTGCTTTGTGACCACCTAGAGGGGTGAGATAGGGAGGGTGGGAGGGAGGCTCAAGAGGGAGGGGATATGGGGATATATGTATACATATAGCTGATTCACTTTGTTGTACAACAGAAACTAACACAGGATTGTGAAGCAATTATACTCCAATAAAGATGTATTAAAAAATAAAATCCTACCTGCCACGGGGAGTGAGAGGTTCATGGGTAATATCAAGTTTATTATGCCCTGAACAATCAGAAAAGCTAAATGCTCTTAACTGTGTTAGGGGTGGCTCTAGGAAGTGAGAATAAGAAAGGGGGTGTCGTGTTGGCTGGAGATACAAACTTGAGACACATGTACATATAGCCCAACAATTCTATAATATCACTTAGGGAATGAGTTTAGATAACATTAGAGGAAGAACAAGGACTGAGTCCCAAAGAATTCCAATATTAAGAATTGAGTGAAATGAGGTAGAACCACCAGAAGAGGAAAGGAGAAAAATGAGGTGAGGGTGCTTTTCTTGGAGCTAAATGATAAGAAATTTTCAAGGAGAAAAGAGTGATCAACTATTTCCGGTGCTCCTGCTCAGTCCCACGGGAGGAAGACTAAGACTTGACCATTATGGTTAGAAATATGGAGATGATTAGTTTTGGTGAATTGTAAAAAGCAGAAATCTTAAAGGACTGAGTTCTAACAGAGGGGAAAACAGAAATGGACACGGAGAATATACAGAGCTCTTTAAAGGAGTTTTTTTTTTTCAGTTGAAGTATAGTTGATTTATAATGTTGTTAATTTCAGGTGTACAGCAAAGTGATTCAGTTATACATATATATATATTTCGAATTATGTTCCCTGATAGATTATTACAAAATATTGAGCTCCCTGTGCTATGCAGTAGGTCCTTGTTGGTTATCTCTTTTTTATCTAGTAGTGTGTATATATTCGTCCTAAACTAATATATCCCCGAGGAGAGAAATGATAAGAGACCCCTACGGAGGGAAGAGAAATCAGGGGTCTTTTTAATGATGGGAGAAATAACAACTTGTGTGTATGCTGAAAAAAATAATTCATCTGAGAGGGGAGAACCGATAGCATCGGCATAGGGAAGAAAATTGCTGGAGTGAGGTCTTTGAGTTCGCAGATGCTGATGAGATCTGAGACCTAGGTGGAGGGTTTGCTTTAGCTAAGACCAACGATAGCAGTAGTTCTCAGCCTTGGCTGCATGCTAGGGTCATCTGGGGAGATTATATTTTTAATTTCAACATCTAGGCCCTACCCGTAAAGATTCGGATTCAGTGTGTCTGGAGTGGGGCGAAGGCAGTTTTCAAAAACGTCTCAGGTGTCATGGTGCCCAGAGAGGGCTGAGAAGCTCCAGTCTAGGGTCATGGGTGGGAGGATGTGGTGACGGGTGCTTATGGAGGCTCTTCCTGCATCATACATTTGCTGATGGAAGAGCTGTGGCTGTCAGCTAAGAGTGGGGCTGGGGAGGGGGAATTGCAGCTTAAGGAAAGAGGGGAACATGGAAGAGTGAGGGGAATGAATGGACCAGAGAGAGACAGTATGAAAAAAAGGACTTATAGGTAAAATTAGATCTGAACAATAAAAAAGAAAGATCATGGGTTGTCACGGCCTCTCCATTTCTTTGTTTTTATTCTTAACTCTCTGATTTACTACCCGAAAATTTTCCTGTAGCTCCACATTTTGCTTGGCCTAGTGACCCATGTAAGGTATTCAGAGTGATGGGTACAACAGGAAACAGAAAAAAAAAAAAATCACACACACACCACAATATTCTTTGCACTCCTGCTATGCATGACGAACTGTAATAAACACTTCTTATACACTACCCTGTTTATTCTTTAGGGCAGAAAAACACAAGCATTTTCTGAAGATTCTTAGAGAAGAATGTCCTCCAATACAACTTACATAAATTTATTTCTCTCAGGAAAGACTTTCTGTTACTGATGGAAGCAAAGATGATGTTCAGTAACTGAGGTCAGCATTAACATCAAATGATGAAGAAATAGTTGAATGACTTAGAATTCTGCAATAGTTTTAATTTGTAATAAATGATTAACATTTTAAGTATATACATTATTGCAATATAAAATAAAAATTTCTGTCCACAGAGGATGTCTTAGCTCAGGGTGCCATAACAAGATACTCTAAACCTGGTGGCTTCAACAATGGACATTTCTTTCTCACAGTTCTGGAGGCTGGAAAGTCTAAGAGTAGGATGCTGGCCAGTTCAGTTCCTGGTGAGGGCTCTCTTCCTGGCTTGTAGGTGGCTACCTTCTTCTGTCCTCACATGGTAGAGAGAGAGAGTGCTCCTGTCTCTTTTCTTTTCTTATAAGGGTACTAATCCCATCATGGCAACCCTATCCTCATGGCCTTACCCAAACCTCCCAAAGGCCCCCCCAATCCTAATGTCACATTGAAGGTCTTCAATATATGAATTTGGGGGGGGACACAAAAATTTAGTCCATAACAGGTGGTATATTCATTTTATACTTGGAGCTGACCCAAGAATGAAATATCTATCTATATCTATCACTTCTTTTGAGTCTCTTGTCTACCTTGGAAAATTCCACCTGAGTACCAATATACCTCACTTTAACAGAGGAAAAATATTAATTCCTTGCAAATGGAAGATATTAAATTGCATTGAAGGGGTGAGTAATCTCTTCAGGGGGATTAAAGCCTCTCTAGCACGTGTTTTACTTCTTCTGGAAATGTATCCAGGACAAAGTTTTCATTTAGTCATGGTAGTCATATTTTCATTTATTCTTAAGCTACCCACATAGTCCAATGTACACATTTATACAACTGAGAAAGTTAAAAATATTGCCATAAGAAAAACTCTTTCCATTTAAATTATTGTTAAAAACTTTGCAGAGTGTGTATTTGTGTAAATTATTTTATCTCTTATTTTCAAGTTCTTTCACTGGCTTGCTGAGTGTAAAGGATCAAATATACTTTTTCAAAGGACGACATGCTATTTGTGCTAAGGTTTATAGTATCTCATTAACAAGCAATTCACAGATTTTTGTTTAACTTTCTAAATGTTGCATTTTTGTAAGTGTAAATTTAGTATCTTCGACACTTTATTGTTCTCTTCTGAGAGCTGGTGATTTTTTAGTGTGTAATCTGTCATTTTAATGTACTCCATCAATCTAAAATGGAGTACATTTTAGATTTAATAATTCTTTTCCATCTAGAAAGGAAATTTTGTTCTAAATTGTTTTAGGGGTTTCAATTTAACTGTCTTTGAGTTATACCACATTAGAGAGAGAGAGAGAGAAATTTGCAGAGAATATTTAAATGAGAATGCAATTCCTCTGTTAGAATTGCTACTCCCAAATATCAGGTTTTACTAATTAGTCCACAATATGTTTTTACTAAAAGTAATATAAATGGCAATGGAGTGACTTCATTATGCTTTTACTATTTAGCATTCTACAGATGTTTTCAACACTGTCTGTGCTTTATATGATTTTAGTCACTTAATTCTTCCAGCAGCCATATTCAGTAAGTAGGATATTCTCCCCGCTATATGGGTGAGGATAATTAGCCTTAGAAGAACTAATTACCATCTCAGGTCTACATGAGTTGAGAAGCCATGTTTTTGTTCATAACACTACACTGTCGCTCACGTTGATTTCTTTTTTTAAAAATTACTTTATTGAGGTATGCTTGACAGACAAAAATTTGTACACATTTAATATATACAACTTGATGAGTCTAGAGATAAGTCTACCTCTGAGAAACCATCACCAGAATCAAGGCCATAAACATCTACCACCTCCAAAAGTTTCCTCCCACCCCCTTCATTTTTTTAATTAGATTTTTTTTCTTTTGTGATAAGAGCACTTAATATATCACCCCTCAAACTTATTTCTGATGCTAAAATGAGCTAAATCATCCACTTCACAAGTTGATTTCCTTCCGTTTGCCATTTGGAATTCTTGCTTTCTCTTGTCTAGTGGAGATTTCCTTCCACTGTTAAGGGAACGGCCAAAGGCATGGACAGATATTCTTTATGCTCTGGCGTTTTCCTTCCTCTTTCCCTGATCAGCTCCCCTCTCTTTTTTTCTTTTTACAATTTAAGATAATTTATTAACGTAGATACCAAATATTTACTGAGGTCCTGTTTTATTCCAGATACACAAAGCACTTTCAAGCACAGTTATAGACCTGTAATGTCAAACTGCATTTGTATCTCCATTTTCCTTAAAATTCTGAGTCCTCACTTAGGAAAAGAGGAAACTATCAAATTAAAGCAATGTGAGACTCTGATTCCTTCTCCTGTCTCTCCAACACCTGGTCCTCAGTTCCTTGGAAGGCTATGGTCTAAGGTCCATGGTCAAAGCTCCGACCTTAACTCTTCTCTTCCTACCCATCCTCCTTGGAAGATCTCACATTTCACCTACTCTAATGATTCCCAAATAATATCTAGACTTTTCTCCTCAGCTCCAGATGCCACCGTTCTGATGCCCTTACATTTCTAACTTATGATGTTCAAAATTGAGTATTTATCTCCATGTATTTCCCAAATCAAAACTTCCTCCTCTGTTTTCTATTTCAGTTAATGTCACCACATTTCCCTTGGTCTTATGGCCCAGAAATCTGAAGGTCACATTGATTTAGGTGCAAATTTGTAAAGTGCTGAAGGTTGTACCTCCCCTGAATAATTTATGAGAAGTATCAGATATCTGTATATTATCCAGAGCCTTCTAAGAATATGCTTAGACTGCAATGAATTCTTACCATATGTTGGATGATCTCCTGAGAGGCTCCACTTAGAATTTTGTAAGTAAATCATTAAGACCAAGTGTGAAGCCTTGGGTCAAAGAATAAATTTTGTATATTCCTTAAGTGTTTTATATATGAAAAATTAAATGAGACTGTGGTTAACTTAAAGCTTATGAATACTTAGCCCAGCCATTTCCCTGCATTTACTAGATTGGCACAGAAGTTAAAATTATGAAGTAGTTGGCTACCACATGAAGTTATTTAACTTTTAAATTTTTGAAATTTATATAGCATTTATATTTATTAGTATCTAGAGTATAAATGAAGAAGGAACTAATTATAATTTTTCACCACTACCATCTAATGATGCTGGCTTTATGAAGATGACCCATGAGCTCTGGCACTCTTTCCCCAGTGGAGGCTGTGGGTTTCTACCAAAAGCAGCCCCACTCTCTTTCCTAACCTCTCCATCACCAGCTGCACAAACAGGCAGGTAGAAAATGAGACAGTCCCTGAGTAAACTTAAGCTGATACCTACAGAAATTGATACTGAGACTCTGCCACCTTGAGAATAGTGATCAAATCCAGTAAGTAGGTACCCAACCCTTGTTCCCTACTTGCATTCATTCTGAACATAATCGGGTGTGATGTGGTTGAGTACTCTACAAGGATAAATATGTCTAGAACTCAAAGGAGTATATACTTGACATGGAATATAGGTAGATGTTCCCCAAAAGAGTTGGATTCAACCAATAGGAATGACTTGTGTATTAGGCATTTGGGGTTGTAAAGAAAGTGTAAAGCACCCTCTTGTCTTTAAGGAAGAAATAGGGAGAAAGAATATTCCCAGTGAAAAGACATAACAATGTATTGTTGTCTGCATCTTCTGTGTTCTAAAGCAGTACCAAGCTTGGGCAGAGTGAAGGAAATGTCAACTTTATCAGAACCATCCCTATCTTGTTAATTTCTCAGTGATATGGGAACAGACACCCTCTAAGCTAAGCTGAGAATGAACCTGTTCCTCTCACTTGAAGGGGAGGGGAGGTATGTGGGAAGATGTAACTCAGATAAGATATTTTCTGGGGCAGACACAGGAACAAAAAGACCACGTCTAGATTTTACAGAAAAGGGTGAGCTTTTAAGGTCCAGGTGTATGTCTGCATCAGAGATCTGGAAGGCTAAGTGTGTATAGCTTATGTACATGCTGAATCCAGCAACCCCAGGCAGTTTTGAATTTCACAGAACTATGTTCACTGGAGTGTGATTATATCCATGAAGGTAACAGCTGCTGGGTAATTAAAGGTGCCCATTTCAAAATTGTTATAAAGTCATAAATAGCTGGAAATTAAGTGCCTTTAAATTCTGTGGGATTCTGTATGAATTTAATGAGTGGCTTAATATTTTACCAATACTGAATTCATACTCCTGAGAATTATTAATTATTTTAACTGCCTGCCATGAAGTCACAACTTTACTGGGTACTGAGAGTGATTGAAAAAATGTAGAGAAAAAATGTGCTTTGTAATCACTTATAATCTAGGTGGAGAGATACACTGTTCTTTAAAAACCAAACCAGAAGTCTATCCATTTAAAAGGAATTGCAGTGGACATTTGTTGGGGTGAGGTGAGGAATAGGTGAATCTGAAACTCTGCTCTTTGGTAAATTTTTAGAGTCTGGTAAGAGGAGAGAAAAGGACTTTTTGGCTGTGAAAAACAGCTTGAGTGCAGGAACAGAGGCAGAGAAAAGCAGGTTTCTTACAGGAGAGCATCATGGTAGAAGCATTGCTGGAAGCTAGCACCAAGGGTTTTTTTAACTCTGCATTTGGAGGATGGGTTGGATCCCAACCTAAAACTTAGGAGCTGTGTGTCCCAGATCAGAGACAGGCCACTTTCCTATTCTTACCTTCCTCTTCTGCACATAAGGTTAAGAGGCAGAGGGGAACATCTCTCATAAGTGGTTGTGAGGATTAGTTAAATATTACATGCAAAGAATTTATATCTGTCATGTACTATTACATACATAATAAATATTAGCTGCTATTATGATTGGAAAGGGGATTAATAGATGCTATTAAAATAGGTGGAACACTCTGACCTCAGGACCTTTGACATCTCAAAATCAAATAGAAAAAGGCATTTCTTTTATAGGGAGGGGTCATCAGGGCTAGCAGGGACTTTTGTCGGGGGGAGGGCTCAGAGGGGCGTGAGCAGACAACATGATGGGTGGGTTAACAGGACATCTTTCTCTCTGGGGGCCAGACTGTTTCTGGAATGAGCTATTAGCAGAAGATGTCCATAAGCTTAGTGTTGCTTAAATAGAATCAGCCAGAGTCCAGGGATCTGGGGAGAGGAGAGAAGGCTGAGCAGAGCTCCTAGATCTAGACTGCCCTGGAGGTCTGCACAAGTGTTTGGAATTAATAATTAGCTGAAGAGCAAGTTGTTTTTCCTGATGATATTGTGTGATATTATACATGAAAAATCAGGACCTTTTTCTTACTGTTGAAACCAGCCTCCTCATCTTCAGCAGATGTCACTCTACTTCTCTTAGTTTTTACAAAGAGATTTTAATATCAGTTAGTGAGTGGTAACCTGAGTATATCAGTGTGCAACGTATTTAATTAATTAATTAACTCATTCATTCAAAATTAAGGGCCTGTTCTTTCAAGTGTGTCCAACAGTGGCCTAAGTATTGGGGATACCAAGAGAAATAGAGCCTGGTCTCTGCAGCCTGGCGGAAGGAGAGACGCTGCAGCAGACAGAGGCCATCGGTGCTTAAGGTCTGTAGGGGAGGGTCATTGGGCAGTGGGACAGTGGGGTCAGGGTGGAGTAGGAGGTGCAGGGGACAAAGGGAATGGAATCTCTTGGTTCTTCTGAGGCAGAAAAATAAGCTAAAAATAAATTTGGTCCAAGACCTGAAGTCCTGGAGGAGTGTAAAATTTCAGAACTGCAGGCACTTGAGTACGATTGGGTTTGGGGAGCTTAGCATTGGTCTTCAGAGACCATGAGCACTATGCAGAGAGCTTGGGAGGTGGAAGAGAAGAGAGAGGGGATATTGGTCTGACCCAAATGTGTTTAATGGCAGATGAGTGCTTTAGACATTTATGAATCTTCACATTCCCAGTGTGCACAATGCCACCACTTTCTTCCCCCTGGACAGTGACTTAAGGCTTTTGCTGGTTATCCGAAGGAATGGCAGCCTGGTGGCAAGAGCATCAACATGGCAGCATGAGCTCTTTTAGGTGTCATTCCTTTTTTTTTTTTTAAATCATTTTCTTACATGAATATAAGAAAAAGTGTAGAAGGGAAATACTGGATTTAAAAGCACATTAAAAACTTAACCCAGTAGTTTTCACATTTTAGCGAAGAAGAAGGCAGTAGTGAATTCTGGTATGTGCAGTAAAATAGTGTCTTATAGTTTTACAGTCTCACTAGTCTATGTCAGTGTCTTGTTCCATATGAGGTTACTTCCTAGACCTGCTCTCTTCTGACTAAGGTGAATGTCTAATGAGAATTAATGGCAGAACCTGAAATCTGTAATTTCTCTTTCTGCATACTCTCAAGTTTTAATTAAATTGAAACTGAAAAAAAAACCCAATTTTAGTTCACTGAATTAACGCTGTGGCTGTGGTCTTCAATCCATCACATTTTAGATAGTATTGCTGCCGCTGGTATAAGCCAAGAGTTCTCTGAGTCATTGTGCTCAGAAAAGTCTATGAAAAAAGAAAAAAAAATGACTGGTAATTTTCATAGGAAAAGAGCACAATCTGTCAGAGTCCCAGTCTGCTGCTGAGGGCACCAGAGCAGCAGCAAGACAATCTGTAGATCATATTTGCCTTTGACAGTATGCCTGTTGTACGCTCCAAAGTAAAATGTTTTACAGGGAAAATGTAGATTTGCCGTCTATAAGATCAGGAAAGTCATTTAGTGCATGCAGGAACGGACAGAACAGAATATATTATCAGTTTTTCTTGAGGATTTTCAATATGCAGACAATTTCTAGGAAATCAAAACTTATAAATACTGTTTTGTAAAGCAGCTCTTTGGCAACAAAGTCCAAACTCGCCCACGAGACCCACTCCCTCTGGCCTTCTCAAGGTCATCATTCTCCCAGGTCCCCCTTCATTATCCACAGCACAGGATCATTTGCATAGAAAAAAATATGTTGTAATATTTTCCAAAGTGATAAGAAAAGAAAATTGAACTAAGCCACGTCCCCTTCATTTCACTGGTCACTTTCTGACCCAAACTCCCAGCAATCCCACCAAGCCTTCTACCTGCTCTTATCAACGGCCTCCTTGTTGCCAAGTGCACGGGATGTTCTAAGTCCCCACCAACGTCATCTAGAAACAGCAGATGCCATCCTCCATCATCCCTCCCTTCACTGGGCCTCTAGACCTCTTCTTTCTCCTCAGCTCTCTCTCTACCTCACTGGTCCCATCTTCTCAGGCTTCTTTGCAGATGACTCTTCAGCTTTCCAAACTTTGAACTCCGTAATACCCCAAGACTTTAGAGCTTTTCTCTTTCTACCCCCCATCTCTAGGAAATCACATTCCATGCCACGTGTATTCTGTGGACTTTAATTTTTATCCCCAGCCAAGATCTCTTCCATGGTTGTCAGACTTCCTACAGCATATCCTGTGGCTTCTGGTACAACCTGTCCATCCCACACTCTTGGTTTTCCCTGACAAGACAGCTTCCTCCCTGTCTTTCCAACTCAGTGAATTACTCCATTTTACCAGGTGTTCATGGCCAACTTCTTGGCATCTTTCTTGATGCCTCTCTTTCTCTCCTCCTCTACCTCTGAATGGCTTTCATAATTGGACCACCTCTCAGCACTTCTGCGGCCACTCTCCTCTAAGCCATCATCATCTCTTGCCTGGATCATTGCAGTAGCCTCCTACAGTATCACCTTGTTTCAATCTATTTTCCAGCAGCCAGAATAATCCTTCTAACACTTAAACCATTTTAGTGCCCTTCTCTGCCTACACATTTTCAGTGGCTTCTAGGCTCACTATTGTTAAGTTGCCTAAAAGGATTTTTACAGTTTTTACATCACTTCCCCTTTCTCTGTTGCCTGCTCTTCACTTCTGATATTGTATTAGCTCTCATTCATTCTTTCATTTATTAACATTTTTCATTGCATATAGATGCCCAGGAGAGTGTTAGATGCTAGGCAGGTAAGAGTGAGCAAAAGTAGGCAGGGTCCTTGATTGATGGAGCTTACAGTCCAGAAGGAGAATTCATCCCCTTAGTCTTGTTTTGCTAATAGTCCTCAGCTTTCTGCTTTCCTCTCATGGAGAATGTGAATGTGAGTTCCCTGTTATTACTCAGCCAGTAAATGTAATACTGTCCCATGGTGATAGGATTTTATATAAGAGATTTCTAAAGCCATCCAGGTGCTGTATGTTTCCCTTCTTTTAAGTTTTGAGTGGAGTAGCAGGAGTGCAGTTAGGCATTTCAGAGACTCTCTCTCCCTATAACCTTGTTACTGTTCACGGCCCTCCATGATTTCGTCATTCCGATATTATTCTCTGTTTCTCTATTTTTTGCGCCATCGACACACTACCCCAAGAGTGGTCCCAGGAGAACAGCATCGCCCAGACCTGGGAGCTTGTTAGACACGTAGGCTGGCAGGCCCCGTCCCAGACCTGCTGAATCAGAAACTCTGGGCTGGGGCTGGAAGCTGTGTATTAAGAGGCCCTCCAGGGGATTCTGATGCCTGCTGGAGTTTTCGTTTGATTCTGGAGGTTCTCAACTGGGCATGTTTGTCACACTTAGTCTGGGGATTTACTGAATTTCTCTGTCCAGGGAACAGAGATGCTAAACATTGCACAGTCTTTGGGGCAATGACAAATGGATAATTGTCCTGTTTCAAATGCCCCCATCATCTATATGGGGAGCATGATGAACCTGGTCTAACAAAGATGTTGCCAGGCCTTGAGTATAGTGGCTGGCTCCCTGCTTCTCTTAATTTCCTCACTCTGTTTCTTATTTTTAACTCCATCTCAAAATGTCTATATTCTATTCATCTTTCAAGGCTTGAATTCAGTAATCTTCCCAGATTTCCTAAGCTGAAATAGTAATATTTCTCCTTGGCAATCCCAAAATGCAATCTCCTTTGCATTTTATTCATGGATCTAGATTCGCTTACTTATATCGGACTTCTAATATCATTCTTGATATAAATGCCATATCTTCCCTATTCTGTGCGACTCAAGACAAGGTTATGTCCTCAGTGACTTTCTGTTCCAAGCAGTGTCTGGCATTATGGCTTAGAGTAGAAACCTTCTCCCTTCCTTCCTCCTTGTAGTAGCCCCTGAGTGAAAGAATAGAGTGCTACTGACTTATCTAGCAATGTCTGGAAATACGAAAAAAAAAAAAAGGAAAAACCCACACATCATAATCCATGACCAAACTCTCATGGGAAGCAGCTACAGCAAGAAATCTGTGTCTGATAAACGAACCGCTTCATGCAGAATTGGTGCATGATATAAGAAGCTATAATTCCACCTACCTCCAGCTGTGTAATTCTAGAAGCCACTTGTGAATACCCTGGGGCAACATAGATTTCTCAATTGCCTCTATTTCCTTCTCAATTGAAACTGATTCTGTAAGAAAACAAGATTACTTTCTGGATCTAATAAATTGAAGATCACAAACACAATGCTATGTCCAAGTTGAATTTTAGAAAGATAAAGCTTGATGTTAAACCTGAGAATTCAGGCCCTCGATGTTCATCCTCTGAATTTCCTTTCCAAGTGGGACAAATTGTGGGGAGCAGCATGCTCTCTGCCTTCGGAAACTCTGCAGGAGTTAAGATGAGTTGCCTTCTTCAAAACCACAGAAAGGGTACATGAACTGGATGACAACGAGGTGCAACTTGCAGAGGACTTTTTTCCTTTTTTTCACCTTGTGGGATTGTCTTAAGGAGGAAAGGTTTTGTATAAGTCTGCTGGGGCTGCCATAACAAAATGCTGCAGAATGGGTGCTTTAAACACTAGAAATTAATTTTCTTGCAGTTCAGATCAAGACAGGGGTAAATTTGGTTTCTGGTGAGAGCTCGCTTCCTGGATTGTAGGTCTCTGACCTCTCCTGTGTCCTCACATGGCCTTCCCTCAATGCCTGCAGAGAAAGTGAGCTCTGTGGTATCTCTTTTTATAAGGACACCAATCCTATCAGATCAGGGCCCCACCCTTATGGCCTCATTTAACTTTAATCACCTCCTTAAAAACCCCACCTCCAAATACAGACACATTGAGTATTAGGGCTTCAACATATGGATTTTGGGAGGACACAGTTCTGTTCACAAATGTGTATTTTGGTTGAATTATTATTTCAAGGAGGCTGTGTTTGTTCTTGGCCCACTGGAAAGTGGACACCACGATGAAATTAGATGTGCAAGAGGTTTTGGGGAAAACACCATCAAGAAGAAAAGGAGAAGGACCCAGAGGAAGCTGGACGAGCTTTCAGAACACAATGCTGGTGTGACCCAGTTGTGTTAGTGTGCTCATGCTGCCATAGCAAAAGACCACAGGCTGGGTGGCTGAATAACAGAAATGTATTTTCTCATAGTTCTGAAGACTAGAAGTCCAAGATCAACAGGTCAGCAGGTTTAGTTTCTTCTGACACTCTCCCTGGCTTGCAGTTGGCCACCTCACTGTATCCTCACATGGTCATCCCTCCATCCCTGTGTGTCTGTATTCTAATTGCCTCTTCTTATAAGGACACCAATTGTATTGGATTAGGGTCCACCCTCATGACTTTGTTTAACCTTACCTGTCAACAAATCCAGTCACATTCTGGGGTACTGGGGGGTTAAAACTTCAACATATGAATTTTGAGAGATGCAATAACATCAGTGAAGAAGAGAAGGAAGCAGAGGAATTGGTGGGAGATTTTGCCTCATGGTTCTAAGAAAGTTCTCTAAGAGGCTGACGGCTAGTTCTCCAGTCAGATCTGTCTTTGTGTGAGAGGTGCATCTTGCAGGACCAGACCTGCATCAGTACCCCTGCTGCACATGGTCACTTTGCTAGGAGCAGATCATGAGTACAGTGGTCTTGGTGTGATGTGGGCACAGCAGGTGGGACCATCTGTCTGTCATGCTTCCTTCTCCAGGAGTTCTGAGTAGACATTTTCTTGGACACAGTAAAGCCTTCTGTCACATGTTAAAAAGAACTACAAGAGATTTTTAAGATAAAAGCCAGAAAGACTCCCATCAAGATTAGTGATTCAGATAAGAATGTAAAGGTAGGAACTGCAATCATCATGTAAGGTGAAACAAAGTGAGATAGCACATACTGTCCCCATAATGGGCAGGGTCTAAACCAGGAGACATGAGTAAAATCAGACCTCAGATTCTGAATATTATAAATCAGAATCAGAAAGAAGGGATGACAGTTATTACTAAAAACTGATTACAGCCTAAACCAAACAGAGAATGAAGTTAAAGAGACAATGAAATGTTTGCATCAAAATCATTCCCTAAATTTTAATGTTCATTTATGGTAAAGTCCTAACTTCCTGAAATTTTACAATATCAATGTTAGAAATTATCAAGAAGAGAACGGACAACAGTTTGTCTTGGATGATTTGGATATTCAAGTGCCTGATGGCAGTGGTAGTGGGGGAAGGCATGGTATATAACTGTGGGCTGGAATTGCTTCCTGGAATAGAATTAACTTTCTGTGAAGGAAATGGAGGTCGTATGTAGTGGGTGGTGCAATGAGATAGGAGGAACATCCAAGGTCAGGTAGCATCTTAGAAAGATACTATTTATCCCATCTGCCCACACTGGTCCTGTTACTTACTTGTGGATCTCACGGACGGCCAATTCTATTGGTGATCTTATGAAATTCCAATAGTCAACTGTCCTTCACCAAGAACAGTTGCCAAGTTGATATGATCCAACCTTGGTTTAGTTGCTTATTCTCAAATTTTAAAGTGAGTTATGTGACTTCAGGCTGTGGCCGGTAACACAAGTTCGTTTATAATGACTGATTCTACGCTCTGGAAGAATACCATGCAGTTAACTAAGGAGTTGCCTTAAGCATAAATATATACACAGCAAAATAAAATTAGAATATAAATCCAGCTCCTCTGAGAATTTAGTAGACTAATGACAGTGTCCTACTTTGATAAACAGCTATGGCAGAAGTGAGTTAAGTCCTTGGCCTGCTCTGGCCTCAGGTGTTGGGTGTCCTAGATAATTGCAATAATCACACAGACTCTTCTGTGTGTTCCGTGCTGATGTTTCCTTCACATGGAACCATGCCAAGCTGGTCACTTCTTCCTAGAATCACAGTCTCTGTGCTGTTACACAGTCTCCAAGGTTCAGAATTCCTGCAGCTTCCTAGGAGCTTTTGTCCATTTAAACCAATTATTTTCAAGCTGCACTTTTCCTAAATTCATAGCTGGCATGAGTGGCAAAGACCTTGAATGTAGAAAGAGAATCTAAAAGCAATCTGATGGATTTGAACGATGTAGTTAATCCACCAATAGGAAAATTAATAAGGGCAAATGTAAATTCCAAAATATCAGTTCGTTAATTTGGGAGCTGTGGTTTGTTGTAACAATGTGATACGAGTCCATTAATAAAATGGAAGACTGCATTAATAGAAGCAGGGTTTCTAAAACAAGGGAAGCAGAAGGCCTGAGTGATATAATTTAATTTGAGGGCCTCAGTGCATTTACATGTAGAGAAGCCCTTCAGGACCATGAGAACAGAGAGAGACCTAAAAGCATTTCACATGAGGAAGAGGCAGTGGGACTCAGGGTGTTTGGCTTAGAGAAGCTCAGATAGGACAGAATAGCTCCGTTTGAAGTATTGCCACACAGAACTTACTCTTTTTTTCTTTTTATTGGAGTAGTGTGGCTTTACAATGTTGTGTTAGTTTCTACTGTACAGCAAAGTGAACCAGTTATACATATACATATCCCCTCTTTTTTGGATTTCCTTCCCATTTAGGTCACCACAGAGCACTGAGTAGAGTTCCCTGTGCTGTACAGTAGGTTCTCATTAGTTATCTATCTTACACATATTAGTGTTTATATGTCAACCCCAATCTCCCAGTTCATCCCACCCCCCCTTCCCCCTTGGTATCCACATATTTGTTCTCTATGTCTGTGTCTCTATTTCCGCTTTGTAAATAAGATGGTCTATACCAGTTTTTCCAGATTCCACATATATGCGTTAATCATGATATTTGTTTCTCTCTTTCTGACTTACTTCACTCTGTATGACAGTCTCTAGGTCCATCCACGTCTCTACAAATGACCTAATTTCATTTCTTTTTATGGCTGAGTAATATTCCCTTTTATACATGTACCACATCTTCTTTATCCATTCCTCTCTTGACGGACATTTAGGTTGCTTCCATGTCCTGGCTATTGTAAATAGTGCTGCATTGAACCTTGGGGTGCATGACTCTTTTTAAATTATGGTTTTCTCTGGGTCTATGCTCAGTGGTGGGATTTCTGGGTCATGTGGTAGTTCTATTTTTAGTTTTTTGAGGACCCTCCATACTGTTCTCCATAGTGGCTGCAGCAATTTGCATTCCCACCAATGGTGTAGGAGGGTTCCCTTTTCTTCACACCCTCTCCAGCATTTATTGTTTGTGGATTTTTTGATGATGGCCATTCTGACTGGTGCGAGGTGGTACCTCACTGTGGTTTTAATTTGCATCATAGAACTTACTCTTATAGCTTCTGTTTCTTCTGGTGACTTAGACTTGTTCACTATGGGATCTGATGGGTAGAGAAGGCCAGGGCTTCGAAACAGAATTCAGCTCCATGTAAGGAAGTGATTTCAAGTCTTTGGAAGAAACTGCCTTGGTAGGTGGCAAGCAAGTTGGCAATTAACTAAAAGCTTTCAGTGCCAAGGTTTACTCATCTGTGATGTACATTGTAGACAGTGTGAATGTCAATCTGTAGTCTTGTTAGTATAGGCTACACTGCTCATCAGTAGCCTTTTGTTATTATTTTGTGCATACTTGGACTGCTTGTTCTTTAAAATTTTGATATTATAGTGTGATTCTATAAGTTTTTCATACGAAAATAATTGTGTTCTTGAATCAGAACTGTAGGCTGCCGTCAAATTGCTCTAGGATCCTTGAAAATCTCAGGATCAAACTTCTCGTGAGTTTAACTTCAAATATAAGTGATTTTCAGTGCAAAAGTAGAAATGGATTTAGGCAGAGAACAGTCTCCTGTCTCTTCCTTTCTTTTTCCCAAACTTTCCTTGCAGGTTGGTACTTGAAGGGCCATAGGAAGAGGGTATAAAATTGTATAACTTCATTAAGGTGTTTTATGAAAGTATATCTTAGCAAAGATGATAAGTTTTGGAATTAGCAGAGTGTGAGTTACAAATCTTTCTTGTGCTGCATGTTTATCTAACTTGATGGCATCATGCAAATCAACTTAACATCTTTGAGTTTCAAGTTTCTTATCAGTTAAATGGAGGTAATACTGGTTTACAAGCTTGTGAGGACTGGACATTAGGTAGATACTGGTCAGATGGTAGCTTTCTTATTTGGCTATCGAGGGATCACTATAAATGTATACTGTCATATTTATTACAACTCATAATTATTACAAGGAAAATGTGATTAAACTAACACCATAAAATATTTTTTTGTTAACATCTTTATTGGAATATAATTGTTTTACAATGGTGTGTTAGTTTCTGCTGTATAACAAAGTGAATCAGCTATACATAAACATATATCCCCATATCTCCTCCCTCTTATGTCTCCCTCCCACCCTCCTTATCCCACCCCTCTAGGTGGACACAAAGCACCGAGCTGATCTCCCTGTGCTATGCGGCTGCTTCCCACTAGCTATCTATTTTACATTTGGGAGTGTATATATGTCCATGCCACTTTCTCACTTCATCCCAGCTTACCCTGCCTCCTCCCCGTGTCCTCAAGTCCATTCTCTACATCTGCGTCTTTATTCCTGTCCTGCCCTTAGGTTCTTCAGAACCATTTTATTTTCTTAGATTGCCATAAAATATTGTGGCGAATTTAAAACTTTAGGTTATAAGTTTTAAGAACATAGATTGTTGATTTGCCATTTGAAGAACTGAATTTTATTTTCACAGTTCAAATGGGTTTCAAAACTGCTAACCATGTCACAGTTGGTGATTTAATTTTTAAAATTTTATGTTATATTACAATTTTTATCACAAATAACCTACAAAACTACATCAAAGATAACTGTAAATTTAGTTATTGCAATGTGTATGTATTTGCCTTTAAATATCACAATCAGACATTTTGTATCATACTTGCTAATTAAGTTAACAATTTTAATAGACCCCCAAGTTTTATCATGAGACTATTATACAGTAGTAAAAATGATTTATTTCACTCAAATACCCATAAAGACTTCTTAGTGAGTAATAGCCATTTTTGAGTATCTTTGCCATGATTCTATTTGGTAAGAATTCAATAAACTTTCGTTGTCAAAACGTATCTTTGTTAAACCCAGACAAATAACCTATATCCTTGACTATTCTCTTTTTATTAACAGTCATTTCTTCTAAAGTGGATGAACGCACAAGTACAAAGAATTTCTGAAATATGAAAGATAAAAAGAACAATAGCAGTGAAGAAGTTAAAGTAGAAAAGTCCCCACAGTGCCAACCTGGACTTGGAAAAACCACCATAGCTAACATAGGTCTAGGTGCCTCATTTCTAGGAGAAAAGAACCAATTAATTGAGGAATGGTGAGACTAGATTGATGTAGAAACAATCTTCAAAATGAAAATCAATAGTGAACAACTTGCAATGGGGACTGAGAATGTCACTATATTTTCACAGAGTATAATGAATTATGGATGTGCCTGAGTGATTTTACCAAGTCTGTCCATCAGCCAGCTCTCGGCTCATTTTCTGCTGTTTTCTCCAAATACTGTTTAAAACCTACATTTTTTAGCTTAGCAAGTCCAGGGCCTTCCACAAGATACAGTCCAATTCTGTTCATATAAAAGTCAAGCTTAGTGCCTTAGAACATGGATACAATGCAAAACAGAACAAAAATGCACTTTTCTAGGAGCTTTTGTGAATGCCCAGTCTCTGGGGTAGCTTTGGGAGATGGAGTGTTTCAACAATTACTTAGGTATCTCTTTTTCTCGGCTTTTCCTTCTTCCTGCTCTTTTGCACAACAGTAATTAAAATAAATCCTTGCTATTTCATTTGACAAGTTATTTACATCTTTTTTTCCCCCTACTTCCAAACTCACTTCCTACCCAAGAACTGGAAGGAGGGCTGCATGTAGATGTAGGACTCATTTTTTAGCCAAAGTCCGTTCTTTTTCATCTACCTCTATTTGGTGGCGACTCACTCTTGCAGAATATCTGACAATCCCATTGATTCTTTTTATTAATTTCTTTGTTTTCAGTCATAACTTAATGAATATCAATGACAAGTTGAAATAACCTAGGAACCACCACCTTATTGTCATCATTTTTATGTTTGGGCCATACTTATTCTGGAATGAGTTGTCCAGGCTGTAGTTATTACTGACCTGGACTATTCTTGAATGAGTGTAATGATCTTCTACGTGGCGTTTCTACCTTCAGTGTTTCTTCCGAACCCTCACACACACCAATATATTAGTGTTGTTCCTAGAAGATCCTAGTGATTATGTCGTTTCCACTCTCAGAAAACTGCCTGCCATTTTTCCAGAAGGATGAAGACCCTCTTCCATGTTGTGTAGATTCAAGGTTTGTGTAACTTAATCTCCCCTTGTTTTTCATCATCTGTGATTTCACTACAACACAAGTCCCTGCTCTAACTCTTTCCTACAGGATTGTTCAGATGCCTCTTGCATTTTCTTGCTTCACAGTTTTCTTCATGATACTGGTTCCAGTCAAAAGGCTTTCTTCTGTTCTCTCAACCTCTGATGTGTTCCCCCACTAAATAAAATTTCTGTAACCAAAAACCTTCCAAAATATCCCACTACTTTCCTCTTTTTTTCTCTCTCTTTTCCCATCCATAGTCCAAAAAGTCCCCCATGTATTCAAAAACTGTGAAATTATTTTTTCCTTGATTTATAGACTTGTTTTCATGATTTGCTTTAGGCTAGCTTTATGAGTTCTCTATTGCTCTTTAACAAATTAGCATAAACTTAGCACCTTAAGGCACACACTTGGCATCTCTGTTTTTGTGGATCAGGAGTCTGGCTGTGACATCACTGAGTCTGCTACTTAGGGTCTCAAGTGGCTGCTATCAAGGTGAGAGTGGGCTGTGTTCTCATTTTGGAGATTTGCCTGGAGAAGAACCCACATCTAAGCTGACTAGGTTGGCGGAATCCAGTTCCCTGTGGGTTAGGACTAAGGGCCCTGGCTTCTTGCAGGATGACTCAGGTCCTGGAACCCCTCTCAGCTTCTTGCCACGTGGGCTCCCAGCTCAGTCGGTTAAGAGGCCATATTGAAACAGAATCTCTAGAGTGAGTCTGTGGTCAAGACTGAGTCACGGAACCAGTGTCCCAGCACTTTGGTTAGAAGTTGTCACGCCCAACGACACTCAAGGGGAGAGCATCATAACAGAATATGAACACCAGACGTTGGGTTACAGGGGGTATCCTAGGGGCCGTCTCCATCCATGCTGAGTCTTCTCCATGATTGGAGCCTGGTAATGAAGACCTATGTTTGTATTTCTCTCTCTTGTTCTCTCTCCATTTCTGTTTCACACACACACACACACACACACACACACTGACCTTCCTTGATCACTTGAATTCCACGTCCCTAAAGAGATTCATTTAAATTATTTCAGTAATCTAAACCTTCTTTTTAATATAAAATTCCTTAAATGTATTTTCTATTAAATGACCTTAACTGCTAAATAGTTTTAAAAGGACCTTTCAGAATTAAGCAGATTAACTATAATTCACAGCATTTAAACTCTTACAAAATGTTCACAGTGTCGACTTTGAAGGAGAATTCTGCTGGCGATATATGTCACCCCAGTGTGCAAAATCATGCTCTTCACTGCATAAATTCTTTTCTTTCTTATTTCAGTAGTGATATGTAATTTGAAACCTTAAAATTAGACAGTTAACTCAATTCATCACAAAGAATTTACAAATATGCTCTATTATCCATGCAAACTTTTATCCATGCTGTGGGTTATATTCTTATTTTGCAAATATATTTTAACTTAATTGTCCTTTCAGTCTTGATTCTAAGTCACCTTTATACTTTTTAAAGTCTTTATTATAAAACCAAAGAAAAAAGTTCTATTGAAAAACAGCAACTAGAAGATACTCTTTGTGAGATCAAGTTAGAAGATTAAACAAAAACTCCTTTGGGAGGAAAAAGAAAATAATTAAAAACATTTTAAAAATAGGCTAGTTAGATAAGACTAGAATGTTACACATGTGTTCCACCTTGACATACGAAATACATTGAACCAATTAGTATATCTGTATAACAGAAGACAATCACCTGTTGTTCTACATAAATTTTTCCTACATATGTTCTGTAAATTTTCTTCTACATAATTAAGCCAATTTTTAAATTTAACTACTTGAACTGATTGCTCTGGTAATCAGGGTTGATTGTAATCAGTGAAATTAAAATCATGATATTAGCAGAAAATAGTGGATCTCTTTCTCTGTCTCTTTCACACACACACACACACACACATGCACACACTCTCACACTCACATAATCATGCTGTAAAATACCATGTGTGTCTGGTCTTGTGTGTGTGTGTGGGTGGGTAGGCTTGATCTTAGAGCGTTGCTGATGGAACATGCATTTCTTCTTCTCCATGCTGTAATCTGGGAGCTCCGTCACTTTGCTCAACAGCTGTACCATCTTGCATTTTCTCTACCTCTACATCTTATTGCCTCCCTGGAGTCATCTCAGCCCCTTCATTCCGTAGGGATGTCATTTGTCTGTTTTCTTTTAACTCACTCTTTAATCCCTTAATCTTCTAGCTAGCTGCCTATCTTTACTGTCAACTGTACTCTAGAATAAAGCTTCCAATGTATTAAATGTCTCAAAGTTACTAAGTCTTTTTTGATCCAATAAAAATAGAAAACATCATCTTTTTCTTAGTTTGGGGCTTAAATGTTGTTATTACACACATAGATATTTTATTATAAATTTTTATTATAAATCCCTTTTTCCTCAGTGAAAAGTTCCTGGGGCTGAAAAGCCAGCTGCATTGTTCCAAGCTGACTATTTTAGTGGCAGAATTTTGCCGAAGCATTGCCAGTTTCGGTTCCTCAACAAGCCTCATTCAATAGGGTCACCTTTGAATCTGTCAGCTACCTAGTACCCTTCCAATAAATATATTTTATGCGTCAAAAAATAAATAAATAAATAAATCATTTTCCCCTAACCTCAGGTCTGTGATGATTATCTATGATGATCTAAAAATACTTTCTGATGATTTGAAAATACAAGGGTCTAGTCTAGTCTAGTCTAATGAAACTTCTTACAACCTTGGGAACTAAAGTTTAAATCCAGTAGACAAAAATTTGAAGCAGTAATGAGCAATATATGTGTCAGGCCAAAATTCTGAACATTATTTAAATAATTATAAAAGATGTTTGTTAGAACTGAATGTACTGTTATAGTCTAAGAAAAATGAGATAAGATTATTTAATGCATGGGGCTGGATAATGGGCTAATTTGAAAAAAGAATCATTTTGTAGCAACATTTATGGATGACTTAAGGGAAGAAAGGGAGAACATGTTTTATCAGATTTTCTTACAGGTGTTTTTCAAAGCACAACTTTCTTCCACTTTTGGATTTTTGTGAGTTCCTCTGGGTTGTGTGTTACATGACATGCCTCTGCATAGCCACCAAAGTGATGAGAATGCTATGGGGCAAAAGAGCCTTGAAAATCACAGGGAGTTTTATTTCCTGCCATGGGCTTAAGAGGCAGCTGAGTTAATAAGTTAACTATAAAAAAAAAGACACTTAAATCTAGTTAGGTTTAACTGATTTCTTTTTGGGAAGGGCAGAGTTTTCCTAAATAGAATAAATACGATTTAATATTTTTAAGTTTCTATCTCAAAGTTAGCAGTGAATCTCAGATGTATGTAACAATTTGCATAACAATAGTCCATAGCAGGACTATTTTGGGTAACACGCAGCACCAATGTGGCCAAATGTCATATCACTACTATGTATAAAATAGATAACTAATGAGAACCTACTGTATAGCACAGGGAACTCTACTCAGTGCTCTGTGGTGACTTAAATGGGAAGGAAAAACAAAAAGGAGGGGATGTATGTATACGTATAGCTGATTCACTTTGCTGTACAGCAGAAAGTAACACAACATTGTAAAGCAACTATACTCCAATAAAAATTAGAAAAAGAAGTTGCAAAATGTCAACTCATTCCACTTTTGTGTTAATAAATTAGCGGGTTGGCCAAAAAGTTTCGTTCAGGTTTCTCCATAGATGTTACAGAAAAATCTGAACGAACTTTTTGGCCAACCCAATAATATTCATAACATACAATGTTTTTGAAAAGATTGAAAACTTTTATTGGAATTACTTTGTTTTAAAAAGAAAAACACCATTTAATGAATAGTATCACAGCCCCAAACGACACATTCTGAATAGGTACGAAAACTGGTGGCCAGGAGAGTTTCAGTTCAGTTACATTGGTTCTTCACATTCACATTTTATCAAAGCCCCAATCACAGCTGTACTTAATGTAACTAAGCATTTTTATATCTCCTGAATTACCATTCCCTCCTGTTTGTAAAATGATGATTCTTATTGTAATTGTAGGTTTTGATTAGTTTTAACATAGAAAGATATTAACAAATTATTTACACAGGTTTTTCAATTTAGTTTCTCACATGTCCAAACTAGAGCCAACCTTTAATGTTTACCACAGACTTGCCAAGTATTGGCACAGTTCTGTTCTCTACATGTTTTCAGATAACTGTGGGCCACAATAGATGCTTATGTAATCTAAATAAGGGTGAGGCTTAGGAAAGTGTTTGACTTTACTTCATGTATTCCTTACAGAAAGAATCTATTTTATATGTGGTCTGACTTTTTTTTACCTATTAGATGATATTTTAAGTAACAGAAAGAAAAGCAGAAAACCCTCATGGTCTTGTCTGAGTAGTGTAGAAAAGTAGGGGAGGGTGGTGGGGATGGAGAGAGAGAGAGAGAGAGAGAGAGAGAGGGAGGGAGAGAGAGAAACAGAGAAATCCTAGCACAGACTATTTCATCATTTGGGTTTGTGCTTACTGTTGGCATGTTTTATAAGGATTAATTTCATCTTGAGTCCAAATTGATGGAGGACGTACTTATTCAGTACTCCCTGTCACTTGCTTAGCCATTCCAATATCTAGCTAAATTAATTTTATTTTTGGTTTGAAGAGAGGTGACTTTTGCAGTCCACACTACTAGTTAGTTATATAGTTGATGAACATGAATGGGCTAGAAAAAGAGCCAATACCATTACCACTGTCACATTTCTGAACTTTCAGGAAAGCATACTGTACATGGGAAGAGACCTTTGTTTAGAGGTGGAAGAGATGACAACCCAGGAAGTGCCCCTTTCAGAAAGATTTAAAAGCAGATTTATTATTTGTGTCTCTAAGTTAAAAGGCACTGCTTTCAATGACAACATTTTGAAATATCCCTGAAGCCTGATTCACTGTACCCTTGCCTCTGCCTTTTAAAATTTTCTCCTCCCATTTAATAATGGATTTTTAAACATAGAACATCATGAATCAAATGTAACTTCTCAGTATAGATTTAAGCTAAATAAAGTCTTGGGCACCAGGAACAGATTCCTCTTCCGTACCAACTCCCCAAGGAATGGTACCCATCATTCATGCCTTATGTTTCCTTGATTTTTCATGAGACAGAAATGTCTTCAGCACTTCTGGGACTAACCGAGATATTTGGTATTCATCAGAGTAATTTAGCCTGTGCACGTAACACTGAATTTCAAAGAGTGTTTAAGACACAAACTGAAATTGGTTAATTAAAGTGTACAACATGCAAGGACATTAAAAACTGTTGATTTTGCCTTTGTAGGGCAGTTCTTTAGTGCGAAGGCCTAACACTGATAGATAGATTTTTCTGGCAGCTTCTGTGGTCATGAGCACCAGGGAAGGGGTGGGCTCACTCAATCTTGTTGAATGCTAAAGCCTCTGGCAAGTATTGAAATTGGAATTGATCATTTCCTAAGGGGCAGCATTTATCTCTCTTCCTTAATGTATCACCCTGTATATATTTTTCTACATGAGCTTCTCTGGGGACAACAGTTATAAATGCTTAATGGGGCATATGTCAGAGTATAAAAAAGAAAAATGTACTGATTAACAAGACTCAAAAAGGTAGAGGTGAAATAGCAACCTGGGAAATATCAGAGTCAAGTAACAACTAGAGCATGTGGTTTATTTGATGGTGAGTTGAAAACTATAAGAATTGGTGTCCAGGGTGCTGATAGGACTTGAGCAGCTCTGTTACATCATTCTGAGTGACCAGAAACTATGAATTCAGAAGCATTCTCAATGTTCATTCTTGGAGCTAAACATATATTTCAGCACTTTGGTGGGAAATTTTCCAAATGAATATTATACAGATAAG
Organism: Hyperoodon ampullatus; assembly: GCF_949752795.1. Taxonomy (NCBI): domain Eukaryota; kingdom Metazoa; phylum Chordata; class Mammalia; order Artiodactyla; family Ziphiidae; genus Hyperoodon; species Hyperoodon ampullatus. The sequence goes on along the minus strand of NC_136929.1, from coordinate 4,386,392 downwards.
AAAGCTTAATTATCCCTTGAAACTGTTCCTTTCCTGCCTCAGAATTATTGAAAAACACAAATAAGATTTATGCAAATAAACGTATTTGACATTAGATTTTCTGTATAGATAGTTTTATAAAACACAATGATAATAAAGTGTATATGGTTTAAGAAGGTTATAAAGTTTAAGAGCATCACAGTAGAAGGATTATAACTTTTTATTGTGATAAAATCCATTGAAAATAAAACTTCCCATTTTAATTATTTTAAAGTGTACCATTTACCACATTCACAGTATTGTGCATCCATCAATACTATTTAGTTTCAGGACATGTCATCACCCCAAATGGAAATACTGTATCCATTAGACAGTCACTCTCCATTTTCCTCTCCCCCTAGCCCTTGACAACCACCAGTCTGCTTTCCATCTTTATGAATTTCCCTATTCTTGAGATTTCATATAAGTTAAATCACACACTATATACCTTATTGTGTCTGGCTTCTCTCATTTAGCTTTTTAATGTCCATTTATGTTGTAGCACATACTCTTTTCCTTTCTCATAGTTAAATAATATTCCATTATATAGATATAACTCTCTTTGTTTACCCATCAGTCAGTTGATGGACATTTGGGTTGTTTTCATCTTTTGGCTGTTGTGAATTGTGCTGCTATGAACAAGTATTTGTTTGAGTACCTGTCTTCAATTCTTTGAGGCTTATATGTAAGAGCGGGTTTGCTAGCTCATATAGTTATTTATGTTTAACATTTTGAAGAACACTTAAACTTCTACCATGGTCACGGAACCATTTTTTCATTCCTACCTGCAATGTATGAGGGTTCCAACATCTCCACATTTTTGTCAATACTTGTTTTTCTTTATTTTTAAAATTTACTGTAACTGTCCAGTCATCCTAGCAACTATATTTGTGGAAGAGACTATTCCTTCCTCCATTGAGTGATCTTGGACTATCTTTGAAAATCTGTGGAACATAAATGTATAGGTTTATGGGTTCTGAATTCTTTGTCCTGTTTCATTGGTCCATATGTCTGTCTTAGGCCAGCACCACACTGCTTTGATGACTATAACTTTGCAGTAAGTTGTGAAGTCAGAACGTGAGTCATCTAACTTACTTTTTCTTTCTTTTTTTTCTTTTCCACTTCTTTCTTTTTCAAGATTGTTTTGGCTATTTGGAGTCTCCTATGAATTTTAGGATCAGCTTTTCTGTTTTCTGCAAAAAAAAAAAAAAAGAAAGCTATGGGTTTTGATAGAGATGTATCTTGGCTCTTTTGATAAGAAAATGTCCTGGAGAATGAAGGAGGACTTTGCCATCTCAGATCTTCTTTTCTCCAAGAGGTACTTTAGTTTTGTTCTCACTGATATTAGTTTAGTGGGTCAATTTAATGAAGAAAGTCACTACTTAGTAACCAACATTTCTAAATTTTAGTATTCATTATTTATACAGTAATATAGCAAAATTTTCATTAAAATCTTTTAGTTTGAAATAAAACAGTAAATTTGAAAAAAATATGCAACTATGATTTGTCAAAAAGTGAGCAAGTAGATGAAAGAATAAAATAGAGTCCAGAATGAGGCCCACACATATATAATCATATGATTTCCTACAAAGATATAGTACAATGCAATGGCATGTGAAAAGAGCATCTTAAAGTTACGTAATATAAATTGACAGTGGGTTATAGAGAAAGAAAATAAAAAGTGCAGCGTGTATTTATACTGTGTGCATTCTGCATTTACTATTTCCACATCAAGGTCTGAAGAAGTATGATGCACTTAAATCATGTTGTCATGAGCTGTCTCTCTGGGTCTGTTCTGGAATATTTTGAGAGTTAATGATTTAGGATTGGCTTAGGTACAGGATCCATTCCTGATTCCCACAAGACATATATACTGTAACATTGTAATATATGCTAGAATTCTATAGAACAGGTGAGTTTGATAATAGCATTTTTCTGAATATCTTTTCAGCTGCATGTCAGCAAGGTCCTTGAAGGAGGAAGGGAGGAAATGGGTTACAAACAACATTTGAAGAAATCAATGTCAAATACTTTTCCAAAACAGATTCAGGATATTCAGCCACAGATTCTAGAAGGACTGCAAACCCCTCTAGTGTCTAATTATTTCTTATTTGTCTTCTGTCTTCTCCACCCACTAGTCCACTAGATGATAAGCTCCATGAAGGCAGGATTTTTTTCCCATTTTTCCTCTGCCACACCCCAACTTCTAAGATAGCACATAAAAGCACATAAAAGACACTCACTGGATTTTTGTTGCATTGGTCACAGCTGCATGACTGGGTTGGGGTTGGAGATTTGGGTCACCCTGGCAATGGGGATCTTAGATCTCATGCTTACAATCTCTGGCTTTTTAGTCAGATCCAGTTTTAACCAGGTTGGCTAGGAAAGCAGAAATATTAAGTCCCTTGCAAATAATATGGAATTAGTCTTAACTTCCCAAAGCCTGGTAGGTGAGTGTGGCTTAGGTGGGCCTCCACCCACTTGCTTCTCAGGCCCACCAAGCTGATGAGTCTGTGGTTCTCTGCTAAGTGTGGAACCCTACTGCAGCCCCGACCCCATCCCCCAACCTCAGTGGTCTCCTTTTCCAAGAGAGTGGCTGGTATAATCCTTGAGTGTCCCGGTGATGCCCATGGACCTGACCCAAATCAGAAACAACCACTTAAGGTGTGACTGAGTGACTCACCTGAGTATGGATTCAAGGCAGATACTCACCATGATCTTCAAAACCCATTAGGCCCTCTTACGATGTTTGCCAGGCTGGGATGGAAACCAGCTACACAACCTTTTGGATACTGGTTTCCACTGCTGCCTCTCTTCCCGGTATTATAATCACTGAGATGCCCTGACGTTAAGAATGTATGGTTAGATGGGCACATCCTTGACCGACTGGACTTAAGAATTTGGTGACAGAACCTGGGCATTTATATTTTTTTAAGTTCTACTAGCTGTCCTAAAGCATAGTGAGGGTTGAGAATCATTGCCCCAGGCTCAGGCTGTGTGCTGACTGGAGGCCCCCCATCCATGAACACCCTGACCTTCTCCTCTCCAAATGCCCCCAAGATTCATGTTAGGTAGGCTTGGATAGCTATGTATTTATTGAGAATAAAATTGTGTGTTCTGAGGAATACTGTGGCTCACACGGCAGTGGGGACCAAGTTTTCAATGGCCAATTCATGGGAAAGAAACTGCCATGAATTTTTCACTTTTCTACTTACTAATCCCTTTGCTCTAGTTGAGGTATTCAGAGGTAATTTGCTGAGGTAGTAGAATCCTAGTCGTTTTTCTTTTTTCCTTCAAAATATCTTTAGGGGGACACTGGCACCAGAATCTCCTGGAGCGTTTCTTTAAATTGCAGGGTTTTTGATTCTATCCCTAAACTACTGAATCAGAGTAACTGGAGGTGGACAAGAGTATGAGTCTAAAGGGGGAAGAAATAGCCCCAGTGGTGGAAAAGTCGGCTCTTGAGGGAGAAATATCTTAACTTTAACAAGGGTCTGTCACCCTTTGTGGGTCTACAGTACACAGCAGACATCCAGAATATATGTGGTTTTACAATTTCATGGTGGAACTTAGTGGGAGAGAATAATGAAAAGTAGGTTGGAAAGCAACCTGAACTGTGAAAAACGATTCAAAAAACCATCCTCAAGTCATTCCTAGAGATCCTAAAATTTGAGTTCTCTGTAGGGCAGGAAATCTGTATGTTAAGCAGTGTTCTGTGCAAATAGGCATTTCTGTGGCATTGATAACATAACTTCTCTATTCCTCTTTTTTGCTTCCCTTCTTTATTGACATATAACATCAGATCAACTTTTTCAGGCATTTCTCGGAAGACTGTCAATTGTCATGGAAGCTCTCTCCTACATTTTTAGAAGTCCTGACACTGATGCTTCTATTATCATTGCAAGGAAAAAGTGACACTGGCTTTTTTGTTGTTGCTATTCATTGTACCTTTTTATTTAGAAATGAAATTAAACTTATAGATCATACAAAGAAAGCCCATGCACCCTTCAACCAGGTGGACTGATTGCTAACATTCTGCCACGAGATCTGTCCTTCCCTCTGTCTAAAAAATGCCTTTTTGCAGGGCTTCCAATGAGGACAAAATTTAGAGCCCATGGTTATGTTTTGTTTCACTCTTCCTTGGATCTGTTGATTTCAAACATAAAATCTTTGTGAATACAGACCCACTGTTATCATGAGAACCGTATGAGAGCAGTCATAGATTGCTGTGCTTTCAGGTGTCCACCCGAGCTCCTGTGATCGCCAAAGTGCTTACTGTCACCAAGTTGCTATCAACTTACTATCATCAATGTGCTGGTTGCCATCAACACAGATACATCACAGTCATATCTAGACACATAAAGTGATAATTATCAGGTGGACTGTTGGGTTTGGTTATGGTTGGTGATGGTGGGGACATCAGGGAAGACAGCTGCAGATTCTATTAAAGATGATGTATTTTCACCCATTTTTACCCCAATAGCTGAAGATTTCGAGACTGAATGTTTCTTTTTAAATATCGAATCATGCCCCCCACGCAGACATTTTGACAGAGTTTCTGTGGCAGCTTGATGATGAAGCCACAAATATACAATAAATGCTGAATCAGTTCCAAGCAGCAACCCTATAAAAGGAGCCTAAACTTCGTTATTCTGTTTGGTCCCCAGATGGCTGTTTTTCCTTAGGCTGTTTCCTTGCAGATTTTATTGTAATGGAAAGACTCCCAAGTTGTGGTGTCATTTCACTTGACCGTCGATTCCAACCATGTTGTTCCAAAGTTGCTATGAACCCATACCTTTTTGGAGAAAGTGTTTTAACCTAAATTTGGACAGTTTCCTACAAAATTAGTTATTATGAGGACATTAACATAGATCTTGATTCCTATTGTGGTTCCTGAGTTGAAGGTGACCTTTCAACTCTCTTGTGACATGAGAGGTAAAGTGTCCTGATTTTCTTCATGGTTAAGAACACAGTCCTTGGAGTCATACTGCCACACTGTTTTAGATCCACCATGCTACCATCTCATAATTTTTAAGCCTGGGTTCCTTCGCATAATTTATAAGCCTTAGTTTCCTTATCAATTGTATTGATACTAATACAATTATAGTATTTGTATCATAGAGTTGGGAGAATCAATGTAATTCTTGTACTAAAGTACTGAGAGCAGTATCAGACCCTACGTACTTAGAAAAGCTCAGTGTGTACTTATTATGCAAGTGATATTTTCTTCAATATATTTTTACATCTCAGTACCTTAGGCAATGTCCCATTTCTAACCTTTAGCAGAGACATAGAATTTAGCACAGTCTACAGTTTGTGTATGTGAAGAACATGTTTCCTCCTTATTTAGTCAAAAGTTGATTTTGTCTTATTCTTGCTCTACACCCATGGTATTTGGGGGCAAATACCAGTCTGTATCCAGTCTCCAGTTCTGCTTTAGTTCTATCTGATAGTGTGAACAATTTGTCAGAAAACAGTCTTCTACCTAGGAAAAGAAAATGCCAGATTCCCCCTCCCTTTCCCCTGAGGCTGATGTCTGGCTGGGTGAAGGAAGGGCTGGGACTTATTCATCAGTTTCACTGTGGCAGGAAGGGTGCTCTGCAGTTGCTGGGTAGAGTCCTTCCTGGGTATTCTTGGACAATGCTCCTTATCCACCTCAGGGCTACTCCTCATACTGTGCTGGAGCTCTACTCTCATAGACCCTGAGAGCCGCTTGTTGAAATGTCAGGAGTTCATGAGTTGGTTGTAAAACAGTTAAACAAAGCCTGTATTAAAAACTAAAGTATATAAACTTACAATTAAGTAGATTCTAATAAAAAACAATGGTAAAGCTCAAAACTCATCACTTCCTAATCAGTTCACTACATTTTTCTCTTCTTTATGTGCTTGAAGTTATTTACATCTCTTTCGTCTGTGTGATAGAAATGCCTCAAAATTGTGAGCTGGGTCACATCTCCTCCCAACTCTGGGTTCAGTGGTGCCACATTGGTAGCTTGAGATCAACCATGGTGGGAGAATTACACCACAAGAATTGGTCAGTGCCACAAACCAGGGCTTGATTTATTTATCTTCATGATTGTCTAGAATTAAAGAAGTGATGGAGGAAATGTTAATGATGCAAGTTATACTTAAAAATATATTGTGTCAGTAACCACTATATTGTGAACACTGCCAAAAATGTGGTAAAATATGATTACATTTTTCAGAAACTAATATCTGATTCAACAAAGATGTCACTCAGGTCATTGATAGATGGATGATGTTTTGACGTCCTTCATTATTTCACTTTAATCTTACTCAGGAGTTAGGAAATCTTTTCTGTGAGGGTCAGATATTAAATATTTTAAACTTAGTGGTCACATACAGTCCCTGTTATATGTTCTTCTGGACTTTTTTGTTTTTTTTAATTATTGTTTTTCCTCACACACTCTTCAAAATGCAGAATTGTCTTAGTTCAAGGGCTATACACTGATGACATTTGGCCCGACACTCATAGTTTCCTGACCTCTGGCCCATTCTCAGTAATGTCAATGAAAATATCAATCAAAACTTCAAGGTCACATTCATTAATTATAACCATAGATTGGCTGTGGATACAGGAATTTTTAGTAAAAATCATCTAAATCATTCTGTAAGAATCAATTGGCTATATGGATATTACAATAAATTGTGGGCTGCACAGCCTTTATAGCAGTAAAATGTGTAGTAAATCCCTAAATGCATATCCATCCATCCACCCATCCATCCATCGATCCATCAATCCATCCATCTATCCATCTATCCATCCTTCCTTCCATCCTTCTTTCCATCCATCCATCCATCCATCCATCCATCATCTAAATATCTCCGTCTCATCTCCATCTCCATCTGCCCTTGAACATTCACAAGCACACCACTGTGGCCCACCTGCTCCTGTGGAGATTACCCATGCATGTTCTGTGCTTTGTAAATGGTCTCCCTGAACCACCTTGGCTGTCAGTGCTGCCATAGACCCCTCTTTCTGCAGTGGTGGCTCCGATTCCTGTTGTGTCCCAGGCTGGTTAGTCCATTTTGCATCCTCTGAAACAGAGCCATGAACCCTCAAGCTGCACTGAATCACCCTCTCATCTGAGCCTGAACCTTTATTCAGGATTTAAACTGCAAGTGGGAGCAAGAGACCCCCCTCTAGCCTTTGTGCTGACCTCTCTTATTGTCTTAGTCTGCTCAGGCTGCAGGCTGACAAATATACAAATATACCAGAGACTGGGTGGCTTAAAAAAAACTTTGATTTCTCACAGTGCTGGAGGCTGGGAAGTCCAGGATCAAGGCACCAGCAGATTTGGCTCCTGGTGGTACCCAGCTTCCTAGTTTATAGATGACCTTCTTCTCCTTGTGTCCTCACCTGGCAGAGAGAGACCTCTAGTCTCTTCATCCCCTTATAAGGGCACTAATCCCATCATGGGGGCTCCACCCTCATTACTTCCTAATCATCTCCCCAATGCCCCTCTTCCTGATACCATCACATTGGGGATTAGTCTTCAACATATGGATTTGTGGGGGCGGGGGGGGGGCACATACATTCAGTCCATAGCACTTACCTAAGGGATCTTTTCCTCCTTTGCTTAATATCCTGTGATCCTCTTCATTGGCCACAGAATGACTTCCAACTCCTTTAGTGTGATGTAAAATATCCTCCACAACAAATTCCTCCAAGTCACACACAATCTGCCACTCCTAAGAGACTGTTCACTGCCCCTTACTCATCATTCTCCCACCATCCCCTACATTGTCCTCTTCACCCTCTTTATCCTGCCTTACAAATTGTACACTCATCCTTCAATGAATATTGGTAAATTTGTGTTGCTTATATCCTACACTTAAATTCAACATTTAATAATCAAAAGGTTTTGAGGAAATTTAGAGTAAACCTTAAGATATGTGTTCAGTGATATATTATTATGGGTTTCATGACTTATAGTAATTATACTAATAAAAATCATTTAGTGATCCTCATGCAGTGCCAGGAGGGTGGGTTAGCTTTCCCAGTGGGGCTCGGCCTCAAATCTGTCTAACCCCAAGACCAGTGTATCACAGATCTATATTATGTGTAATTCACCACATGTGTGCATGGTAGATTCTATGTAGAAATCTGACAGCATTTTACTCATGTTTTAACTAATATAATATAATCTTCCTCTCTATCTGTGATCACACTAGTACAAATTCTTTGCTGTAAAGAATACAAAGCACCAAATAGATATCAGCTAGTTCAAGATGAATGATTTCATTTGCTAAACAAATAAATATTAAGATAAAAGTGCTATTTTGATTCTGAGAAAACCATTGGTAAACATAGTTAATGAACTTTCTGTTGTCATGAACAGACTTTTTAAAATTAAGGGTAAAAGTATGTGAGGGAACAAGACGTGCATCCATTTACTATATGTATGTGTAGAGAGAGGCCAAGAAAGGGAGTGACAAAGAGTGTCTACATACGGCCGGACAACAAGCTGGTTCATAGAAACACAGTGAAGAAAAGAAAGGCAAAGGCCTCACCTTCCTGGACTTTTCTCCTAAGTGCTGACAAGGGAGATGCCTGAGTCAGCAAATGCATGAGCCATGTGACTCCAGGTTACAACTGATCCTGTAAGAGCTACACCTTCAGCAAGTTTTTTGTAACAAACTACCCGCATTAGGAGAATCTACATTATGAAAAGAATTAGATTATTGAAGAAAGAATATCATCAAGGGAAAGATCATCAAGGGAAAGCCATTGGGTCAATGAGCGGTTGTAGACATGCATCTACGTAGACACTTCTTTTTGGGAGAGGCTGGAGCTTGTAAGATCAAGGAACCAGTCCAAGTGCTGCTGCTGGTCAGAGAACAGGAATGCATCTGACTTCCCTGAGGAGAGAGATTTGGACAAAGGGTGCTCCAGTTTCGGGAAAGGCTGTTTGGAGGATGTGCTGGGCTGGGTGTGGGTTGTCTGTGCTCTCACGTGTTACCCCCAGTGTTGGAGGTGCTGACCTATATCCTGTTCATAACCCCTGCAAACATCACTGAAGAGATGGCCTTCCTGGAGAGAAAGCTGTGCAGGAGTAACTGTGTCTGCCCTCTGAGCTGTACAGTTAGAGCTGGGAAGATGGTAACAAACTAGAGATTGGAACACAGGGAAGATATGGGGTGACGTAGAAAACAGTATGTGTTCTGCCGACATTGTGGATTATGGAGAAAGTTAAAGGAAACACAGTATGCTCAGTGAGGTATGAGTTTGAACCTGAACCATTTTGTACCGTTCTGTGTAATAATGGACTAAAAGAGGAACTGTTGCTTTAGTTATTTGTGGAAAAAGCATGAATGGCTTGTTATGAAAGCTACGATACTGCCATTAACCATGGAAACTGGGATAGTGTCTTGGGGAATGGATGGACCTCTTGGAGCCCATGGCAATTTGCAGAGAATGAAACATAATCAATCTCCCAAGGGCTTTCCATGTCCTACCCAGTCCACTTTTGCTGTTCAAATGGAAACATAGGTCACTTTCCAGCTGTGCCTTTATTCTGATGAGTAGCATCTGTTTTGATTTGTTTGACATTACTAACTTAGATACACATGGCTTTGGGAGAATGATGGAAACAGGGCTAAGGGGTAATTGCAGGAAGGGAAGTTTAATGTACAAAGTGTAAACTTTTATTGTTTTAAGCCAATAAGTTCTAATGAGTTTTAAAAAAAAGTGAAGTGAACTAAAGCATACATGAGCCTAGTGGAGTCACTTCTTTCTTTTTATTTATTTATTTTTGTTTTATAAAGGATGCACAAGCCAGGCACTTCAAAAAAATAATTGTAAAATTGTGTTCCCCTTTCTGAATAATTTGCATGGCTGTAATGGGTCGTGATGCTGACAAACCAAGAAATAAGTTTCAATGTGAAGAGAAACACTGCCGATCTTACATACACAAAAGGGTCAGATGGCGATTCATGCATCTCCTTTGGCTTTCATGGCTATTTGAGATTTAGATACTAATGAAATGTTACACCTTTTGATTCAGGATGTTGAAGGAAGATGCCATGTAACTCTCCTCTCTCATTCTTCCAGCGCTGCGGCTCCTGAAGGAGGGGGCTGACCCACACATGCCCGTGTCTTCAGGAGGGTCCCTGCTCCATCTGGTAAGAGCTGTGATGACCGGGTGAGCGTGGGTGACACCAAGTGGAAGGGGCACCAACTATGGGCTCCAAACTCAGTAGCAAAATGCACGTGTAACGCATGATGATCAGAACAATGATGTGTTTCAAGTTAACAGGCTTGGATTATGATATGTTAATGTTTGTTAATTACTCACATTATAGTTTGTAAATAATGGAGTTCACGTCTCTGCCCTAAAGAAAATGCTTTTGAACATGAATAGTATTCAACAAATAAGCAAAGCAATGTTGTATCAATTATAGAGCATTAGGCAGCCATCCTTTCTTTTACTTTTACATCCTTTTTTTCACTTTCTTTATTGATCCAATGAGCTTTTACTATTCTCTGCTTGTGGCCCAGATCATAGAAATGTGAATAAAACTTTACTACATTCTTTTGGAAACAAGCAGGGAAAGATTAAGTGAATAAACAAGTAAGTAACCACATAAACAAATAAATACAGTAGTTTTACATGCAAGAAATTTTTGCTGATCAGTTAAGGGCAAAACTGAAGTAAAAGGAGATGTCAATAATTATTCCATTGAGTGGTCTTTAGGGCTAATTTAAAGCTTAAAACTTGATTTTGAAAAATGCCAAAATTAACATAACATAAAAACCTAATTGAGAATTGTCTACCAATATTTTTAAAATGCTGTATTTCCTCACATTAGAGCAATCCATGTTAAAGGAGCTCACGCATCGATCTGATGGAAGCTCCTTAGTCTGGTATTGGATCTCAGCCTTGTCTGCCCCCTGGAATCACCTGGGAGCTGTAAAATGTCAGTGTCTGCCTCCCAGCTCCCCCCCAGCCTGGAAATTCTGACTTAATTTTTCTGGGATGCAGATGGAACATTGGGGTGGGGCACAGCTCCCCCAGGTGATTCTAATTTACAGCCAAGGTTGAGAACCACTGCCCACAAGAGAACCTTGTGTCCGCCCAAGACTGGAGGCATCTGGGGTGCAGGCAGTCATATTATGCATGCAGAAGAGTGGAAAAATAACTCCGAATATTGATGGGGAACACAAGCCATTTCTCTCCAGCATTGATTGAGATGGAAAGAGAGATTTCTGGATTCCCTTTTCCTTCTCTGGAGTGTTTTGGTTTTGAAATCTCTCTCTTTTCTCCTCCGATCGTTACATGGCTTACGTGACATTTTCAAGGGCTCATTAGTCCTGGATCCTAGGTTTGGTTTTGACAAGCAATCTTAGACTAAGGACATGCTGTGAGCAGCTTTCCATAGATAAAGATTCTCCTCTTGGTCACTATCTTTGGAATCCTTAGCAGGAGGTCCAGTACTTTACTAGGTAAGAAGCTGAGAAATAGAAGAATTAAGCTCACACAGTAGTAGATAGTACTGGAGCTTAAACTCTGACCATCTAACTATAAATACTATAGTCTTTCCACAGTAGATTCCACAGTGATACCTGGATTAAGTTTTCAGACAGCAAATTATTCCAGTTGGGCGAGTGGAAGACAGACCTTTGCTTTGAACTAATCATATCAGTTCATTGTTGGTATTAACCAGGAATGTAATGTATTCTTACTCTGTGTGTGTGTGTTTGACAGAAAGAGAGAGAAAGGAAGAGAAGTATGGCCACTTCTTCATGTACTGGATTGGCCAAAAAGTTCGTTCGGGCTTTTTCCATAACATCTTACGGAAAAACCCAAACGAACTTTTTGGCCAACCCAGTATATGATGTATCCAACTTTAATGAACACCTAAAACTCAATCTTCCCAATCAGCAGAGCAGCGGTTGCTTTCTTCACCTTAAATACAGCCAGAATGCTGCCATCCCTCTTTGCCTGGATAAACCACCCTCCTTCTTCCCTGGACCAGCAGCTTCTTCCCTCACCTCCCTGGCCCCATCACTGTGGACCCTACAGTCTGTTTCTCCCACAGTAACCAGATCATGTCACTCCATCAAAATGCCCCAGGAACTTCCCTTCCCACTCAGGGAAAACTCCAGAGTCCTGCTACGGCCACGTGGAATGTGCCCATACCTTTGTGCCCTCATCTCCAGGGACCCCTCCTGCTCTAGCTGGTCCTTTAATGTGCCCACCATGCCCCTGCCCACATGCTTTCACCATTATTTCCACTGGAACATTCCCCTGCCGAAATCTGCATGGCTCACTCCCCCGCTTGCTTCGACTCTCTGCTCAAAAATCATCTAACAGAACAACCTTCCAGGTCTTGTCCCAAAGGATATGGCAACCCATTCCCACCACCTCACCATCAGCTCAACTTTTATCTGGTTGTTTGTTTCATTCCTTGTAACACAGTTGCCACCAAACAGATCGTAGGCTCAGGTGATTATGTTCTGTTTCCCAGACTCAGCTCCAGGAGGGCTAGGACTTGCCCTCTCATCACTGTTATATCTGCAGCACTTGAGAGAGTGCCTGGCACTTACTAGGTGCTCAGTAGATTTGTCTGGTAGGCACATGAACCCATTAACTACTTAATTAATTAATATATAATGCTGTGATGGGTATTAGGGGTGCAAAGATGCAAAACACAGTCTAACAGAGTTTAGTTTTCTGAGGGAGAAAGAAAAATAAACCATGGATTACAGCAGACCTGGAAGCAGGATAAGCAGGTAATAGAGAAAGAGGAAAATGATGAGACCACTTGGCCACCTTCAGAGGTAGTTCTGAAGCCTTTTATCACCCTCCTGATCAGACTGAATTACTCTTGTATCCAAGGTCGATCTTGTCACAATGGATTGTAATTAATGGAGGATGTGCCCTTTTTCTCTGCTGCTTGACTGAATTTTCAGAAACTGTGATGTCTTAGATACTTTTATAACCTTAGCATGTGATGCATGGTAGATACTCAACACATCATAAATGAATGAATGAATGGATGGATAGATGAACTGTCAGAATATAAGGATCTTTTTGGATAATGAGAAGGTCCAGGTAACTGAGTCTAAAGGCAGTAGAGTCAGAAGAAAGAAGAAATGAGAAGATGAAGGTGATGAGGTGGATGGGAAATGCTGCATTAGCTCTGGGTCCAATGCAAACACACTGCATTTTTATACTGTTAGACTTTGTTTGTGAGACTAAGATAAAGCGGCTTTGAAACCAGAATACATGTAAGTAAACTTCCTGACGGCTGCAGGAATGTGGGCTCAGCGCTGAGCCTCCTTTTCCCTGGGTTACTGGGGAAGGGTAAGCTGTGACAAAGTGAGAGAGTGGCATGGACATATATACACTACCAAACGTAAAATGGATAGCTAGTGGGAAGCAGCCACATAGCACAGGGAGATCAGCTCGGTGCTTTGTGACCACCTAGAGGGGTGGGATAGGGAGGGTGGGAGGGAGGGAGATGCAAGACGGAGGAGATATGGGAACATATGTATATGTATAATTGATTCACTTTGTTATAAAGCAGAAACTAACACACCATTGTAAAGCAATTATACTCCAATAAAGATGTTTAAAAAAATGAAAATTGCCGTTTGCCAGAAAGACAAAATTACAGGGTTTCAAAATTCCTTAGGTACTGAAAAAGGCAATTTCGCCCTCAGAAATGTAAAGTGTGAGCAGCTCTGTGCTCACCCCACCTCTTGGGCATCCTGCAGTATGAAGCCTGATGCTTTATCAGCACCAAAGCTCTAATTATATAATGTTAGAGCAATGTCTTTGAGAAAATGGCATCGTATGCTCATGCAAGGCATCAGGAATAAACTGTGGAAGTTGAGATTCCCCAGAGTTTCGCTTGTTTAACTCAATTATTATTCACTGAGCACCTCGCTGTAAGTGGAGATTTGGGGAAGACTCCTGGTAGAAATGCCACAGTAACTTTTAAGTTGGAGATTAATAATTCCCTCTGTATTAAATGTAGACAATTGACAAACAGGTTTTAATATTTTTTCATCATATACAATCTTTAGTTTTATCATCTTTTAAATAAACTTTCAACAGTAAGTCTGAATTTGCATGTTTATCTACTCTTCATTCAATAATTTATGGATCAAGTGTATCGCAAGTATCAGGTACCGTTAGAGGGGATATAAGGACAAGTAACAATATCTGCACCCTAGGATTTTAGACTCTGTGGCTAATATAGAGAAAACTCAGCTGTAACTCTTTGGAAGGAACAATGCTATGTATGGAGTTGAAAACAGAATCACATGGAACTTTGCTAAACTGCTGTCCAGGGTTTTATGTTATGACCTTTCATACATAAGCTATGAAGAAGGAGCTCCTTGTTGTAAGGACACCCTCTTGCATGGAGTATGAAATGCAAGTTCTTTTGATTCTGTACTGTGACAGCAGGAGACCGTAGTGAAGCTTAAGTGAAATACATTAGAAATAGGAAAATCTTCTTTCTTTTACCTGGTGAATTCTCATTTTAACATAAAGGCAGGCATTTAAGCAGTGGAGTTCCACGTCACTGATGAAAAGAAGCTACAATGGATGTGCAAATATGCCCAAGACATTTGGTAAATGTCAAAAGCAGATTAGAGAATAGTATATATGTTACACTCAAGTCAGGTAGACATGGTGGCAGGGTGGAGGGCAGAGAATCTTTTCAACAGCTGTGAAAATCTTGAAGAATACACAAGGAATTTTTAAGAGTGACTCAGGTTGGGGAGGAGACCAGATCTCATTTTTTACTCTTTTACAAATTGCTTGAATGTGTTAAATAATAGGCATGTATGTTTCACATAATGAAAGAAATTACACTGTCGTGGGCCCAGGGTTCAGTCCCTGGTTGGGGAACTAAGATCCCACGAGCTGTGTGGCATGGCCAAAAAAAGATGAAGATAAAACAAATTAATACAAAATACTTCTTAGAACTATGTTTTTATTAGAAGCTTAATTTCTAAAAGTTTCAATCACTGTTCTATTCTTACAAGAACATCTGGGTCTCTGAATCAGGCTGTTCTTTGGGCTTTCTTCTAAGTTTCTCTAAAGTCTCAGGAGCTGTAAGAAGCAGAGATAATTAGCAGTTTACTACAGCAGCAGCAGTTCAATGGCTTCATATCTTTAAAATCAAGCAGAAAATATTATGCTATGAAAAGAAGCAGAATATTAGGACTCTGGAGACAATGTTTAAAGGAATATCTTACTTTAGAAACTACCTAGGTATTAAAGAACAAAAAGAGTCCCTACGTGGAAGTTATCCACACTTTGCCCTGCTTGCCAGAGCATCTGGGCATTGATCATGTAATTCCTTTGCTTTCCCAAGAAAAAAAAAGGGTAAAGGCTGCAGGGGTACCTTCTAGCAAAAAAATGAATCCTACCAGAAGACAACATGCCCTCTTCAGGGGATTTTCCTAGGGAGTTCCTTGGGGGAGGTGGAATGGGGGGGAACACCCATACAGGACAGTGCCGCAGAAAACAGAGAGGCAAACGAAGAGGCAAGATGGAAGCGAAAGGACGATGTCATTGAGAGAAAGAGAGCTGGGCCATTCTGATGTCTGGTGAGACTGCAGGATGCTGCAAAGTCCTGGGAATGGGAAGTAGAGTTGCCATTGGCTGTGAACAATGACCCCTTTATGTTTTTTCAAGGATGTGATTTAAGATTCAAATTCCCGACTGCGTTTTGCTTTTTAGAATCCCACATCTATTTGGTCCATGAGAATCATGGCATCATAACTGGAAAGTCTGAGTCCAGGATGTAGATCAGTATCCAGCTGGGTCCTGAATGAAAATCATACCTTTGTGCTGCAAACTGTGGCTGCACTTTTGTTGTGATGGCCCATGTGCATCACCTAGGGGGTGAAAAAACAATGGAAGAGCAAGTTGTGGAGATCTTTGGAAGGCTGTCAGAAACGGAAGGGAGTGACTTTTCCATTTTGAGTAAATAGATCACACAGAACTGGTTCATTCAACATCAATTATAAAAAACAAAAATTCCCAAGTGAAGTTACTGGTGAGATTTTTGTTTTGTTCTGTTTTGTTTTATCTGTGCAACAATGGAATTCTATTTGTAAAGAATCAGAACCCTTTCTTACAGGGTGAAGGCAATTAGACACAGACTTCCTGGGACTGTGCTCCCCTCCAACAGAATTTTCAATCAACCAGCATTGAAACCACTGGTGTGGATCTTTCTAGGAGATTTGGAGTGTCGCATCCTGAAAGGTTCTCCCTTAGGGAAGTCTGAAACTCCCCCACTCTGAGAGGCCTTCCTTAAGCAAACAGTTCCAATCATTTAATTGACTCTCTAGACATGCCAGATTTCATGAAATCCCACGAATAGCTATTTTCATCCCTCCTCAATATTTTCCAGACTGTTTCCTACTCTGGACTCTCCTCTGAGGTGGCTCCATGGCTGACTGGACTTGCGCATCTTATCTCTCTTTTGGCTGCCTCTTTTGACTGCCCCCTTGAATGTAAGCTGTTGATTAGGGAGGACAAATAGCTCATAATACCAGCCCTCTGGCTTGGCGTATGGTGGGGATGTGGCAGGTCCTCAGTGGATATGTATTTAATCAGTGGGTTATGAACCCCTGCCCCTTTATCCTAGTGTTCCCATACTTAATTGTCCAGTTCTTACCAGGCAGTTGGGGACCCTCTGCTGTGACTCTATAGAATGCTCTGTACACCCTCAATCTCATTGAACTGTACTATTTCTCAAGGGTGATTACCATGTCATGGTCCTTTACGTATACATTGCCAAGCACAGTGCCTGGAATACAGTATTGCCTAATAAAATCTTGGCGATTCACAGTGAAGCAAACCAGTACTGCAGCTCAAGGAGCAGAGTTTACGTTCACTGAAAAGGATAACAGTGTTATTAGGAGTTTACAGTTTCAGGATGTGCATCAGGGGTACACTTGAACCTCTTTAACAATGACCTGTTCCATAATTAGAGTCTGGTTCAATTGGCCGGAAGCTGTGCTGTTTGGAATGCCGGCAGAAATCATAACTGTACTTCAACGTAGAGTATTCTGGATAGTTTATCTATGGCAAGGTAACCTGGAGTATAAATACTTACCAGAGAGAAGATACATAAAAAGCAAAAATGATAAGAAGTATATTCAAGATGACACTGTATGAATATGATCCTTCAATGTGATATAGGGACAGAGAAATGGGAGTGACTTTGCAGAGATCCAAGCACCGGCTGAAAAGCATGGCCCATGGGATTGACACTGAATGCACAGGACCATGTGGAAGTTCCAGAGTGATGTCAAAAATTTTGGAAATTGCAACAGATTTGAATTCGTTTTGCTACTGATGTAAATCTCTACCTCTCTGCCGCTCTGTATCTCTCTCTCTCCCCTCTCTCTGTCTCTGCCTCTCTCTGATTGTAGAAATGTTTTTGAACCACTAAGAACCTGTAAACACAGGACAAGAAAATGGAACTTGGCTAATCCAAATTGACTGTGTAAATCCTGTTGCTTCTCCTCCCCCCAGAGCTGCCAGGCAGTGCAGAAATACATAGTTTTTAATATTAGAACTATGCCAGGCACATGGTATCCACTCAATAAATGAACCTGCATCAAACTGATTGTTGTCCTAGTACCTCTTTGCTGGTCTCCTCTGTCCCAATGGCTTTGTAATCAACACAGAGGAAGGAAAATAGATACTGAAAATAGATAATCATCGAGAAAACTTATGTTACAGTAGATCTGACTCCAGTTTAAAAAAAAAAAACTGGCAACAGATAATTTACATTTGTGAACCATAGGATTTGGAGTGTGAGTGCAGTGTATATCGAATTTTTGATTTTCTGAGGGTAGATTTCAGGGTCGTTCAGGACATGCTGCTCCTTAGCCAACCAGAACTAAAACATATAAAATACCCCTTATGATAATGTGGAGGGAAAAGGCAACACATTTGAAGTTTAAAATTGTCTTTGTTTGTGATTTGGTTTCTATAGTTTTCAGAGTCTTTGGGGCTGAATCAATAATTCACATTGTAGTGGGTTTTTGTACGTTGAGAAATATCACCTTTGTTTACAAACTTAAAAGTGAGTGAAAGGATGCATTGTCAGAGAAATTGTGAACTACTGAGCTGGTGTTGAAAGTGTAAGTGGTCACTTTCTAACCCTGGTCAATTCCATGAACGTCTCAGAGGAAGGAGCTATCGGCCATGTTGTTTTCTAAGTGTACCCTAAGAGGCAGAATGGAATATTCTGGTCACAGATGGGGACTGCAGAATTTAATAATTCAGCATGGAGCTAATCTTGGTCATGAGGAATGGGCAACTAAAGTACAATGTAGGTGAAGATTCCTGAATACTAGAAGGAAGACATTTAACACTCTCGTATAGGGTGGGTGACCCAATGTACTTGATGCCTCATTGTTTGGTGGTGCTCAGAAGTGGAGCAAAGACTGTGGTCATGGTTCCTAAGCCTTTGATGAAGGCTTGGACCAGGTTATGGGAAGAGCATTGTATGTAAGGACAGAGTGAATCTTAGAAAGAAGCACATGAAGGTGAACATGCAGTGATTCTAGAAGAATCAATGATAAGCTGAGAAAATAACCCAGCTTCTTCAGGGTCCTAGGAAAGACTAAATTTACCTGCACAGGGGAAGGCTCCAGGAGAGATGGTGTTTCCAGAGAGATAGATTTCCATTTAGGTTCTCTGGACATTTCTAGATGAAGAACGTTTACTTGAAATGGACTGTTCCAGAGATCCAGTGGAAGGAAGAGTGTGTGGACATGAGGTGCCTGGGAGGCAGGTTGGTCAAGGGGCTTCAAAATTCAGGGCAGGATTCATGGCGTGTGCCTTGTAATTAGAAGGGCTCAAGCTTGCTTTCAGGCTCTGCCATCGCCATCTTTAAATTCTTAGGAATATTTGAATAAAGGGCCCTCTATTTTCATTTTGCATAAATTATGTAGCTAGTCCTGCTTGACACTTCAAGAAGGAGATGACAGTGACAGGAGGAGCTGGGGACTTGTCTCCAGGTGGAAATAACTGATGTTGTCTGAGTTCTGTTGAGGGTGACAGAGTGGGGCCTCAGCCATTCTTATGGTTCCATAAAGTGTCCCCAGAAATTGCTACACATGGTGAAAAACTACCTGAATTGGGAGGAAGATTTTCTAGCTTGACGAAAATTCTTTCTTGGGAGAATGAAGTTTACTATATAGCAATAATACTGTAAGAACATTGTACCAGGAATATTTAGCCATCATCATCTTTGCAGACAAGTGTGATTAGAAGGTACTTATTGCTGTCAAATTATTATTCACGATCCTCTGAATGTGAATCTAAACCTTACGTCACTTGAGAGGTCGGGTATCACTTTAAACACGGTATCTAATTAACTATGTTTTGGTAAAAGACTGAAAGCTAAACCTTAGGTATTTTTGAATCATCAGTGTGGATTTCTGTCGTGCAGGTTGAGGACATCTTGACAGGCACAGAAGGACGAGGTCACATCCGGTTTGATTATGCAGGAAGCTATCAAAACGAAAAAGAGAGAAGAATAGGAATTACTTGCATATGAATTTCCTAAAAGAAATTGGGTCCAGGCCCCAAATTCTAAAATGGATGTATTAGCTTTTATTCTCTGGTCCTCACCTTATCAGTCTTTGTACCCAAACCTGCAGTGAGTGTGGATGGGGTCATGGTTCACATCATCAGGCCCTAATGGTAGGGACGATTTGTTATTGCTACACATGACATGGAACATCAGATACACAAATATCTTAGTTCAAAACTGAAACTAATCCTTCAAAGTTCATGTGTTTGCCATTGCCCCAAGTGCTTTCATGTGTCCCAAAAATGGCACCCCTCAGATCTTCTTCCATATGGAATGTGCACCATGATTTTGCATTGTCCTTTTTGTACATTCTTGATAGTACCAGAGAATGAAGAAAGATATGGAAATTCTTCAATGACTGTGTTATAATTGTGAACCAAAATTCATGTATCTTTTTTTTAAGTTGAAGTATAGTTGATGTACAATATTATATAAGTTATAGGTGTGCAGTATAGTGATTCATAGTTTTTAAAGGTTATACTCCCTTTATAGTTATTACAAAATATTGACAAAGTTCAAATCTTTTGCCTATTTTTTAAAATTGGGCTGTTTTCTAGTGACTAATTATAAAGGAAATTAAATAATAATAAAAACATACATGTATCTCTGTAGTACCCATTTCCTGTGCTGTCAGTCTGAGGGGTTATCAGTCAGTTTGAAGTTTTCCCGCAACTCACTGAGGCTCTGTTCATTTATTTCATCATTTTTCTCTTTGTGTTTCATTTTGTGTAATTTATATTACTGCCTTCAAATGACTAATCTTGTCTCCTATAATATCTAGTCTATTTTTCTTTCCACTGTCCATGAATTCAGTTTTCCTTTCAGTCTTACATATGCTTCTTTCCTTGTAGGTTAGTTAGGGAACATGAATATATTCTTCCCAGTTTAGCTCCACCTCCCAAGTTCCAAAATTGGCATTGAAGTTGTCTACCTATGGAAAGGAAATTTGGATTAGGTTTCTTCCAAATAAACCTATCATAGTTTGTTATCATAGTATACTTTCTTTTATTTCTTTTTTTCTTTTTTCAGTGTGCCCGGTATGATAATGTCTTCATTGCAGAGATCCTGATTGACAGAGGGGCCAATGTCAACCACCAGGACGAAGATTTTTGGACACCAATGCACATTGCCTGTGCATGTGATAACCCTGATGTTGTCCTACTGCTTGTATTAGTAAGTAAAGCAATTCAGTTTATTACCATTTGAAGATTTGATGGCATATAAGAGTCTGCATATTTAACCAATAATACTTCACAATATGTAATACTTCAGGTGAGAAAAAAATGTGTGTATATGTCATCACTTATTTGCCTGGAATTACAAGATAATTTGAGACTAAGGTTGTGGGTCGCCACATAGTTCATAAAACAAATTGTGTAGATGTCACACCAAGCTCTATTCCTCTTGCCTTTTTCTTGGAAATTATATGTCTTGATACCTCGCAAGTCAGTGCTAACTAAAATGGTTTGATAATTGTTGTTTTGTCTTTCAATTCATTCTCCTAATTTTTAGCCAAACTAGGTATATGATAGTAAAGCTATGTGGCTTATATTGAATCTTCTTCTCTTGTTTAAATCTAGCAAAGAAGTGTCTACAACTTTTGTTTACATGAAAGTGAAAACTCTAAGTATAAAAATCACTGGAGTTATTTGTTGTCATTGTCTTGAGTTATAGCTTAGACCCTGACATGGGTCCTCACACATACTATAATTATTTTAGAATTGGGATTCTTTCTGTTTAGTTTATCTCTAAAAAAGATTTTAAGAAATTATGCAGGATTTTTTAGAAAGCATACTAGAATATAAGAGTAAGAATGAATGATTTGCTTTTTTTCCCTTTATTAATAAAAATTGCATAATTCCTTAATGATTTTCTATTATGTGCCTGGCTTTTCACATGAGCCCTCAAAATTTCACATACAAGCAAATTGGTGCTCAAAGATATTAAGCAACTTGCCATAGGTCAAAAACCAAACTATGTCTCTGAACTTAAGGTCATTGTCCAAAGTCTGTCCTTTCTCCCCAGGGTCATGCTGCCTGTCTTAACAAAGTACCACATACTTGATAGCTAAATACAAGAGAGCTTTATTCTCTCACATTTTGGAGGCCAGGAATCTGAAATCAAGGTGTTGGAAAAGCTGTATGCCCTATGTCAGCTCTAGGGAAGAATTCTCCCTTGTTTCTTTCTAGCTCCTATGGATCTCTTTCAGTCCTTGGTGGTCCTTGGTTACAGATGCATCACTCCAGTCTTTGCTTCCATCATCATGTGACCCTTTTCCCTGTGTCTCTGTGTCCACATACCCCTCTCTTTTCTTTATGAATGCACCAGTCATAGGGTTTAGGGTCCACCTTAACTCAATACCACCTTATCTTACCTTGATCTGCAAAGACCTTATTTCCATAGAAGATCACTCACAGATAGTAGCCTTAGGTCTTGAACATATCTTTTTTTAAAAAACACAATCCCACTACACTGCTTTCGTCCCCCCTTTAAAAATCCTAAGCAGAAGCCTTTTAGGATGAAGACTGTGAAGGGAGATTTTCTTAATCTTGTAAGAGATTTAATTTGGTCTAGTTTAGTCTAATTTGTCCCTCAAGAATTTGTAAACTTTTTTTGCTTTTATAGTAGAAGTGTATATCACTAGAAATGTGTTCCTTTCAAATCCTGGAAGATGGCAGCTAGGGTAAATAAATAAGGAAAGATAAAGGAAATAAAGACGATTTAGCTTGAAATAGAATCATTTGGGGAGCTAGTACTCTACAGGAAAACACATGAAAAAGTACTTAACTCATTTATAAGAACACATCTTCACTTTATAGAAACTGAGCCTAAGAGGAATTAAACTAACAAGTCAGCACAAAGGCAGTGAGATCTACTTAGTATTTGCTTAGTATTAAAGGAAAATTTAAAACACATCTCAGAGGGGAACTATATGGTCTTTTGAGTGATACTATGAAATCATCAACTGTGAACTCTTTGGAATTCTCAGAACTCATAGAACACCAGGCTAGATTTTTTAAGAAATGGCTTGGTCTATAGTAGTTGTTTGAAACTTTTTTTTTTGGATAGTTCAACCACTGGATGACTTGGGCGAAGCTGGGCTATAATTATATGAGAATGAGAAAGAAAAGTTAGATTCATAGTTTTGTGGTTTTCCTATGTTTTAATTTTTTTTCTGAATATTGGTTGAGAATTCAGAATATTAGTTGAGAGTCACTTTGTCAAGGCCTGTCTCCATTTATTTTCTCTAAGTAATTATGATTAGTTACACCAAACGTTTGCCAAATTAGGCTTTCTATTTTCATTTCATTCATGCAATTCTCAGGAACCAATATTCATGTGACTGAGCTTGAATTCTTAAAATCCTTCTTCCATTTCCTCAATGTACACTGCTGGTTGAAGACTTCCCCTTCTTGAGTTCAGAGAGTTTGCCAGCCCTTAGTTTCACTGCCAGCCAAGATTTCCTTCCTTCATTATAGAATATCTGTTTCTTATTTCTGATGGAACAGAGTAAGAGGATCTACCCTCTTTGTAGAGTCTGCCCTGAGTCCTGGTCTAGGCATCTCATAGCATTCTTACAACTTAATATCACAGGGACAGCCAAGAGAAGGGCTCAGTACATGGTAGGGTTGTGATTTCAAGGTGCAGAAGCTATAACTACTTGCAGATGACTCCCCTTCAGCATATAGGGACTGTTGCCAGGAGTAGCATGGGTATCAGAAATACCACTGATAGACTAGAAGTAACAAATAACTTGGACCACCCAGAGGGCAGGAATGAAGCATGTTTATAACCAGAGCTGGGATTAGGGCAGCCCATGAGGACTGGTACCTGGGGTGTCAATATATAAAGTACATTATAATTATAGAAATAATTTAGACATATAGTGGCAAATTACTTAGGTCTTCCTTGTGACTCTTTGCATAACTGAGGAAATATACGTGTGCCTTGTTCCTGTTGAGGTTAAACAGTGTCTTCCAAGGAAAATCAATAAGCACTGGCACCAGTCCCATTTCCCAAAACAGATGCTTAGAAAAATAACAACAATTTGAAGAAGTACTAAATCATTGTCCTGAATGGGGACACCCTCATGTCATTGTCAGACTCAATGATAGCTCCATTTTGATGAGGTGAGTTCTCTACACTCCTTTTTTTGTACTTTTATTGTATTCCCCTATTCTTTGCCATTTCCCCCCAGTTGCCACTAGGATCGTCAGCATATTGCCTGAGCTCCTTTTTCTTTCACCTTATCATGTATGTTGTGCTTGTTTAAATACGAT
Source organism: Hyperoodon ampullatus (assembly GCF_949752795.1). NCBI lineage: Eukaryota > Metazoa > Chordata > Mammalia > Artiodactyla > Ziphiidae > Hyperoodon > Hyperoodon ampullatus. Next base: position 4,362,489 of record NC_136929.1, on the reverse strand, counting down.
TTACTTTTCCCTTTGTTCTCGTATGACACAGTTTCTGTAACTCCTATTTGTTCCCCTGGCAGTAACTGAATTTTTTTAACGGCCAGTTGCCTTTATAATAAATATCTCTTCTGCCTAGAACAATTTGATTTATATTCATTAATTCTTTATCTAGCTTATATCAGTGGTGTTCATTAGGGAGCTCTAAGTTAGGCATTAACTAAATTATTAGCTTCCAGCAAGACACAGAAGTAACTAGCTGGTGCATACATGGCTATTTGTTAAAACAGTGCCAGCACTTTATAGAGACTCAATGTATATATATCAATACTTGCTGAATACATACACAAATGACTGAAAGAATGGCAGGCCAATTTTTGGAAGTCAGCCTGAATTTAATATTGCCGTTATTAACTCATGTTATATCTAAAAAAAAACCCTGTCTTATAGCCACATTCATCTTCTTACATATTCTAGAATTCTTCATCCTACTCATCCTACATATGTATTTAGAAGTGCTTGCTTCAACACATATGATCTCAATGTCAGGTGATACTGCTTTTCTTTAGGCAGAATTGAGAGCTAGAAACTGGATTTACTTCGTGTATAAACATAGAATTAAATCTATAACTGTCAGGTTATTAACATTTTCATGGTCTGCAATGCCCTATTTCTCACACCATAGAATAACCCAACCTCATATGCAGAGTTATATATCTGCTCGTTGCTGTTATTCATTTACTGATGACCATCTTTAATCATTAACTAATATTTATTGATCACCAACTATCTTTAACATAATTCCTGCCATCAAGGAAGTTACTGTTTGTTCATTCATTCATTCATTCAGCAAATATTTATTGAGTGACTACTATGTTCTGGGTGCTACACAGTGAATAATAAGACATTTTACATTATTTTACATTCTAGAACAATGACAAAAACAAACCAAAGCAAGTAAAAAAAGAAGTACGTGTAACCACTGAGAAACTTGACTAATGGATTCAGCAAATCTGAGTAGCCTCATTACCACCATGTCATAACTAGCCCACCATCCATCCATAGAAATAATTTGCTTTCAAATAAATGTGGGTGAAGTACATCATCATAAAAATTGTAATTACTATAGAAATATGTTCCTGCTAACAACCTCTAAAGAAAGATTTATTTTACTTCAGAACTAAATGCCATTGTACGTTGTTTAGTGCTGCATGTCCAGTCTTCTTTCCATTTTCCAAATTGATGAGTAAGGGACACTGTGCACTTACATATTTGAGTGCTTTCTGTTCTGCACTGAGCGGGTCAGCAGCGAATAAAATAAGCACAAATCCCTGCCTCTTTGGAGCTTACATTCTACTGGGGAGAAACAGGAAAAAACACCTAAGTGGATGAAGTATACAACGTGTCAACTAAAGCGAAATGTTGGAGGGGCAAGGTGAGAGGAGTAGAGAGTCTTAATGGATGTCCTGGTGGAGAGGTGACATTTGAGCTGTGATCCTCGTGGACTGTGGGTGCATTGTGGGCTGGACAGAGGCAACAAGCGAGGGCAAGCTGTGGAGCAGTGGCTCGTGTTAGAAGAAGAGCAAAGGAGACCCAGGCAGCTCTTTCATTGAGTGGATGTGGGCAGGGTGGGATAAGAAGTCAGAGAGGCAACAGGACCTCATCAAGCCCGTTGTTGGACATTAGAATTTACTTTTACCCCAGGTGATGAGGGGGCCTGTGGAGGCTTTTGAGTGGAGAGGTGACGTGATATGACATCTATTTAAAAATATCCACTCTGGCTGCTCTGTTGAAAATACACAAAGGAGGCGGGGTGAAATGTTAGGGGAAACTGTCCCACTGTCCGAGCCAGACATGGTGCAGGTGGTGAGAAGTGACTGACATGTGGGAGTATCTGGAAGGTCTAGTTGTCAGTATTTGGTGTGGGATTGGATTTGGGGCTTGAGAAAAAGAGCAGGAGTCAGGGAGGGCTTCCACTTTGTTGGCCTGAGAACTGCAGGGTTGGAATCTGTGTTTGCTGAAATGGAAAAGGTGTTTAGAATAGAGTGAGGAGTATGGGGTTATGTTTAAAAAGGAATGAAAAATGTATCTGAATCACATTTTTTTCAAGTTCTTCAGGAAAGCATTATCTGTAGAAATTTTCATTGATTTGCAAGGTAATTGTTTATTGTGAGTTTTTGTTAAGTGGAGATGTATATGTGAGTCACCATCATATACTAAACGGCATTAGATCATTGCTATTTTAATTGAATCACAAATGGTTTCATGTTTTAGAGTAGACATAGCTACTGTGAATGTTGTCAGTACTTTTGCCAGATCTACAAAACTCTAGCAGATATTAATAATTAACGTTTATACAGCCCTCCCTATATGATGAGTGTTTTTCTACGTGCTTTATAATTATTAATTCACTTAGTCTTCACAGAATCCTATATGTATGTGCTAGCTTTTTCCGCTTTTACTTTTTATAGGTGAGACAACTTAGTGAGGCTAATCTACGTGCTGAAAGCCAGTTGATAGTGGTAGAGGCAAAATTTGATCCCATAAAGGCCAGCTTCAGAACCTGAACCCTGACCAGTCTGATGTGCTGCTATATTACTTATGATAGAATTCATATGGAGCTACAAGTCCCCAAAATGGACAAATAAGATCATTATTTCTATTGCAATATTATACATTTCCCATTAAAACACAGTTTTCTAACTTGAATACTTAGACTATGGGAGGAAAGTTAAGAAATATTATGATACATTGTAATACATTATTTGTGGTGGTTCTGTTCTATAAAATCATCACAGACACTGACTTAGTGAATACAAGACCAGGCTCCTAGGGGACTTACAGTGTTAGGTTCCTGTGTGCCTCTGCTCACAACATGTTCATCAACAGATCTGTACAGCTTAATTTTATTACAACTGTATTTTTAACACAAGCTTTATTTTTTGTGTGTTTCTGTTTAAAGACACCTAATTTAATATATGTTGTCGACTCATAAACATTGAACTCACAGCAGTAACACTATAACTCGGGCCTGAAAAAAGCTTATACAATGCACATATTTTCTATTAAGGCTCATCACAGCCTCATTGCCCATAGAAACACTAGACAGCACTTCTGCACTATGGTTGGGGACCACTTGAAACAGTGAAATCACCAAGAAAAAGCTCAAACACGTGAAAAATGGCACTGAGTAGACTGCAGTAAGACCATTTTTTTACACTATGAGAGCTGGAACAAGAAGGCAGAGCATGGCCTCGTGGGACCTCAGCTTTGAATGTGCACCTTGGGTGGCTAGAATTTTCCACCACTCTGTGCATATGCACGGATGACCAGCAAAGTACCATCAGTGTTGATTTGGAATTACAAATTAATTCTAGCAAGTAGGCAAGTTCACAAATATAAAATCCATGAGTAATGAGGATTGACTGCATTTATTACTAAGTAAAACAATTGACCATTTTTAGGATTTTAATTGTGAAATATAAACCATCTAAACCCAGTGTATTTTAGGAATTGGGGTGGCTCAAAAAATGATGGATTTCTACAGTATATTTTCAAAATTTAGACTTTTTAGTACCATTATTATTTTCACAACTTCCATCACATAGTTGAACAGGGTTTTGCAGTTTCCTAGAAGTTTTATAGGTAGCTCACTGAGTATGTGGAGCACATATATGACAAAAGCAATGCACTTAATATATTATCCCTATTTTTACATAAAGAAATCTAATATCAGAGAGGTTATGTAGTAGAATAAAATCTCAAATCTAAATGTTTTCATTCCCAGTAAAATATTTTACTACATTATTATTTTTATATTTAATGTAGAATTACATATTCATATAATTCTATATAATATGCATTCTATTAAACAAAATTTGACCACAGAATTTTCACTTACCTTATTTTATTGAATATTTGAGTATCTCACATATGTAAGTTTTTAAATTTTTCATTCTACATTATCCAGTTTTTAAAATATTTTCTAACCAGTGTCATATTTGAACACCAATGCTCTATAACTCAAAATTTGTTAGTTTTTTAAAATAATTCTCTAGTAATTTGCTATTTCTCAGACTTTAAGAAACTTTTCTGTTATCCAAGAGGAAATCACAAAAGCTGAAAAGTGATTAACTCAAACCAGTCTTTTTAAAATTTTGACTTCCTATTTATTTCAACATGGTCATAATATATGAAATATATACATATGTGTGTGTGTATATATACATATATATACTTCTGGCATGTTGTATCAGTGCATCTATGCCTTGAATCAATACTTGTAAATATCAAAATCTGCTCAATCACTTGCCTGCGGAGAGAGAAACAGTAGACTTTTCTTTGCTATTTTGTACCATGTGATTTCACAGAGAATGGTTTCTTAATAGCATTGCTCAATTTTCACTTATTTACTGATATGACTTTGGATTACAGGGTTACATTTATCTGTGGCATGCTAGATCTGAATTTTCACATTTAATTTTCCATTGTGGCCACAGTCGCTAAGCTTCTCTGTCCTGTTAGCAGTTCTAAAGCTGTGACACATCTGCCTGTTTTAACAGCCCATTGCATTTTGAACCATAAGGAACAAATTAATTTTTATATTGGTGTTAATTATTTTAGAAGGAAAATAATTTATTTGACTAAAACACTGAATGATTCTTCTTTTGGGGGTAAATGATTACCTATGTTCCTGACTAATCATCTCAGGTTTTTCTCTTTTTTATTGAAAATTTTGGGAGGAAATGCTTTGATACTTCACATGTCTTAGAACCATTTAATAAACATTACTATAAAGGGTATCTATTATACATAATGTCAAAAATGGCTAATAAATAACTGAAGGATAAAATGTTATTTAATTGTTTTATTTTTTTAAGGGGTGACAGGGAATGGTGAATTGCTGAATTATTAGTATTACATATGACCAGGAGATCTTTTAAGATATTTTCACTCCCTGAAATCAGAATGTGTAGGAGGAGATATTAGCAAATCAATAGTCGTTTACTAAGTAATGTTAATACTATCATTGTTTCACTTCAGTAACAACGGAATGATTACTTGAAATTGCAGTGAATGTTTTCTTCATCCTTGGCCTTTTGTGGTTGAACATCTGATGTTAGTAATTTCTCTGCCTGTTGGATGGAGTGTGTCATGCTCTGTGTTTAATGGGCAGAGTGGGACTAGATCATTTTAATGGGTGCTGCAGGCGACTGACTGCTGGAACCTAGCAATTCTGCCGTAAATGAAATAGCAAATGATGTTTCAAAAACACATATTGCTCACTTTGTGTCAGGTGGCCAAGTTGATAGATCATAATTAAATTGTTCCAAAACTTCACTCATTCATTGCTTAGACTGTTTCCGGCTTAAATCCTAGTATAAAATTTTTTATATTGTTTAGTTCTAAGTTACCCTTTCCATCACTTTGATTTGTTAAATATTAGAACACAGGGTACCCTGCTATTTCAGAACGTTATATTCCTCCCCAGAAAATAAGCTAAAACTGAATAGTTCAAGGTAAGTCTGATTTTCCAATAGGAACTGTGGCAGAACACCTGGGCATCACTCAACTTTTTATGTAAATGATGACATGCATGCCGTATTTAATCTTTTCTTCAGATGTTGGTCTTGCCTTCAACTTCTCTGAGAAAATTGAGGTCTTCGGGCTTGAATGCCTTCAACTTCCTACTAAAAACTATTGATTTTTTTCCCTATATATATTCACTGTCTTTCTTCTATCCTTAAAGAGGTGTTTGTTCTCCTTTATAAGCTAACTCCTTCTACATCCTCTTTAGATTCTGCTACTTGTCCCTTCTCCAAAGATTTCTCCTTCATCATTTATTGAGCTTTCATTTTTGTAGTCATTCCTGTATCCTTTTCCTTTAAATTAATTCATGGTTATGTTCTAGTGATTTCCATTAGTAAAAAAATAAGAAGAAAAAAGCCTGATCAAACTTCTGTCCTCGGATTGTCACCCTGTTGTCCTCTCATGTTCATAGTCAAACTTCTCTGAAGGACAGTATACTTTTTCTGACCCCAAGTTATGGCCCCTGTCGCCCCATCCAGACAGTCTGGTCTCTCTTCACTCAGACTCCTCAAAATGGCCCTTTGCCGAGAATACTTTGACATCTTTGTGATGAGGTCAGTGGACACATTTCATGGTTTATCCTACTTAATTTATCTCACTAGGTCTAAAGGCAAGTTTGTCAAGAAAGGAAATGGGGTAAACGTCCAAGTTTTTACCCAAGGTTATATTTTTGGGGCTAATGGGAGTAAGAATTTGAAGGAAGCTACTCTGGCTCCTAAGCCCTCTTAGTGACCATTGAACATTGAGAGGGGTTTTTTTCTCTCTTTTTTTCAGCTTTATTGAGGTGTAATTGATAAATAAAACTGTATATATTTTACAACGTGATGATTTGGTATATTTTGTTAAATGGTTACAACAATCAGGTAAATTAACACCTCCATCACCTCACAGAGTTGAGAATGCTTAAGATCTACTCTCTTAGCAAAATTCAGGTGTATAATACAATATTATGAACTGTAGTCACCATGCTGTACATTAGATCCCTAGAACTTACCCATCTTATAAGTCAAAGTTGGGATCCTTTCAGCAGCATCTCCCATCTTCCCCGCCCTCCAGCTCCTGGTAACCACCATTCTACTTTCTGTTTCTGTGAGTCCACCTCTTTCTGTTGTTGTTGTTCTTAAGTCGTATTTTTTTAACCTATTGCTACCTAAACTTTCCCATCACTAAAATCAACGGTAAAAATTCATCCTGTCTATGGTGAAAATGCTTACTCCTTATTCACAGTGATTAACACCATAAAAGTAGATTTCAGAAAAGAAGCAATAAAGTGTCGTTCGAAAAACGCATGTGGAGGATTTCTGGTTTCAGTTCAGACATGCTCAGACTGCTGTCCTTGCAATAAGAAAAAAGTTGAACCAATTGAAAATCAGTAATTTTTCTTGGACCCATCAGAGAGCTGAAGTTTCGGGGAAAATCCTATCAACCTCAAAATCCGGGAGACAGGTGAATCAGGCCAGTCAGAGCTAAGATTTGGTGCTGGATCGGAAGTCACAGGGGGCATAAAGTTTTTTTCTTTTCCTGAAAAATATTCCACACCAAGTTTTCCTATAAAAGGTCCCCACAAAACTATTTATCACATAGGATGATATCTATTTGTTAGTAGGGTGGACAAATTCTTACAAAGGGTAGACTTAATTTCATGAAGTAGTGATAAAGATGGGAATCTTAAAATTCCTGTGGGAACTTTATAAGTGCAAATGTTATAGCCATTCTGAACCAGCAGAAATTGTAAAAGAGATTTCATTAGGCCACTGCTCAGTGACATTTAAGAGAGCGTGTGCTGTTAAAGCTTGATCTGAGGTGGAGATTTCCATTTTATTTGGAAAAAAAATGTGATTTTGTAGAGGAAAATAATTTTGTAAAGCAGTGTTCAATTTGGGGTTCTAAAATAAATACATCAGTCATTAAATTCATTAAAACACTAAATTACATCAAACAGTTAAATACATCAAAAAGGTTGATATAAGGGGTGTAAGAAATGGGACAGTACACCAATACTGTCAAATAACTCAAATAAACAATAAAAGAGGCTTAGCAACAATGATACATAATCTTGCTTTTTTGGAAGGTTATATGTTTTGTATTAGTTAAATAGTCTTTCTCTTTGGAGTTATTTCTTTTCCAGAATGGCTTTATTGAATCATCCCTTAACCAAAAATATTAGGAGGTTTCTACAAGAGATCTACTCTTTGTAATATCTTTAACTCATATATATAGTCAAGGAAGCAAAATGGATTTTGAAGTAGATATCAATAAAAAGCAGGATCCTGGAAATTCATTAGCTTCTTAAATTCTAAGACAATATAGAAACTATCAGTCTGCTACTGTAGCCTGCCTACACACTTAAATTACCTTTCTGAAAATGAGGCCTCTTTGGGCCATCAGAACAAACCTGTAAAGTGATAATTCACTGGAAAAGAATCAAGATCTCCATCAACTTGCACAAGGGTAATAAGAGTCACCTCCTTTTAAATTTAACCACCTGAATGGTTACTACAAAATATATTCAAAAAAGAGAAGCTATATTTTGAGAGCTGCAGAGCTTATGTAGTTGATGAAGTCTGTGTATTGGTGTTACAGGCATCACATCATCTTCTTGGACAGTAAATGTATTTATATTATAAATAATCTTAAGTGAAAATATCAACAAGGATTCCTTGTGAAAGTCAATGTGTCCTGTTAGAACTGTGCTGTCACATCCTTCCCTGGTGTAGCATAAAGAAGAAGTAAAGAAAATATCTAAGAACTTTCTTAGGGAAGGAAACAAGTATTTACAAGCTGGACCTAGTCAATCAGAAAGAATAAATTCCTGATAGGTTATTGATGTAAATAGCTCTGTCTGATGGAAAGCTGCACTGACACACTGAACACTGTTTTGAGTGTGGACAAAACTGCTAGTAAAGGCTTTGACCATGGTGGTCACAAACATAGGTATAAATATAGCAAGAATTTTAAAGGCTTAAAGTGGAAGAAAGCAGTACAAGGAATGGTTCCTTGGTCTTAAAGTAGGCGTAAAGCATCATGGCAAAGATTTGAGCGTCAGAACCTCAAGTATAAGCCCTGACTAGTTCTCTCACTAGTTATGTGACTTCGGTAAGTACTTCATTACAAATAAACTCCAAAAAAGTGGGAACTTTTTTCATGGTTCTGACCACAGTTCCTCCTGCAGTGGCAGTGGGCTATCACGTAAATTACTTAAAAGTTATTTTTGAAGAACGCCTGGATTTTTCAATTCAGTACTGCTCAATTCTCTCTTTTAACTTTATTTTTGCCACTTTTATCATGATTGTCAACATGTATATCCTTAAGTTACTAAGTGAAGTAGCCCATGGTTAATGACACATCAGGGTATTCAGTATCAATACTGGATAAAAATTTAAAATGGTCTGTTTTGTTAAGATAGATTAAACGTGCAGGAATTTAATCAACCATGGCTGTGATTATGGCACAAAACTTAACATTAGGTTCACAGTCCCTGAAAATGAAGTTTGTCTGGTTTCGAGCATGATTTTTGCTGCTCCCAGGGTTCTCTGATTGCATCTTTTACACAATATGAATTGTTTATACAAGAATATGAAAGACCTGCATTTGCACGTATCATACATGTTAACTTGACTTTTTGTAACATACTGTTGTCACTAGTCAGCCTTTTCAGAAACTTCCACTGTTGATGACTAAGATTTTTCTTTTCTGACTAATGTCCAATAGAAGAGATACTTACTCTTTAAATACAAAAGTGTAAACTGAAAAATGTGTGTTTCATGGCATTTCTATAATTTTACATAAAATTCTTTGAAGAACAGAAAAATACATACATTTTGTACATCTAATAGCAACATGGGTTTATTAAGTTTGGGAAATACAGACCACCATCTGTGCTCAAGGTCTAAGGAAAACTTTCGTAGGTTTACCCTGTTTGATTATTTATGCTCCCATTTTTTGGTAAATTGTACTCCCTCTTTTCAAGTGTTTTTCATGATAAATAATATTTTTAATCTATATTTTAATTAAGATAATTTAAAAAATCTAATAATTTACATTAATATTATAAAGCATTTAATTTGACTTCTGAATATCTTTTTGGTAAGATGTTTTCTTTTTCTGATTACATAAATAATTCATATTTGTTTTACAAGCATTGGAAAATACAGAAAAAAAAGAAGTCACTCATTAGCCTACTGGTCAGAGAAAAATCGGTGGTAACATTTTGATGATGTCCTAGGTGTGTATGTGTTGATGAGTTTTAAGTGAGAATCCGTGGCATATGGCCAGATTGTCATGTGGAAATGATCTCCCTTTATGGACAGGAGAGAAAGAATTGGAGGACCCTAATGGGTTCTGTTAGCGATGTGAGGTTATTATTGTATCTTAGGTCAGGGGAGGTGGAAGTTTCAGCTGGAGTGATGATGGCCGTGAGCAATGGAACATGTCTGGCAGATGGTCATAAAACAGACAGATAATATGATCCTGTTTTACAGAAAATAATAATATATTCATATGATCACTGATATACATATGGGTATTTGTACTTATAACTGTATATAGATATACTGTAGGTATTTTTATAAAACCAATATCATCATATTTGTATTATTTTGCAACCCAATAAATATATGTGATGGTGTAATAAGACAACTTGCAAGGGTATACTAAAATTTATATAGCCCTTTGTTTATTTATGCTTTAAATTACAATGAGAATATTAAAATAGGATGCCCTAACAGGTGCCTTAGAGATTCTTGGAAATTTCTGAAACAGTGATTACTATACATATAAGAATAAAATTAACTTTTAATATTAACTTCAAAGTTTCCTAGAAACTTGTAATTTAAAAAGTGAGTTCTACCTATTGGGAAAAAATTGTGTATTTTAACGTGGCCCATTAAATAAAAGGATTTTAATGTGATTAGTGCCAAGAAAATTCTGAGAGAAATGTGTAACATTAAACCAATGTCAATTAAGTGCCTACTCACTTCCAACCACATTATATCTGTGATACATTCAGCATGAGAGCAGTGCTTTGAAATTTCAATCTTTGTTTACAGAATATCCCATTCCTAATGCAGGAAAATAATTTATAATAGGAGCCTCCAACACATTATTGATGGTTGGAAGGTGTAAATAGGTCAGACATATCTGTCATCTAAGATGGTAAAGTCACACTTGGGGTTGATTTCATGATAAAATTAGTTTTAAAGTGTGATTATTTCAGTATTCAACTTAGTGCTACTTTCATAGGCACTGCACCCTCAGAACACACACAGATATTTAATACAAGGGAAATGCCACATCCCTGAGTCCTGCTAATGTGGCCATGCTTCGATGCGTTGACCTTGCATTCAAATTGTATTTTTCTCAATTTTCATTCCCAGTAGGTTGCTGACCAGTGTCCCGTGCGCATTTGTCCTAGCTATGTGTCCTCCAGGTAGAGCTTGTTTGTAAGTTTATATTTTCCCACCAATGACTTGTAGTAAACCACTTCTGTGGGAGATCGCTGTTATCAGGACCGCTTAGCTCTGAGGCTGTTTGATTTTCTTACAATCCGTTCCGCTAAGGAAAAGAGGAGGGGATCAACTCACTCCCCTGTGCACAAGCAAATGCAGAAATATCGGTCTTTGCATTTCCATCATCAGCGCTCACTCCTTCATCCTGTGATTCCATTAGGGGAGCGGATCCCCGCCATCTCACTCGCTGTCAGACGTGGGCAACTGCTCTTCTTTATTCAGTTCAGAACTTGTCCCAGGGAGCCAAGTGTGATCTCTGTTAATAGATAAAGCTGCACAAAATCAGAAATTTTTTCACATTTAAATTTAAAGAAACACTGAATCTTTAAACCACATTTGAAAAGTTCTTTATTACGTCATTGTAGTGTAAACTGCTCACTTATTTGGGGAGAACTCATAAATATCAGACCAAGAACAGTATATATTACTGAGTGATGCTTTAGTGTAATATCTTTGTCTCCATTTGTGATTCTTGACACCCTTATTTCTTTTTCAATATTTTATCTATTACCACAGCAAGATTTGGGTATTTTAATATTAATAGAAATATGATGTTAGGTCATTTATACTTTAGATATTTTATCATTTTCGATGAAGATATTATGAGATCCATATTTTTAAAATAATTTAATTTAGAAATCTCCAGCCAGGACTTGCCAAATGAAAATCACTCTTTGACAGATTTTGTAGGCTATATTCTCTTAATGATTATAGTCTGTGGGAAAAAAATAGTAACATCTAAGCCTTCTGAAGATTTTTACTTTGAGAACTGTATAACTTGCAGATATTTTAACGGAATTTCAGGATTCTATGTTAAAGTATGAATAGTTAATTGCATTTATGTAGATGAAGCAGGAATTACTGTTTCATAAAATGCACACATTATGCCCTTGTTTTTATTACTATTCTGTACTTTTGATATTTGTTTGGTAGGCACATGTTGCTATGTACTCTTTGTCAAATAACTGGCAAGTTAAGACCCAAGAGAAATGCAGCAATCTATATATATATTACCTGGAAACTGAGAAAATGAAGAAGGTCATATGAAAGAAATGATGTGGAAAAGTATCATAAGACTAAGAAATATATTTGAACTTAATTCAGTTTGACTGCCTTAGGAATTAGAATACACAAGGAAACTTAGTTTGGGAATAATTTGATAGACAAAAGTGCTTATTCCCCTTTCAGTAATAATAGAAAACTTTTAGTAAACACCTTGGGTTAAAACTTTAAAGACTGTAGGTCAGGTGGAAATGTGTACATGTATAAACAATATAACTAGTAAAAGGTAAGATCATGGGCTTTTTTGGCCTGAGAAAGTAAATTTTTAAAAAAGCCAAGGCAAAATAGTGCCGTAGAAAACCCAGTTACCATTAGGGATTTTTTGTCAGCCAAGGAGACGTGGAAGTGGAATAAATCTGTAAGTTAAATTTCTAAATACAACAGAAGCAAGAGAGACATTGACAGTCGTGTCTATATGACTCTAAGGTCGGCAGCAGGAATCAGATGACTTTGCTGGGAAACACAAGACCAAACGGCTGTAACAGCTGTGAGATTGTCCAACGTATAGTTCTCCTCTTGTGGGGCTGCTAGAAATACGTCCAACCTAAAGTGCTCTTTTCCCTCCCTACAGCTGGTTTTCAGAATCATCAACTATCAGTTCTAGGATTGCTTCCTTAACTCTGATGCTCACCTGTCCTGCTGCCCCCATTCAGTGGCGACACAGTTATCTCCTGCTCCTCTTCTTAAATAAGTAAAACAGTAAATGAAAGGGGGGGTCATAGAAAAGGGCTTCATGCCTCTCCAGTCCAGGTGCATCCCAATGAGATCTCTCTGGACTGTGCCTGGTACTTGATTGTCTGGCTCAGCGGTGCCCAAAATATTAGGACAGGTTAGTCCCCATCTCAGCAGGACCCTTCCCAACACCCAGAGGCTTCCCTGTGCTGTGATGGGTTTTGAAGTTCCAAGTGGAGTATGCGAGGCTCCCCAAACACATTTGGCTGTGGACACCCCAGAAAAACACTCCTACAAGTGTAGTGCACCATAAAATGCAGATAAAAGCTGATGAAACTTATCAGTGAAGCTGGGGACAGGCAAAAGACACCCTGCTTTGTGGGGAGTCAACTCTACAACAATCCAATGTCACCTTCTCTGTTACCAGAGATGAACAGGTAGTGAGAATATATAAGGATAGAATGTTTGAGAGTTTCAATCTGAGGTTAGGAGTAATTAATTGGAAAGTCACCAATAATGAGAAAATCTCAACAAAACATTTTAAGAGGCATCCACTTCCATCTCATCCCAAAGTGAGGATGACACCTGATCATAATGATATTATTCCTTGAGTTTACAGAGCCAGTAAAGTTTCAGGGCTGGGGTTCACCTGGGGTTTGTCTGTTTCCGTGTCTGTCCTTGTCTCTACCATCTCTCTGGATCTACCATCTTCCTTGTGCTGGTTGGTGCTGATGGGGATTGTATTGTGAATAATTACTCTTCAAGTCACCTGTAAACACCTTGAAGTTAGCTTCTTTGCCTTATACTTTTTACCTCACTTCTACATCCTCATCTGAGAACTGCAGACACTAAAATGCAAAAGGAGACCTCAAAAACATAGAATTATGGGAGTTTAGAGTTTGGCAGGGATCTTGTCCCATGATCTCATATAAAGAGCTACTTGAACCGTCCCTGGTGTGGCAGTGGTCAGGGGCCGGGTTTGGAGAGGAACCCATCTCTTCACCTGGCAGAACACCATCGATAGATCTGCTCTGCAGTGGTCTTTGAATCCTGAGGGATTTAATGTTTTCCCATGATGGTCAAATTTACCTGCTTTTCATAGATCCTATTCTCTGAATTAATATAAGTTCCAATGACTATTTTAGAAAAAGAAATCGGTCCTCAATAAGTTGTAAGCCACACATTTTCCTCTCAAACTCAGGATAATAATGGAAACACTATTTTCAAATCATCTCTGGTTAACTTACTGTGAGAATCAATTCATTCATTCATTCCTTCCTTTAACATATTCTTTATTTGAGGGTCTGCTATGTGCCAGGTACTGGGCTTGCTCCTGAGAATAGTAGGGAAAGTACAAAATGAGATTAAACATGAATTCATTACTTAGTGTATAATTATTAATATGTTTACATAAATATTTTTATGCATATCATGCATCAAATCTTAGCTTTCAGTGAGTCCTGTGAGGAGCTAGTAAAGGGCACTCTGGAAACTCAAGTACGGAGTGTCTGATCTGGTCTGAGACCTGGGCAGCAGTGGCGTAGACAGAAGGGGCATCTAATTGGAGGCACTGCCTTTGGGAGAACATTTCATAAATCCCAGGTCAGGGATTGCAGGTTGAGGGTGGGAGCCAGGCGGATGAAGGAAATATTGATGATACATTTTGAATTGAAATCAATAGTAATGTTGATTTTTCAAATGTAGGCATTAAAGAAGGGGAGGGAATTTTAGAATGAACCCAAGCTTTCTGATTTGGGGAAGTTGGGAGGGAGGGTGCAATTACAAAGAGAGCAAACACCAGAGGAAAAATCTTTTTACCTATGGACCATGCATGCCTTTTTGAATATATGAAGTTCAGGACCCATGGAAAGCATCCACCTGGAGGAATCTAGGAGGCAGTTGGTTCTGGAACTCAGCAGAGAGAGAAAAGTCTTATTTGCATACACAGGGTAACAGAAGCCCTTGAGTAAATGAGATCAACCCATGAAAATGTGAAGTCTGAAAAAAAGAACATTTGAAAGAGGGTCCGAAGAAAACTAATTAAAAGATTCTGAGAGAAACAGGAGGCTGCAAAGAAGACTGAGAAAGGGAAGCCAGATTTAGAAGGCAAACCAGAAGCTTACATTGTTGTGAAAGTCAAGGGGAAAATTGCCTTGGGAGCTTCCCTATGTCATTGGGAGGACTCTACTAACTACAGGAGAAGCTAGTCATTCAAACATGGAGAAGCAAACCTAAGAAATTTGCAAACTGCATCCCTAGATCAAATGTAAAAACATATTAAACCTTATGTGGTTTCCCTTGTGTACATACCTAAATATTACAGTGTGGAACATGAAACTGTAATAGAATATTCTAGACTAAAGAAAGAAAAAGATAGAGGTGCTGACATCATAAGGCACTGGAGATAAACACCACGCATGAAGGCCAGCAGGAAAAAATTAAGGGACAGGAAGTATGAAAGGCCTATATTTTCAGCTTATTGGTAAACAGACCAGAACAAAGCTATATTTTCTCAGAGCAGGTATGAAGTGTTCAGATTAGTGAAACAGACTTTTTAAAAAGCAGAGTAAACAACAGACTGGTATTGGAGAATAATTCTATAAAGGATGAATGAGGTGGGAGGGTCCTGGCTCTTTCATATTAGGTCTTAGTCAATAAGTATTTACTAAGTTTTGTGTGGTCCCCAAAAAACATCCTATAGGAAGAAATGAGAGGCTTAGTAGGAAGCGTGATACTTGCATGGGCCTTGAGATGATGTTGAACTTACCCGAACCATACCGGTCTCTTTACTAACCCTGGAACCCATGATTTCTTTTCTTAGCTTCTTTCTCAGAAATGCATATTCAACAGGCTTGCTTACGATATTGTATCTTTTAATTGGATGGTTGACCTTTATATTCTGGCCATTAATTGATTCAGATGTTACTTGAGCCAGCTCACTGGATAATCGTTAATTTGTCTCAAGTTTTACTGCTCACCTTTTTTTTTGGTTTTGTTTTGTTTTGTTTTGTTTTGTTTTGTGGTACGCGGGCCTCTCACTGTTGTGGCTTCTCCCGTTCCGGAGCACAGGCTCCGGACGCACAGGCTCAGTGGCCATGGCTCACGGGCCCAGCCGCTCCGCGGCATGTGGGATCTTCCCAGACTGGGGCCCGGACCCGTGTCCCCTGCATCAGCAGGCAGACTCTCAACCACTGCACCACCAGGGAAACCCTCATCACATATTTTTATGCAGGCCATTCTAATTTTTTTTCATTTTAGATTTTTACCTGTCATGCGTACCCATGTTTTTAAAAGCCAGATAGTTTTACAAGCCTTGTTGCAAGCTCTGTAAAACTCAGCCGTTCCCTTCAGCTCTACCCTTTGAATTTTTCTTCCCAGATACAGCCACCTTCAACTCTTTTAGATGGTTCCTCTGACTTCTGTATGTATTTCATGTTAAATAACTATGATAATATTGCTACACCTTGATTTTTCATATTCAGTCTAGAAGACAGGGATTCAGCTATTGTTTGACACTCCCAGCCCCTGCTGGATACACCCATTCTGCCCATGTGCCCGTCTTCCCCTTTTCATCACCGCAAACTTCTGTCAGGTTAGTACTAGAGGTTTCTTTAGCGTGACTGTAAATGCCACTCACACCCCAGTCCCTTGGAATTCTACAATTACCTTTTCTTTCTTACAGGTTTTCTTTTCTTGGCGTGGTTTGTTACTTAACGTGGCAGCCATGCTACACATAAATATTTATGTACTCCCAAAGTAATAATTACTGACCTCAGGATGTTTGCAGAGGGAGCTGTAAAAATGTGTTCCAGTATAATTTCAGCTGTTGTAAAATTTTAAATGCTTGTAATACCGGTTTTTAATTTTTTATTACCATAAAACTTTGCAATCATTAAAATCGCAAAGCACACTTTCATCATAATTAGCACTTAATGCATAGTTCCTTAATGAATAAATGGATTCCCTAGTGGTATCACCTCCTATGTTATCTGCCCAAAAGTCTAGAATCCAAAGGAAAATTACGTGCTCCTAGTTTTCTGTCTCTGCTTAAACAATGGAAACTAGTGGGAAAGTCTCTGCTTGGGACCAGAGATGCATGAATTTTCTGCTTCGGTTCACTAAGTTTTCATGATCTCAGGCAGGTAGCAGCTCAGCAGTCCTCTGGTTGTCTGATTCAGGTAACAGGAGGGACAGGAAGGCCTGTGCCCAGACAATGAGTCCTTCCTTCTCAGCCCTTTTCACTGGTGGCCATCAGGGCTAATTCACTCTGTTGCAGGTTTCTGCTGGTACACGCCATACCTGACAGCATCCCTCTGACTGCTGCAGGGATTTCAACTCTGATGTCTCAGCTGAGGTTTGGGGGAAAGAGGTTGTGATTCAATGGTTTGGGGTAGCTAGGTTTAAGTGTTTCTTCACCGGTTCCTTTTGGTGGCTTGAATAATTCAGAATAAAATAGCATTTTTGCCAACTGTCTATTTCAACAATAATAAAGAGTATACAATGATGCAGAGTAGAGAGGGCAGGTACTACACAAAAACGTGAGCATTTGTCATTTCTGACAGCATCTGCTTGCCCTTTTGGGTGATTATCTACCATCCGTTTTCTTCATGATTTTAGGTTTCAATTTTGGGGGACTCTTTGGGTTTGCTTGTCTTCTTCTTCTTTTTTTTTAATTCAAACAGAAAGTCACAAAAATTATAATCATCCTCATCAGTTCCCTCAGTCCCATGTAATTCATTTTTTTTTCATCTTGATCTTTTGTTAGCACTTTTATGAATTCATCAGTTTTCCATTAGGGTTCTGAAAATGCTTATTCATGCAGTTCAGCAGTATAGTCAGTTACCAGAAACCTGTACTTGTCAGAGTGTTTTGCATGAATTCCTTGAAGATGAAACACTTTTATAGGAACATTTTTGAAAAAGCATCAGAGTACACCCAGAACTGTCTGTAAATGACAAAAGACTTAAAAATGACCACGGTTAAGGATTTGATGAAAGTTCATAATAATGCAATTGACAAGGAAATTTAGTTATTTCTGAGATATACATTTTAAAGTAATAACTAGAATTATGACTTATAACATTATACCAGAAATATAAGATTTTTAGAAATTTCATGTAATGTCTGAAACATTTATATTAACATATTTCCATATGAATAACCCAAAGAAAGTTTAGTATTAGTTGTTTTTTTGTTTGTTTGTTTTTTATACTGCAGGTTCTTATTAGTCATCAATTTTATACACATCAGTGTATACACGTTTGCTTGTCTTTTTTTTTTTTTTTTTTTTTTTGTGGTACGCGGGCCTCTCACTGTTCTGGCCTCTCCCGCCGCAGAGCACAGGCTCCAGACACGCAGGCTCAGCGGCCATGGCTCACGGGCCCGGCTGCTCCACGGCATGTGGGATCTTCCCGGACCGGGGCACGAACCCATGTCCCCTGCATCGGCAGGTGGACTCTCAACCACTGCACCACCAGGGAAGCCCTGCTTGTCTTTTTATAAAAACAATTTTCTGTCTTTGTTATGAGTCGTTTGAAGGTTTAGCAGTTCTTTGGAGTTTGTCCTTGAAGACACAGGTCAGAATTATGAGAAACTCGTCTTTTCATTTTCATATAATTGGTTGAAAGCAATAGTGAAAACTCTGTAGTGCTTTCCTGGGTCACTGGCTGAAGACAGACTTTCAAAAACCTAAGTAGTAAATTACCTGGAAATAAATGAATTGGACACATTTTTTGGAGATCTCTTTCAGAAGTACCTGCAAGTTTCCACTTAATCTTTCATAAATGTGTTTTTAAGAAATAGATTTATAAAGGCTTCCCTTATATATCTCAGAGCAGGCTGCATTTCTTTTTCAATAACAGCAATAATAGAGGGCATTCTGTTATTTGTCTTGGTTTGCTGCAAATACTGCCCTTGAAACTTTGAACATCGTTGAGTGCTTGTATTCTGAGAATGACATTTTTTAAGTATTTCTTGCCTTTGACTAAAATTATTTCATTTCCTCATTGCTGGTTTTGTCAAAGATGTTATATGATAAAAGTAAGTGGGGTGGGGCTTCCCTGGTGGCACAGTGGTTAAGAATCTGCCTGCCAGTGCAGGGGACATGGGTTCGAGTCCTGGTCTGGGAAGATCCCACATGCCACACAGCAACTAAGCCCGTGTGCCACAACTACTGAGCCTGCGCTCTAGAGGCCATGAGCCACAACTACTGAGCCCACGAGCCACAACTACTGAGCCTGCGCACCACAACTACTGAAGCCCACGCACCTAGAGCCTGTGCTCTGCAACAAGAGAAGCCACTACAATGAGAAGCCAATGCACTGCAACAAAGAGTCGCCCCCACTTGCCACAACTAGAGAAAGCCCGCACGCAGCAATGAAGACCCAACACAGCCAAAAATAAATTAAAAAAAAAAAAAAAAAAAAGGTAAGCGGGGTGAGGGAGAGAAATCCAACCAAGCCAAACCTGCCATCTTGAATATTTCAAAGAGCTCTGGGCTGTACAGTCCTGTGTCTTCGCCATTTTTTCATTCTGTCCCATTCTTTTCCAGATTTTCATTCTTAAACCTAGCTAAAAACTGTGCTTGCCGAGAAGGATGGGTGATCTGATGGTTGTCTTCTCAAATAATATATATAATAAGATATTCTTTCTCTTCCAATTAATTATTAGGATAGCTACCATTTGTTGAGGGCCTAGCCCTGGGCTGGGTACCGCATAGGCTTATACTGAAGATAACTCTCCTACACATTATAGACTAAGAGTTGGCTCCACTTTGCAAACTGAAGGGCAGAACTGGGTGGTTTGCCCTTGGTCACAGAACCAGTGAGCAGAAACCCGGCACTTAGAGCCAGCCTTCCCTGAGGCCAAGCCACCTTCCCTCCATGTCTCCCGTTTTCCACCACCTCTAACCCCCACCTCCCCATCATTTGTGTTCCTGTGTTGAAGCTCCCTGTGTTCTAACGTTCCATTTTCCATTTTGTAATAGTTTCACCAAACTTCTTACCTTAATTAATGCAAAATAGTGGACAATACAGAAGTACGAATTACAGACTTCTTCTGTGTAAGAAACCCCATTTAGGTTTCTTGTTTTTATCTAAATATTTCCCTTAGAGAGTGTGCATTGCTTGTAGGATACAAAGTTTTCTTATTTAATATGAGACTCCATGAATAGTTCAGCAGTGAATATTATTGCATTTCCCAAACACAGGGTATTTATGATCAAATGAATTGGAAAAATGTGGGGACAATCGTTAACTAGTTTCTTGGAGGCAATAAGCTAAATGTACCCCCAAATTTTATAGGGTATGGATTATAGTACAAAGTATTTTACAATATAGTTTGCAGTCAGATTTAAATCAAACAATTTATGTAATGTGTCAGATGATTATATTTGTGAAAAACATAATGAAAATCAAATTAAGTTGTATTAGCCCTTTATGGTTTATTATGCCTGAATATGTAACTATGCCAAAAGATTGGTTTTTACAATTTTTGCTCTTTCCTCCGTAGAGTTTGTGCTAAAATATTATAAGCACTTTAAAATATTAACAAAAATACAGTTCCAATTTTTAAATAGCCAAAGCACTTGAAAAGATTATGTAGAAAAGGGATACAGTAGCCATGAACATGTTAAGAAATAGCTTTTCCTAGAATTAAAACTGCAAATTTTAATAAGTTACAATTTTACAATATATACCTATATCAAATGATCACATTGTACATCTTAAAATTACAGTGTTCTATGCCAATTATATCTTAATAAAGCTGGAAAAAAAGAAAATAAATTCAAATAATGGAGCTCAAATTTTAAACAAGATTTTGAGAGCTTGTATTCTTCTGTGTTTGACATTCTATATTTTATTCTGTTCCAAGGGTCTGCGAACTAGGTAGGCCCCATGAGACAAATCTGGCCCACTCTCTATTTTGATGGCCTGTAAGCTAGCATTTACATTTTTAAATGGTGGAAAATTTCAAAATAAGAAGAGGGACTTCCCTATCAGTCCAGTGGGTAAGACTCCACGCTTCCACTGCAGGGGGCACTGGTTCACTCCCTGGTCAGGGAACTAAGATCCCACATGCCGCGCAGTGTGGCCAAAAAATAAAATAAAATAAAGTTTATTAAAAAAAAAAGAAGAATATTTTGTGACCTGTGAAAATTATGTGAAATTCAAATTTCAGTGTCCAAAATGAAAGTTTGATAAGAACACAAAACAAAATGAAAGTTCTAACATTTCAAATTGTCAGTGATAAAATAAAAATATATATAAATAGAAAAAATATATATAAATACATAATTTAACAGTTTTAATAATTCATTCATTTATTTACTAATAATTGTTTTCCAAGCACATAGAGCCTGTATTAGATCCCGGAGATATAGAAATATCAAAGTATTTTCTCTCATGGAGCTTGAAATCTAGTGTGGGATATTGTCAATAAGTAAATATGTGTGTGCTTAAGACATTGGATCATAATCATCACTGTGAGAAAATTAGAACAGAGTAAGGTGATGTGAAGTGATGAAGTATTGGGGGATGGGGACTTTTAAACAGCGATTCAATGAAAAAGCTGTAAAGGAACAGCCGTCTCAAGATGCCCAAGGGAGAAAACGTTCCAGGCAGCTGGACCAGCAGGTGAAGTCAGTGGGAGCCGGGCGTTACGTGAGGGACAGGAAGGAGGCCTGTGTGGCTGCAGGGCAGTGAGCCAGAGGCCAGTGGAAACAATGGGTTGGAGGGACAATGGGGTCCAGATGACGTGGCACTTGGAAGATGTAAGGGAGATTAGAGACACTCTCTGGTCTCACAATACAAGTCCCAGTGTCCTTAAAACAAGAGCTTACAGGATGCCAATAGCATGTTCTCTGTCCTAAAATAATTGTGTGTGTGTTATATATTACTTTGGGATAACCTTTACCTTAGCACAAGAGTACAAAATTTCCTATTCAAAGAAGAGAAACTCCTGGGATAAACAAGAATATAAAAAAGGATGTATAACTGAGTCACTTTGCTGTACAGCAGAAATTAACACAACATTGTAAATCAACTCTACTTCAATTAAAAAAAGAAGAGAAACTCTCTGCAATTCAAAAGCACCAAATACCCACTCACATAATTTTTCTATTTTCCCTATCATGTTTGATGCCAGCATTTTTATATTTAAATGGAATATTTTGTGGCAAGGTGTTTGCAGACTATGTAAATATTTTATTCCTCATCAACGATTCTCCCAAACTTTGACCTTTCCGATACTCCAGTATTTCCAATAGTTTTAGCATCCCCTGGTGACTCTTATCTGAATTATTACTCTAATGAATGCTAAATTCTAACCTTATCATTCCTGCTACATGTACTAGTTGGCATTCTATCATAAGGAAGAGCTTTCTTCTCCCCTGTAGTCAGGGATTCATTTCTTTACTGATATCAGTATGAACCCATGGGTTCTCAGCTGCAACTTGACAGTCTAAAAACATCACTCGACCAAGTGATCAAAGTTACCTTCATCACCACCGGGATCAAGGAACATCAGGAGTCTTCTGATATGGCATCATGGGAAGAACACAGTATCCCCTCTGTGGCTGCCTGCCAAAAGTCTCATCGGAAGGACCTATGAGAGAAGGTCTTAAAGAAGAAGACAGAAGAACTGTTTCAAGTGGAAGAAGGCTAAAGAGAAAGGAAAAGAAAATGCCCCGGGTAACCCCTCATTCTGTCCTGAGCCAGGGGGTGATAGCGATCAAGGATGTCATTGGAAAAATTAATGAAAGTTGGATGTGGACTGTGCTTTATATAATGGAATTTAGTGATGCCAGACTTTCTGATTTTGATAACACTTACGCAAAAGAATATCCTTATTTTCATGATGTACATACTAAAATATTTAGGGGTAAAGGGACATGGTGCCTGTGACTCACTTTTACAAGATTCAGGAAAAATAAAAGAGACAGAGAAAGCAAAAATAGGGGAAAAGTGTAAATAATTGGTGAATTTGGGTAAAGGGTTTCCTAGCGTTGCCATTATGCAGTTCCACAAACAGGGTGATTTCAAACAACTTGTTGTCTCACAGTTCTGGAGGCCAGAAGCCCAAAGTTGAGGTGTTGGCAGGGTCATGCTCCCTCTGAAACTTCTGGGAAAACATCCTTCTGTGTCTCTTTGAGCTCTTGATGGTCTCAGGTACCCAATGGCTTGTGGCAGTGTCACTGCAATCTCTGCCTCAATCTTCACATGGCTGTCTCATCCTCTGTGTCTGTGTCCCCAGTAACCCTCTTTTTGTAAGGACACCTGTCATTTACTTTACTCCAGAATGACTGCATCTTAGCTACTCTCATCAGCAGTGGTCCTATTTCCAAATAAGTTCACGTTCACAGGTACCAGGGGTTAGCGCTCCAACATTGCTTTCTGGGGGGATATAATTCAACCCATAACAGATATATAGGACTTCTTTGTACTATTCTTGCAACTTGGAGTAAACTTGAAGTTATATCAAAATAAAAAGTTACTAAAATTATTTGCATATAAAAAGTGGTATTTGTGTGTATAGTGTTAGGTAGTGTTCTAATTTCATTCTTTTACATGTAGCTGTCCAGTTTTCCCAGCACCACTTATTGAAGAGGCTGTCTTTTCTCCAATGTATATTCTTGCCTCTTTTGTCATAAATTAGGTGGCCATATGTACATGGGCCTATCTCTGGGCTTTCTATCTTGTACCATTGATCTATATTTCTGTTTTTGTGTCAGTACCATACTATCTTGACTACTATAGCTTTGTAGTATAATTTGAAGTCGGGGAGCCTGATTCCTCCAGTTCCATTTTTCTTTCTCAAGATTGCTTTGGCTATTCGGGGTCTTTTGTGTTTCCATGCGAATTGTAAAATTTTTGTTCTAATTCTGTGAAAAATGCCATTGGTAGTTTGATAGGGATTGCATTGTGAGAGTAGCAGCGACATATATACACTACACAAATGTAAAATAGTTAGCTAGTGGGAAGTAGGCGCATAGCACAGGGATATCAGCTCAGTGCTTTGACTACCTAGAGGGTTGGGATAGGGAGGATGGGAGGGAGGCTCAAGAGGGAGGGGATATGGGGACATTTGTATGCATATGGCTGATTTACTTTGTTGTACAACAGAAACTAACACAGTATTGTGAAGCAATTACACTCCAATAAAGATTTATATTTAAAAAATGGTGTTTGCTTATTAAAAGTCCACCAGGTACCTGTCATTAAAATTTCAGTTTTAATGTGCTGGAGAATTATTACTAAATGAAACAATCAGCAAATTTATTTATTGACATTAGATTGCTACACAAACTAATAAAATGTTTATTTACAGGAAATGTGCATTTATTTGTTCGTATGTCATCTGACATGCAGTAAATAAGATTCCTACTTGAGAAGAATGAGACATTTGAGTTCTATTTCCAATACTCCAGGAACAGAGTGTAGGACAAATTGGAGTTGGAGTGGCCTTCCAGTTTGCATAATGAGAAAGGAAATGTATTCAGGGCTCCCAGTAGGAGCTATGCAGTCCTCAACTGCAAAAGCATTTGAGGAGTTTGCTTTTGCATAATATAACATTTACTTCCCTGATGAAACCAATCATGACGTGACTTATTTTCTTGAAGCCAACTGAAGTACTTGCCTTAGTCTTAGTTCCAGAGGGACCCATTAACAACACATTACCTTCTGAGTTAGTCAGACTAAGAATAATAATCAGCCATGAATCTTATCAATGGGGTTTTTATATATGTATGTACAATTTCAGAATTCTAAGTCAAGAAATACAGCTTTTTCAGGGGATCATGTGGATACATGTTTTGTGGCATGTGAATCAGCTCTTCTAGGGACGTCTACTAAGACCAGATAGTTGAGTGGTGGGAGTAGAGCCACCGCAGCTGGGGTGTCTCACCCATGTCCAGTGGCAAGGAAAGAAAGAAAGGGAGGCAGGGAGGGGGGAGGGAGAAGGGGGGAGGGGGAGGAAGGGGGAGGGAGGGACCGATGGAAAGGGGAAAGAAGGGAGAAAAAGTCTCCCACAATTCTCATCCATCTAGAAAGAGTGAAGGCAGGAAACTTAAGTATGCATAGAGTGATTTTGTAATTTCATGTATATACTCTTAAAAATGAATGTCAGAAAATTTAGTTAAAAATAATTATCACGAAAAACATAATCCTTTGTCTCAATTTTTAGTAGTTAGTTTAAGTTCAGCGTTTGCTTATTTTTCAATTTGTTTCAGTAAATTGTTTTTAGGGTCTAATATGTCCCTGGCACCGTTGGGCAGGTAAAGAGGGATGAGATGTGATCTGTGATTAGGGAAGTTCCCGACCCCCAGGAAGGTCTCTACAGGAAATAACACCTGGTCATTCAGCAGCACAGACCAGTGGGGGATTAATGGGTTGAAATTTCAATGAATGAACCCAACTAAAATATTCAGCACCGCGTTTCAGTTTCAGACTCTCTTTGAAAGAGCCTCATTACTCCTGAAAGAATAGAAAATACTCTCCCCCAGTGCCCCCTCTCCCTGGGCATTACGTTGCTCGCCTATTTATTTTTGCTGTTTTTGATCATATGTGACTCAATTATATTCACTGTCATCTGCCACCCAGATGTTTGATATAGATAAAATCCTCTCTGAAACGTCTATGCATTGGCAAAAAAGAGTAACCTGATTATCTCCCACTTCTTAGTATTGAAATCAGCAAGGATGCCCTGTAGTTCTGTGTCTTAATTGATTCTTTAACCAATGAAGCTTGGGTAAATATGCAAAACATTATTCTCCTGGTTGGAGACTAAAGGAAAGGAATCATTAGCAAAGTCTACTTAAGACTATTGCCTCAAGTAACTTCTTTTCAAACTCTGAATAACTGAAACAGAATGAAATGCACTAAGAAGATAATCTGAAATCTTTAGGACCTTATAATGACATTTTCCTTAGGTAAGGGAAAATCTGAAATATCTAGCTTGACCTGTTCAAATAAAGAAGTATCTTCATATGGTTATAGAAAATATCATGTGATTCACTCTGGATGGTAAGGTGAGCAGTACAACTTACGTGGAGGTAATATGCTACCACTTTGATCTACTTTTTAATTTTCTTTTTACTATATTACAGCAGTCTTTTGGAAAACCTGTGCAGACTTGCTAAGGCATAGTAAAGCAGTTTACACACACACACACACACAAGGCAAACCCCCACATTTTAATATATAAAGCTATTAATATGATGTTCCTTTTTATGTAAAGTTATGAATTTGGATATTATATGAACCATATTAACTGTATCCACATTGCAATACAGACTCCTATTCAGGAAGAAGAATAGGGTGAAACTTTCATTTGTTTGGCCTCAGTTTAGTGACCAGTTATTGGGAGGAGGCATACAGGAAGTCTTGCCTGATAAATTTTACGGAGCTCGTTAAAGAATATAGAGCAAGAGTGACAATTGATGTGACTGCATTTTTAAGAATGAAAGTGCATCTATCAACGCATTTAGGCTGGGATGTGCAAAGAGTCGAGCGGTGGGCTCAGAGGTGCTCGAGGGAGAGCCCTTTGAAGCTAAAAGGTGTGTGATACTCGTATTTAATGTATTCCATCCATTCATGTCTACAGATTATGCTTTTTGTTGGAAAACAGTTTTTGGAAAGAGGAAAACCAACCAGAAGCCATTAGCTCAGCCTTTTTTAAAACGACTGTAGTGTTAGAACAGCTCTCAAATGAGTTTCTGTGGAGAGCAAGAAGCTTAAAGATTTAACAGGATAGTTTGGGGAAGATCAGTCAAAGTTCATACAGGAGTTCTCCGTTCAGACTCTGAAGACAGGGCCACTTCTGTTGTGTTAGGACAACCAGGCATGTCTAGGGCAGCCAGCATAGAGGCGTGCCCGGTTTAGCAGCCAGGGATTGGATACTTTGGTTTTGGCAAGGGAGGTGGGGAGGAGTACATGCGGCTATAGGGTCTTGCCTGTCAAGGGTCAGTTGAACCTTTTTGGACCATGAGAGTTTCTCACAAAGTATCTAATATAATTTGCCTTAAAAAATAATTCCAATTTGCTATGTGATCCTGCCGGCTGTATCTAATGTAAACTTTTCTGGGTCTGTTTCCTGAATAAGATAGAAATGAAAGTTTGGATCTGCTTTCTATGTTAACAGTATATATAATGTGAAATCTGTTCGTTTTCACTTACAGGCTGGAGCTAATGTCCTTCTCCAGGACGTCAATGGAAATATCCCACTGGACTATGCCACAGAAGGGACAGAATCGAGCTCCATCCTGTTGACCTACCTGGATGAACATGGTAGGCAGATGCCTTGAAAACCCATAGGAAGATGGAAGAAGAGATAGGGTGGTAGAATTTAAGTGTATACATTTTAGGTGTGCTTACAGGATTTCAGACGGACGTCGTTTCCCTCGATTGTGTGAAAGGAGGTCTTGTTCTGTGCAGGGTTTCATAGTTGGTTTAGTCAATGCAGTTTTGCAAGCTGGCAGAAATCTGGAGACCAACCGTGCAGGGATATTTTAACATGCGTCCAAAGTCCATAATTAGCCGGACTGGGTTTGTAATTATAATCTATCCTCCACTGGGAGGGGAAGGGAAGTGAACCAGCACAACTGAATTTTGAGTTAATGAGCGTGAGGTCATGTGAAGTGTGTTCTCTTAGGAGCACCCTGCCCCAGAAGAATCCCAAGCAGGTGAGTGAGAGCTAAAGTCAAGGGCAGTTTGCACAGCATCCCAACATCCACTCTTGGGGACACATGGAAAATCAACCCTTGTCAGAAGAAAGCCCCACGGTCATGGTGCCGGCTGAAACCATGAGGCTGGGCTCCCAAATGTATTCGCTGATAAAGAACGTTTAATTGCACAGCTTGAGTGTATAATTTCATGAGTGAGTTCAGCCTTGGTGATGTGTGAGGCGTTTAGAACCCTGAGCCTCATATGGTCTTAAACTAAAGGAGTATATGCCCCATCGTTTATTTTTTTTATTTCAACTCTTCAGGTATAAAGAACACCAAAGAAATTCCAATGCCTGCAAGTATGATCTTTTGTCAGGGAAAAAGTTCAACATATTTAAGAAGCACATGGTGCCTGAGACCCTATGCTTCTTGCCTCTAAGAAAAGCCTGCACATCTGCCTCTTTGCTCTCTGTGCTTTGCCCCTGCTCCAGATTGCTTGTCTCAAAAGGTTTATTCTCAGGAGGGCTTAGAACAATAATAATTAGTACTTAGCACCCGTGGGTTCTTAAAAAAAAAAACTTGTCTCGTTAATTCTGAAAGCAAGGTAAGCAATGTTATCTTCATTGGAGAAACTGTGAGCTGCGCTGTGGTTCTGAGGGTCACCAAGTCATGGCCCCGGGTGACAGGCCGTGGGGTAGAGTCACTCCCTGGTACCCACTCCTACAGAAGGGACGTTGCGCTTTCTCGCATCTTGTCAGCTATGACTTGTTGTTCCACTGCTGGGAAGTTTGTCATTTGGATCTTTGCAAAACCTAACTTGGAGTGCACGATTCTGAATCTGAGTGAAGAACGTGGCTGTCTTATTTATCTGTGCCAGTTCTGTGGGATCGTTTCCTGTTCTTCTCATTGTTCTGAATCTGTAATAGCTACAGTCACGTATCTTTCCCTTTGGAAACTAAAATGAAGTATCGTTCTTTTTCAAAGAATGAACTTTACTTCTTCACCTTTCCAACTCATGGGAGGATTTTGTTTGCTAAGAACATTGAGGGTTTGCAAGAGCAGAATTACTGTTCCATATAAAGAAAACTAAGTGTATTCCTTTAAGAGGCTGATTTAAAAATGATTAAGGAAAAAACTGAGAAGGAGATACTGACTCTGAACGGTTAGGAGAAAACCTGTCACGACAATGGCTGTCACAATCCGTTTGTGAGATACATGTTTGCGGGAACAAATGCGCTTTAATATCTCTTACATTTTAATTCCGTTTCCCATTTGTCCCTGCTGTCGCACTGGCCTCTGCCTTTCATCTCTCTGCCCCTCCTTCACCCCATTCACAGTCTGGTTCCATTTCTGCTCACATCCTTCCTCCTTATCTGGATCAGCTGCCATAGTTCCAGTAAACACTGTCTAATTCAATTTATTCTCTGCATCCTCCCCCGTCCCACTGGTGCGCTTTTAGCGTTATCGGTTGTGACAGCATGGGCTGATACTGTTAGAAATTTCTAATGTTCCAAGATGGGATTTTCATTATTTGGTGCACTGCATTCTTCTAACTAGGCGGTGGAAAACCTTGAATTCTCACTCTGCATCATCCAGCTTCAAATCGGAGTACTTATCACACTGTCACATGAGGACACATGTGGAAGAAGACAGGCCAGGTAACTGTGCTGTCACCACCGGCATACACTGTACCCCTGGTCACAGCAATTAACCTCAGCTCACTGCCTGAGCTTCCTGGGCTGGAAAACAAGACAGCAAGGAGTTCTGATCAAGCCTCTGATGCAGATGAGATCTCCGGTGCACGACAAGCCAGCTGGCATTCAAGGAAAGCAACTGATTATAAAATGAGCCAGCAGAGAAAGAAGCACTGCAGGGAGAGCTCAAGGTGTCCAGGAAAGATGCTCACCATGGAAAAAAACGTATAGGTCTATGTTTCCAAGTCTCTGAAGAGTAAAACAAAACCTTTTGACTTTGTCCTTCATATATCATCACCCATGGCCCTTTCTCCTTTCTTTCAAATCCATCCTTTGAGAAAAAACAGCTCATATTTATTCTTCTGAGTTCTTAATTTCCTCTACTGAGCCCACTGAAGTTCTGCTTCCTCCCCTACCGATCTGGACACGTCCCTACGGTGATTGCCACTGCCCTCGGGGCTCTATCCAGCAGTCACTTTTCTGCTCTCCTGCATTTCCTCATCCCCCTGTGACATTCAGTGACTTTGATCACACTCTCCTATGAAAAGGCTCACCTGCTCTGATCTTCCCATGGCTTTTCTCCCTTATTTTAGTTTCCTTTGGGTGCACCACTTACATATCCAGAAGCCAAAATATTTGTTGTTCCCAAGGCTTTGTCTTTGAGCATCTTCTCTCTACACACTGTCCCTGGTCATCTTCCCCTCTTCCTAGTGTCCTTAGCACCTACCTGACCCCAGGGTTACTCTTGCAGCCTAGATATCTTTCAAGACCTTCTGCATTGTACCTGCAATTTCATTATGTGTCTTGTGTCTTTGACTTGTATGTCAGACAAGTTGAGATAACGTGTCCAGTATGGACCTTCATGTTGTGCTTTCATACTCTCTCTGTATTCTCTTTACCTTTACACCCAGAAATCTGAGTATCCGAACATCACTTTTCTTCTCCTGAATCCCTCACATCGAATTGTCACCAAATCTTACAGATTCTTTCCTTGACATCTTTCTAATAAGTACACTTATCTCACCAGCTGTGCTATTACTGCCTTGGTTAAAACCCCAGTCTTTCTATTTTGGAACAGCCTTGGAAACTGGTCTTCTTAACTCCAGACTTAGCCCTCCCTCTGAATTTTTCAGAGACTCCCAGACTCATCAGTCTGCAAATGACCTTGTATGTTTCTCCTGCTTAACAAAGTTCATTCAAAATGCTATTCCTTCACCAACCCCTTCAGAATCGTTCCATTATTGGGGTGACAGTGATCCCGATTTGCCCGAGAGAGTCCCACATTAAGCCTGTGGTTGGAGTTGGGGGAAAGGATTTGGTAGAAGTTACAACACCGTTTTGGCTTAAACTGGTTTATTTCTCTTTGCTAGAATAACTTTCATTATTTGCCTGCTTAACTTTTTTGCTTCCGTCAAGTCTTGGATCTCTTTGGAAGCTTACCATAGTGACAGAAATTGAGATTAGATGCAATTCTCGGAGCTTAGGGAACCCCAGGGTACAACCATGGGATGGGTCATGTCATAGCATAATGATAAAATTATCTGTGATAGCAGCACAGAGTACCCCTGATACAGGATTGATAATGGAGAAAAGGAAAAGCTGAATCGTTACAAAACAATATTACCTTGAGAGGGACAGTTAAGGAAGGTTAAGATAAGGTTCAGATTGACCTGAGATGTTAATGTAGTTTTGGTTCTTCACAAGCTTTTATTGATATAATCAAATGTAATCAGGCAGTAGTAATTAGTATCCCATGTAATAACTTGTGCATTTCAGGTAAATGGTTTGTTTCTTATGTCCTAAATTAAACAAAAATTTACTAAATTCCTTTCAAAATAGTAAATCTAAGCAGGGCATGTATTAATTTTTTCAAGAAACAGTATGAAAATAAAACTGAACTTCTTTTCAAAAAGAGAGGATTGGCCCGTTATCCACTACAAAATAATAGATTTCTTATGGGCTGTAGTCATCTTTTATTTTTTTTTTGTTGCGGTACACGGGCCTCTCACTGTTGTGTCCTCTCTCGTTGCGGAGCACAGGCTCCGGACGTGCAGGCTCGGCAGCCATGGCTCACGGGTCTAGCCGCTCTGCGGCATGTGGGATCTTCCCGGACTGGGGCACGAACCCGTGTTCCTTGCATCGGCAGGTGGACTCTCAACCACTGTGCCACCAGGGAAGCACTGGGCTGTAGTCATCTTGTTTGTTTTTTTTTCCAGAAGCATCTTAAGAAATTTGACCAAGAAGTGAT
Source organism: Hyperoodon ampullatus (assembly GCF_949752795.1). Lineage (NCBI taxonomy): Eukaryota > Metazoa > Chordata > Mammalia > Artiodactyla > Ziphiidae > Hyperoodon > Hyperoodon ampullatus. The sequence goes on along the minus strand of NC_136929.1, from coordinate 4,331,079 downwards.
GGAATTTCCATTCTATTGTCTTACCAAAAATAGATCTGTGGGGTTTTTTTTCCCTGAACATGTCGGAAAAATCTAAAAATCACATCTTAATTGGTATCATATTTGATTCAAAATAAAATTTTAAAATAATGGGGTACAATGTCATAATATTCCCCTCATATCTTCACAACAGTCACAAGAAATAGATTGTTTCCACATAATATGTTGTAATGTGCATGAGTCTGAAATGAGTGACAGTTAATCTCTGTTTTAATTTGTGTCTTTCATCTTTGAGCCCTATTTTTTTATCACTCAATTTTAATTACATGTTTAAATAATTCTCTAAAAGATGCATACCACTTCAGTAAACATGCAATATTATAAAAGTTAAAATAATATAGCCTTAGAGTAGGGCAACCATTAAGTTTTTCTGCTACTTCAGCATGCAAAATTGAACACTGACATCTGAGAAATAGTGTTTTCCAGATATTACTCACATGTCAGATTCCATAATCCTAAAAATAGGAATAGAGTGACAGTTTTAGCTGGTTGTTTAGAAACCTCCAATGTGTCTATTAGGGAAATCTGTTAGTTCTTCTGAAATGGCTTCTGATGATTAGGAAGCTGAGGTGTGGCTTTGGTGTTTCTCATTCATGTTTCTACTAAAATGGGTTTGCTTTGAACTGAATGTTTGAAACAAGCTACACTATTCAAATATTGCATTTGGCTTTATTTTGTTTGGTTTTTCCCTGCCTCCTTATTGTAAAGAAAAACACTCCTAAATGTGTGGCAGGTGATCCATGTACCAGAAGGCTGAGTAATAATGAAATGACAGGTCCCTTTCATTAAGTGCTTCCAGCAAGCTAAATACTGTTTTATATGCTATATGTGTTTTGACTCATGCTCATGACAACTGGTGAAATGAACTGTCAGCCCCTTTTGCAGATGAAGAAACTGAGGCAAAGGATAAGTTACCTGCCCCCACTGGCACAAATAGTAAGTGCAAGACACAGCACTAGAACTCCAGAGCAGAAATGCTCTGGAGTTAATCCAGGCTCGGAGAACAAGGGATGCAGGGAGTTAGGTGTGGTGTGCTCTAGGAGGACATGACAGCCGATGGGCACCATGCTGGGCTGTGCCACGCAGACAGGTCTTATAAACATTACCCATAGCTTTGTTCCTTTGGGATACATATTATTATCTGAGTGACGGAGGATACAGAGATACAGACAGTCAGGCTAAGTAGCTTTCCCAGAGTCACCCTGGGGAGGTCGGCCACAGACCAGGCACAGCCAGGAGGATCACTCCAGCCATTTTTTTTTTTTTTTTGCAGTACGTGGGCCTCTCACTGTTGTGGCCTCTCCCATTGCGGAGCACAGGCTCCAGACACGTAGGCTCAGTGGCCATGGCTCACGGGCCCAGCCGCTCCACGGCATGTGGGATCTTCCCGGACCAGGGCACGAACCCGTGTCCCCTGCATCGGCAGCCAGGCTCTCAACCACTCTGCCACCAGGGAAGCCCTCACTCCAGCCTTTTTGCTCGAGCCCACTGCTCTCTCTCCATGTTTGTGGCAAGGACTCAATCAAATAAGAGAGAAAAATTGCTCAGAAGTGTGGCTGGCTCATAGCAAACACTTGCTGTGGGACAGATGTCATCTCCTCAGCAGCAGCAGAATCATCTTCATCAGCATCATTAATATCACTATGACTGTTATTATTACTTTCACTTGGAATGAGGTGAATTATTTCCCCTTAGTAAACACCTATTATGTCCAGGAACCAAAGTTAGGAACAGGGGATGCAGAAATGCAGAGATATATGCTACCATGGAGATTACACCACCACGAAAGCTCAGGTTGAAATATATACTGAATAGATGTATAAGCAGGTGAACTGAAGTGAGTCTTCTCTGCATAAATCACCCACCTCATTGAAGCCAGGCTATCAGTCTTCACTCAATTTTAGTTTATTTCTCCTTATTAACATTAATAGTCATGAAACAATCATTTGGAGCATCCTTTAAAAAATAATTTGAAGGAAAGTCGCAAAAATAGTACAGAGAGGTCCCAGATACCCTTCATCCAGATTCCCCCAACATTAAAAATTTACACAGCCATGGTGTATTCATCCAAACTAAGAAGTTAACATTGGTACAATACTATTAAGTAAACTACAGGCTTTATTCAGAATTTTCCAGTTTTCCCGCTAAATCCTTTTTCTACTCCCGCACACTGCATTGCTTTTAGGAGCAACTATTTTAACGAGGAAAATCATAGGGAACAAAAAGTATGTCTTTACAACTCATTTCAATTCAATGCAGGTACTTTACAATACTTTGGGCAGTCTATGCTGATGATTTATACTATAACAGAAATCCACTGAAAGCCTGCCAGGGCTAAGGAATCCTATCACATTTTGGGATATAATAAGAGGAAAATTATTCAAGACTCTAGCTAGAAATAAGACTGCATGCCAAGAGAAACAATTATGGATGCTTTGAGTGAGAATTCAAATTGGAAGGGGAGCTTCAAAGAGGAACAGGTTGAAAAATACAAGATAAAATTAAATTTTTACCCCTTGCAGCTGAGAAGCAGTGTACATTCTGTTTGAAAAAGGCTCTTTTCCCCCCTAGGAGTGGATCTGACATCACTGCGGCAGATGAAGCTTCAGAGACCAATGAGTATGCTAACAGACGTCAAACACTTCTTGTCATGTGGAGGAAATGTTAATGAGAAAAATAATGATGGCGTAACACTGGTATGTTACCACGCTTCACTAGGAGACGCTGCTTAAGTTGAGAACATACGGTGATTTCTAAAACATAGAATTATACACAATTAACTTCTAAATAATATTTTTTATTTTTCTGATTATAAAAGTAATACATATTTATTGCAGAAATTTTGCAAAACAAACATGCAAAGAGGAAAATGCAAATCACTTATACCACCACCCAATGTTTATCTGTTGATATATTCTCTTTAAGCCTTCCTTCTATGCATGTTTTTCCTACAAATTTAGAGTAATTTTTATCCATTATTTTGTCAATGTGATTTTTGAGATGGAACTTACAAGAGAATGTTTTCATTTTAATTTTAAGCAAAAGAAACTGAGTTACTCTGATGAATGAATTTCTAAATTCAAGCAAACTCCTGTCATTCCTTTTTTTTTTTTTTTTGCTATCAGGCACAGCTGCAGAAAATTAAACACAACAATTAAAGTTGGATTAATTTTAATGTAAATACAATGTCTAATCATCAAAATAAGAACGTTTGGTCCTATTGACCCGTAAAAATTACCTGGGCTGAGCATGCTGGGGTTAAAATTAATGATTGTGGAAATAAATAAATGTATTAAGTTTCAGGAAAGTAAATTAGGGCAGCAGAAGGGATTATGAGCTTGAAGCCTGGGGTGCATAGAAGTGGTTGGAACCAATTTTAGAAAATGGCCCAGTTTCTACCATGGAGGGAATATGGTGTGAGGTTGAGCACGGTAGACGAGGAAAGCAACGTAACCAAATGGATATGAGTTCTGTGACACCTGATAGCTTTATAGACTTATTAAGTGCAAAGTAAGTGCCTTGAGACTTCTCGATAGAATTATCTTCCTAGATACTGATGTTGGCCTTTGGGATATAAATTTCAGAAGACTATGAAAAATGGAACTCTAAGCTGTAGGAAAAGAAAACAAAGCATATTTAGAGTTTATTGAAAAATAACACATTCAAATGGAAAAACATTCCAACTAGTTTATTGAGGAACTATTTACTGACCGTGATCTGTGAACAAAATCATAGTGAACAAAACCACAAAAGTCCTTTTGTCATGGGCTCACATTTCATTGGGGGAAGACGGGTAATATACAATATAAATGAGCTAAATATATAGCATATTACTAATAATAAATGCAAATGGGAAATAGTAAAACAAGACGGGGCATGCTGGGTAAATAGTTGACATTTTGCGTAGATAGACAAGTAAGGTCTCACTCTCAAGAAGAGTTCCGAGTGATGGCCTGAAAGAAGTCTGCGCACACTGTAGGTGTGAAGAAGGAGCATTTCAGGCTAAACAGTGTAAGTGCAAAGGCCCTGAAGCAGGGCCAGGTATGGTGTGATTGATAAACAGCACGGAGGCTAGTGTGGATGAGCAGAGAAAACCAGAGGACGGGGGTAACCAGGACCAGATCACACAGCATCTTGTGGGCCTATGTGAGGACTGTGGCAGTTACGCTGTGTGAGATGGGAATAGATTGAAGAGTTCTGAAGAGAGGATCCTACTCCTGTTCTAAAAGGACCTCTCATTCTGACTGCTGTAATAAGGATGGACTGTCAAAGGATGAGGGTGAAGCTGAGAGTTCAGTTAGAAGGCTTTTGCTTTAATCTAACAAGCGATGATGCAACTCAGACCAAAATGGTAGATGCTGGAGTGATGAGAAGTGGCTCATTTCAGTCTACATTGAAAGAAGGTCCATTGGGATTTGCTGACCGGAATGTGATGAGAGAGGAAGAAAAGACTTCAGAATAACTCCAGTATTTCTAGTTTGAACAGCTGGAATGATGGAGTTGACACCGAATGACATAGAGAAGGTTCAGGACTGGGCTCAGAGCAGGGAAGATCAGGATGGATTCTGGAAATGTGAAGTTAAAAGTGCCTCTTAGCCGATGTCATGGAGATGCCGAGTTCGTGGTTGGATATTGGAATCTGGAATTTGGGCGATGCATGGACTGGAGAAGCAGTTTGGAGATTTTTAGCATGTACATGGTATTGAGGCCCTTGACCCTGGGTGAAGTCACTGATTTGATACAGAAGGAAAGAGGATTGGGGACTGAGCCATGGAGCACCGGAAAAGAGGAAGATACAGAAATGAGATGGGAAGAGGAACTCCCAAGGTGGGAGGAAAACCAAGAGTATGAGATGTCCCGGGAGCCCAGTAAAGAAAGCATGAGGAGGAGGAGGAGGGATGATTAACTATCAAGTAAACACTGCTGAGAGGTCAAGTAGACGGAGGTGGAGACTCAGCTGCCAGACTTGGTAACTTGGAGTCTTAGGGTCTTCTCATCGAGACAGCTTTGGTGGAACAGTGAGGTCAAAATCCAGACGAGAGTGGGCTATTTAATTAACGGCTCATTTAAGGCAGGAACTACGTTAATTAACGCATAGTAAAAACCCAGTGGAGTCTGTGTTTCTTTGTTTGGCAGAAGATATTACAACTTCATGTTTTTTTGGGGAAATCACAGCTAAATAAAAACAGCACATGGGCTTCAATCCCCACTCAATAAAAGAACCTACATACCTCAGAAGATAAGCTATTAAAAGAATCAATACACAGCAATAAATTGCTATAATTTTCAACCATCTGCAATTTTGACATTCCTGGTCACTTTTTTTATTGAACAGAGAACACAGTGTGGCATATAACTATTCTTTAATAACTAAATCTTGTTTTATTATTATTTATTATTATTATTTTGCAGTACACGGGCCTCTCACCTTTGTGGCCTCTCCTGTTGTGGAGCACAGGCTCCGGACGCGCAGGCTTAGTGGCCATGGCTCACGGGCCCAGCCACTCCGCGGCATGTGGGATCTTCCCGTACCAGGGCATGAACCCGTGTCCCCTGCATCGGCAGGCGGACTCTCAACCACTGTGCCACCAGGGAAGCCCTTGTTTTATTATTGAGGTTGTGATCATCTTTGAGCTTTATACAAAGAAAGTAACAGTGATCAGAAGTCCTTCCCTGAGGATCACAGCATTTGGCAAATGGCAGATTCTTTGATTCTTTTGTCTGAGTTGGTTGGTCGATTATGTTAATAGCTGCCACTCCTGGAGGGGTCTTTCTGTAAAAGGGCATGTGGATGGTGTGTTGCTGACTATTGTTGCTGATAATGATAAGAAGACAGTCTTGGCCGCAGACAGATTTCCACATCCTGACTTGGAATGTCAGTTGTGGTTCAAAATTAGGCATGATGCCCCACGCTGTTACACTGTATGTGCAAACGAGGTGAAACTGGGGCTTCCCTGGTGGCGCAGTGGTTGAGAGTCCGCCTGCTGATGCAGGGGACACGGGTTCGTGCCCAGGTCCGGGAAGATCCCACATGCCGCAGAGCGGCTGGGCCCATGAGCCATGGCCGCTGAGCCTGTGCGTCCGGAGCCTGTGCTCTACAATGGGAGAGGCCACAGCAGTGAGAGGCCCACGTACCAAAAAAAAAAAAAAAAAAAAAAAGAGGTGAAACTGTCAAAGGAGGATCAACTCCTGGTAAGATGGTTTTTATGTTGCTTTTTCTTCCTTTTTTAGAACATGTGATTAAAAAAAAAACATAAAGTAGCTCTTTTTAAAAATTTTTATTAAAAAATGTTTTGGAGTATAGTTGATTTACAATGTTGTATTAGTTTCAGGTGTACAGCACAGTGATTCAGTTATCCACACATATATTATTTTTCAGATTCTTTTCTGCTCTAGGTTATTGCAAGATATTGAGTATACTTCCTTGTGCTACACGGGAGAACTTTGTTGTTTGTCTGTTTTATATAGAGTAGTGTGTATAAGTTAATTCCAAACTCCTAATTTATCCCTCCCACCACCAAGATAGCTCTTTTAAAAAGATCTCTTAGTTTATATTAATATTCTTCTTAAAAGAAAACAAAAGCTTCAGAAAAGGATACAGTTCCCCCCAAAAAAGCCACGTTACAGAGCATATGAAAAGGAGTTCCTGAGTTCAGGTACATAAATACTCTTTGAAAGCACTGATAACTAGTATATATGTTATCAAGAAGCTGGTTCTTTCCTGTTTTGTCACAGAATTTGATATATCACATCTGGCCTTGAGCCATATTTACTTGGTTTGTTGGAAAATAATTAATTATCCATGAAGTGCAAAATATCAAGCAATTTTATTTTTGTTTCCTTTTTTTTTTTATTTCGGTAGCACTGCTTCACCCTTACTTCTGGAAGAAGACTTAGCCAGTGTCATCAGTTCTCTGGTCACATCTAGGGAATAAAGCTTTTGTGGTTACTTTCTGTCACTGTACATAGCCTCGATTTAGAGATTAGAGTGTCTGTACATATATAATAATGAAAACTTCCAACTTGCATGAAGTCAGGCCTCACTGATTTTTTATTAGGATGATTTTTAAATCTTCTGTTGTGATGAAGTGGAATGACTCAAAGTTAGGTGTTTGGCTTTTGTTCTGAGATGACCTAGGATTAAATGTGCCGGCCACCCTAGATGTCATTGGTAGCTCCTGTGGTGGATAGCTTTGCTGCTAAGCAAGCCAAGACAGTTTTCCTTTAAGTCTTTGCCTCATAAGCAGCTGAGGAGATGACCGGGTGAGAGAGGGGCTACGTTCTAAATGGTGGAACTGGAGTTTTGCTGCATGGAAACAAATCTTTTCATAAAGGGGTCGATCCTATGAGCTTCGCCTCATTAGTATGCAAGGTAGCGATAAGCCACGCTTCACACACACAGCCATGCCAACCTCGCTAGTGTGCCAGGGGAAACAAGCAAGTGTGTAAATTGTGCACGTGTTCTAGAGACGAACATTATAATACCGAATTGGTATGTGAGGCAGGGGAGGTTTACAGGAAGAGCATTTGCATATTTAAACAAATAAATTGTGGAGTGAATGCAAGGTTTGTTAGGCACATTCACACTGCAGCGTTATCCTTGTAGCCCGGCCAACTTGGATGTCCACTCGCCTTTGCTATTTCAAAATGTGAGTGCTGGGCATGCAGCGCAACGTGGCTTCAGCCCATGGTGGCCCTGCTTCCCTGGGTCAGTTACCTCAGTAATCTAATCCACAACTTCTCCAGCTGCAAAATTGGGATGATGACTGTCCCATAGGTTGTTCTGAAAAGAAGAAATAATTTAGAACTTTTATGCAGGATGTTTGTGAAACCACTTTAATGTCCTGTTCTGTGTTGTAACTGGGTAGGTGATTTCCAGCTTGTGATAACTTTCCATGAGGACTGTGCTTCCAAAAAGCTGTTGCTAATTCTCTACGGGAACAACCACTGCCTCTGTGGTTCTCATAGCAGGAGAGGAGTATTCTAAGATGTCATGTGATCAACACTTACACATTTTGGCACCGATACCTTCCAGCCATGGTCAGGACAAAGCAGGACTATAAATTCCATTTCAGAAAATAGACACTTTTAAGTTAAAAAATTTTAACTTGAAGTCGAACTTCCATGATGAGAAATGGTACCCACCCATAGGTCTAGTGACTGAAGGATACAGAACGTGATTGCCAGTTGAATTAAAGTAATGGCTCTAAACTCCTGATATGTTACTAGGATGATTTTTAAATATTCTGTTATCTCTTGTGATGAAGTGGAGTGACTCAAAGTTGGTACCATTTTTTAGATTCCACACATATGCCATATGATAAATGATACTAATGAACTTATATACAAAAGAGAAATAGACCCATAGACATAGAAAAAAAAACTTATGATTACCAAAAGGAGAAAGAGGGAGAGGGATAAATTAGGAGTTTTGGATTAACATATACACACCACTATATATAAAATAGACAAACAACAAGGACCTACTGTATAGCACAGGGAACTATATTCAGTATTTTGTAATAACCTATAAGGGAAAAGGATCTGAAAAAGAATATATATATATAATAAAAGTGAATCACTTCTGTATACCTGAAACTAACACGACATTGTATATCAACCATACTTTAAAAAAAAGTTAGGTGTTTTGCTTTTATCCTGAGATAACCGAGGATTAAATGTGCCTGCTGCCCTAAATGTCACGGGTAGCTCCTGCTTTGTATTGCTTTGCTGCTAAGTTAGCCAAGACGGTTTTCCTTTTAGTCTTTACCTCGTGAGCAGCTCAGGGGATGACTTCGGTGAGAGTTGGGCTAAGTTCTGAATGGTGGAACCGGAGTTTTGCCACATGGAAAACAAATCTACTCACGAAGGGGTTGATCCTACGAACTTTGCATCATTAGTATCAGGCGCTAACCAACTAGTGGACCCATTCTTCAGGCAGGCTTATGCTACAAATGAACATCTGAAATCCAGATGTTAGTGCATATAACAGGGTAACTTGCCAGTCACTGACTGATTATTCAAATAATATGAAATAAATTTAGAAGCAGGATAAAGATGAGTTCTTTAGGAAAATACGTAAAATCATATTTCTCTAAAATATCTGTGGATATATCATTCTAGGGATGGTTTTCTGGAATGTTAATGAGATGAATTCTGTGTGCAACCAAGTGTGGCAATCTCTTAATGTTTATACCTTAAGTTAGATTGAATCCATTTGTTGTTCTAATGTAGTTGAAAGTACATACAAAACATAAATATATAAATGTCACTGTAGATTGAAGAGCATAATTAAGTCCAAAGACAGAAAAGCAAACTTTTTTCTGAATTTTATCAAAATTTATATTGAATAAGCCCTTTTGACTTTACTGTAATCTTGTCTTTGCAATAAAAATGACAAGGAGTCGAGCTACAAGATTCCATGCTACAAAACCTAGAAGTTGTTGTTTTTACTACTTTTAAATTAGTTCTTCTTTTTCCTTTCCTTATAGATTCCTCTTCTTAATTATTATGATTACAAATTCCACCATGTAGTTACTTAATAACCTAGTTTAAATTGAGGAGGATGATAATTTTCTTACAAATAAAGCCTGTTGCCAAGAAACAGGAATTCCCCCATAGGAAAATTTGAAACATTCCTCCAAACCCTGATCTCATCGTGGTAGTTCCTGAGGCTTCATTTCTAAGCTTCAGTTTGCATTGAGAAACTCAACTGGGAGAATATTAAAATGTATTAGCTACATAATCATTTTAGAGCTTGTTGGCATTCATTCATCCTTTCTTAGTGCTCCTGTCCCTTTTACATGTATGTAACCATGGCAATGATCACATTTCCTGTGGTCATTTATATCTTTGAGTCCCCCTCCTGTAACACCAAATACAGGGCTGGAATTTTAGAGCTAGTCAGTACATGTGTGACTTTGGGGCAAGAAGTGGTAAATCACTGAGATATTATATTTTGTATTTACAAGTATTCAGATTATAGTAGAAAGGGGCACTGGAGAGGGAAATAGGAATTACATGGAAAAGTGCACATTGTCAGGGTCAGAAGGAAAATAATAAATAATTAACCCATAACCCTTTTTTCAAAGAATGATGACATCCACTCGTACCAAATAAAATTACATATGTGTTCTTTTTAAAAGGTCTCTGTGTTTTAGACCCAATACTTTATTAAATGGGTGTCTTTCAACCACTGAATAAACTACGTTGCTGTCCCTGCTTTTTTAAGTTAAATGACAAAATATCTCTTCGTTGCAGTTGCATATGGCATGTGCAAGTGGCTACAAGGAAGTGGTATGTCTTCTTCTGGAACATGGCGGGGATCTCAATGTAGCAGATAATCAGTACTGGACCCCACTCCACTTGGCAGCAAAGTATGGCCAGGTAAAATAATGTTCTGGGTTATTTTTAAAGAATTATTTTATGATCAATGCATCATTTCATATTTTGTTTTGTTTTGTTTTCAGGTTATGTACTAACATTATGTAACTTGACTTTTAATGGAATCGTCTTACTAAACAAATATGTTTGTGGTTGAAAGAAAACATTTACTTTTAGAAGGACACATTCATAACCTACATTCCTCAGAACTCTGCGTATTGTAGTCAGAATCATTGGAGAAATAATCAAAACTTATAAACATTCTTTATAGAATGGACTTAATACTATTTTCTTAATATTATATAGTTCTTATCGGCATACAGTTTCATGAGTCTAGGGTAATTGTGTTTGTTTTCTACAGTTAGTAGATATAAAGCAAAATTACATTTTATATTTTATTTTTCTCTATAAATTATATTTCATTTTAATGTATGAAGGATGGCTAGCAGAGTTCTTTCTCTGAATTGATGCTTGGCTGTAGCTAATATATCTTGAGTTACTATTGCACAAACTAATTTCTCACTAGATACTAATATACCATGAAGAAGAAACAAACTTTAACTTCTAAATAATTTATATGGGTGAATGTGATCCAGCAGTGTTCATAATAATTTATCAACATTACAATTGATTTACAAAAAATACATAATATGTTATGTTAAAGAAAGCCTTAGTGGTAATAGTAGAAAATATAACTCAGGTTACATATATATGGAGATTTAAGCTAAACTTGTTGATGTCCAAACATTAGCTTGTGGTAACAATCTCACTCACAGAATTTATAGTAAGTTAAATCCCTTAGATACTAACCAGTGTGCAAAATATCTGTCATACAATTTGAGTCATGCAACTGTTGAATAAATTGAAAACATTTGCATCTCAACCATCGTAGGAAAAGCATATTGCTTGGGAAGGTCTTCCAAACTAATAAGAACATTGTTTGTTTTGATGACATTTCCTGTAGGAAATAGATTCATTCATTCAGTAAATATTTTTATCAGGCTACTAATAACTCCAAATCTGTGCTTCTAGCAAGTGAGTGTGTGCATAAGTGAATGGTTGGGTTAATGAGATAAGGCTGGATGTAGCTGAAATTATTGGCCTCAGGAGTCCAGGTTTCCCAGGTCTCACTAGGATCACAGGAGTATCGGGGCATCAAAAGTATACCATCAGGACATTAGTAATACTTGCTAGCACAGCAGCATCCCGGGATACACGGGGTGAGAAGTTTTGTCATTTGTAAAAAATAGAGAAGTGAACATATTAGCAAGTACTCTTTCCTTGAACACAACTTATTGGCCTGTACTGATGAGGTAGTAATCAGTAAATTATCAAAATGTGCCCATTGTAGTCCGAGATTGCTTCTGGAAGGAGCTAAATCTGAAAGTGGTAAAGTGTAGCAGAACATTACCAAACTTGAATGAATCATTTTAACCAATTTTTCACTTTGACTGGTTGAGTTTTTAGATTTTGGACCAGGTATCATTGCAAAGAGAAGCTAATTGTTTCCCTTTAACCACTTTCATAAGAGAATCAACTCAGGGGAAATAGGACTAGATTTAACAAAATGTTTTTAAAAACATGCCTTGGACTAAATATATCACTTTCTGTTACCAGACATTTAAATGTTTTTTTTCAGGACTCAGTGTATGGTTTTTGTTTTATTTAACTGCAAGTTAAATGAAATATTTGGTATGAGTTGATACATTTTATTTGCTGTTGTATTTTTCAGTTCTGTGATTTCCATTTAGTTCTGTCTTATAACTTCTATGTCTTTGATGAGGTGTTCTATTTTATCCTTTGTTTCAAGAGAATTTGTAATTGCTTCTTAAAGCATTCTTATGATGGCTGCTTTAAAATCATCATCAAATAATTCCAGCATGATTCATCCTGCTTTTGGTGTCAGTTAATTGTCTTAGTCAAATTATGATTTTCTGATTTTGGTATGACCATGATAAGTGACTTTTAATTGCTTCTTGGACATTTTGGCTATTTTGCTAGGAGAATCTTGGTCCTATATATGTATTCTATTTTAGCAGGCAGTCACCCTGCTTAGGTTTAGCATTCAGGTTCCAGTCTACCTGAGTGGGAGGTGGATCCAATGACAGTTTAATTTTCAGGCCCTTCCAGGTATTATTTTGGTATGATTGGTTTATCTGGTGCCCCTGGAGTTCCTACTGGTTTCTTCTGGTGTCCCAAAAGGGGTAGAAGGCGTTTCCTCAGGCCAGACTGCCCCATGTCTCTGGGTGGGGTAGGAGAATCTCCACGGGGACAAAAGACTTTCAGGGCTGGAGGCCTCTGGAGTATGCAACCCCAACTTGCAGGTGCCATCCCCTCCCCAGTCACCCTTGTCTCTCTTTGGGGAGGGGCATCTCAGTCTCAGTGGAAAAAGAGTGCCTGCTCTGGCACTTAGTGTTAACAAGGTCATGGTGCTGTATTCACGTGATATTGTCAGGGAGACATGGTTTAAAAGGGGGCGGGATGCCTCTACCTGGGCCCCCTTCTGTCACTGGGTTGGACTGGGAAACACTGGGTCCAGGGTTGCCTTCTTCTATTGGGTGTAAGGACATAGGCTACCCTGCCCGCCCATGATTTCTCCCTTCTATGGGTCCTGAGTCACCTTCCTCCTTGGATCTTTCAGAGTTCTTCTTGGGTTGCTTGTTATTTCCATGGTTTATTATAATTAGCAGAGAGGACCAGTAAGAAATCAATCTAAGTGGGTGGGTTTTAAAACAACTGCTTCTGTTTACAAAAAATACTTATTTATGAAAGACCTGTAAAACTTGATGTAAGACACATAAGCCCAATACAACTGCTGCTTCCTTCATAAAGCTTCCTGGAAATTTTGTCACACAAAAGTCATAAGATAGAAGAATCACTGATGGATAAGGTAGAGGATGAGAGGATATCGGTATTCCACCCTATTACCTATCACATTCCAAAAATTTCCCAAACTTTGGGTTTTCTGAAACTATGTTTACAGCCTAGAGAAACATAGTCATGAACTTATATGGGAAATATGATTCAAAAGCTGCATTTACTTTGTAAAATGCAGAGTAGTTAAGGTGAATGTTTTTATTACCGTATTCCCAGTGTACCAGCTACATTCCCAACGCTTACCATTTATTAATGATTAATGGTAAATTAATGAAGAAACACTTTCCAATTGCTGCATTTTTTTCAAAATCAGCTGCACAATATCTGACCCCAACTTTTAAAAAACATAATTTTAGGGGGATTCCTATTTTGTCTTCTATTTCCCAGAAACTCCTCCCACATACACATACACATACACACCATAGGTCATTCTGCACATCTCGAGGATTCAACCAGCTTTGCTCTGAGGATTTCCATGGCCCGGCACTGGCTCTAGCACCAGCCACCCCTCACTGTCTGTAGGAGCCTAACCAGCCTTGCTGATTCTTCCTCCCTAGAGCCTGGCCCCAGGTTCTTCAATCACTGAGAACCATCAACTTCTGTTAAAAGAGGATTTTTACATAGCTTGGAAGATTGGTGAGAATGATGAAGGCAAATGCATCAGACCATCTGTGCCCATGTGTCCAGGTCAATTGATCCAGCTGCTAGATTCACAGAGACAGATGTCCAACAAACAGTTTTCCAGAAATGGCCATTGATAGTGTACAGATAAGGCAGATTTAAGAAACAATCTCACCTTTACCCTCTGCTTCTCTAGAAAATGACTCACCATTAATTGAGTATTTTCTAAATCCTTCAACATTTTGGTACCAAGGAGAGGGTCTGAAGATCATATATCTTTTCCATTTTGCTCCATTATACCTACTCAAATGGGGTCTCCACCAGAAAGTAAGCTCCAACACAGCAGAGACTTTACCTGTGTTGCCCAGCATGCTTTCTTGGTGTCCAGCAGAGCAGCTGAAGGGCTTGAATGGACAAATCCATCAGCCAAGAACTAGAAGCAAAGCTTGAACACTGAAAGGTAGAGTGGGGTTTTTCCGTTAGAATACATGATATCAAAACCAGAATACTCTTCCTCGATTTAGACTCAAAAAACAATGAGAGATTTCTGTTAATAGAGGATTTTGAGTAAACTGTATCTTGATTATTTTGTCAAGAAAATACCATATGATGTCTTGAATTGTTTTTAAACATTGTTCACCCATAAAAATACCATTTCATATTCATTTTGGAAATGATATTTTAGAAAGAGGTATTATTTGGATATCAATTTATAGGTATGAGAGATTTATAATTCTCTAAAGAAATTTACTGTAAATAAATATACCTCAGTTCAGGGAAAACTTTAGAAATGGTAACATTTTAGAGAGACTAATGGTATTTTTACAGACCTTCATCACAACTTCAGTTTCTTATAAATATCTTACAAGTATAAATGTCTTTTGGAGAAGGCAGTCCATAACTTATAACAGTATTTATAATTGACATGTATACTGGGATTTATAACTGACATGCATACATATTTTAAAACTTGCCTTTCTAAATATATTAACTTCTCCAGTGAGAAAAAAAGAGATGCCTGTTCTCATTTAAAACTAGGAACTGAATAAGTTATGTGAGCAGTAAGTCCTTTGATTTTACAATTTTTTATGAGTTGTACATAAAATAAAATTCTATTCTAGCCTTATACATATTTTTAGTGTTTATAATAGGATTGGCAATGCTACAACAAAAGATAAGAAAATAACTGTACAAATGCTAAAATCTAAATCTCCTTCCCTTCAAAAGTATCTTGAATCACACAACCTGCATATCTTGATGTTCAAAGGAGTCGTTTGTATTCTTAAATACATTTTACCCAAGTACCTAAGAATTGAGATATATTCAGAGTTTTTATTCTTTAGATATATCTTTTTCCATTAAAAAAAACAAAAAACACTCTCTGGTACCCCGCTGAGAATCAAATATTGATAAACTCAGTGCTGGATCCTAGGTTCCCTCTCTTCTCAATGTTTACACGTCTTTAGGGAATCTCACACCTGCAACTTCAAATGCTCTACATGATCACAGCCCCCAAAGCCCTTTCTTGTTTTTCTCTCAAGTTCCCGGCCCATGAGGACCACTGCCTGGTGGGTAATCTCTATCACTCTGCCCTCAAACCCAACTTGTGTACAAAGGGAATTATCATCTTCTTTTCCCCAGTCTGTTCTCCCTTCTTTGTGTCACCATTTACTCATCAAAAACCTGGGCATTATCGTTTTCCTGCCTCTCCCATAATTAAGAAGCCACTGAACCCACAGACTCCTTCCTAGTGAATAGCTTTGAGCTGTATGAGTTATAACCACAACCGATTAATCTGTACATCCTCACTGCCTCTGCCTTCACCCAGTGCATCAGCATCTCTGCCTCTGGATCAGCCCATCAGCCTCCTAATGGAGTCCTCTCCCCCTCCTCCTCTCCATTCTCAACAATGTGGCTACAGCGAGCTTTCTAAATGCAAATATAATAGAACTATTCGATCCACCATCCTTTCCATTGCTGCTGATATAAAATACCTACTCCATCACACATGAGTCCCCATGGGCCAGGAATTCTGCTTAATTCTACCACTGTTTTTCTCCTATTCCCCCCACCAGGTTGGAGGATATGACTATACTGAACTTCTTTCGATTTCTGGAATATGCCACTATGTACATCCTTTTCATGTTCTTTGCTTTTCTTGAAATTGTTGAGTGGTTAAATCTTCCCTGCCCTGCAGGACGCCCCTGAGTTGTCAGTTTACTGGCTGTGTTTTCTACCTTCCTGGATCCCAGTGCGATGCCCCCGTCATGCATCCTACATAGCACCTGTATCCCCCGTACCACATCACTTATCACATGCTGGAATATCTCTTGTATTTGTTCATATTGACCCTCTAGTTTGTGAGAACTGAGTGCAGGTACAATGTCTATTTCTTTATCTGCACGGGGCTGGCACAGAACACTCAGTTACTACTTATTCATGAGAGAGTCAGGGAATGTCCTGGTTTAGCAGATGCTTGTCTGTCTCAGTGCATCACTGAACACATGTGTGAAGAGATGGTGGGTGAGCACGCACCTCGAGACTGGTGGGCCAACAGGAGAAATCCTCAAGGAGATATCCAGGAGTACCTGGGCATGAGCAGGGCGTTGGGGAGGGCTGGACATAGAGATCTGTGATAGGTGACTCAAAGAGATCACACA
The DNA here is from genome assembly GCF_949752795.1 of Hyperoodon ampullatus. Lineage (NCBI taxonomy): Eukaryota > Metazoa > Chordata > Mammalia > Artiodactyla > Ziphiidae > Hyperoodon > Hyperoodon ampullatus. Next base: position 4,314,499 of record NC_136929.1, on the reverse strand, counting down.
CGGTGGAGGGGGAGTTCAATGAAGGGCAAAACAGGATGGGCGGCACCACCTTTAATAGTCTAAAGAGTTCATCAGAGGAATCTTTTTATATTTTAGATCTGAAATTTTTCAGATGGCTCTGAGTTAGAGGCATTTACCTATTTTGATGTAGAGTATGAACCAATGAGTGTAGGATATGCAAATTCTGAATTCCCAAAGACGTTTAACATAATTTCTCTTTATTAAGTGAAACAATCTCTTTTAGCTTCTGAACTAGGAATTCGACTATCTCTGAATGCTCAATTTTTCTTTTTTTTACTTTTTTTTTTTTTTTTTTTGTGGTACGCGGGTGTCTCACTGTTGTGGCCTCTCCCGTTATGGAGCACAGGCTCCGGACGCGCAGGCTCAGCGGCCATGGCTCACGGGGCCGGCCGCTCCGCAGCATGTGGGATCTTCCCGGACCGGGGCACGAACCCATGTCCCCTGCATCGGCAGGCGGACTCTCAACCACTGCGCCACCAGGGAAACCCTTTTTTTTTTACTTTTTAAAGAAGTAATTTAAATGACCATCAAGGAATTAATTTTGCTGAATTTATCCAAACCGAAATACAATTGTCCAAAGAATGAGCAAAGTCCATAGCTAGTAATTTGTGTGAGTTTAAATTTCAGCTTAAATATATTTTCTATCAGCCATGCAGAGCCTCCTTTGACACACACAGAGACACCGAATCACACACACACACACACACACAGAATGTCAGCCACCTTACCCTCTGATAGTTTTGGTGATTATAAAGTTCTTGTAATAGTGGAGATGAATCTTTGTTGGGTTCACTTTACCTACTCACATTGAAGTAATTTACCTAAAGATCTTACCTGAGGTTAAAACAAATATTGCAGACTACTCTGAAATGGAAATCAGTACTGCCCTGCTTAATTTAGTTCTGGGACATGCCTCACTGATTTCTAACTGGAAGCACGTGGGAAATACTGACTTAAAGAGAAATGGAATTCCCCAAGTGAGAGAATCTTCTTCATTCCACACATGAATGTTTGTTTTTACAGGCCCAAAATAAAATGGAAGTACTTTTGTGGTCATAGATTTTCATGTAGGAAACCATTTGCTTTGACCACTTAAATGCTTTCTGCAGTTACAGGGGAAGCTGTGGAGAGAGGTAATTTGTAGAGAGATTGCCCAAGTTTCTCTTTGGAGTTCTGTAAAGAGTGAATTAAATTTAGAAATGCAAAGTAATTGTTATATTCTCCTACAATCGGACATTTTTGTCAGAAAATAAAAGATTTTAGGTACTGCTGGTTTTTTTTTTTCAAAATTGTGAAAAACAAGGGCAATCTTACATAATTCTCGGCTTTGCATTTTTTCTTTTCTTTCTGCTTTTCTTCCTCCCTTCATCCTTCTTTTCCTTGCTTTTTCCCTCCTCCCTCCTGCTTTTCTCTTTTCCTTCTTCCCACCCTCCATCCTTTCCTCCCTTCTTCCCTTCCTTTCCTATGGTTGAAAAGCAAGCAAATCTCTCAAATTTTTGATACAAAACAAAACTCTTTTCTATACCCATTTTGATGTCCTGGGACCCTGCTCTATATATTCTGCCTTTCAGATTTTGAGAGAACATCTATGTCTTTAGTAAACTGTATATATTTGGGAATAAAAATAAACCCTAAATATAAGCAGTCTGCTGTAACATGATTTAAGTGTTATTGATATATTTTATGTTCTATAAAACCAAACACTGATTTGCAGTGGACTTGTGGGAAAGCTAGCAATGACACAAACTATTTAAAATCTAATTAATTTTACAACGAGAACACCAATAAGAGCAATAATTGATGGGTGGGGAGATACTTTGGAATGTCTGAGCAGAGTGCTTGCATGGGTGGAGAATGACTGTCAAATGTCACAAAAACAACAAAGCCACAGATCAGAAAAGCCAGTCCCCTTCTACTCAACATAATAAACCAAGAAATGGAAAGACAAACTTAGGAAAAGAGAAAGAATAAAAATTCCAAAAGAATCTCCAAAATTAAAAAGAAAAATAGCATTGAAAACATAAAATATATAGGGATATTTTTTACATAAGATATGTAAGTTTTCTACACTGGAAACTATACAACAATATTATATAATTATAAACAATATAATTAAAAACTAAAGAAGACCTAAATAAATGAGGTGGTAAGCCATATTCATGTGTTGAGACAGTGACTATTATTAAGATCTTGTTACCGACCCTTTCAAGTTGGGCCCCAAAAAGGGTCCTCCCGCCTGGCTTGCTGACACCAATAGGACAGGACCGAGTTGGGTTCAGAAGCAAAGGGAAGATTTATTCTTTTTTAAAAATTTTATTGAGGTATAGTTGATTTACAGTGTTTTGTTAATTTCTGCTGTACAGCAAAGTGATTCAGTTGTATATCTATATATTCTTTTTCATATTCTTTTCCGTTGTGGTTTATTACAGGATATGGAATATGGTTCTCTGTGGGGAAGCTTTATTCTTTGATCAGAGAACGTAGAGGCGCGGGTGTGGCTGGTTATAGGGATCTCTCAGTGGGAGGGGTTGGAGTTCTGTGCGGGGGCGGGTAGCACAGGTGCATTTGTTGCTCACAGCTCCAGTGCCGGGTGCCCACCACCATTTTGGACAAGGTGTGGTGGGCGGTGCTTCTGCACACGGCCCTCAGAGCTGAGGTGTCCTGAGTGCAGCCATGTGGCCCCAGGAACTCTGGTCTGAAGGGCTGGGTACGAGCCTTCTGCCCGCGGCTCCCTGTGAGCCAGTGAAGCTAGGCTAAGTACAGAAGAAGAGGTTAGACGTTATCTTATCCCCTAGATTCCATCTAATTTTCCCCCCGGGACGCCAGTGGGTTTTGCTGAGAATAGTACCTGTGTAAGGCAGAATAGTGGCCCCCAAAGCTGTCCACACCGTCATCACCAGAACCTGTCAATATATTACCTGACAAGGCAGAAGAACTTTGCAGCTGTGGTTAAGTTAAAGATCTCGACATGGGAAGGGATCTCACGGTGGGCCCACTGTAATCACTGAGCCCCTAAAAGCAGAGACGCGTTCCTGGCTGAGGGTTGGTGGGAAATGCGACAATGGAAATGGTCGGAGAAGTGTGACACTGCTGGTCTGGAGATGAAGAAGGGGCCCCCAGCCAGGGAATGTGGGCACCCCTGGAAGCTGGAAAAGTCAGGACACAGATGCTCCCTTGGGGCCAGAAGGAAACAGTGCTGCCAATGCCCTGGTTTTAACCCAGTGAGACCGGTGTCAGACTTCTGACCTGCAGAAGTGTAAGATAGTTATTATTTATTGTTTAAACTACTAAGTTTGTGGTAATTTTTTATGGCAGCCATGTAAAGCTAATATAGCATCTATTTACTTCAAGCAATCCCAATCAAAATACTATAGCCTTTCTTACAGAAATTGAAAATTCATTCTAAGGTTTATATGGAAATGCAGAGGACCTATATAGACAATATTATCTTGAAAAAAAATTAGATACTTTTTTCAAGAATATAAGATTTTTACTTATTTCAAGACTGCCTCAAAAGCAGTTCAATAAGAAAAAATAGTCTTTTTAACAAATACTGCTGAGAAACAAAGGATGCTGGACCCAAATTCACCTTAAGCCTTTAGGTGCCATTTACAAAAATTCACTTGAGATGGACCATAGACATAAAAGTTCAAATTATAAAGTTTTTAGAAGGAAATGTATTATGATATTGTCATGGTCTTTGAGTAGGCAAAGAGTTATTTGAACCTAAAAAGCACTAACAACTAAAGAAAAAATATATATATATATATATGAAAGTTATGCATAAACGGAAGTAAAACAAATTTTAAAAATCCTGTTCATCAAAAGACATTTTTAAAAAGATGAATAGGCAAGCCATAGCATGGGAGGAATTATTAGTAATACATATATCTGACAAATGTATCTAGAACATATAGATCAAAAATTCAAAGAAAAACACTTCAGTAATAAATGGGCAAAAAAATCTTGAATAGATATTTCACAAAAGAAAATATAAGAATGGAACTAAAGCACATGAGGAGGTGTTCAATGTCATTGTCAGCAGGGAAATGCAAGTTAAACTATACTGGGTTACTACTTCTTTCCCAGTATAGTAGCTCAATTTTTAAAAATGACAACATCAAGTGTTAGGGAGGATGTGAATCTAGCAATATGTAAATAGCTGGTCATAAAATTATTAAACAGAATGTGGAACAAAAGGAACTCTGGTTGGCAGTGGGAGTGTAAACTTGAACTCTTTGAAAAAAAAACATTGGAGCAATCTCATCACTTGAACATGACCAGACCTTTATGCCAGCAATTTCAGTCCTAAGTACATTTATCCTGAAGAAATTCTTGAACGTGTACACTAAGAGATATAAACTAGAATATTTATAGCAACATTATTTGTAAATATAGGTAAATGGTTGCAATGGCCTGAATGTCCACTGAGAGGAAGGTGGATAAATTGTGATGTATTTGTACAATGCAGTTCTGTGCAGCCAAACAAACAAATGAATCTTGGTTAAACCCATCACCTCAAAAATGCAGTGTTAATTCATGAAAGCAAAGCACAGAAGAATATATAGACCAGGATTTCATTTCTATAAATGAGACAGAACAGATGAAACCAAAGCAATGTATTGATAGGGATACTTCTTAAGTAAGGTCTAAGCTTACAAAGAAAACATAGTAATGATTAACATAAAATTCACGATGGTGGTCAACTCTGGGAAGTAGGAACAGGGATAATTTGGGAAAAGAATACACAAACATACTATGAACGACATTTTAAAAACTTGGGTACACTGGACTCTATTTCATTATTTGCTCTTTCAACGGTACCTATCCCTTATATATATGCTTTGTATGTACGATGTATTTTATAATAAACTTTAAAAATATATTAATCTCTCATCAAGTTGCTTTATTCTTATAACTTGAGATGAAGTTTTTCTAATTGTCCATTGGACCTTAGGTTCATATTGTCCATGATGGTGTAATGGATGGACAGTAACAAGAAGTGTGACTTTCATGAATTTTTAAATTAAAACAAAACATACTGTAACATGTGATTCCTCCCATTAGGTGCCCTAAAATAAACGTGAAAGGTGTTAAGTGAACCTTTTCAAATCCTCAACGACTTAACCCACTTGATGAGTAATTTTTTATTTGAATGCATTAATTAATAAAACAGTTTGAATGTCATTTAAAAAAAACAGAAAATGGAGAGAGTAAGAAATATTTAGCATAGTAGGTTATGCTAATGCATTCTCATTCCACCAGTGCCTCTGGAGGATAGCAACTTTGGATTATTTACTGATGAATCTTAAGTATCCAGCATAATCTTTCCTATTTCAATTACCTTTAATGTTTCAGGCAAACCTGGTGAAACTTCTTCTGATGCATCAGGCAAATCCACACCTATTGAACTGCAATGAGGAGAAGGCTTCAGGTAGGTTATGAGCATCCTGGACCACTGAGCAGTTACTGTCTTCTTCCCATCATATTGAAGTTGCTGACCCATCACTGACACAGCTACAAAGTCAGTCAGCCTCTCCTGAGATGCTCTGTGAAACCCAACCCAGTTCATGCATGATTCACAAACTCCTGTGCACTGCTACGTTACAAGCATCTGTCAGAGAGCAGTTAAGTTTATAGGGACTTCATTGCAATGTGCTCTTTGGGCTTTAAATTTCCCGGGCAGTGATTCCTGCAGTGTCACTTACTTTAAAATATATTTTTTCTGTTATTTAACTAGTTTCTCACCATACCAAATACATGCTTGTTCATTAGGGTATTTTTAAATGGTAAGAGTATTTTTTTCTGTGCAGATATTTATACTGCAAGCAATAGAGACTAACATTCTCAACCTAATTTAAAACTTTGAAAATCTTAATGTTACTTATTTTTTAATAAATATCTTTTTGAAATTTTCTAGAGTCCTTTTTACCACTCTTTTAAAAAGTGGGTATTACATTAATTTTCTAGTTTTTAAAACTTGACAACAATGTTACTACCTGTAAGTTACTTTTGGTATATTAAAAATAAGAATTCTAAATAACAAAGAGAAAAGTCTTGCATAAGTAACAAAATAATGTAAAAATGTTGAAGGTATTAATTGATCTGAATAACATAAATATACTTATTCTTCTTGTTTTTGTACCTCTACTAACCTAAAAGCACTTCACACCTGAGATTTCTTATTTCATGTGCTTCTAGGAGTATAATTACCCGATAAACCTCCCGTTTAAGACAGAATGGGAGATTTGCTCTATTTCTTATTTTATTGGAATTAAGTATCATTGCTTAATGTTTATTGGTCTTATTTGCTAAAAAATAAATTGAAAATTTAACAAACTATAAGATGGCTTAATAGTCTCAAACTTTAGAACCACGCTAATATTAATAATAGGGTAGTGACCTTACTATTACCTACAAACATTTGCCTAATGGCAAATATTGGAAGAGTACATAGAAATTTGTAGCTTTCTCCTATCTTTTTTCAAAAATATTTTTATTGTACATATAAACCCTGTCCTCTGTTAACTCTAGATCTAACAGGAGATCACATTTTTCCAGATAGTATTTCTGGATTTTTTCCCAAGGAATGGAATATATCATTGACCCTGGACTGCATGGAGTCTGTCTATCACACTTTGACCTTTTAAGTCTAGTGTCAATTCCACCAAAACAGACACTCAAGGCAATTGACAATGACAGTCCCAGTGCCCCGGAAGTGACCAAGCTGCTGGTCTAGATTCCGCCCTGGCCGCCACAGGCCTAGTGTCTGATGACTCTCTTAGACAATTTTGCCCACATTGGTCACGCAAAGCCTAGCATCAGTATAATCAGTTCTCTGTGCCATGTTGGTCATGAGAGACACAGTGATGGGACCACAGGAGGCTCTCAGTAAACATTTGTTGATTAGTTTCAGGTAGATGCAGGATATACCAACAAAAAGAAGAAGGAACCACATAAAATGATAGTGAAGAAAACAATAAACTAGACACCCATATTGTGGCCAAGCACATGAAAATCATCATCAGTGCTATATATTTTTTAAAAATTTATTGTAATATAGTCGCTTTACTATGTTGTGTTAGTTTCTACTGTACAGCAAAGTGAATCAGCTATATGTATACATATATCCCCTCTTTTTTGGCTTTCCATTCCATTTAGGTCACCACAGAGCACTGAGTAGAGTTCCCTATGCTATACAGTAGGTTCTCATTAGTTATCTATTTTATACATAGTAGTGTATATATGTCAATCCCAATCTCCCAATTCATCCCACCACCGCTTCCCCCTTGGTATCCATACACTTGTTCTCTACGTTTGTGTCTCTATTTCTGCTTTGTAAATGAGATCCTCTCTGCCAGTTTTTTCAGATTCCACACATATGAGTTAATATACGATAATTGTTTTTCTCTTTCTGACTTATTTCACTCTGTATGACAGTCTCTAGGTCCATCCACATCTCTACAAATGACCCTTTTTATGGCTGAGTAATACTATATTATGTTCTTGTTATTTTGAGCTTCTTGAATTTGAAATGGACACACAAAAAATTATCTGAGGGATAAAAGCAGTTTGAGGTATAGCTGTTACTTGGTATGGAAATAATCTCCCAAGAAGAGGATGCTGAGCTGTCTCCTACTCATTATGCAGATATGATTTAATCTAAAACAAATGATGATAAAATCCTGGCATCAATATCTTCTTGTGGTAGCTGAATTACCTCACTCAGCCCATAAAGCCACATAACTGAAGTTCATGGACACAAGAAGTCATGCAGTTTGGTCGTGGGTATTGGAAAGGTGTAGCCACAGCCATTAGGTTCTTACTTGTTATTAATGTGATTTTCCTTCAGGATGTATTGATTTTCAGTTTCAGTTGTTAGTAAGCATATATTTGATTAATGCACAGCTGTATTGCTGCTCAAATATGTTCAGATGTCACTGTTAACATGTCATTTGTAAGGAAATATAATTATTTTTATTTCAGATTGAAAAAGAAATCCCACCAGATCACAGAGAGAGGCCAGACCCACTGTTTCAAAAACACAACAGAGTAGTTATTTGTACAGCTACCCAGTTAGTAGAATGCTTATAGAATGCCTACTCCATGTTTTATAAGAGCCCACTCATTGGGAAGGTGTAGCTATTTTCCTCTTTTGATTCGCATTCACCAGGATGAAGGAAGGCTTTCACGGAGAATAAAATGGCGTTAAGTTGTCTCAAGCTCAGCTTCTCAGTGATTTCACATTTTACCTGTGACCACTCAGTGAATATTATTTTTATATTATGTCATTTTATATTTTTATATTAGGTCATTTTATATTATGCCATGTAATTAAATATGCCACTGATGTAACATAAAATAGTCTTTAAAAATGGCGGCACTGCCATTTTATTCCCACCATAAACTTTTAGTGTTTTTTGTCTTGCCTCATGTGTTGATGAATTTTAGCATGTTACATATCAGAATTATTGAAAGTAAATAGTTTTGTGGGATGTTCCCACTCACTGGTTCTGATCGCCTTATTGTTACCCGTAGATGTTGCCGCATCTGAGTTTATTGAGGAAATGCTGCTGAAAGCCGAGTCTGCCTGGGAAGGAAGAATGCAAGAGCCTTCCTGTGTTCAGACCTTGGCCCAAGAGGAACCCTATGAAGAGATCATCCCTGACCTTCCAGCCCTTCCCAGCAAGCTGTAAGTGCCTTCTGCCTAGTGATAAAGTCATAGACCTTGGTCCTTGAGGAGTTAGTTATTCTCCTTTGTCACCCTCTCTAGTCACCAGTCATTTTTCAATCAGTATTAAGTCTGTCTCTCCACCAAAAATTAGAAGATTGAAGCTGCATATCAACATTTACCAAAAGATACTTGTGGACAGTAATGAGTTTGGCATGAAAACCCTCTGACTTTTTAATATTACCATTTCAGTTCTTCCTTCAATTTGTCATCACGAGACCAAAGATACTATTTTAAACACATTCCATGTTTTAAACTAAACTGATACATAAGGTTTCCAATAACTATCATCATGACTAAATTTCCTCAAGTAGGAAGTATAAATATTCATTTTTTCTCTCTTAAGTATAAAACTAATGATTTCTTGTTATCTAAAATATGGCTTAAATACTGACATATGCTATAAAGGAGATGAACCTTGAAAACATTATGCTAAGTGAAGGAAGTCAGACACAAAAGGCCACATAGTGTATGACTGAATTTATATGAAATGTCTGGAATTAACAAATGCATAGAAACAGAAAGTATATTAGTGGTTGGATGAATGAGGCGAGAGGAAAATGGGAAGTGACTCTGAATGGATATGGGATTTCTTTGGGGGGATGATGGAAGTATTCTGGAAGTAGAAGTGATGGTTACACACATCTGTGAATGTGTGGAAAAGCACTGACTTCTACACCTCGAAAGTGTGAATTTTGTGTTATGTGGATTATGTCTCAATGAGATAAATAAATACATAAAGAAAAAAACATTTGAAGTCAAAACCAAAATCTGCTGTATCTAAGCAGTGGGACCTTGAGGAAGGTTCTTCCTACCTCTGACCCTGTGTCTTGCCTGGTGATGGAGATTATGTCTAACATTGGAGCATTTGAGGGTTCCCTGAATAAAAAGCACCGTCCGGGCTTCCCTAGTGGCGCAGTGGTTGAGAATCTGCCTGCTAATGCAGGGGACACGGGTTCGAGCCGTGGTCTGGGAGGATCCCACATGCCGTGGAACAACTAGGCCCGTGAGCCACAACTACTAAGCCTGCGCATCTGGAGCCTGTGCTCCGCAACAAGAGAGGCAGCGATAGTGAGAGGCCCACGCACCGCGATGAAGAGTGGCCCCCGCTTGCCACAACTAGAGAAAGCCTTCGCCCAGAAACGAAGACCCAACACAGCAAAAATAAATTAATAAACTCCTACCCCCAACATCTTCTAAAAAAAAGAAAAAAAAAAAAGCACCGTCTGGGTTCTGGACCATCTGAGAGGTAATCAAACAGTAAAGACGGAGGCCAAACCACCCCTGATCAGGGATGGAGGATGCATCAGAGGACGTAACTGCATGTGGTGGCTGAAAGGGTTTATAAAGTTATCCCATTATTAGGCAGCTTGGCCAAGTAAGTCCAAGTGTAGCCATCCACTTAGGTCCATCTGTGTTGCCTGCTCCCACCCACCACGGGACAGTGGGCAAGGAGAGCTGGTGCACACGGGAAGCGTGGATTCTGTTTGCCGTGAGCAATAAGTCCTCCATCTGTTATCCCAGCATCTCTCGTCTTCTGCATCTGTTCATACAAGAGTAATAGGCTAACCTGTTAGCTTGTAAGTAGATTCCCAGAAACTTCAACTAATACTGTTGCCTGCTTATTACCAGGGTCATTGGGCTAAGCCCTTGATGTGCATTATGTTGGTAATCTGTCACTCCAGGCCTGTGTTTCAGTTGCTTTTACAGAGTGGTTATGTAACCAGCCCGAGGTGGCCGAGCCAGGCATCAAACTTCGTAGCTTTTCTGACTCAATAATGTATGCTTGTTGCAGCTCTACTATACCATGCCGCCTCTTTTTAATATATGATCCCCTACCCTGTTGCTTACTTGAAAATATCATCATTGACTACAAAACATCATCATCATCCAGAGTTCAGAGGAAGTAAACTGACCTCACATTTCTGTAAACATGTTCTTCAACTATTCCCGATTTTGCCTCAGACCTGGACCTAACTCAGCCCGTTCATTAGTCTGTCTTTATTTGCATTTTCCTAGACTCCAGCATGGCTGGAAGGTGACACAGAGATGGGCTGCAGAACAGTGAATGAGACTTGTGGTTACTGAAGGAAGTCCTTCAGATGATTCCCTTCCTCCCCATCAGGATTAATCTAAAACCATCATTTGTTTTCCTAGAGACTAACAACTAGAGATTGAAATAAAAATACATTGGTAGTGGCATAAAGCATGCAATATATAAGAATACATCTAACAAATTATTTGCAAGATTTTAATGCTGAAAACTACAAAATACTGATGAGAAAGTTAATGAAGATCAAAATAAATGGAGAAATATACTGTGTTTATGGATGACAAAATTTGACATTGTTATTAGGTAAATTCTCCCCAAATTAACTTATATTTTGAACACAATGCTAATCAAAATTCCAGAAATTTTTATAAAAACTGACAAATAGATTCTAAAATGTATATGAAAACGCGAAACCTCAAATGGCTTCAATAATTTTGAAAAAGAAAACAAAATTGATGACTTACATTGCCTGATTTCGAGTCTTACTCTGAAAGTGCATTACTCAAGAAAATGTAATATTGGTGTAAGAGTAGGCTATTATATCAGTGGAATACAATGGAGTGTCCCAAAGTAGGCCTGCACATATATGGTCAGTTGATTTTCAATAAAGATGTCCAGGTAATTGGATGGGGACTGATGTTCTTTTCAAAACTGATGCTGGAACATTTGGACAGAAATACGAAGAAATAATGAAACTTGACCCATATACAGCACCATATAAAAAAAACCACTCATAATGAATTGTAGACCTAAGTGTGAAGCATAAAACTATAACATTTCTGGAATAAAACCTAGGAGAAAACCCTATTGACCTTGGGTTTGGGAAAGAATTTTTAGATAAGATACAAGAGGCACAAGCCATAAGAGAAAATATATTCCTCGAAACTTACTGTTAAAAAAATAAAAAGACAGGATACATACTGGGAGAAAATATTTGCCACATGTATATCTGATAAAGGACTCGAATCCAAAATATATAAACTCAATAATATGACACCAAAGAATCCAGTAAAAAAAAAAAAATGGAGATTTGAACTTACACTTTACCAGAGAAGGGATTCTTGTGTCAAATAACCACACTGAAATCCAAATAAAAGCCACAGGGAGAAGCCACTAACACACCCACTGGAGTGAATTAAAAAAACAACAAAAAAAGACAAGTTCTGTCAAGGATGTGAAGCAAGTAGGACTCCAACCCACACATGGGGGAAGCACCAATGAATGGTTCAGACCCTGAGGAGGGTTTGGAGTCTCTCCTAGGTACGCAGCCAAGAAAAATGAAAGCATATGTTGTACGTCACCACAAACACCTGTGCGTGAATGTGTATAGAAGCTCCATTCACAATTGACAAAAACTGGACAAACCCAAATGTTTGGTGAATGGACAGCCAAAGTGCAGTGCATCCCACAGGAAGACACTACCCAGTGATAAACAATGACAAACTTGATACATGCAGCAGCATGAATGAATCTCAAAAACATGTTAAATAAAGGAAGCCAGGAACAAAAGGCTACATGCTCTGTGATTTCTTTCACGTGACATTTTAGAAAAAGCAAAACTATAGTGAAAGAAATAATTAGCCATGGTTACAAGGGGCAGGGGGTTAGGGAAAATAATTGACTTCAAAGGGCAGGCACAAAGAGCCATTTGGGAGTGACAAAAATTCTATGTGTTGCTGATTATGTGGGTTACACAAATGTATATACATATATATATAATCAACTATATATAATTATGTGTATGTAGACAAAACTCATACAACTGTACATCTACAGAGTGAATTTTACTATTTGTAAATACCTCCATAAAACTGAAAATTTAAAAAACCAACAAAATGCATTAAGCTTTAATTAGAATCACAACTACTATTGTAAGATACATGAAATAATTATGTTTCTATATATTTCACTTGATTAAATATGTATGTATTTCTGCTTTATGGTCACATTTAAGAAAGTACATTTTTAGATTTTACTGTACTAAAGTGCTACAATACAAATTAAACATTCGGATTGTGTTTATTTTTTATGAACTTGCCTTTCTTTTGGCAACAGTGTCTATGGAAGAACAAAAAATGAAGTAGGTTTTATTTTATTTTTTTGCCTAGCCTGAGCTGTAAAGGAGTAATAAAACGTATTGTTTGTAACATTGCAGTCCTTAAGCATGTTGTTTGTTTTTAATTCCCCTATTATTATTTCTTCACAAACTCTTAACTATTGTCCATGATTCTATAACATATTAAAATCCTGTATTAACAGTATTTTACTTAATTCTAGAATTTTGCCTTCACTTGTTTGCATTCATTCACATTTAAATATTTTGCTTAGTTCAATCATGCATTTCCACCTTAGCTTTTCAATTGCTCATTGATTTGTCTAAGTCATATATCCATTCATAAACATTTTCTTCTCAGGTTGAAATGAATATATTTTTTCTTTTAAAGGTGAAATTGAATGAAATCTGGGGCTAATAGAAAAGTTTACAGATCTCTCATTGATTTTACCTGCAGTGTTGACGCTGTTTCTTATCTGAATTAAACAACTTTCTATAATTGGCTGTCCAGTCCTGGTAATATTTGATTGATATGGCAATGTTAGAAGACTAATCATAGCATTGATTTTTTCCTCCAGCAGCCCCCTGGCATTGTCAATTGCCAAGCAAGACAGTATGCTGGAAAAAGACATTATGTTCAAAGATGCAACAAAAGGTCTGTGCAAGGGACAATCTCAGGACAGTACTCCTGAAAATACCACCGTGAATGGCCCCACCAAACCTGATCAGGTAACTATACCCTTATTGCATGTCTGCTAGTGTTGCATCCTATTACATCATGCCTTAAAGTTCAACTTTTCAAAAACAAACACCTACTAATTTTAATTCAAATAAAAATTAATGAGTGCAAATGTTAATATTTGGTTTGAAATTTTCATATATAAATTGTTATGGTATTATACTGACCATTAACAAACTTAACTGCTATGTGTTTTTACAAGAATTTGAATTTTATAGTCTTGATTTACCAGGAATGGAAGTTCAGCCAATACGTTAATTCCTGAATATTTCCGGTTATGTCATTAGTCATCATTTTGATTATTATGTAGATTGTTTTCTGTTTCTTACAAATATCAAACATTTTACATAACAAGAAGAAGGACAAACCAATCACTGAGTCACTTATCCTTAAAAGCAACTGTGATGGTGTTTTGTGTGTGTGTGCCTGTGTGCCCCAATGTCCAAGTGATCAGAGATCACTTTGAGGAGCTTGGAGTTATAGAAATTAGTGTACTTTTTGCTATCATTCCCACAGAAATAAATGATTTTTATATGTTTCATGTTTTATAAATGGCAGAGTAATTTTCTGAATGTCACAGTAATCCCTGAAAATGTTTTGTCTCACTGTGTCTCATTTTGAATGTTTTAAGGACAATTTATTGAGGTTTTCCAAAGATTCTCTTTTCAAAATTTAAATTTCATTATTTTTTGTTATTTTCAAATAACAAATTATTTTTGTAATTTTGAAATACCTTTACATTTTAGTAGGTATACTCATCAGCTCAGGCTGCCGTAACAAAATACCACAAACTGGGTGGCTTGAACAACAGAGATTATTTTCTCACAGTTCTGGAGACTGGAAGTCTAAGATCAAGGCTCTGGCTGATTCAGTTTCTGGTGAATGTCTTCTTTCTGGTTTGCAGGTGGCCTCTTTCTCTTCACATGGTAGACAGAGAGAAAAAACAACCTATCTGGTGTCTTTTATAAGGACACTAATCCTATAGGATCAGGGCCCCACCCTTATAACCTCATTCAACCTTTATAACTTCCTAAAGGCCCCATCTCCAAACAGTGTCACAAGCTGGTTAGAGCCTCAGCATACGAGTCTGGGGGGACACAATGCAGTCCATAGTGGTAGGCAATTGAGTGTTAGGTGAAATTTAAGGCAAAGCTTTTTCTTAACCTTTTTAAAGGTCCTATGAACTTCCTGTAAACTTAAATACATATTATTAAGTGAAAGAGTCCAATCTGAAAAGGCTACATACTATATGATTCTATTATTTGACATTCTGGAAAAGGCAAAACTATGGAGATAGTAAAAATATTAGAGGTTACCAGGGGTCGGGGCAGGGGAATAAATAGGTGGAGCACAGGGAGATTTTAGGGCAGTGAAACTACTCTGTATGACACTGTAAGGGTAGATACGTGATATTATACATCTGTCCAAATCCATAGAACATACAACACCAAGAGTGACCCTGACGTAAACTATGGGCTTTGGATGATGATGATGTGTCAGTGTAGGCTCGTCAGTGGTAGCAGAGGTACCACCCTGGTGAGGGATGTTGATAACCGGGAAGGCTATGCATGAGTGGGGCCAGGGGTATATGGGAAATTTCTGTACCTTCCTCTCAATTTTGCTGTGAATTTAAAATAGCTCTAAAAAATAATATCTTTTTTTAAAATGAGAGGACATTCACAGCATAATGTCAAGTGTAATCCTTGCTGAATGACTCTTCAGTTTTTAATGTAAGCTCTTTATAATTGTATCCTAGACATTAAAAGCAGCTGTAATCATGTTCTATTGATCTGGTATTAAACAAGGAGAGGCTAGTATTCAGGTTTCATGTGCATATATTATCTGTGTAATATTCACTCACATCTCCCACTGTATACATCATGCTGTCATTCATTCTTGGTCATGAAGTGCTTGGATTCTTGGCAGGACTGTCCTCACTCACACTTCACAGGAGGGCTTAGAAAAGCCTTGTCAAAGCAATAAAGTTCCCATTCACATTTTAAAGAGAAACACATTGTGTAGAATTCAAGTTGAAACAAAACCCACAGCATCTCTCCTTTCAGATTTTTAGAAAATGTAGGCCTTATCAAATGGTAACTCCATACATGAATATTCAAGACTTGATTTAAACTTTTTTTGGTTCTGATAGTCACCAAAATTCACATTCGCTTTATAATATCTCTGAGAATGTAGAATTCTTCTTAAGATGCTTAAAAATGTGTGACATTCTTCCTTCTCTTCACTTTTTGTTCTGTTTTCAGCTCCCATTCCTCCTCTCCCCTGTCCTCTTCCATTCTCTTCCTAATTTCCTAACTGCTTAACTTCTTCTTTCCCTTCCTCCCTCTCTTCTTTCCTTTCACAGTATATTTATTTAAATTTGGTTCCAGCTTAAAATTCAGGTCAAAGTTTTATTCCATTTAGCAAAGGCATGTTTTCCTGGGAGTAAAGAGACAGGAGGATGGAGTCAGGCAGATTTGCTCTGGCTCAGGTCTGCTTCTGGAGCTCTGTGACTCTAGAAGCCCCTTAATCTCACTAAGCCCCATCTGTAAAATGGGAACATAGTACTCACCTTATTTGGTTGTTTTGAAGATGACAAAAGACTAAAGCTATAAGGTGACAGCACAATTACCAAGAATAAACAAAAACTCAGCAAGACATATTTATTGTTCTTATTACTGTTATTTATATAGACTGACTGTAAGGTTTTGCCATAGTGGTTGAATCATCTATCCACTAATTTATCTGCTCTTAATTCATGTAATTCCAGTCGACACTGAGTTTTCTTTTTTTCAATGTAAGTATAGATTATTTTTAAAAATAATAATATAAAATAATACTTTCAGAGCTTACAAATGCTTTCACCTATAATATCTTTTTTTGAATTTTATTTATTTTTTATACAGCAGGTTCTTATTATTTATCTGTTTTATACATATTAGTGTATACATGTCAATCCCAATCTCCCAATTCATCCACCACTACCTGCCCCCCAAAGCTTTCCCACCTTGGTGTCCATGTTTGTTCTCTACATCTGTGTCTCTATTTCTGCCCTGCAAACAGGTTCATCTGTACTGCTTTTCTAGGTTCCACATATAGGCGTTAATATATGATATTTGTTTTTCTCTTTCTGACTTACTTCACTCTGTATGACAGTCTCTAGATCCATCCACGTCTCTACAAATGACCCAATTTCATTCCTTTTTATGGCTGAGTAATATTCCATTGTATATACGTACCACATCTTCTTTATCCATTCGTCTGTCGATGGGCATTGAGGTTGCTTCCATGACCTGGCTATTGCAAATAGTGCTGCAATGAACATTGGGGTGTATGTGTCTTTTTGAATTATGGTTTTCTCCGGGTATATGCCCAGTAGTGGGATTGCTGGGTCATATGGTAGTTCTATTTTTAGTTTTTTAAGGAACCTCCATACTGTTTTCCATAGTGGCTGTATCAATTTACATTCCCACCAACAGTGCAAGAGGGTTCCCTTTTCTCCACACCCTCTCCAGCATTTATGTTTGTAGATTTTTTTGATGATGACCATTCTGACTGGTGTGAGGTGATACCACATAGTAGCTTTGATTTGCATTTCTCTAATAATTAGTGATGTTGTGCAGCTTTTCATGTGCTTCTTGGCCATCTGTATGTCTTCTTTGGAGAAATGTCTATTTAATGTCTTCTGCCCATTAATCCCCCAGATTCTACTGTGGGCAAGTTGTCATTCACTTTTGCTACTTAACTGACTCTCAAGTTTCAAATTGAGTATTTAAACCGACCAGACTCAAACTCACGAAAGTTAAACAAATTGCCTAGAGTCACAAGTGTTTCTTTTCTGCTGTATCCAGTGCTCTTTGGAGACACGACAGAAAGCTCTGGGTTCATTTCCCAGAGCCCTGCTGCCCTGTGACAGTTCTGTGCACAGGAGAGACAGTGTGTGTTCCATGGCTGCATGTGCATATAGAGAGTTTGAAGATTGGTGATGGTTCTCTTTCTGTAGTTCTCGGACATACCAGCATCCAGGTACACAAAAGTGTAAATTCTCAGCAAACAAAGGACCTGATATATTGCACTCTCTAAGAAACATCTCATAGAATGCAAAGCAGGTAAGAACAAGGTGCTGTGCAGGCACGGTAATGGGCTTCGGCTTTGGGAAGCTTAATATTTTGTCAGATCATCACCCCTTTCCCTGTAGGACCATCCCGGTCAGCTCGTTCTTTTCTAATTTCTTCTTTCCTCTTCTTTCATGCCTACTTCTTTCTTTCCTGCAAACAGCCTTTCCCCAGAATCTTCCTGCTCTTATCCCAATTGTCAGACCTTCTGTCTGCCCACTGAATTTCTGGTTCCTGGACATATACTACTTATGTCCTAGAGAGAGAAAACACAACAGAACAAAACAGGAAATTTGACAGCACTGAAAGTAGTGTTGGCAAGTGGAGACGAGGAATCAGTGAATTCAGAGTATTTCCAAGAAGTAAATTCCTTTTGGGTCTTGAAACATTTCTCAAAGTGTTTCTTTAATTTCTTCCTGACTTTCTATTCTGAATTATGTCTGTTTTGTGTTTCAGATTTCTATTTTTGGAAATGTATACATATATAGAGAGAAATGTATGTATATATATGGATATTTGTATATCTTCATAAGAACCATAATGATCAATCCTAGCGAAGATGTTAAGTTTTGTTTTTTGGTTTTTTTTACATATTTATCCCGTCTCTGTTTTGACTGTTTTCATAATTGTTTGGGAGACACTGGTAGCATACACGACTGAGTCTACAACTATAACATAAAAATATTCACAGACATATTATCAGCTGTCACAGTGCATCAGGAATCTTTAGAAAGAATGTGCCCCTTGCTTAAGACTGATTATCAAAGCTTCATTCCTGATCATTTTGGAATCTGTTATGCTAACTACAAGGAATTCTTCCCTTCATCTACCCTAACACTGTATTGTTACATTTCGTTACTACAAGCAGGCTGGGAAGTCTTCACATTTTTACTGTCAGCCTAGTAGTACTTTCTCTAACCCATGTAGCAGCTGTGACTGGAGATGAAAACCCTCAAGAATTCCAAAGATATGCCGCAATAGCTCTTTCAGCCTCGTTGGAACAAACATGAAACTTCTGTTAGTGCTATTCCTGCTTTTTTTTTTTTTTAATGTGCATGCAGAAATTTGCCTTGAGCTCCTGAGAGCTGTGGTTATATGAGGAATTTTATTATCTTAGCGTAAATCATTCCTTCTGAAGGAAAAAAAATCCTGCTCTTGGTTTTTCTCCTTTTTATGATTGCTTTGGAAGTTCAATACGTATGCCAACTTGCGAAAGACCTTTGTCTATATAAATAAAACTAAACATTGCCCATTTATGACTTGTAAATAATAGATTTTTATCTAATTTAAATATTTCAAATTTACCTTTTTTAAAAAAATATTGTCCAGTTTTTCAACTCTGTCACTCAATATAAAATTGAGTAGGGAAGCAGTGTTTTTCTTTCTGACAGAATCATCTTAGTCTCACACTACTTTAAACTTAGGAGTAATGTATAACAGAATAAAATTCACAAGCCAAAATTCTAGAGGCTACTTTTAAATTCCAGTGCCTTCCTCTATGTATTCGGAAACTGAAGTCCAGGCACACTGCTTTTTTCCCATTCCAGTTTTGTGATAGGGGTTTTCTTTTAGCTTTGGAAACACTGAAAAACATGAGCTTTTCAACAGCTGGTCTTAAAAAGGACTCAGCACAGTTCAGAGCTGTCTAAATTAGACTTCATGATTGGAGGGACGTGGGGTCACATGCAGGTTGTGTGTGTAGGTGCGTGTATGAATGTGTGCCCGGGCTGGTGGGTATAGAACAGAGATTCTCACCTGAATACATTTCTGTGACTGTTGAATTTTTTGTTCCTTACAAGTGAACCATTTCATCTTTTAATAACAGTTTCGAATTCATGTGGTCTGTAAACTTTTGACATGTAGTTGAAAATGGAACAAACAACTGTGAAGACAGTTGATTGGAAAGCAATTAGGATTGATCTTACCTACTTTTCCCCCAGGTCAAGCTGATACCTCCTGCTCCGAACGATGACCTGGCAACGCTCAGCCAGCTTACCGACAGCAGCCTGCTTTATGAAATTCAGAAGCGCTTTGGGAACAATCAGATCTATGTAAGTGCCCTTGAAATTGCCTTTTTCACTGCTTTTGTCTTGCTGCATATTTTCACCCTTCAGTGCCGCAAATATGACAAGGAAGGGGATCATTGTTACTTCTGGTCATGCTCATAGCTTAAGGTGGATTTCTCAGAGTTTGGGTCCATTCTTCTGTTTCAGTTATAAGGCAATTTCTGCAAAGATTCACATTTCAGGGTTGTTAAGAGAAAGTTGAAACCCTGAGGGTAGACAACTTTCCTCTTGTCATGTTTGCTGGAGAAGAAGATCTTGCCAGAACCAGCAGGATCTGCAGATCACTTATAAAAATGATGTTTCTTTCATCTGCTTTAACTCAGCCTCCTAGATCTGGAGAATGAAGCTAAAGAGGAAAAGCTAAGTGTGCGTGGGGGATGCTTCTCTATTTGCATGAAAGAAAAACTATTGTTCTTTTAAATTATCAGGAAATGTCTTTGTCTAGTAAATAATTTATATACACATCTCTGATAATAGCATACAAATGTATGACTTAGATGACAAATAGCATGGAGAATTGATTTGCTGTGGTTCTCTTCTGGTTTATATGTGTTATTTCTTCCAATACGCATATCAATTTTGACACTATGCAATCTCAATGTCTCTCTCTCTCTCTCTCATTGATTTTGTTAAATTCATTTCAGAGCAATTCAATCAGAATGTCTATAGAGAAATCTGATTATGCATATGTCTGCTATCCCTTTTTGATAACACCCGTTTTTTTCCTACTCTACTGAGAAACTGATGAAGTAATTTTCATGTAAATGTGAAATCAGAGATTTCTTTACAAGTAATAAATTGTCAGGTGCTGATTAACCCATGAACATTCAATGCAGTGACTTAATGATGGGATAAATTGCCCGCCACTGTAAATACACTTAAAATTAAATACTTCTATCAAAATTAATGGAATTGAATTATCAGCAGAAAGTGGTAGAGCCTGATTAGTTTGGTCTGTTACTGCCCTATTGCTTTTGTGTTATTTTTGTTCTCTTGTCTCTCCTTTTCCAGCATCGTGTTGATTCTTCTTCATTTTAACTTCTTAATCACATTATCAGCAGACCACTGCTTTAATAGTTTTGATTTCCCTTATTTCTTTCATGCTTTTCAAGTGGCTTTATCTCCCAAGATCTACTACTCTGCATCCCAGTGGGCACCATCCTCATCATCTTTTCTCCAATAGCCTCCTGAGTTTCTAGAGGAAACTTCATAATGAACTAGAGTACTTTTCGTAAAGAACAAATGTAATCTCGAAACTCCCAGTCTTAAAACTTTTCTGAGGCTTGTCATTTTTCTTGGAAGGACAGGCACAAGCCTTATTCACAGTCTGGTCCCTAAACGCTATCACTGATGATTCCTAGTCACTGGTCACTGCCCTCCTTCCTGCATCAGGGATTCCCCTTAGACTGTCTTTTTTTCCATAAAGTTCTCTTTCTACCTCCATGTAGTACATAGTTTTATAAATTCCCACTCAATACTTCTTCAGTCTTTAAGTAAACCTTCCCAGAACTTCCAGATCGAGTCACTGTGGACCATCTTTCTGTAGCACACTTCTCACCGCTTGTGATTATAAACCTTGGTGGTGGTTTGATTAGCATCTGGATGCCATGCTAGACTCTGAGCTCAGGGGGAACAGGAAGCCTGCTGGTCTTGCACTTCCTGATCTGAAATGGCAACTATTTCCCACTTGTTTATCCGAGTCATGTCGCGAACCCCACACAGCGGACCACCTTCATAGACTCTCTTTGCTAACTCTACTGGGTTTCTCTCTCTACCTGGATAATCAGAATTAGGATTCCCTGCTTTGCTAAAGTTCATATAAAATACTATTAAAAAACAAAATTCAACTGAGTAAATTTTAGTGATCTAATTGGCTTTATCGAATGATTCATGAATTGGGCAACACCCCATCTAGCTAGCAGAGGGGAGCTCCAGGGGCCAAGGAAAGGGAAGGGTTTTAAAGGCAAGATAAGGAAGTCATAAAAAATATTGCTTCAGGCTTAGGTAACTACCTGTGGGAAACAGAGGGGTCTATGTAGCGATTACCTCATCATCTTTCGGGGAATGGAGAGGGGCTATGTGACATATTACCTTCCTGGTACCAAACAGAAAATTCCTAACTGTCTGGTCAAGACCACATTTCTGGGGGAGGTGGCAGCTTCAGTTAGGTTAGGTATTATGCCCCTGTCGCATAGCCTGGCCTAGCATACGGGACTCTGTTTTGGGCCTGTGGTTTTCTTTTTGAGGATATAAACTTTTTTTATCACTGGTACTGCTTCCTACCTTAAAGTCTATTTTCTATAAATTGAATATTGCTAAACCACCTTTCTTGCAGTTATTACTGTTTGCATGTGTATCTTGCTTCATCCTTTAACATTCAAGTTTTCTTAGTCTTTATATTTGAGTTAGCATTTTAATCCAGTTCATAATCTTTGTTATTTAATTATTTAGTAGTTTACATTTGACATAATTACTGATGTATTTGGGTTTAAATCTAACATTTTATTATTTGATTTTTATTTGGTCCATCTGTTCTTTAGGCCTTTAGATCTCATTACTTGTCTTTTTTAAAATTAAAATTATTTTTATTTGCTTTTAGTGCTTTACTAACTTTGCTGTTATACATTTTATTATTATTCTTATGCAGCAACATAGAATTCATACCCCATTCACTGCCTCCACTCTTTTTGGCCATGTGTTTTAATTTTGTATGTTTTTATTCAACTGGTGATTATAAAACCCCTTTAAAATAAGAAATTCTTAGAATTCAGTCATTTCACTTGTTATGTGTTCAATGGAACAAGCCTATTGGTTTAATTTTATTTGAATTTTCTATTTATTTACAAACTGTTAAAACAATTCACAAAATGGTAAAGTGTGATTTTTACTTATTCTCTATATTTTGCTCAGTGATTTTAAAATTATATAATTTTTAACTTTAAAGGTGCTATTCATATGGTCCAATAACCATTTATATCCTTTCCTTTTAACAGACTTTTATTGGGGACATCCTCCTGCTCGTTAATCCATTCAAGGAGATTCCAATTTATTCCACCATGGTGAGATAAAATTTAAAATATCATTTAATAATGTAGAGTAACACTCACTAGACATGCCTATTTGTATCAAATGATTAAGAAACAAAAACCGAAACAGTAAGTAAAATCAAGCTTCTCAGAAAATCCTACACTGAATGGTTAGATAATAGTGACCTTAATTTCTTCTGAGAAAATATTGACAAGGAATGTTATTTTGTCAAAAGTTTTCTTTGCACTTATAATGTGTAATTCTTATGATTGTAGTCACTAGACAGATGTCTAAAATCAAATGTTATATTAACTCTATTTCCCATGTATTTTTGATTAATTCAAGGTCAGTTGGTTTAGAGGTCTTTGAACATCATGACCGCTTTCAGAAGAGAATTATGATGTTAAAGCAATGGAATAAGAAAGGATAATACTGCATTTATACATTTTCCTAAAAGACTTTCCAGCTTGAATCATGAGACTCAAAATTAAAAGAGAAATTGCTTGTGGGAAATCATTCCAGGCAACTGAAAACGCAGTATGATCTTTGCTGTGTTGTGGTCCACATCACCGTGGACAATGAAGCATATTGTCATATCTCTTTGCCTAGTATTTTTGGATCAAACACACTGTCATGGGAGCTCTCTGTGTTTTGTGTAGCCACAAGGCTGCTTCCAGTCTGAAACAGAATCCCTAATGAGGAGCAGGAGATAAAAGGAGGAGACGTGTTCTTGAAGCAGGGACGCACTCGCAGCTGCTGGAGGGGAATGGGGTAAGGGAGAGAAAGAGAGAGGAAGAGAGAAAGAGGTTGCTCTCTATAAACTCCTGAGGAAGATACTAAGAATTATTACAGGGATGCTTCCCGGGTACGAGAGGACCTCTCACTACCCCACCTTCCACTCTTCTTACCAAAAGTCAATTCCACCATTGCTTTAAAACTGCCTTGGAACTTGCCCACCCTCCTCATTCCACCCATTCCTACCCCAGCCTCATCGCTGGGCTAAGTGTATGTGGAAGCTTGACTGACTAGGGCAAAAGGAATTACAGGTACCCATAATCATTTTGGGAGTCCTTTCATAGAAGCAGGTGCAGGAAACGGAGGGGTAGGAGGAGAAGGGGGAGGGGAGGTAACAATCACAGGGAAGATGGCGCCATTCAAGAACCAAGCCTACAGCATTGGCAAAGCAGTATTCAGAAAATCAACGCACAGATGCACGTCTGAGAATAAATTCTTGAGCAGTGAATCTGCATCGGCTCTTCACAGTCAGTGTCAGACTTTTCTCGGATGTTACTCATCGTAACCTTTACTATGGAGTTCACAAACCAAAGATATATCACCTTGAAATCTCAGTGTGCAAAAGGATGACACATTCAGGCTAAATACCTGGGGATGACTTCTCAAGGTTATATTTTTGACTACACACAGTACAAAACTGATCAGTCATCCTGAATCCTCGAATTATAGATGAGATTAAGCTCCTCCAAAGTGTAACATGGCATCTAGTGTGAGATGCCGGGCCTAGGGCTTCCTTTGCTTTCCAATTCCACTGACTTTCAGATGCTGCTGGACTCCTGATGTTCCCATGGCCAGGCATGTTGGGATTTGGCATGTAGCTAGGGTGGCTGGGCTTCTTAGCCATGGAAGGAGAACGCTATTGGTTTTAGTACAGGGTTTAGCACACGGCAGGCCAGCTGCAAAGGGCTTTACATATGCTACCACATTTAATCCCAAAAGGGACCCAATCAGTGTAAGTGTTATCATTCCCTCTTTGCAGATGGATAAACTGAGACTTCAGGAGATTAACTAGGCTTTCTAAAGTTTTCTCATGAGTGGCAGAGACAATTTAAATCCAGGTCATGTAGCCCCAGAGCAGATGCAGGACAGACTACTCTCAGGGACCCAAATGCTGAGTCCAGAGACATATAATTAGTCATTATACGTGATTGTTTGTATACAACAAGCATTTTTTTCAGGGTATGTCATCTATATATAGGTATAAGATAATGAGTGGGAAATCCAATCAGGCAAGTAGAGTGACATGTTCATACTATGGTGTGAAAACAGCAGCCATGCCCCATCAAGCCCTTGGCATCAGGTTCCACAGATTACCAGGACCCTGATGTCAGGGGCCCGTGAATGGAACTCTCATAAGCTACAGACTGCATGGTTAGCTTCAGAAATCAGACCGTGGATCCTGCAATCTCCTGGATGTTTATTGACAGGTATCATGCACAGTGGAAAATAGGAGGGAATTGATCCATAAAGAAGGACTTTATTTATTGAGATCACAGAGTCCAGCAAAGACTAGAGATAACCTGAATGAAGCTTATGTGATGCCATCTCATTTGTGGAAGAGCACTTAAAATGTCCACAGACCAAAATCCTCCTGTTCCCAAATGATACAGACATGTAGAGAATAAGGTGAAATGGAGAGAGATGGCCTGTGGGAAAGGAAGGGTCTGACCCTGACAATATTTTCTGGACCAAATAAGAACATGCAATTATATTAGTAATGATCATGGTAACCAATGTAAAGTCGGTGGTTTGTCAATCACTCAGAAAACTAGAACAGCTTGGTGAAAACCTTCAAGGTTCAATATAAATAAGTGGAAAATGCTATTCTATTAAAATTATTATTTCATATTTACATTACTTCTTAAGTGTAGAATTAGCATCAAGCAAAGTATTACCAGGTGGTAGCAATGGAGTATTCTACAATACAAACTCTAACATCGCATGAAAAGAAGATTTACAGGGAAAGGGAACTGAGAAAAGTTATTGGTTTGATTATCATGAAAAAACTTTGGACACTCACGATTCTTTACTACATCTAATGTGTAGTGAAACTTAGCCTAAGGAGAATACCTAACTCCAAATAGGTTTGAATAAACAGAGCAGGAATGTGAGATGAACCCCACGTACACGTAGATTCAGGCATGCTCCTGGGTCTCTTGGGTCTCACTTTGTTGATAACATCTAACGAAATCCTTACTAGGACTTTTCAAAAACAAATGGAGTTTAAGAGCATTTTGTCAAAATTAGATTAGATCCAGGTTGAACTTGGGGAGAAAGTGAAATAGTGTTAGTGCAAGTTTAAAAAAACCCAAACAAACCCAAAATAGAAATTTATCCTGCAAGAAAACAAAGGTGGGCTAAACCTTCCTAGCCAGCTTATGAATTATCATGTAGACATCACTACCATTCAAATATCTTTTATATTTATTTTAAATTCTGGAATAATTCAAAATTCAAAAAGTTCAAGTGTAATAGACAATGTGTGCCCACTCCCATACATGTCTCATATCTCTTAAAAAATTAAAAATAAAAAGTGCCATATTTTTTCACATGCACTCCTGAGGTTGGGATGCAGCTTTAAAGATGTGATACCAAGACATTGTGTGCTAGTTTAATTATAATGTTATTTTCTGGGTGGTACTCAAAATAAAGGTATGTTTCAATTACATGGTATCTGAGATTAAGTGACACTGTAATGTCAACACAGACTGAGTTCCACTTCAGCCTGTTCCTTTTCACAAAAGATGACAATCACTATCCCGAAGTCACCCCCCCCTTTTTTTATGTACTGTTCTTTATTATCCATTAATAGATTTTTTAACATCTTTATTGGAGTATAATTGCTTTACAATGGTGTGTTAGTTTCTGCTTTATAACAAAGTGAATCAGCTATACATATACATCACCGAAGTTATCCTTTTATCCAATCTTCTGTCTGTTCATTCTGTATACATACACAAATATATGCAATAAAAACTGCATATGACATTATTTTCTGTTTTTTTTTTTTTTTTTTTTTTTTTTTTTCGGTACGCAGGCCTCTCACTGTTGTGGCCTCTCCCGTTGCGGAGCACAGGCTCCGGACGCGCAGGCTCAGCGGCCATGGCTCACGGGCCCAGCCGCTCCACGGCATGTGGGATCTTCCCGGACTGGGGCACGAACCCGTGTCCCCTGCATCGGCAGGCAGACTCTCAACCACTGCGCCACCAGGGAAGCCCCTATTTTCTGTTTTAATTTACTCAGAGAATATACTAACTATATTCTTTTACAACAAAAATCATCATTAATCATTATGTTTTCAAAAATTTTCCATGATAAAAGATTCGGGTCTAGTTAGTTCATTCCAAATACCTTATAGTGTTTTATTGTTTTAATACACAATTATTTATATTTATTCACTAATCCCTATTGTAGAATTACTTTCTTGTTTCCTGCTCTTACAGAGAGTGCTGAGGGTTGTTTGGTGTGTAGTTCTTGGTTCATGTTTGAGAATTTCTACAGAGAGATTGCTAGTCAAACCTACCTCCTTAAGTTTAGAAGTTACTGCCAAATTACACTTAGAATTTCTTAGAACAACACTTAGTATTATGCATGTGTTTTTAGACCTAGAGAAAACTTCATTTTGAAGTCAAGCTCCACCACTAACTTGCCATGTGACCTTGGACCTGTCACTAATTTTCCTTTGCATCAGTTTCCTCATCTGTAAACGGGAAGATCATCCTCATATCCAAGTCTCAGGTTTCTAGGAGAATTGGATGAGTGAGCATAAAATGCTGAGAAAAGCAGCAAGCATATAGCAAGTGAGGCCATCGTCATCATTATTGAGCTATTATTGCTAAAGTTGTCAATAGTTCATGTGTACTATATCACCTTATTGTTTGAAATAGCATTTCTTTGGTTATGAAGAGAGTTGTTTTTTCATCTTTTCTCACATGTATTGGCCTTTCCTTTCTGCTTACATTCTTTGCCCAATTTTCTATTTTGTTTCCAGTTTTTCTTATTGATTTGTGAGAGTCATTTATAAAATGCTGATGATTTATTGATTGTATGCCCAGCTTACTTTCCTCTCTGTCTTCGCCTGAGTTTTTTTTATTATTATATGTATGCTGTTTGTGGTTGAACAGGAGTTGTTAGCTATGATGTTGTAGGATTTTTCCCAATAAAATTTGTGTTTTTGACCCCTATTCCCTTACTCCCAAATCATAAGAGTACAGTTTTTACATACTTTTCTAAATGTGTTAAGCTTTGCTGTTCATATTTGGAACTTAAATTCAGTTGGAATTTATTTTTACACATGGCATGAGATAGTGATGTTTGTTTCCTTTACAAATAATCAATTTTCTTGACAGCTTCCTTTAAGGATAAGTGACACAGCCCCTGTGGCCCCCAAATCTCACCGTGTAGGCCTGAGTTGAGTTCTGTAGTCTGTTCCAGCGGTTCCTTTTTCTCTCTCTGCACCAGAACCGCAATGTTTAATGACTTAGGCTTTTGATGTTTTTATTGGGATATAACGCACACAGGAAAGTGCTCATCTCTGAGTGTACTTTTCCACAAGCACTAGAGGTAGAACATTCTCAGCCTCCAGAGCCCACACTTGCTCTTTCCAACCATTAACCCTTTGCCCAAAGTACTGCTACGCTGACTTCTAACAGCATACATAGATTGGTTTCCCCTGCTTGCTCTCTGTAAATGGGATCTCATAGTATGTTCTCATATGTATCTGATAGATTCCATTCAACACTATATTTGTGAGAGTCATCCAATTTTTTCTTTTAGCTGTAGATCATTGATTCTACTTTAAAAAATTATTTCCCCTATAATTTGAAATAATTTTACACTTATGGAAAAATTGCAAATAATTAGTACAAACAACTTTTTTCCTTCAACCATTTTAAAATAATTTGCTGGCATGTTGTCCCATCAACCTTGAGTACATGTACTGTGTATTTACTACAAACAAAGGCATTTTCCTATGTAACCTCCATACAATCATCAAAATCGGGAAATTAGAGCTGTTACCATTTAATCAGGAGGCTTCATTCAAGTCTTTTCCATTGTCTCAGTGATGCCCAAACAACCAAAGATCCAGTCCACCATCACAGGGTATGCTGACCACTGGGCCTTAAATTGCCTTCAATTTGGAACAGTCCCTCAATCTACTCTTGAACTTTCCAACCTTGTCATCTTTGAAGATACAAGCCAGTTATTTTGCAGAATAAAAATTAACTTTGTCTGATATTTCTTCATGACTCACAAGTCCTCCTATCATTTAGTTTTGATTCTAATATAATGCAATTCACTCGAAACTCGAAAGGACTAAAAATACTAGTACTGAATCACCGTGGCAATCATTAAAAATCACCATTGCACTGAAATCAAGTTCATTTTGTCTTTTTTCCAAGAAATTTGTAAATTTGTATGTTTCAGATGCAACGGCTTTCTTTTCAAATTAAATATCCTTGCCATCTTATGTTACTGAAATTAAAAGTTGCTGAGAGAAATTGCATTTGATATAAATTGCCACCGTTTCAGCTTACTTCATGGATAGCTATTGAACTGGATTTTGGGGAGTTGCTCTTTTTGAAAACAGCCAAGTGATTTAAAGCCTGCAAACCAAATAATGAAGGCTCAGATGTATGTCTCCGTTTTGTCATTACAGATGCTTAAAATGTGCTGAGAAGTGCAGCATTGTGCAAATGTTTTGTGTTTACAAGTGAGACTCAGAATTAGAGATCTATATGCTTCTGTGTATGGGAAATATGGCAGTAGCATCGTGAGGTAAAGGATCCTGAACCCTTTTCATGGAGATTCCTGCCTGTGTGGTTCCCTGTTTTCCAGGTCTCCCAGCTGTACCTGGGCAGTGCGGGGCAGCCCTGCCCCTCTCTGCCGCCTCACATTTTCTCCTGTGCGGAGAGAGCCTTCCATCAGCTTTTCCAGGAGCAGAGACCTCAGTGCTTCATTCTCAGGTGAGCCTGCCCCTCACCCCAGCTC
Organism: Hyperoodon ampullatus; assembly: GCF_949752795.1. Classification (NCBI taxonomy): domain Eukaryota; kingdom Metazoa; phylum Chordata; class Mammalia; order Artiodactyla; family Ziphiidae; genus Hyperoodon; species Hyperoodon ampullatus. The sequence continues at coordinate 4,284,911 of NC_136929.1, read as the reverse complement.
CAGGCTCAGTTCTGCCCTGAGGGCTTGGCGGTAAAACCGTCCTCATTGCTTCTGGTTTACGTTTATTTACTCCCTCACCAGTTTGTGGTCCACTAAGTGTGCAGTGAGTACACTTGACTCGTTACAAAGGAGAAACACCTTTGTTGTTAGAAATGGCCCTGAGTGTAGCTGAATCGATATCAACAAACTGAACCTGAGACTCCTTTCAACCATTCAACTTTATGTTTATGAGAGTCATCCAATTTTTTCTTCATTTTGAAGATCTACAGCTTAGAACTAGTGTCTTGCTTTCAAACCTTAGAAAACATGGGAAAGAGAGGCACCCGATACTAGTACCAACCTTCTCCAAGATGTGGTGCTGAGCAAAATACCATGCAAGACCTTGCAGATGTGGGATTTCCCACCCGCTTCTAGGTATTTATACCTTTGCTCATATGTCAACAAAATTATACACTCAAAGTAATATTTTAGTGAAATGCAATGGTGATATTAGCTCATAAATACTCAGGAGGGAGCATTTAGATTGGAGCAAAAATTTTTCATGTCAAAAAGAAGTGTACCACAAGAAGTAGGGATGAAATGTGATTATATATTGATAGAGGAATAAAGAAATATTTAGGTATTAAAATAAGATCTGCATTGAGAATTATGTTGTATATCAGACCACACTGCCACAAGAGGGAGACTTTCATAAATACCCCTGGCTTTGCATAGTTTTTAACAGTAGTTTTGGTTGAAAACTGAATGTGTGACTAAAGCTTTGCACAACCTGAGTCAAAGTGAGATAAAAGAGTAACTATGGAAACCTGGAAAGAACCCAAATAATATTTAAATAAGCACTTCTTTATATACTTTTATGTTGTTATTTAATCAAAAATTCCATGGAGGTTCACATCGATGGATTGCAAACTTTAGTGTTCTGGTTTTCAAAATAATGTGCAAATGGTTGTTTTTACACCTGTTCTGAAGTGTCCCCTGGGGTGGGGTGGGGGACCCAGGCATTCTTGAATCAAGCAATTCTGCTTTCATCTGCTTTATCTGTTGGGTTTCCTGGTCTCACTTAGACAAAAAGAGAAACACTTTTTAAGAATCATGAGATGGTGGGGAGTGTGTAATAGTGCTGACAATAATAACAACTCATATTTATTGAGAACCTACTAAGTGCCAGACCCTCCTTTAGGTGCTTTCCATGTATCATCTTATTCATTGCTTTAGTAAACTTGTAGGATAGGTATCATCACTGTTATTATTATTATTGTCATTTTATGTATCAGGTGCTGAGTATTAGAAGGGTTAGCTAATTAGTCCAGGGTCTCCCACTAGTAAATAGTGTAGCTGGGATGTGAGCCCAATAGTCTGGCTTCTGAGCCTGAGTGAAGGTTATCCACACTCACAGCCAGACTCTAGAGCATGGCTCGCCCAGTGCCGCTAACCTAAGGAGACTTGCAGAGGTCCTCCCAAACTCACCTAAAGTGATGGTTACAAATCCACAGACTTAACTCAATTCTCATTGAATCCACTTAATCCTTGTCAAAGACTTTGGACCTTAACGAAGCTCTGAGGGGCCAGTGAATCCATATCCTTTGGGAACCTACCGATTACAGAGTTCACAATGCCTAGCATGTTCTTTCAGTGAAGAAACCTGTTTGTCTTTGTTTCTACATGAACTTGCTCATGGAATTGTTTTTCTAACAATAGTAAGATTTGTTAATATTCTGCAGAACTAATATTCCTTTGGGACATTTTTAAAGGCTAATAGTGCCATGTTATCAATCACTTATTCTGAAAAAAAGATTTCTTCATTCACGTTTCAAGAAATGAAGAGCAAATCCATGATCATAAGGACTTATTACTCTAGTCATTGTCTTTCTTCTTTCAGGATTGGTGTTTGCATGTAGCTTCTCAACCTTCTTGATTGTCTTGACTACGATAGGCTTTCTGCATTTATACTAATACATTAAAATGAGTAAATTTAGAATTCAACTAAATACTTTGTGTAAAGATCATTTACAGAGCGTCTATTATGTCCCATAATTAGCATTTACAAAGAATAATTGAAGATTTGGAGATCAAAATTCAAATATTCCTGGAGTAGATGATTTACAGTACCAGGCCAGAGGATTTTTAATTAGATTTTCAAATTTTAATTTTATTTCTCATTTTCTTCATATTAATGGGCTCCAGTAACACACTAGGCTTCATCCTAAGGAATAGTTTTTAACAATTTTTAGATCTTTGTCCTGGGATAGAACTGGGAGTTTGGAGCCCACCAAGATCTACCTTTCCTTTAATTTTCTGAAGGCCTTGATAGATGGTTTTAATTACTTGTTTGAGCATGTATGACAAATATCCATTATCCTAACAGTATGCTGAGCAAATCTAAATTAATGTTTATGCTGAATGTGCAGCTAACTTGTGAAATAAGCAAGATAGGGTCCGCTTCTGTCCTGTACAGATTTAGCAGACAAGGCTGTTCATATTTAAGCTTCAAATTTTGTATGGGTCCATGACCAATCAGTGTCACCCCAAATCTTTGGTCAATGTCTGGTTTAATAATAGACATGGATTTTCAGATCAAGGAATGTTTCTTGAACACATTGAACTAGAATTTTTAGTTTCAACTTGACATGCTCTGAAGCCAAGACTATTATATCCATTTTTTCTTTTTTCTAAAATTTCCTTGTATTTTACTCAAAGTGAAATGTGGTGATCGTTTTGGGATTTTATGAGATGGCTAAAAGGCATGTGATTCTAGCTAGCTGAGAGAGTTGAGCATTTTCCCTACTTGTGGTCACAGGGTGAGGGCAACGGTGGGGAGAAGGAAAAGGGACTCATGTGACCACTGGGTCAGCCCCACAGCCTCCCAGGCTCTGTGTCTCCAGATCCGCAGGGACTCCAGACCCACCCCATTACGACTTGCTCAGTAGATGCTCAGGGAGTGTTGGTTGAGTGTTTCATGTTGGATAAGCACTGCCTTCTATGCTGCCCCGTCTCCAAGAATGAGCTCAATTACTACCTCACCCAGAAGTCTTCCCTGGCTTCTTCCAAGAGATGTACCTGCCCCTTCGCCCATGGGCTCATTGCTAGCTGTGCCCACCTGTTATAATTATACCTTAATTATGTACCTACTCCTTCCTCAAGAGTATCCCCAGTCCATGGTGCAGGAAGCATTATCTTTTCACCTCTTTTACCCTGAAGACTAACAGACACCAGCACGTAGTAGGCCCTCAGTAAGTCTCATTTGAAGGAACAGGCAATATTTGAAAAAGGAAAATGGTATTTTCAAGATTGATCCCTGAGTGAATGCAAGCAAAATCTCTCTAAAAACGAGACACCTGAGACATCAAGTTATGTTGCTGGGTAATAGAATTTTTTAACAGGGAATATAATTGTAGACGTTAAATTTCCATCATGAAAGATTTAGATTGTTTCTGCTCTGCAATTAGAAGGTTAAAAGGAAGGGTCTTTGAACCCAGAAAATGAGCTCTTTGGTATCTTGCGCAGGTCACTGTCACCTGCTCCCCTGAGGCTGCTAAGCTGGTCGCTCTAAAAGTGGTTAAAATGTTTATGGTCACAGATGAGGGGAGTAGACGTTTTATTAACAAGTTGAGACGTGAATAAGAGAATTAAGTGTCAGTTTCTTTCCTGGCAAACACCCTTTAATCAAATTCATTAGAACAAATGCTCACGGGAGAAACCTGAGAAAGCCCTAGCAAAAGAGCTTTATATGTATTTTCAACTTTTGGCTATCGATGAATAAACACCGGTTTCACGAGTATTCCATCTAGATGCAGTAAAAGCTTTATTTCATATCGGACCGCATTGGTTTAATAATTATCATATTGGAGTTTTATGTTAACCCTATATTGCCTAGTCTCAGGAATATAATACAATCATTATTTATAGGAATTATGTCACTTATGAAGTATGTCTGGGAAATACCAAAAGCATTGTCCTTATACAGGACATATTTGGATGGTGCCTGTTCCTAGATTAAAGGAAAATGGAAAACATGAGATGTCAAAACTGATAGTAACCTCAAGACGAAACAGACCATTTTCAGATCTGCTGAGCACCAGGCACTTACCTACCTGGTCACTCCTCCATCTTACCGGCTTAGTTTTAGGAGCTGCATGCTTGATGTTCACTTTGAAGACAAGAGGAGGAAATCTGAGAAAGGTTGAATGACTTTTCCAGGGAAGATGTAACGTCTTTCGTGGAGGACTCAAAGATTTAACCAGGCCAGACGTGTGGCCCTACCAAATATGCATCTCGACTGTAGGGGACCTACACCTGGCGGCCACCCCACTCACCTGCACTCACAAAGCTGAGGACAGGCGGCAGCGTCTTTCTTTTCAGCCTAAGGCCTTTCTGCTATAATTTATCCACATCATGTGGTTCTACTCTGTAAGATATTGGGAAGCAGAAGTGACATCCTATTCATTTATAGTCCCAGCATCGAAAACACCATATTGTGTGTACACAGGTACACACACAGAGGCACACAAACATACACACACACTTATTTATTTATTGTGTATATAGTACAGCAAAGGAGTGAATCACATGGAAGTGTTAAATGATAGCATCATCTCATTAAAAGTCGCTAGGTCATTTCCTCACCTTCTTTGTGCCTGAGAATTATCTCTAGTTATTTAATTTTTTTACTATGTTCTCCAAAACGGTAAACTTTTTTTTTCTATTTTATTTTAGTGGAGAAAGAGGATCTGGGAAGTCTGAAGCCAGCAAACAAATAATGAGACACCTCGCCTGTAGGTCTGGTTCCAGCAGGCCTATATTCGATTCCAAATTTAAACATGTAAGTCTCTTGCTTGGGTTAGAAACTATGGAGAAGCAAGAAAAATGAAGTTTACAAATAAAGGGGGCATCTTAATAGGCCATAAGTTTAACCATAAGTTGACCGAAATTTGTGGACAGAAAGAAAAAAAGACCGGTGCAAATGAATATTGTTCACATCAAGGTTTATTTTCTTGTATATATTTTAAAATATTGTGAACGTCATACTCTGACGTATGTATTTGCTCTGAACAGTTGGATTGAAAATATGTAATACAGTTAGAGTCTGTCGTTGTTTACATAGAAAGTGACACTTTGGTGGGATTGGCCAGATAAGCAACTTTTATGGGGCGATTACTGAATGGTGATCATAAAGTTTCAGTGTATGTTAAAAAACTGGTAACAGTCAACTTTGATGACATTAATAGGCTGGTGATAAACCTTCAACCCCAAAATTGATATTTTGACATATAACATGGTATTAGTTTTAGGTATACAACATAATGATTTGATATTTGCATATATTCCAGAATGATCACCCCATAATAAGTTTAGTTCACATCCATCACCACACATAGTTACAAAATTTTTTTTCTTGTGATGATAAATTTTAAGATCCAGTCTCTTAACAACTTTCAAATGTACGATACACTATTATTAACTGTAGTCACCATGCAGTGCATTGCATCTCCAGGACTTATTTATCTTATAACTGGAAGTTTGTACCTTTTGACTCCCTTCACCCAAATTAAGACTGATTTTAAATTATATGCAGTAACATTTGCTTTTATATGAAGACACCTTATCCTGCTACTTCATAGACCTAAGATACTGTCAGGATTGAACGAGGAACCACAAAGCCCTATTAGCAGCTAAGGGAAAGGTCAGATTTCATACGAAAAAACTCAGACATTGGACTCAAGGAGACACCTGCAAGTAGACTGATGTTTTCACACTGTTCTAGCAAGTTTTGTTAACAGGTGTTTTCCAGGCCACAGCAGTTTAGAAGGAGAAACTCTCTTTTCAGTTCTTCTCTTTACAAAGAATGTATGGTAAATCAACTCTACAATGCATCTATGGTATTGTATGTGTTCATTAATGGCTTTAATTCATAACCATTTATTAAACTCGAGCTATATATTGGGAATGTGCATAATTCTACAGCACAGCTCAAAGTAATTTAACATTTTGGGTCAACTTGGGAAAAGTAGTGTAAACTCTTTGTTCAGATATTGTAATATGCTTACTAATGACACTTAAGGATTAGAGAATCTATAAAGCAATGTGGTTATAAAGTAGACAGGTTACCTAATAAAATAACAGGATCTACTGGCTTAATTGTAATGACAAGAAACTGTAGTCTCTATGTAAATTATAGACTAAAGCACTCATTTATTAAAACAATGCTTTGAGAAAGAGCAGAGTGTGACTTCTAAAATACATTCTAGATTACTTTATGTAAATTGGCTTTATGTAAATTGGGTTACTTTATGTAAATTGGCTTTATATAGTGAATATATTCTAAGCTGCATTTTTTTGGATAAGATAGATATAACTCTTCCAAATCAATTAGCATCTGGGAATCCATATTATAATGTCAATGCAAATTTCAAGTGAAACTATTTCTAATTCATTTGTTCATTTTACTCCTTTCTCACGGCAAATTAAGGGTGTCATAAATAAGTGGTTTCCAGTCTTAGGTTTGAGTATGGCTTAAACTTCATGTCCATCATGCTTTTTTTGGTCTCCCTTTAAATGATCATCCACATGCATTTATTCAGTGTACAAGACATTCTTGAAAATTACCCAGCCACAGTTTTTGCCCAGCATCCAACTGTGTGTGCTGTGCAGTAATGAAATACAAGCATTGGAAAAAGTTATGAACTGACATAACATCACAGGTGTTCACAGAAATTATGTCTGTTTAAGAGATGGGCCAGTACTTTCTGCATGAAAGAAAAATTGTATTTAGGAGGTGAGTAGAAAAGAATATCCTTGATACACAGAGCAACGTAGTAGAAGGCTTTATGTTCAGTGCAAGGTGAGAGGAAGGTTCGTTAGGTGGCCCTGAAAGGAGAGGAGGGAGTGAGCAGATAGCGGAACACCACTTGGAGGTACCACAGGGCAGACACGTGCAAGATGCTGCCCCGAGGGGCCACGTGCACGGCAAACAGACACATGGTATCTTCCACTGGGAGATACTGGTTGAGTCTGGACCAAATCATTTTGCCCTACATCTTAGCATAATGTGAGAGAACAGTCATTGAAGGTCATGCTGATGAGCAGTTTCCAAAGAATAAATAGTAGAAGAACGGTAGCAACATAACAGGAAGGACATATCGGGATGGTCTTCAGCACAGAATCGTGGAGAAACTGAGACGTAGAGAACATTTTCCTTGTGCCTTACATCAATGGCAGAATTAAAGATTTATAAATTAAAGGTGGAGCCCGGAGGAAGATGGCGGAAGACTAAGACGCGGAGATCACCTTCCTCCCCACAGATACATCAGAAATTCATCTACACGTGGAACAACTCCTACAGAACACCTACTGGACGCTGACAGAAGACCTCAGACCCCCCAAAAGGCAAGAAACTCCCCACATACCTGGGTAGGGCAAAAGAAAAAAGAATAAACAGAGACAAAAGGATAGGGCCGGGACCTGCACCAGTGGGAGGGAGCCGTGAAGGAGGAAAGGTTTCCACACACTAGAAGCCCCTTCGCGGGAGGAGACTGCAGGTGGCGGAGGGGGAAAGCTTCGGAGTAGCGGAGGAGAGCACAGCAACAGGGGTGCGGAGGGCAAAGCGGAGAGATTCCGGCACAGAGGATCGGTGCCCTCAGGCACACACCAGCCCGAGAGGCTTGTCTGCTCGGCCGCCGGGGCGGGCGGGGCTGGGAGCTGAGGCTCGGGTATCGGCTTTCAGTCGGAGCGCAGGGAGAGGACTGGGGCTGGCGGCAGGAAGAGAGCCTGAAGGGGTTAGTGCACCACGGCTAGCCCGGAGGGAGTCCGGGGAAAGGGTCTGGAGCTGCCGAAGAGGCAAGAGACTTTTTCTTCCCTTTTGTTTCCTGGTGCGCGAGGAGAGGGCATTAAGAGGGCTGCTTGGGGAAGCGCCGGAGACAGGCGCGGACCTCGGAGACGGGCGTGGGACGCTGGGGCTGCTGCCGCCGCCGCCACAAGGCCTGTGTGCGAGCGCAGGTCACTGTCCACCCCGCCTTCCGGGGAGCCTGTGCACCCCGCCACTGCCGGGGTCCCGGGACCCGGGGACGGCTTTCCCGGGAAAGCGCACGGAGTGCCATGGTCTGGTGCAACGTCATGCCGGCCTCTGCCGCCGCAGGCCCGCCCCACACTGCACGCCCCTCCCTCCCCTCTGCCTGAGTGACCCAGAGCCCCCGAATCAGCGGCTCCTTTAAACCCATCCTGTCTGAGCGAAGAACGGATGCCCTCCGGCGACCTACGCGCAGAGGCGGGGCCAGGTCCAAGGCTGAGACCCGGGAGCTGTGAGAGCAGAGAAGAGACAGGGAAATCTCTCTGTGCAGCCTTGGAGGCAGCGGATTAAAGTTCCACGGTCCACTTGATGTGCCCTGCGTCTGTGGAGTGCATGAATGGACAGCGAATCATCCCAAATTGAGAAAGTGGACTTTGAGGACAAGATTTAAGACTTTCCCCCCTTTTCCTCTTTTTACAACGAATTAACCCAAATTGAGGAGGTGGACTTTGAGAGCAAGATTTCAGACTTTTCCCCCTTTTCCTCTTTTTACAACGAATTATCCCAAATTGAGGAGGTGGATTTTGAGAGCAAGATTTTCGATTTTTCCCCCTGTCTCTTTTTGTGAATGTGTATGTGTATTCTTCTGTGTGAGATTTTCTCTGTATAGCTTTGCTTCCACCATATGTCCCAGGGTTCTATCTGTCCGTTTTTTTTTCAATAATTACTTTTTAATTTTAATAACGCTACTATATTTTATACTTTATTCTATTTTACTTTACCTGCTCTTTCTTTCTTTCCTACCTTCCCTTCCTCCCTCCCTCCCTCCGTGCCTCCTTTCCTTCTTTCTCTCTTTCTTTCCTTCCTTCCTCCCTCCCTCCCTTCTTCCTTTCACTCTTTCTTTTTCTTTCCTTCCTCCCTCCCTCCCTCCTGTCTTTCTTTCTTTCTTTCTTTCTTTCTTTCTTTCTTTCTTTCTTTCTTTCTTTCTTTCTTTCTTTCTTTCCTTCCTCCCTCCCTCCCTCCCTTCTTCCATTCACTCTTCCTTTTGCTTTCATTCCTCGCTCCCTCCTTTCTTTCTTTCTTTCCATCCTTCCTCCCACCCACCCTCCCTCCTTTCTTTCTTCCTTCCTTCCTTTCTTTCCTTCTCCCTTTCTTTCTCTCTCTCTTTTGTTCTTCTACTAATTCTTTCTTTCTACTTTTTCTCCCTTTTATTCTGAGCCGGGTAGATGAAAGGCTCTTGGTGCTGCAGCCAGGAGTCAGTGCTGTGCCTCTGAAGTGGGAGAGCCAACTTCAGGACACGGGTCCACAAGAGACCTCCCAGCTCCACATAATATCAAGCGGCGAAAATCTCCCAGAGATCTCCATCTCAACAGCAGCACCCAGCTTCAGTCAACGACCAGCAAGCTACAGTGCTGGTCACCCTATGCCAAGCAACTAGCAAGGCAGAAACACAACCCCACCCATTGGCAGAGAGGCTACCTAAAAACATAATAAGGCCATAAGCACCCCAAAACACACCACCAGACATGGTCCTGTCCACCAGAAAGACAAGATCAAGCCTCAACCACCAGAACACAGGCATTAGTCCCCCCCACCAGGAAGCCTACACAACCTACTGAAACAACCTTAGCCACGGGGGACAGACACCAAAAACAACGGGAACTATGAATCTGCAGCCTGCAAAAAGGAGACCCCAAACACAGTAACATAAGCAAAATGAGAAGGCAGAAAAACACACAGCAGGTGAAGGAGCAAGATAAAAACCTACCAGACCTAACAAATGAAGAGGTAATACGCAGTCTACCTGAAAAAGAATTCAGAATAACGATAGTAAAGCTGATCCAAGATTCTATTTCCAAGATCCAAAATCTTGGAAATAGAATAGACAAAATGCAAGAAACAGTTAACAAGGACTTAGAAGAACTAAAGATGAATCAAGCATCGATTAAAAACACAATAAATGAAATGAAAAATACTCGAGATGGGATCAATAGCAGAATAACTGAGGCAGAAGAATGGATAAGTGAGATGGAAGATAAAATAGTGGAAATAACTGATGCAGAGCAAAATAAAGAAAAAAGAATGAAAAGAACAGAGGACAGTCTCAGAGACCTCTGGGACAACATTAAACACACCAACATTCAAATTATAGGGGTTCCAGAAGAAGAAGAGAAAAAGAAAGGGACTGAGAAAATATTTGAAGAGATTATAGTTGAAAACTTCCCTAATATGGGAAAGGAAATAGTTAATCAAGTCCAGGAGGCACAGAGAGTCCCATACAGAATAAATCCAAGGAGAAATATGCCAAGACACATATTAATCAAACTGTCAAAAATTAAACACAAAGAAATCATATTAAAAGCAGCAAGGGAAAAAAAACAAATAACACACAAGGGAATCCCCATCAGGTTAACAGCTGATCTCTCAGCAGAAACTCTACAAGCCAGAAGGGAGTGGCAGGACATAATTAAAGAGATGAAGGAGAGAAACCTGCAACCAAGATTACTCTACCCAGCAAGGATCTCATTCAGATTTGATGGAGAAATTAAAACCTTTACAGACAAGCAAAAGCTGAGAGAGTTCAGCATCACCAAAGCAGCTTTACAACAAATGCTAAAGGAACTTCTCTAGGCAAGAAACACAACAGAAGGAATATACCTACAATAACGAACCCAAAGAAATTAAGGAAATGGGAATAGGAACATACATATCAATAATTACCTTAAATGTAAATGGACTAAATGCTCCAACCAAAAGACACAGATTGGCTGAATGGATACACAAACGAGACCCATATATATGCTGTCTACAAGAGACCCACTTCAGACCTAGAGACACATACAGACTGAAAGTAAGGGGATGGAAAAAGATATTCCATGCAAGTGGAAATCAAAAGAAAGCTGGAGTAGCAATTCTCATATCAGACAAAATAGACTTTAAAATAAAGACTATTAGAAGAGACAAAGAAGGACACTACATAATGATCAAGGGATCGATCCAAGAAGAAGATATAACAATTGTAAATATTTATGCACCCAACATAGGAGCACCTCAATACATAAGGCAAATACTAACAGCCATAAAAGGGGAAATTGACAGTAACACACTCATAGTAGGGGACTTTAACACCCCACTTTCACCAATGGACAGATCATCCAAAATGAAAATAAATAAGGAAACACAAGCTTTAAATGATACATTAAACAAGATGGACTTAATTGATATTTATAGGACATTCCATCCAAAAACAACAGAATACACATTTTTCTCAAGTGCTCATGGAACATTCTGCAGGATAGATCATATCTTCGGTCACAAATCAAGCCTTGGTAAATTTAAGAAAATTGAAATTGTATCAAGTATCTTTTCCGACCACAATGCTATGAGACTAGACATCAATTACAGGAAAAGTTCTGTAAAAAATGCAAACACATGGAGGCTAAACAATACACTACTCAATAACGAAGTGATCACTGAAGAAATCAAAGAGGAAATAAAAAAATACCTAGAAACAAATGACAATGGAGACACGACGACCCAAAACCTATGGGACGCAGCAAAAGCAGTTCTAAGGGGGAAGTTTATAGCAATACAATCCCACCTTAAGAAACAGGAAACATCTTGAGTAAACAACCTGACCCTGCACCTAAAGCAATTAGAGAAAGAAGAACAAAAAAACCCTAAAGTTAGCAGAAGGAAAGAAATCATAAAGATCAGATCAGAAATAAATGAAAAAGAAATGAAGGAAACAATAGCAAAGATCAATAAAACTAAAAGCTGGTTCTTTGAGAAGATAAACAAAATTGACAAGCCATTAGCCAGACTCATCAAGAAAAAAAGGGAGAAGACTCAAATCAATAGAATTAGAAATGAAAAAGGAGAAGTAACAACTGACACTGCAGAAATACAATAGATCATGAGAGATTACTACAAGAAACTCTATGCCAATAAAATGGACAACCTGGAAGAAATGGACAAATTCTTAGAAATGCACAACCTGCCAAGACTGAATCAGGAAGAAATAGAAAATATGAATAGACCAATCAGAAGCACTGAAATTGAAACTGTGATAAAAAATCTTCCAACAAACAAAAGCCCAGGACCAGATGGCTTCACAGGTGAATTCTATCAAACATTTAGAGAAGAGCTAACACCCATCCTTCTCAAACTCTTCCAAACAATTTCAGAGGAAGGAACACTCCCAAACTCATTCTACGAGGCCATCATCACCTTGATACCAAAACCAGACAAGGATGTCACAAAGAAAGAAAACTACAGGCCAATATCACTGATGAACATAGATGCAAAAATCCTCAACAAAATACTAGCAAACGGAATCCAACAGCACATTAAAAGGATCATACACCATGATCAAGTGGGGTTTATTCCAGGAATGCAAGGATTCTTCAATATATGCAAATCAATCAACGTGATACACCATATTAACAAACTGAAGAAGAAAAACCATATGATCATCTCAGTAGATTCAGAGAAAGCTTTTGACAAAATTCAACACCGATTTTTGATAAAAACCCTGCAGAAAGTAGGCATAGAGGGAACTTTCCTCAACATAATAAAGGCCATATATGACAAACCCACAGCCAACATCATCCTCAATGGTGAAAAACTGAAACCATTTCCACTAAGATCAGGAACAAGACAAGGTTGCCCACTCTCACCACTCTTATTCAACCTAGTTTAGGAAGTTTTAGCCACAGCAATCAGAGAAGAAAAGGAAATAAAAGGAATCCAAATTGGAAAAGAAGAAGTAAAGCTGTCACTGTCTGCAGATGACATGATACTATACATAGAGAATCCTAAAGATGCTACCGAAAAACTACTAGAGCTAATCAATGAATTTGGTAAACTAGCAGGATACAAAATTAATGCACAGAAATCTCTGGCATTCCTATATACTAATGATGAAAAATCTGAAAGTGAAATCAAGAAAACACTCCCATTTACCATTGCAACAAAAAGAATAAAATATCTAGGAATAAACCTACCTAAGGAGACAAAAGACCTGCATGCAAAAAATTATAAGACACTGATGAAAGAAATTAAAGATGATACAAATAGATGGAGAGGTGTACCATGTTCTTGGATTGGAAGAATCAATATTGTGAAAATGACTCTACTACCCAAAGCAATCTACAGATTCAATGCAATCCCTATCAAACTACCACTGGCATTTTTCACAGAACTATAACAAAAAATTTCAAAATTTGTTTGGAAAAACAAAAGACCCCGAATAGCCAAAGCAATCTTGAGAACGAAAAATGGAGCTGGAGGAATCAGGCTCCCTGACTTCAGACTATACTACAAAGCTACAGTAATCAAGACAGTGTGGTACTGGCACAAAAACAGAAAGATAGATCAATGGAACAGGATAGAAAGCCCAGAGATAAACCCACGCACATATGGTCAACTTATCTTTGATAAAGCAGGCAGGAATGTACAATGGAGAAAGGACAGTCTCTTCAATAAGTGGTGCTGGGAAAACTGGATAGGGACATGTAAAAGTATGAGATTAGATCATTCCCTAACACCATACACAAAAATAAGCTCAAAATGGATTAAAGACCTAAATGTAAGGCCAGAAACTATCAAACTCTTAGAGGAAAACATAGGCAGAACACTCTATGACATAAATCACAGCAAGATCCTTTTGGACCCACCTCCTAGAGAAATGGAACTAAAAACAAAGATAAACAAATGGGACCTAATGAAACTTCAAAGCTTTTGCACAGCAAAGGAAACCATAAACAAGACCAAAAGACAACCCTCAGAATGGGAGAAAATATTTGCAAATGAAGCAACTGACAAAGGATTAATCTCCAAAATTTATAAGCAGCTCATGCAGCTCAATAACAAAAAAACAAACAACCCAATCCAAAAATGGGCAGAAGACTTAAATAGGCATTTCTCCAAAGAAGATATACAGACTGCCAACAAACACATGAAAGAATGCTCAACATCATTAATCATTAGAGAAATGCAAATCAAAACTACAATGAGATATCATCTCACACCAGTCAGAATGGCCATCATCAAGAAATCTAGAAACAATAAATGCTGGAGAGGGTGTGGAGAAATGGGAACACTCTTGCACTGCTGGTGGGAATGTGAATTGGTACAGCCACTATGGAGAACAGTATGGAGGTTCCTTAAAAAACTAAAAATAGAACTACCATATGACCCAGCAATCCCACTACTAGGCATATACCCTGAGAAAACCATAATTCAAAAAGAGACATGTACCAAAATGTTCATTGCAGCTCTATTCACAATAGCCCGGAGCTGGAAACAACCTAAGTGTCCATCATCGGATGAATGGATAAAGAAGATGTGGCACATATATACAATGGAATATTACTCAGCCATAAAAAGAAACGAAACTGAGCTATTTGTATTGAGGTGGATAGACCTAGAGTCTGTCATACAGAGTGAAGTAAGTCAGAAAGAGAAAGACAAATACCGTATGCTAACACATGTATATGGAATTAAAAAAAAATGTCATGAAGAACCTAGGGGTAAAACGGGAATGAAGACACAGACCTACTTGAGAATGGACTTGAGGATATGGGGAGGGGGAAGGGTAAGCTGTGACGAAGCGAAAGAGAGGCATGGACATATATACACTACCAAACGTAAGGTAGGTAGCTAGTGGGAAGCAGCCGCATAGCACAGGGAGATCAGCTCGGTGCTTTGTGACCGCCTGGAGGGGTGGGATGGGGAGGGTGGGAGGGAGGGAGATGCATGAGGGAAGGGATGTGGGAACAGATGTATATGTATGACTGATTCACTTTGTTATAAAGCAGAAACTAATAAAAATTAAAATAAATAAATAAATAAATAAATAAATAAATAAATAAATAAATAAAATAAAAATAAATTAATTAATGGTTATTATCCGGAGTTGTGGGGGGCACAAAAGAAAGGGGTTTGAGAGGACGATGGCCATTTCTATGTTCCATGCTATCACGGTGAGCATTGTTCTCCACAGGGGGTGCAGAGAGGGAGAGAAAGAGATTTAACTGGTATCTGAAGAAGAGCTCCAGAGTTGATTTTTGGTAATTTTATGCAGGTAATACACATATTTTTAAAGGACGCACAGCTGTAACTTTTCTGGATTTTAATCTTATACTTCAATTGTCCTGTCTTGAAAGTCTACTTAGGTTTACCTTCTGCCTTTGCGATGGGCTTCAGAGTGAGATTTATCCCATGGGCAGATGGGTTTGAATCCTATCACTGCAGATATTGCTTTTGTTTCCCTGGACAATTTCAAAACAGCTGAGATCAGTTAAGAGGTTGGTTGTTTCTAGTCCCTCTATTTGAATTTCAAACTGTGGAAGCAGGGACTTTCCATGGCAGTAGGTTTATTGGAACATAAAAGTCATGTTTTGGGAAAAAACACAATTGCCTGGGACTTTTCACTAATTCTGGCCCAAATGAGTTTCAACTTTAAGACATTCAGTCCTATTTAAATTACTTAAATAAATATTTATTGAGCAACTGCTTTCACAGAGAGTGATGGGGTCACCTTGATTAAGCCCTTATTTTTTATTGAGGAGGCTACAAGTTTTTACTTTGAGAAAATCCAGCTGACTAACTACTACCAGGATAAGAGCGCCTAACTTTTAGTGGCAGAACTATGAAAATTTTATAGAAAAAAATTCCAATGAAAAATAGGAAGAAATCATGCTAATAAAATTGGAAACAGTAAATACTGAGGAAATGTATACTTACTTCCCTTTGCCTATATTTTTATTTAAAATTTTATTATGGCACAATATTCTCATTATTTTGTTTTAAAGTTGAGCAGCAGAACAGTATTGGGTTTGCCTTTTTACTGTATTTCTCTTAACACACTTGTTTAGCGCCACCTATTGGGCAAGTGGATGATTAAAGATTTTTAAAAAACCCCAAAAACACCTCATTTCAGTTTAATCTTGAATCGTGGACCAGCAGTGCACAATGAAAGAATGCCATGTATTTATATTTGTTCAGTAGTTTTAGGTTTATGCTGATTTTCTGCCTTATATGTCTTTATTGTTATTCAGATACGGTGATTAAACACACTGATTCTGCAAGAGATTGCTCGGGTTTCAATCCCAGCTCCACTATTTATAAGCTCTGAACCTTGGGAAATTTACTTAATCCATCAATTTCCTTTTCTATAAAATGGAGACTGTAGTTGTGAGAATTAAAAGAAGTTATTTATACATATACACGCATATACGTTCGTACATATATATGAATGTGTGTGTACGGTTATATATAATTTATATATAACTATATATGTATATATGTGTGTGTGTATATATATATATATATATATATATATATATATATATATATATATATATATAGTTCCTGGCACATAGTAAGTGAAGTATAAATGTTTTCTACTATTATTAACAAAAACAAAACTAATCTTTGCTATTTGTTGAATGTTTACCATGTGCCAGGCACCAAGCTGAGCGCTTCATACACCGGACTCTGATAACCACTGAAGGGGTTATTCTGCTTAGAGTAAAGGAAAGGAGGTTTGGGAATTTATGAAACTTGCTCACGGTGATAGAACTTGTCATTAGCAGAGCTGGAAAGGGCGGGCAGAGCACATGCATCGCGCCGTTCATTACCCTGGACTTCCTGTCTGGGCGTGGGTCATTCATTATCTTTTATATTCATTTTCTATTATAATAAGAAATTAGTGTGTTATCAGATACAACGCCAACAAACTAGAAGCCAAAATATTTAAAATTTTTATTTTATTCCTTTTTATGAATTTTTAAACAATTGTTTATTGTAATATTATAAAGGTTTAAAATGTGATATAATTACACTATTAATTTTGCTATATATTTATTTCATATTAAGTTGTTGGAAAAAGTTGTTTTATAGGAACTTCATAAATACTGTTTCAAATTATTTTTCAGAAACATTTCTGCCATTACTACTATCAATGCACTGTTATGATCTTTAAAATTAGGTTATTGTAAAGAGACCTAAATCATAGGGTTTCTGTAAAGATTCAGTGTTTCTCTCCAAAAGTTCAAACTTCAGAAACAGACGTTTTAATATATTTCACTATTTCCACAATGTTTAGCACTGTGACTCATGATTAGAATCAAAGTGTCGTTTTATAATCTTTCAAAATATAAAATACTTCCAGGTGAATTGAATGCCTTAGTAGAGCAGTAACCAGAAAGTTAAAAAATAGCAGCAAACTTCTTTTTTCTAATTTAGAATAAAAGTCTCAAAAAATACTATCATCAGAAATTATAAGCCACCACCAAGTGTATCAATAAGGTATCATAGTGCGCCCATCTTGTGGTTGATGCAGGAACTACATTTAAGATGTCAGTATCTTGAAAGATACAGAAAAGTACCTTTGAACCTTCCAGATTTTCATACATTTTGGAGAATTCCTTAGCCATGATCATTATCACAGGCACAATCGGTTGTGAGAAAAAAATGACATTCATCCTATAGTCAATTTTTAAGGAAATATGTGAAGAATTTCAGATGCCAGGGTTGATCTGTGGAGCTGTATTAACAGCATTTTAAAGCTGCAAACACCCATCTCTACAAGAGCACCTCGTGATAAGATACACTGGATCCAATGGCTTCATCTAGAATTCTTATTATGGAGCAAAAACAGGGTATGGGAGGGTTATCTAGGGGCTCGGGGTGCAAAAGAGTATGTGGCAAAGTAAATACAGGTTCCGAAGAAGGTTATAAACAAATGTTTAAGTGAATTCGTTATTTTTAAAGGAAATTCTGACTATTGCTTATATTAACACTAATTCCTCCCTCCAAAGCCAGAGAAGCACTTCTACTGTTCTATTCAAGTTAAAAAGCCCAAATAGCATGTGCTGAGTTGTGTGTGTGTGTGTGTGTGTGTGTGTTACACTGAGAGGCTAGTGAAAAGAAGGGAGTCATGTGCTCTGTGCATAATTATCTTGTTACTGTTAGCTACCGTTTGAGAGGGAGGATGCTAGCAGTTTGCATTTGAGAAAAGAATGACCTTAAAATTGCAATATTGTGTTGTATGAACAATGGAGAACCTCTTAGCTGAGGGAATATTCCTGTCTCTTTGCTATTATTACCCAATTTTGTTTAAACAGATGCGTAACTCAATAAATGTTTCCCTTTAAAAAAATAATAAATGTTTCCCTTTTGCTACAGGTCATGAGCATCTTAGAAGCCTTTGGACATGCCAAGACCACCCTTAATGACCTGTCCAGCTGCTTCATAAAGTATTTTGAACTACAATTCTGTGAGAGGAAAAAACACTTAACTGGAGGTAAGTGTAAAATTAACAAAGGAGATCCCTGGAGCTACCAGAAGGGGGCAGAGAAACACCAAGCACCATGGCAACAGTGACCGGTGTGTGTGCGTGTGCGTGTGCATGTGTGTGTGTGTGTGTGTGCGCACCCACATGTGAGTGTATCAGTGTACACACCCAAGGTGTCAAGTTAGGAGTTCTAAACTTTTTGTGAATTGAAAAATATTCTGAAATGCAAGGCAAACCTTTCAAGGCAATTTTTGTGTAAACTATACAATATGAAACCAAATCAAAAATAGCTGAAATGAATCACTTGCTGAACACAGAAACAAACTTAAGTATCAAAATAATGTGTAACTTGAGTACATAATTCCTTCTTGCAAGATACGTTGAAATCTATTTTAAATAAAACTGAATCTGTATTTTAAAATGATTGAATTAAAACAAATCAAAAAATCAAAGTGATCACCCAACTAAACCCAAACAGAACTATTTCTTATTTGATTTAAATATTTAATGTGTACTTCATGAAAACCCCTTATTTGAAATTCAACTAATGTAGAAGTCACTTGGGATTTTACATCTTTCAAATCAAAACAGATTATCCATGCAAATTAATAACATGAATATAACTGTAGTTAGAATGCCTGAATCTACTTGGAGGAATAGAGTATTTTCAAAATTTTTTTAACAGCTGTTAGCCCACAAACAATTGTAATTATCTTTGAAAGAGATCAGTTTTATTTGGTGTTTCAAGTTACACTATCTTCCCTTCAGGAAACAAAAGTCACTTTTGACCATAGTTTAAAAACAAATAACCTGTATTTTGCAGTAAGGTATGTCCAAATCCCATTAGTACTAAATGAAATTTAGTAAAAAATATGCATAAAAAGAGTCAGAAAAGATAATTTTAGATGTTGATGTTAGAGGCTTAAATTCTGCAATAGGAGGGCTGTTTTGTTTTGTTTCTCACTCCATGGCTAAGAGCTCTATTTGAACATCTACCATTTTAGGAAAACCTCAGAGGAGAAATGTCTTGAGCCTCAAACTCTGGTTTTCACATCTTTGTTTGTAACACCCCAGTGAGACTATCCCTCCAAGTAGAGGGCACAGCCTGGCCACCTCATTTATGAGCATAATTTCCCCTGAGCTTTCCGGCACCAAGGGTTGGAGCCATAGCAGCTGGGAGATTCAGGGGTTCCGAAGGTTGCACGTCCAAGCCCCTTGCTACTCCAGGGGGACCTGAAGATAAATAAGGACACTGTGTAATCTGGGAGCTTGTTAGAAATGCAATCTCCTATGCCCCACTGCAGACCTCAGGATTGGGACTTGAACAATTCCTGGCAATTCCCTGGTGATTCAGACAAACACTGAAGTTTGAGAGGGACAGTCTTAGCCCAACCCAAGTAAAGCCGGATGCTAGGGCTTATGCACAATTGGCTCTGAGGAGATACAGCGTGTTCTTTTTTGGAAAAAAAATGGAAGAATTTTATTTTTGTGTGTGTGGTTGTAAAGTTTATACTTTTTTTAACTTTTTATTTTATATTGGTGTGCAGTTGATTAACAACTCTGTAACAACCAAATAGAGAAAAGAATTTGAAAAAGAACAGATACATGTATATGTATAACTGAATCACTTTGTTGTACACCTGAAACTGATACAGCTTCTTCTTGATTCAATATTCCCTTTACCAAGATGAAAATAAGTGGCTTCTGATGGTCTTATGCATTCCTAATTTTGTTTACTTTCTTTTCTGGATAGAATTTAACATGTCCTCCTCAGGAACATTAATTTAGAAAATAATTGTATGCTGCATAAAAACAGAAGGCAAAGGCTTACTTGCGGAGCCTTCTGTTAATCATCAGGCAGCCCCACGGAGCTACAGCATAATCAGACCCACAGACACCTCTCACACAGCCTCTGCAGGCTGCACACTGTGACAGGGCAACAATAAATATTCATACAGATGAACCTGAGGCACTTCCAGGTCCTGAAATGCCCTCTGAATTGTTAAAGAGCTGTGGGCATCAGTGTACTGTCCACCTGGCACGTGACTTCATTTTCAGATGAGGTCACATGCACAGGTATGGGGGCTTGGGGCTTAGCCATATCTTTTTGTGGGACACAGTTCACCCCACGACAGAGAATAAGGAGAGATCTATTGTGTCTGTCTTTACTTTTCAAAATTATTCTCAGTCTAAGAAAATGTATCATCATCACCTCCAAACACAGGCACTGTTAAAACACTTTAAGAAGCTGTATGTCAATGGGATATTTTTGAATAATTTCATCACTAAGAATCCTTTTCTGAAAGAAAAAATTTAAAAAGTATCAATTTAAATTACTTTACATGTTTTTTAAAGACAGCTGAGTTCTTCAAATGAGTCCTGTGTAAAAACCTTCTGAATTTTAAGTGTTCACTAAAATAGTAAACCAAATTGGACTAAGGTTTTTATACCTCAAAATAGGTAAAATATATGTAGGTTACAGGTTGATTTCATGCTTCATGGTAGTCTAGATTTTCTTAAATTATCAACACGTAAAATAGTTGTAATGAGTTTATTGTACAGGGAATATTATATTACTACTTTTAAGGTTGAGAGATGCTGTATATTTCCTTTATCGACATTATTGCTTATACTTTTATAATTTAATGCCAACTCCTTGATCAGGGATGCAACCACCAATTGTAACAAAGAAAATACAAGTCTCAGTTTTATGAAACATCACCTACAGAAAGTCAGGATTGTTTCTTATTTTGAAGAAAGTTTAGTTAATAAAGAACATTCTAACCTGGGCTTTCAGTCCAGGGATTTTTCCCATCTGATTACTTCTTTAACAGTGTAATCTTTCTAAATTCCCCAAGCCCCTGTTTCTAATGTGCTCCCTTGATTCCAACTCTGTTGACTGCAGACCAGTCTCCCCCCTTATTTCTTCCCCCGCTCTTGTCAAAATCTGAAAGCGTCCTTTCCCATTTGTCCGGTTGTTGTCTGTGACTCCTCTGAGGATACAGGTTTGCTGATGGCAGAGCGCTTGTCTGTCCGGGCGCACAGTAGGCCTGTGTTCAGTATCTGTTGGATTACAGACTGAGGAGTTGCACTGGGGAGCGATCACAGCAAAGCAGCCATAATTCAGTTCAGGGAGGGGACTGTGTAAACGCCTCGGGAACTCATTCATGCCAGCAAAGAACACCTATTATTGAGAGTGTGCAATAGTCAAGGAAAGTTATCAACATTTAACTCTGGATTATTTTTTGTAAATTAGACCTGATTCTCTTCATAATGAGAGTTTGTATGTGCTAAGTGTAGAACCATTATCCGCTTCCCAAGTGTGGAGGCTGGCAAAACAGAAACGTGCTGAAGGGTCTACAAAGGTAGCAGGACCCAGAACCCATGTGTGGGAAGGGAAGAATAATTGGCTCCTTGTCTTTTCTGTGCCTTGAAGACACCCAGGCTTATTGAAGTGGAAATTGAAATTTACTAACAGTCAGAGATGTTTCCCAATAAATATGCCAAGGCTGTGTTATCTACTTGGGAAAGT
This sequence comes from Hyperoodon ampullatus, assembly GCF_949752795.1. Classification (NCBI taxonomy): domain Eukaryota; kingdom Metazoa; phylum Chordata; class Mammalia; order Artiodactyla; family Ziphiidae; genus Hyperoodon; species Hyperoodon ampullatus. The sequence goes on along the minus strand of NC_136929.1, from coordinate 4,263,074 downwards.
TAAAACTTAGAGTGAACACAAAGAGATGAAAAATATATTAAGATATTGGCATTTTGTTTTTTCAAAACTTAATTTTAAATAAACAAACAGATAAATAGTTTTTATCTTCATTGATATCATCGTCAACTATCCTTAGTATTATACTCTCAGTTCTTTTAAAAGTTTCAGAATGGCCATCATCAAAAAGTCTATAAATAATAAATGCTAGAGAGAGTGCAGAGAAAAGAGAACCCTCCTGCACTGTTGGTGGGAATGTAAATTGATACAGCCACTGTGGAGAACAGTATGGAGGTTCCTTAAAAAACTAAAAATAGAACTAACATATGATCAAGCAATCCCACTTCTGGGTATGAATCCTGAAAAAACGTGGTTCAAAAGGATACACGCACCCCAATGTTCGTTGCAGCACTGTTTACAATAGCCAAGACATGGAAGCAACCTAAATGTTCATAGACAGATGAATGGATAAAGAAGATGTGGTATATATACAATGGAATATTACTCAGCCATAAAAAAAGAAATAATGCCATTTGCAGCAACATGGATGGACCTAGAGATTATCATACTAAGTGAAGTAAGTCAGACAGAGAAAGACAAATGTCATGATATCCCTTATATGTGGAATCTAAAAAAAAGATACAAATGAACTTATATATAAAGCAGAAATAGACCCACAGACATAAAAAATAAACATGATTATCAAAGGGGAAGGGGCTGGATAAATTAGGAGGTTGGGATTATCATATACACACCACTGTATATAAAATAGATAACCAACATGGACCTATTGTATAGCACATGGAATTATACTCAGTATTTTGTAATAACCTGTAATAGAAAAGAATCAGAAAAAGAATATATATACATATATATATACGAAACTGAATCACTTTGCTGTACACCTGAAACTAATACAACATTGTAAACCAACTATACTTCAATTAAAAAAAAAAAGTTTCCAGGAATTCCCCGGCAGTCCAGTGGTCAGGACTCAACACTTTCACTGCCGAGGGCCTGGGTTTGATCCCTGGTTGGGGAAGTATGATCCCACAAGCCATGCGGTGTGGCCAAAAAATTTAAAAACAAAAATTTTTTTTTTTAATTTTAAATTTAAAAATTTTTAAATATATTTAAAATTTTTTTTATTAAAAATTTGTTTAAAAAAATTTTAATGAAAAAAAAGAAATAAATTTAAAAAATATTTCAGAGTGCTTTAATTGATTGCATCTCCTTTGAAGAACAGCATCTTTTAGTGCAAACAGCCTGGGCTTTGGAGATAAGCCAGTTGTGTTTAAATGTGAAAAGGCCTGCAACAGGATTTAAATGAGGCGAAGTTGGAAAAACACCTAGCACAGTGCCTGGTACACAGTAGGTACTTTAAATAGTGATTCCTCCTCTTGGGATCCGGGAAGCCTGGGATCCTTTTTCCTTTTTGTCCCCACTTACGGATGGGGAAAGTGAGGTTAAGAGGGACATGTAGATGCCAGTATCAGATTCAGGACTGGGGACCGTACTTTGGACTCCTGTTTGAGGCACCGTTCACCTATAACACCCCTGGCATTACTGATCCTGGAGAGTGAAGTCAAAAGTAGTGCCTGGGGGTGAAAGAGAGACTATTTGGCTGCACTAATTAATCAGCAGTGTGCTTTTGGTGATTGCTGATTGAAGGCATGATGGGCATTTCTGGGAAGAGATCTTATTAGTCATATACTGATAACCACTTGGGTGGGCAGAGAGAGAGTGGGTGCTGGAAGTTTCTAGAAGCTAGTGGAAGGGCACCTGGGGCACTTGACCTTCTTGAAGGAGAGGGAGGTTTATATTTTCCACCTCGTTTCATCTTGAACAAAAATGGGTATAACTCTATAAAATCCTTTCACTGCATATTATGTTACATATAATCCACGAACATATATATTTTTTCAGTAGCAAAATTTTTGGAAGACTTACTCACATAGATTTCTGGAAAGATGGAGGATCACAAGTATACTTCCAGTCAAGAATATTTCTGACATAAAATTTTTTTTTAAATGTACAAGTCTTCAGAAATCAAGAAATTAGTAGAAACTTTCTGTGCATGGACACTTGCATGAATGAGTCAGAAACATTTTTAACTTCAAAACCTATCATTTTCTTTCCATTATTCCAGTTTCATTTTAAACACAACAGAAAGGCCTGCATTTTCCCCATTCAGGAGAATATTAGAATCTCACAGAAATTAGAATTTTTGGTTGTTTTGAATTTTTGGTTGTTTTCTTCCATCTAAATTCTCCTTAAAGATGGACTTTTAAAAAAAATCCTACTGATCAGAAATTCTTCTAATCCACAGCAATTTTATTCACTGCTGGAGATGAACTAACTAGGATGATACTGTTTTTGAAAGATGAAAGGTACTGAAGTCACTCTGTGATGTGGAATTTGATTAGTTCTGAATGCTGCTTTAAATTAAGCTTGTGTGTTGGCTTGAACAAGTGGGCATAAGGTCAGTCTTTTCTCTGAGTATAGAAACTTGATGGTCAGAAGGTCACCACTTAGCCCTGCATTTTCACCTGCTATTCCGTTAGTTGGTGACCAGAAAATAACAGTGGGGACAGCTATGACAGTTTATTTCCTATGTGTACAGATTTTTAGAAATATTCTCTTGAGCAGTTAATTACTTCAGGGTTAATATTATCAATAACAAATGGAACATGTTTTCAGCATTTTGCTTAAGAAGGAAAAAGTAGGAAAGAAAATTTAATAATTAAGACCTCAACTTGAAATTACCACCTGATTAAATACTCATGGAGAAATGGAAAAGAAACCACACCACCTCATTCTAATTTTACCATCACCTTCGGGCTTTAATGCCACTAATTGAAGGGGTATTTTGAAAGAGTCTTTCTTTATGCACTTTTGATAACTCTTCTAGAAGGTGTCTAATGAGACAACTTTTCTTAATAAGGTTTATTAATTTTGAGACTTTTTTAAAGCACTGATCATCATTCTGACTAAATTGACCACTTACAAAATTTATAGGAATAAAGCACTGCAACAGTGGTTCCATTTGTTCAAGTAGATTTGCTATATAAAACCCAAATTGGGAGACCTCGCATTTTTTGCTTTTAGAGGCTGGACTCTGGAATAATTAACAGTAGACTCATTACACAAAATTTGGTTTATAGTTCAAATGGAAGGAAAAATTAAATTCATTTTCCTTCCTAAAACTGCTGTGTTTTTTTTGTTTTTTTTGTTGGTTTTTTTTTTTGTTTTTTTTGTGGTACGCGGGCCTCTCACTGTTGTGGCCTCTCCCGTTGCGGAGCACAGGCTCCGGACGCGCAGGCTCAGCGGCCATGGCTCAGGGGCCCAGCCGCTCCACGGCATGTGGGATCCTCCCGGACCGGGGCACGAACCCGTGTCCCCTGCATCGGCAGGCGGACTCTCAACCACTGCGCCACCAGGGAAGCCCAAACTGCTGTTTTTTTGATCCCAAAAATTATCGACCATGAATTCTTACTTCAAAGTGGAAAACTATAGTAATTCTCAGTTGCATTTAAAATTCAAGTACATAACTGTTTACTGACCATTCATAATGATAAGAATAAACCTAAATTCAACTAAAAAGAATACTCCAGAAACAGTAGGATTTTCAGCATGCCAAACATATGGTCCTAAGTTCTGATTAACACTAGATTCTGAATTTCCAGTCCTATCTTTGAAGCAAAACTGGGGTTGTGATTCCCAAATTGCATACTTTCGTCATTTTTCACATGCTTTGAATGAAATTTCAACATGTATTTACAATGCGGGTTATTTTTTCTTTTGCTTTTGTAATGTTTAAAGGCAGAGGAGCAAATAATGAATCCTTGATATGAGTCCTACTAATACATGTGAGGTCACAATAAACCAGGAAGATGACTGGACACTATTCACATTGCGCCTGCATTACTTACAGACACATTACTTATTTCCTCCCTGACTAGAATGTAAACTTTATTGTTGAAGGACCAGTATCGTTATCTACCACTGCACTACAAATCACGATTTAGCTCCCTCTTATAATTCCAGTATATTAGGTCTTGAAACCTTAGTACCATTCTGTATATTAAATTGTATCTTCATGAATTCACATAGTATTTGCCTTTGCTGCAGTGAGTTTCTTCCAGTATTTCCAGCAGTGAGAGACCATTGCCTGTATCTCTTGTCCTTAATAGTGCAGCTGTAAAAACCTTCTGAGCTGTTTGACAGTAATATTTGCTAATGTCTACAGCAGAGCATTTAAAATCAATGTCACTGATATATACCCAAGCAATATGTACCTGCAAATTTTGAGACATTAATCAAGAAAATTCTAATACTTATTTTGGTGGCTTTGTTATAGGCAAGGATATGTCTTGTTTCAGATTATATTTGTGCACAAAAGTATACGTTGGGTCAGGAACAAGGTAAGAATGTCCCCTCTCACCACTCTCTTTCAACATCATACTGGAAATCCTAGCTAATGTAATAAGAAAAAAATAAAAAGGAGGTGCACATATTGGGAAGGAAGAAATCAAGCTGTCTTTGTTGATTTGATTTTAGAAATCCAAAAGAATCATCATCAACAACAACAAAAACAAAAACTCCTGGAACTAATTAGTGATTGTAGCAAAGTTTCAGGGCATAAGGTTAATATACAAAAGTCAATCGCTTTCCTATATATCATTAATGAACAACTGGAATTTGAAATTAAAAACACAGCACCATTTCCATTAGCACCAAAACAAAAATACTTAAGTATAAATTTAGCAACATATGCACATGATCTTCATAAGGCAAACTACAAAACGTTGATGAAAGAAAACAAAGAAGATCTAAATGGTGAGACACTCAATGTTCAATGGATAGGAAGGCTACGAAGACTCAGTATTGTTAAGATGTCCGTTCTTCCCAATTTGATCTATAGATTCAGTACAATTCCAATAAAAATCCCTGAGTTACTTTGTGGATATTGACAGAAAGTTTGTATGGAGAGTTAAAAGATCCAGAATAGCCAGCACAACACTGAAAAAGAAGGACAGAATTGGAGGACTGGCCCTACCCAACTTTAAGACTTACTGTAAAGCTACAGTAATCAAGACAGTGTAGCACTGATGAAAAAATAGACAAATAGATCAATGCAACACAAATAGAGAGCACAGAAATAGACCCACATAAACATAGTCAACTAATCATTGACAAAGGAGCAAAGGCCATTCAATAGAGAAAGGATAGTCTTTTCAATTAATTATACTGGAAAAACAGAACATCCACAGGCAAAAAAAAACACGAATGTAGGCACAAAGCTATCATGAAAAATAGCTCAGATAGATCATAAATCTAAATGTAAAAACAAAACTATAAAACTTTAAAAAGAGAATAGAGGAGAAATTTTACGTGACTGTGGGTTTGGCAATGACTTTTTTATTTTTTAACTACATTTATTTATTTTATTCTTGGCTGCGTTGGGTCTTCATTGCTATGCGTGGGCTTTCTCTAGTTGGGGTGAGCAGGGGCTACTCTTTGTTGTGGTTCACGGGCTTCTCACTGCGGTGACTTCTCTTGCTGCAGAGCACGGGCTCTAGGCACGCGGGCTTCAGTAATTGTGGCTCGCGGGCTCAGTAGTTGTGGCTCACGGGCTTAGTTGCTCCGTGGCATGTGGGATCTTTCTGGACCAGGGCTCAAACCCCTGTCCCCTGCATTGGCAGGCGGATTCTTAACCACTGCACCACCAGGGAAGCCCGACAATAACTTTTCAGATACAACACTAAAAGCACAATCCATGAAAGGAATAATTGATAATCTAAACTTCATTAAAATTCAAAATTTCTGTTCTGTGAAAGACACTGTTAAGAGAATGAAATGAGGAGCCATAGGCTGGGAGAAAATATTTGCAAAAGACATATTTGATAAAAAATTGTTGTCTAAAATATATGGAGAACTCAATATTCAACAGTAAGAAAACAACTCAGTTTTAAAAATGGGCAAAATATCTGCACGGACATCTCACCAAAGAAGACAGACAAATGGAAATAAGCATATGAGAAGATGTTCCACGTTATATGTTATATCTAGGAAATGCAAATTAAAACAAGGCTGAAATACCACTGCACACCTGTTAAAATGACTAAAATCCAAAACACCAACAACACCAAGTACTGGCGAGGATCTGGAGCAATAGGAGCTCTGATTTATTGCTTATGGGAATGCAAAATGGTACGGCCAGTTTGGAAGACAGTTTGGCAGTTTCTTACAAAGCTGATCATAGTCTTACCATATGATCTGGGAATCACATGCCTTGACATTTACTCAACTGAGTTGAAAACCACATCTTCACGTAATGTAGACATAAATGTTTATAGCAGCTTTATTCATAATTGCAAAAACTAGAAGCAACCAAGATGTTTTTAATAGCTGAATGGATAAACAAACTATAGTATATTCATGCAATGGAATATTATTCACTAATAAAAAATGAGCTATAAAGCCATGAAAAGACCAAAAAGCAACTTTAAATACATATTATTAAGTGAAAGAAGCCAATCTGAAAGGGGCACACACTGTGTGATTCCAACTATATGACTTTAAGGAAAAGGCAAAACTATAGAGACAGTAAAGAGATCATTGGTTACCAGGGGTTGGGGGAGAGGGAGGGGTGAGTAGGTGCATCACTGATTTTTAGGGCAGACTATTCTGTATGATACTGTAATGGTGCACGCATGACATGCAAATTTTTCAAATCCCATAGAACTGTACAACACAAAGAGCGAATGCCAATGTAAACTACGGACTTTAGTTAATAATAGTGTATCAATATTGGCTCATTCATTTTAACATATGTACCACTCTAGTGCAAGATGTTAATAATAGGGTAAACAGCGTGTTGGGGGTGGGGAGAGAGAGGGTATGTTGGAACTCTCAGTACTTTCTGCTTAATTTTTCTGGACTTAACAAATTTCTCTAAAAGTAAAGTCTATTATTTTGTTTTTAAAAGGTCTGTGCTTGAAAAGAAGCTCCATTATTATTTCTTCTAATTAATATGTGTAAATTTATGGAAATGAAACTAATAATGCCATTTGACAGAATTCATTTTCTTTTCTTAACCAGCCAGAATTTATACATATATGCTAGAGAAATCCAGACTTGTTTCACAACCTCTTGGCCAGAGCAATTTTCTCATCTTCTCCTTGTTGATGGATGGGTTATCTGCTGAAGAAAAGTATGGACTCCACCTTAACAATTTATCTGCCCATCGGTAAGTGATTACGCATTTTCAGTCTAGTAGTTATGCCTTCAAATTGTGGTTGCCTTTTAGCGGTCTTAAATTTTCTTCTTATTTTTCAGAGAAGAAATGGTGACTTCTTTTAGGAGAATAATTGGATATACTATTAGATTAGAACTATCTGTATAACAGGGTTCGTACCGTTTATTGAGTGTTTAGGTGACTTTTTGTGTATGTGTATTAACTTATGTTTCTATTTTCCTAGTTTTCAGATCAGAATAAAAAATTAGCGCACATATAAACTTTTATATCCCTTTGCTGTATTTTGGATATAACATTAGCTATGCATTCCTAATTTTCAGTAGTCTTTTGAAATAATGGGACATAATATTTGAGCAATTATGATTCATTAGTAACAGATGAAGTTACATAATGGCTTAAGATGACCAATGCCCGTAAACTGGGGGCTGATTTTCTGCAATGGAGGAGGAAAGTGTTTGTTAAGAGGAGGATGCCTTGGTCACAGGAGGACCGCGGAGGGGAGGAGTCTTAAGACAGTGAGCTGAGGGGTGTCTTTGCAATGTGTGCATTTCCGCCGACTGCCTGATCCGGTGTGTCTTCCCACATGGACTGGTCCAGATTTGGATAGGATGGGAGCGAGCCAATGAGGAAAGTAAACCCCATTCAGAGGAGAAGTGGGTGAGAGGTAGGAGGGAGAGGGAGCTGGGTGTGCGGGTCCAAACACAACGGTGAATTCCTAGCAAAGCAGGGAGGAGCTGGACTCTGAAAGAGACGTGGATTTACTTCAGATATCTATTGACACCTGATTTATTGTTTCCTGGCTGTTTGTTATTGGATTCGAGAAGAATGGGGTGAGTGGTCATGGTTTTGTGAGAACTTTTGTGGGAGAAAATAAAGGATGCTTGGGGAGGAGGAGCATGGCCTGAGGACCAATCATGTTGTTTGAGAGTTGAAGGTGGAGAGCTGATTGGACAAGTAGGTGGGGATGTCAGGTGCAAGCTGAGAAACGGGGGATTTTCCAGGGGTGATGGGGTCTTAATGGAGTGGAACCCCTAGACCTGTCGGAGAAGGGTCTGTGGTCGCCATTGTCTGGGTTGGCGGGGGGTGAATGATGTGGGGCGTGGGACCGGGGGAGGGGAATGAGTTGGCCGTATTCGAAGTCACTGTTACATGATTAACAGCTCTCATTCAGTTTCTTTGAAAATATTACATCCAGCAGTATAGATACACTTTATCATGTCAAACAGAAGACGTGAAGTAAGAAGGCCTTATCAAAATTGTTTTTTATTCAAAGTAAGAGACTATTTGGAGATTTACCGTCCCCCCAAAACAACAGAAGTTCAGAAGAAGAAAACACCGATATCAAAGCATGATTGCCCAGATGAAAGTGACTTAAAAATAGAAATTCTAAGCTACCAGAGCATTAGAAATGTTTTTTTAAATCAAATCCCTTCATTTCATGAAGGAGAAAATCAAACCCAGAACCATAAAGAGGTCTATACCGAAGTGAATATATTATACAACAGCAGTATTGAGAAAAACCCCATTACTTGGAATTCATGTTTTGTTTTTCTACATCACACATCTCTAATGGGAGGAAAAGCCTCAGATTGGGGACCATGGGGTAGGTGTTCAGGGCAGCCTGTGAGGAATAAAAGTCTTGAGGTTTTGTGTTCCTGATCTTTCTTATTAGAAAAAGCTCAAAGCTGATAGCAGACCATTGGCTTCGGTGCGTCCATGCATGTGTGTGCGTGCATGTACATGCGTGTGCCCACGTGCATGTACATGCGTGTGCCCACGTGCATGTACATGCGTGTGCTTGGCATTGCAGACGTGGAGCCACTGAAGAACAAAAGGCAACAATCTAATCCAGCATTCAGAGAGACAATTCAACTTCTTGGTCCGTGGCTTGGCCCCCTCTTTTGAAGTGTGAGAGCATGTGGGAGAAAACAAGCATTTCTTTATTGACCTCCATTCCAACATCCGTTTCTCTTTGCAAAAGAGGGTTTGGAATCACTTAGGCTATTTAGAAAGTCAAACGTCAGGGGTTGCTTTGTGAGAAGCTCCGACAGGAAAGAACTCAGAAAAATCATGAATAATTCAAGCCCCTTGAACAAAGAAGTTATTTTATTAAAATGAATTATAAATATCTAATGGGAACAAAACAGCATTCCTCAATAAAAATGTACACCGCCACTCCGGATTCATAAACCATATCCATTGGAACATTTGTACAATGAGAATTCCACAGACAAAATATTCTTTCATAATAAGACAAGCTGTTTTGCAAGTTATAATGCATTGTACATCCCAATATTTTTGTGATTTGTGTTATATGGATCTTCTAACGGTTACAGTATTCGTGGGTTTTCTCACTTTTACAGTGCTGGTCAGGCTTGAGGAGCTCATATTTGTATGATATTTGAATTTGCATTGGGGTATCATCTTTGCTTAGTAATTACACGTATTAGGTACCACAATTTTGGAAATTGTTTGGCTGGTTTACAATCAGTAGTATAAAGTTGAACTTGTTAACCTTCTAACCTTTCACAAATTGATGATCCGTCTGAGTTCATAGGTAAAGTAGATCACTATGCATATAAAAATATAAACATAAACAATATATAAATAAATCTGTATAAACATAAACAATATATAAATAAATATATAACATTGCTTATATATAAACAATTATTATTATCATCACACCTACTTATCTGATTTTATTTAAAAGATGTTGATACATCTATTAAATAGAACAAATCAGCACCTATATTACCATCTGAATATTCCTTTCCTTATTCCATAATATAGCTTGCCTTGAAATTTTGATGAAGTATGTTGAGTCTTAAAGCAAACGTTACAAAATTTTGCAAGCCTGCCTCCTTCAAATACATCTTTTCTTTATTACTACCAATTCATTACCCACATGAAATATAAAATAGGCATGGAGCAGAAATTGTGAGCTGAAGGCATATCCAATGTTTATCACGTGTCCTTAGATGATTAGATCTCCAGAGAGAAGAAAGTATTGTTGTAACTAACGCTACTGTAATTAAAGCTACAAAAGTGTTTTGTTATTTTTTTAACTTTGACTCTGTTTTTGGAACTAAAAGTTTTCAGAGTCTCACATGAAAATTTATGGAGGTTTATTTCAGTGTTAAATGCACCTAAAAATACTTCCTTGTTTGTAAAATTGGAACAGTATCTAGAGCAAGCAGATAGCACTCTTGCTTATGGAATAGAAATGGTACAGATATAGACATCAGCTCCTACAGCTTAACTGAACGAAAAAAATATTTATAACACTTTGCATAAAATCTTCCTGGACAGATTGTTTAAACAACGGCAACAAGAAAAATGTCTATAGGTCTTAACAAGAAAAATGTCTATAGGTCTCAACATTTTGAGCAGTGGCAGTAAGAGTGCATTGGTTGAGAATTGCCACTAGATGGCACACTCTCCACAAAGTTAGACAGGAGCAAAAAAAAAAAAAATCCATCATTAAAGGTTTCTTTTTTATTTATGGTTCTTCCTATGATTTACTTTTTCTTTTTCCTGGCTGTTTGTTTTTCAAGTTTTATCTCAAAAAAATTTAAGTAATACTAACATTACATCTGGGCAATAAATGTCATTTATGTTTCTGGGAATTGAGATTTAATGAAAGTTAGAAATAGTCATTAATTGCTTATCTTCAACCTACTTTAAACAGCTTTTATGGGTGTAGTCCCAGAACAGTTGGGCTCTGAAATACAAAGAAATTATTCCTAATCTCCCTTCATGTTGATTAATGATGGAAACGATTGTGGTGCTACATAAGAACATTCTCAGCAAAGGTCAGATTTTGAATTATAAGCTGAGAGCAAGCGATGTTTGACTCAGTGCACGACCTGTTTCTAACCTTGTGTGTTAGTGAAAGGAAACTCTGACTCACTGAGTACTTGAACTTGTAAGTGCTGCCAGGGTACACCTGTCGCAGTAGATGCTGCAGCAGTGAACTCTCAACGAATGTTCAGTTTTTGCTAAGGCTTTATTACGTGTATTGAACTTAAGTTGAGAAAGACACATAATTTTTAAAAAGGTAAGGGTACACTTAAGTATTCTTTGAGGATGATCTTGTGATATAATAAAAGATTTAGTCAGTACACATTTTAGGCATGCAAACTTGAAGGTGCTCCCAAGACAAAGATTTGAGACAGGAGGTATTATATATTTTTTCTCTTTTAAAAAAATTTTTATTGAAATATAGTTGATTTACAATATCATGTAGGTTTCAGGTATACAGCACAGTGATTCGGTTATACATGTATATATATATTTTCACATTCTTTTCCCTTACAAGTTATTACATAATATTGAGTATAGAAATCACAGATATTTTCATTTCATACTACGGTAGTTATAGATATCTCCAAATGTCATTTACGATCTCGCTGCTTTAGATTTACAGTAGTTATGAGACTTGTGGCTAGATGTTGTTTTTGTTTGTTTGTTTGTTTTTAATTTAATTTAATTTTTTTAACAGCAGGTTCTTATTATTTATCTATTTTATACATATTAGTGTATATATGTCAATCTGTAATCTATTTCTAACTGCTCCTATTATTAATTATTATCTAAATGATAATCACAATCGTAATATATGCAACTTAGGGAGCACTTACTATAGGTCTGTCCCTCTCCTAGTTCTCACTTGTCCCGGTGAAACCTCGCCGGTAATTAAGCAGAAGGTGCAGGACTGCATTCTCATTGGATGGCCCAGGACATGAGGATGGAGAGACCAACCAGGGGCCAAGTTTGACTCTTGGCCATAACCCTGTATTGTCTCTGCAGCAACGTTGCCTATAAATAACACCAGCTGCCTTTGCACCTTTGCATCAAAGAGATTTGAAAGAAAATGAGAGGGAAAGCACAAGGTCAGTCTGTATGTGTGTTTTTATTTACAGTCGGTTCAGCAAAACTAACTTAGGACGTGCTAGGGTCTGTTCCCTCTAACTACTATACAAAGCAATTCTGGGTCATTTCTTTATCCAGTAACATAAGAAACATTTTGAAGTGCATTCATTACGCTAGCTGAAGGTTACATTGAAAATATAAAGAGGGTTGGATCACCCCTGCCAATGAGCAGGTACATTTCACCTGTGAAAAGCCAGCAGGAAGAAGTCAGGGCCCATGGCTTTCTAACTTCCTTCCATTCATGAATTATGTCCACCCAGCAGTGGAGGGGGTAGCCGAAGGAGGACGCCAAAGGCAGGCACTGCCCCGGCCTCTAGCTTGTCCTCAGAACCCTACGGAGGAGTGAAGAGGAGCTGCGGTAGCCTCAGTTGTGTTCGTAATAAATATGAAGCACAGATACGTGCTCCTTAGCACGTCGCCTTCCTCAAGGCCACTTAGCTGCTAAATGTAGTCAGTGAAAGAGCCTGGTTCCAAACCCAGGTATATTTGGCTTCCAGTTTTCTCTTCATCAGAATTGCTTGATTCCTAGTGTCAGATGCCCAACTCTCACACACTTAAGAACAAAAAAAAAAAAAGAAAAAAGGAGAGGGACTCAGAGGGTCACATAACTGGAAAAAAAGAAGTTATGCTTGGGTAGGATAACTAGACCGAGGACCTCGAGTGCTGCCTCTGTGTCTCTCTGTCTCTGTGTCTCTCTGTGTCTCAGTCTCTCTCTCTCTCTCTCTCTCTCTCTGTGTCTCTCTGTGTCTCTCTGTGTGTCTCTGTCTCTCTGTGTCTCAATCTCTGTCTCTGTCTCTCTGTCTCTCTCTGTGTGTCTCTCTGTCTCTGTGTCTCTCTGTGTCTCAGTCTCTATCTCTCCCTTTCTCTCTCTCTCTCTGTGTGTCTCTCTGCCTCTGTGTCTCTCTGTGTCTCAGTCTCAGTCTCTCCCTTTCTCTCTGTGTCTCTCTGTGTCTCTCTGTCTGTCTCTGTCTCTCTGTCTCTCTCTGTGTGTCTCTCTGTCTCTGTGTCTGTCTCTCCGTATCTCTCACACACACGTCTGTTTTACTTGGCTTGTGTTTCTAACACGGGGTGGGGGGGGAATCCAACACAGGCAGCCCTAACCTTCCACATCTCAGGAACCCTGGACGGAAAGCAAGGCTGTCTTTCTCAAAGACGCCACCTTGGCGCCCAGCACAGGCCGGGCCTGTGTCTCATTTGCACAGCTTCTCATCTGTGTGTCTCTTCAATCCCACCCCTCACACTCAGGGCAGATCAACATTTGATAAATTCCAATTTAACTATAAACTTCCTAGCTCCAAAGTCTTTAATAAATATTGTTTTTCTCTCATATCACGTGAAGTCTCCTGGCCTTGTTGCAAGGCAGCAGAGCTGACCAGGCCTCAAGGAATTTAGGGGAAGGGGTTGTTAACATGTTCTTTGAGGTTCTCTCTGTAGTTGCTCAGCCTATAGGAGTGGAGGTGGGTATCAGTCAAGTGAAAACTTAGTTGTTTGCTGATTGAAGAAAATAAACTTTCAAAAGTCCAAAAATCTAATTTTTAGTATATATATATTTACACATGTATACAAATAAATAAATACACACACACACACACATACACACACATGAATAAAGAACATATTTTTTCCCCAGGGTTTAGGATGAGGGCAGTTGTGGCTTGCGTAGTGTAGCTTGCATAGGTCTGAAAACATGGCAGTAATTGTTTCTCACCTAAAGGAAGACTCATCCCACCTCAGGACCGCAAGGCAAGCACTCACTGAAAATGACCTTCACATCTGCTCCTGTGACCTTCCTCCCTCCTTCTCAGTCTCTCTTTGTCTCTCTCTGTCTCTCTCCCTTTAAAATTATTTCCTCTTAGAAATGACTGTATTGTATTCTAATTTATGAGGAACTGTATCGAGATGCTAAACAGGCAAGGTGTACAGAATAATCCACGTGTAAATGGGGGGGTGGCTTTCGCAGGATGCAGAAGCTTGTAGAGGAGACCACAGTCTCCCCAAGTGCTTGTCTGGTGACTCCACTGCCATTTTGGAGAGACTTGTTCCCAGTTCTGTGTGTGTGAATTTGTCTCCTTTCCAAACCCTGTGACTGTAGCAGACAGCACCCCGCGCTCGGCTCTGACGCGTCTCCAGTTCCGTCCGCCCACATCTGCCCGGCGGATGCAGTCGGTGGTGGTCCTTCTCCACCAGCCCACCAGCCAGGCTCTCCTGCCCCTTTCACTCAGGAGCCCCACGTTGCTGTGCTCACGGGGCCTTCCTCTGGGTCAGGAGTGGGGCGACCATCTCCTTGCGACAGGCCTGCTGAGTGACTCAAGCTCAGAGCCCAGGTGACGGTCACTCAGCGTCCCAGCCCACGTCTGCTCCAGCCTATCCTTGTCCCCTTACTGGCTCAATGACCATTCCCCGTTTTTCTGAGACGTGCCACAAAAATCTTGCTCATCGGCGCTGTCCACGCGCACACTTCCCCATGAGCTCCCCAGTTTCCTTTGCAGTTCACAGAAAGGATGGCATTGACAGGGCACATGGCAGATAAGACACTGTCCTTCATCTTATCGATACAACCACATCACTGAATCGATAAACACGAGTAGCTGTTAGCAAAGAGTCACCTGCGCAGCCTGTGAAGTCAATTCCCGCACCTGCTGACGTTTAGGGGGACTTGTCCTCTGTATGGGGTGACTGTCTTTTGCATGTCATCAATATTCTGTGACAAATATGTATAAACTGCTAAGAGCAGTGCACTTAGCTGAAAGGACACAGTTTCAATGTATTTATTTTTGGCTGCATTGGGTCTTCGTTGCTGCACGCGGGCTTTCTCTAGTTGCGGTGAGCAGGGGATACTTTTCGTTGCAGTGTGCAGACTCCTCATTGCCGTGGCTTCTCTTATTGCGGAGCACGGGCTCTAGGCCTGCGGGCTTCAGTAGTTGTGGCATGTGGGCTCAGTAGTTGTGACACATGGGCTCAGTTGCTCCGCAGCATGTGGGATCTTCCTGGGCCAGGGCTCGAACCTGTGTCCCCTGCCTTGGCAGGCGGATTCTTAACCACTGTGCCACCAGGGAAGTCCCAAGGACACAGTTTAAACCAGCCTCTTGCCGGCTGGGTAATTTGGGAAAATCGGGCAACCTCTCTCTGCTTCCCTTTGCTCCTCCGTGACAAGGGGCTGACCTCGGAGCACTGCTGTGAGTGAGGACTGCACAGGCTGCCTCAAGAAGGTCCTAGAAAGTGGCATACAAGGAACAGCAATATTGTTGATATTATTATAGGAGGCTCTTTCCCATCAGAGTCACGTGGGGACAGCTGAAGGGATAATTATTTTGAAAAAGATGACGAGCTAGTGTCAGAACTTGAGTTCTTGTAGAAGCGCTGGGTCTGGGGAAGGCTTCTTCCAAGCCTGTGTCTCTGCCCCCATGCAACTGGGCCCAGGGACCTTCCCCAACTTCTGCTGTGTGAGTCAGGCTCTGAGTCTGTGGTCAGTGTGATGAATTACTTGTGTCAGTTATCGAAATGTCATTGGATCTTTTGATGAAAATCAGCACAGCCCTTTTGAAGAGGTGAGGGTGGCTGAGAGTAGGTATGGGAAGGGGGATGGGGGTGGGGGGGAACACGGCCGCAGCGGGTGCTGATGGGCTGAGAAATCAGAGGGTCTCCCATCAGCCCCACGGCCGGGCTTCCCCGGCAGAGAGCACCTCGTTACTGTTACTCAGATACCAGGGAAAGTGCAACCCTAGGCAGAACCTGAGCACTCCTGGCGAACTTCCTGTTCACATTTTCCCGGCGGCAGAAAATCAATTCAGATGCTTCAAATGCTTTGCCTTTCTGTACCAGCTAGAAGTAGAAAAAAAAAAAAAAATAGAGATTTTCTTTAAGTCCAAAACCCTGCACTTATTTAATCAGAGATGATGATGACCTCAGTAAGATTTTGGAATGCATGATTTGTTACCAATAATCTGTCTCCTCAAGTGGATTCGGTTAGTTCAAACCAGATGTGCATTGTGCATATTACAGGGTGGGTTCTGAAACTGATAACATGATGTGGATATTTATGTAGAATCCTACGGTAAAAGGTGTGTGTTTATGTGTGTGCACACAAATCTAAGATTACATTCCAGGCCGTGATAAGAAGCAGCATTTTGAAGCTAAGGCTCTTTATTCTTGTAACTCCACAGGGGAATCTGAAAGCATGTGGGAGGAATAATTAAAATCAAATAACCAACATTTGCTTGTGCTAAGAACTTGATTTTATCATCTCACTTTATCCACAGCCCAGCCTGACACAAGGTTGAGTGAATCACCCAAAGTCCCATCCTAGGAGCATAGGAGTCTCTCTTAAACACCTCACATTTCTGCCTCTCAAACCCTGATTTCTCGATAACAGATGAAAGATTTTGCAGCGATGTTTGAAAAGGAGCCACAAAAGATCACGGTACCCGGAGAAAGGCTCTCTGACACCTGATGGGAGGCTGGGGCCCCCGAGGGCACAGATCACAGCTGCTCCTCTGGTCCGGGTACCCGGTAGTCCGCTGGGAGGATGCTAGCTGACCAAAGGATGCAGTTAAATGTGGTTCAGACTGGGGCGAATTCAGACACAGAGAAGAATGAAGAGATACAGGACTGGTGATAAAGTGAAGACAGGGCAGCTAAATGAGTGTCTAAGGGTGTCCAACTCGGGTGGGATCACTGCACAGGAAGGGGGCTGCTGACTGCTGATGGGGCGACTGCTGAGGGCTGTGGGGTCTCATTCCCAGTGAGGATGGAGAGGGAAAGAGAAACTGGACCTCTGGCCTGTCTGGCCCCGCCCCGCCTGCCCCAGTCCACCCGTCCACCAGCACCACGCCCACTCTCCCTTCCCCCAAGACCCAGGCTTCTCGGGCCTCTGTCTGCAGCCTTTCCTCACCTTCTGCAGTCTCTGGGCCTGCTCTTTCGGGCAGATTCAGAATTCTCAGAATTCAAGCCAAGCAGTTTGGGGTGCTTTGCTTCTTGCTGTTTGAAGGTTTCTGCCACCCCAGGACTTTGTGTTAACCTCATCATTAATTAAAATCAGATTTTATGGGCTTCCCTGGTGGCGCAGTGGTTGAGAGCCCGCCTGCCGATGCAGGGGACACGGGTTCGTGCCCCGGTCTGGGAAGATCCCACATGCCGCGGAGCGGCTGGGCCCGTGAGCCATGGCCGCTGAGCCTGCGCGTCCGGAGCCTGTGCTCCGCAGCGGGAGAGGCCACGGCAGTGAGAGGCCCGCGTACCGCAAAAATAAATAAATAAATAAATAAATAATCAGATTTTATGGTTACACGAATTACCCCTGAGCCAGACCTTCCCCACCCAGCAACTGTTTACTCTGATCTCCGAACCCGGGTGTGAAGCTGTTTGCTGTGTCTGTTCGGACAGTGGGCTGTCTCATCACTGAGCTCTCAGCTACGTGCAGCTTCATCCCAGAATCTCAGAGGAAGCAAAGCCCTTCTCCCATCCTCCACCACCAGTTTATGGCCTTGGTTGGCTTAAGAGGAATTAGCATATTAAAACATTTGCATGCTGGCGCTAATACATAAATCAGATTCTGATATGAAGTTATATTTGCCCCCCTGGGTACATGGACATCTAATGGAAATCTCCAACTGGACGTGTCCCGTCTGAGCTCCTGGTCAGCCCAGCCATCCCCACCCCCCAAAACCTGCTCCATCCTCCACTGGCAATGCCGGCCTTCTTCTCACAACCACAGGCGACCCATCAGCTGGTCCCACTTCCCACTCTCCACTGCCGCCACCCCAGGGGTCACCCGCGTGTCTCCTCTGGCTGACGGCACAGGTGTCCCTGGTCCCCGTCAGCGACCAGTCCTCAAGGCAATAGCCAGAAGGATTCTTTGAAGCCCTCCTCCGCCAGCCCTGAAGTTTTTCTTCATTCCCCGGAGGGTAGGGAGCCATCAACGGCCTCCGAGTCTCTATGATCTGGTCCCTAGGCACTGACCTCCCTGGTCTCCCCGTGGCTCCCCGCCTGGCCACACCGTGGCTTCCATATCCTGCTTTGAGTACCTTCCCACCCAGCTTTGCTCTCGCTGGCCCCTCCTCCCAGAACGCTCTTCCTCCAGACTCCACCTTGGCTCCCATCCCCCCTTCCCAGCGAGCCCGACACCCCCAGGCCGTCTTCATGCCCTGCGCACTTCCCTCCGTAGAACTCAGCACCTTAACCCACGCCAGGATGTACTCGTTCAGGGTACCCTCCGTGCCTCGTCTGTCCCCCACGGGAATTTACACTCCATGAGGGTGTGGATGTTCGTCTGAGTCACTGACCAGTTCAAAGGGGCTGGAATTGCTCTTGGCACACAATAGGCTCTAAGTCAGTCCTTGTTAACTGTGGCACATATGAAAGTATCTGTTTAACTAAGGTCACTGAGAATGTCTTATCCCCCAAATTATTGCTCGCGCTCAAGATAAAGAAGGTTTTCAAAACGATGTCATGGCTTTCCTCATGTGGGTTATTATTTACCGTAACCTGGGGCTTTCCAGCACTCAGCCTGAGGGTGTTTATTTTCAGACTTTGTATCTGTTCTGACACGGCTGTCTCTTCTGCAGTTTGAACTCTTTCAACTGCAGGAAATTTCCTTAGAGAATCTTGGAGGAAGCAAAGGGTTTCTGCTGTCTTCACCATCAGTTTAGGGCCATAGAGTCAAAACGTGTGTTTAAATATACCCAGTAGTCTCTGTGTTTATAGAGAGAAAAGTTCACTTGGACAGGATGCTGGCTCGTCCATCCGCCCCGCTGGGTGCCCCTGCTAAGATGTGCAAGGTGTCCTGAGGGTTTGTAGCACGTAAGTTGAATCGAAGGAGCTGTGAGTGGGTGGGATTGACCCCCCATCGTGGCTTCCTCCAGTCTCACCAGCGGCCCTGTTGGCTGTCCCTCCTTTCCCCGTGTTCCTGCTGCCGCCCTGGGCTTGGCTGTCGTCCTTTCTCACCTGACAATCTTCAAGTCTTCCCAACGCCGACTGGTGCCGTTACCATCCCTGCCCCGCTCTCTTTCGGAAGCAGCAGTCAGCTTCCGTCCTGCCCACACCCCTTAAGACCTCCTAGCGTTTTTCCCTGGAGGACAGAATGGACTGCAGTCTATTGGCTTCACCCACAGGGCCTCCAGCCCAGGCTCTGCCGGGAGACACACGTCTCCTGGAGCAGCTGCGGAGGCCTCGTGGCCGGGCTGAGGGGAGAGAGAGAGGCGGGGGCTGAGGACGGAGAGGTGGACACAGTGCCACTAGAAAGAGAAGCAAAGGTGCCGGCTGAGTCTAAATGTCCGTGGAGATGAGAGAGCAGCACAGAGCAAGCACCTAGAGACCAAGGGCCACAAGAAGAGAAACAGGACTGGTGTTTTCTAGTGCGGTTTCTGGAGAGAAATAGGAGCAAGACCACAGATGAAGGCTCCCAGGTGGGCTTATCCCAGACAGGCTCTTTCCTCACCTAAAGAACCCGCCCTTCACATTGACAGATGTTCTGGACTGTATCCAATTCATAATCAGGACACCTTTTGAATTGCTGGTGCCAAAAACATTTAGACATGGGTGAGGGAGATTAAGAGGTACAAGCTTCTAGCTGCAAAATAAATGTGTCACGGTACGAAATGTGCAACGTGGGGATTATAGTCAATGACTATGTAACATCTTTGTATGGTGACAGATCACAGCTACACTTCTCATGGTGATCAGTTTGAAATGTATAGAAATCTCGAATCACTGTGGTGTGTAACGGGAACTAACATAGTGTTGAAGGTCAGTTATACTTCAAAAACAAACAAGCAAACAAACTCAAAGAAAAAGGGATCAGATATATGTTTACAGAGGTGAGGGTTTGGGGGAAGGGGAATTAGATGAAGGTGGTCAAAAGGTACAACCTTCCACTTAAAAGATGAATAAGAGCTAGGGATCTAATGTACATCAGGATGTGTATAATTCACACTGCTGTTTTTATGTATAAAGTTCAGAGGGTAAATCCTAAGAGCTCTCATCACAAGAAAACATTTTTTTCTATTTGTTTAATTTTTTAGTTGACGTGATGGAGGTTCACTCCACTTATGGTGATAATCACTTATGATGTATGTAAATCAGATAACTGTACTGTACACCTTAAATTTATACAGTGTTGTATGTCAATTATAGTTTTATTGAGAAAACTGGAAGAAAAAATATATTAGAGAAATAATTTATTTCAGATTGTAGCTCTGTCCAGGTTACAGGCACTGTGTTGGAGGCTAAGAATACCAAGATGTAAGGTAACCTGTGACTGAATTTCCAGGGTCCTCCTGTGAAAAAGAACCACAACCAGATGTAGGTGGACTTTAGCCTGTGATATAACCAATGAGATTCAGCTGTGGACCTCAGCCAAGAAACACATCTGGACAGCATGATGCCCTAGTGATTGGAGGAGCAGGCGTTCCCCAGATAGAGAAGGTCCCAGATGCAGAAATAACAGAACCCAAGGACACTTAGAGAAAATGAGTGTCTTGCCCAAATACCAGTGATTTTCCTACGTGAGGAAGTAGCAAATGATGCATCGTATTTGTACTTGAGCATCTCTTTCTCTTATGCCCTCTACACAACAGTGAGACTGATCTTCCTCAATGAGTGATTTCCTGCATCCCTTGGGGAATGTCGAACCTACCTGTGCTCGACCCTTCCTGGAGATTCTGATGTTATTGGCCTGGGGCATGTCCTGGGCATTGAGACTCGTCCCCGGGATTCAAATGTGCCCTAAGGAGATCCATAGTCTTGGGTGAATCAGGGCTCTGCAGGTGCCGGCCGTCCAGAGGTCCCTGATGACGCCTAAATAAAAGTCCAGCTTGTGAAATGGATTCACAGATAGGGCCTTCTGATCTGGAAATGTATCTATACTTTACAAGACTTTTGAAATTTCAAAAATTTTCCTTGTAGATGAGGTCACACCGGGCAGGGCAAATATTCTGCTTTGTGGAATCAAATGAAACAAATGGACTTAATATTTCCCTGGTGCCAGGGCAGGAAAGGGTTGAGCACATCATGGAAATTCAAAGCTACCTGAGTTCTCACCCCACAAGGCGGCCTGTCCTGCCTTCTCAGCAATAAGGAAATCAACAAAACTCAGAGGGACCTGAACTCTGGAAAGTCCGAAGCCAGGATGACCTTCAGACCCAGAGTCCGACTGCACTCCACGCTGAGCTGTCTCTGACTGCCACTGGCCTTTCCACCAGGCACATCTTCAGTAGAGTGCCAGGCATTGCCCAGGAAGCCCTGCGGTGAGATTTCTAGAACTTTCTCTTGTGTTAGGAATCCCCTAGCCCATCTCTGCTCAGCCCAAGGTTGAAGGCGACACTGCCTGTGCTCGCCTTTTGAGTTTCCTCCTCTCCCTAGCCTTCCAGGGAGGATGTCCAGGAAAGAGGGGTGGGAGAAGCTTGAACAAGAGAGGAAGCTAGGATGGATTCCTGAGGCCTTCAGGGAAAGATGTGAGGAGAGCAGGGGACCAGCCTGGAGGCGAGGAAGGGTGGGATGATGGGCAGGATGGCCCATCCAAGTGCCAGACACGTCCTCACACCTCCCATCAGTAAATGCGTTAAGGTAATTGTTGTTAACAATTATGTGAGATTACACTGTATATCATCACGTTCTAGATAAATCTTACACAAAATATTACATATAATTATATGTAATAATATGATTACGGATATACCTAATTTCTCATGCTTTATATTTGAGCAGCAATGTGGCACTCATCTAGAAAATCATGTTGCATAGATGTTAACATATAAGAAAAGAATGGCATGATACATGTAAAGAACTGAACATATGAACAATTGAAAGGGAGAATGGAGTATAGTTTGTTAGGTAAAAGGAGTGTATGTGGACAGCTTACATAGGTTATGTGAGGGACCACACAAACAGCAGTTCTGTAAAATGAAAATCCATAGAGCCTGAAGCTGTACTTTTGAACTGAGATGACCTAAAGTAAAATAATGAGCAGAGATGTATCAGGTAAGCAAATAAAAG
This sequence comes from Hyperoodon ampullatus, assembly GCF_949752795.1. Lineage (NCBI taxonomy): Eukaryota > Metazoa > Chordata > Mammalia > Artiodactyla > Ziphiidae > Hyperoodon > Hyperoodon ampullatus. Next base: position 4,240,894 of record NC_136929.1, on the reverse strand, counting down.
CTTATACCAAAGTCTGTGCTTTTCATGGAAACACTATATTTCAGGCATTTATAGTATACTTATTAAAAAATTGAGCACATCTTAGGCCATAAAGTAAAGTTTAATAAATTCCCAAATTCAAAAATTGTACAGGGTTTATAGTCTGTCTACAGTGTAATAAAATTAGAAACAAAATACGGAAGTAAAAGCAAACAAACAAAAGGTCACTAGAAAACTAAATGTTGATCATTGGTAATAGAAATAAAGGGTATAACCATGGAGGGAGTGACACTAAATAAATAAGAATCCTTTGACGTTGACTCTAAAAGAAATGAAAAATCCAATGAGATGAGAACCATAGAAGGAATCTAGCTGGTTTCCATCCCAGAAAGAAGCCACGCCCAGGAAGTTCCTAAGTGAGTTCCTTCAAACCTTCAGAGAACAAAAAATTGTTTAAACCATTGCAGAAATTAGCGACTGAAGAAAATTCTTTGTTCCTTTTTCAGAAGGCAGATTATGCAGAAGAGAAGCCCAGAGTTCCAATACTCACATGAAAAGATGCACATTCTCACAAGTAATCAAGGAAATGGAAACTGAAAGAATAATTAGGTACCATTTCACAATGAAAATATTTGCAACAGAAGGAAAAATCAGATAATACAAAGGGTGAGGCATTCTGATACACTCCGGATGAGAGTTTAGGTTAGTACAGCCACTTCGAAGAACAGTGTTTGGTCAAGTTGGACACGTGTATAACATACAAAGGCAGGTGGGTGTTACTCCACAGGCCGCTCTTGGCAATATCTGGACACATCTTTGGCTGTGACAGCCTGGGGAGGGGGTGTTACTGGCACCTCGTGAGCAGAGGCAGAGGGAGCTGCAGAATGGCCCCGCCTTCCCCAGGATGGCCACACAGCAGGGAGTCATCAGACCCCAGAGCTCAGCAGCCCCGAGGTGGAGAAACTCTGCATAGGGAAACCCACATGTGTGCATAAAAAACATCGACATGGGTCTTCACTGGCACACTTTTCAAAGATGCAAATACACAAGTAGAAAAGAAAAGAAATGATGGTATCTGAGGAAATGAATAAATTAATCAGGCAGTGGTCATGGTAGAGTATTTTAAAATAATGTAAATAAATGAACATAAACTGTCTGTAAGAATAGATCTTATAAATCTAAAGTTGAGTTAAAGCAATTTACTGAATGATACATGTAAATAATATTTATATAATTTTAAATACAATAATATTACATATTTTATAGATACATACATGTATAATTTAATTAATTAATTAATTAATTAATTTATATTATTATTTTTTTTGTGGTACGCGGGCCTCTCACCACTGTGGCCTCTCCCGTTGCGGAGCACAGGCTCTGGACACGCAGGCCCAGCGGCCATGGCTCACAGACCCAGCCACTCCATGGCACGTGGGATCCTCCCCAGACCAGGGCACAAACCCATGTCCTCTGCACTGGCAGGCGGACTCTCAACCACTGTGCCACCAGGGAAACCCCTATAATTTAATTTAAAAAAAAAATAGACTGAAAAGATAGACACAAAATTGATCATACTGATTTCCTCTGATAAGGAAGGAAGAGTGAAATGGACAGATGGGGATGTTAACTTTGTGAAATTTATTGGTAAAAAACAAAGATTTGAAGTAAATACATCACAGTGTTGCTATTTTCACATCATTGAAGAATGATCCATTGGCTATCTGTATGTTCCACTTTTAAAGCTTTTATCAGTGTCAAAATTTTAAAAAGATATTTAAATCCAGAATATCTATGCTATCAACATATCAAAAGAACTACCGATTAAAGAAACAAATAGAAATTATCTGACTTGTAGATATACAGGCATAAATAAAATATTAGCAAATAGAATCTAGCAATCCATTAGAAGCTACTCAATGATCAATATTAAGAAATTTAATTATTAGTACTATACATCACATCAATAAGTAAAAAGAGAAAAATCAATTGACCATTTCAGTAGGTGCCAAAAGACAATAACATTCAACTCCCAAATCTTTTTTTAAATTAGAAATAAAAGGAGTCTTTCACATGAAAAAAAATTATTTATCTCAAGGCCTAGGTAGACATCATATTTAGTTGTGAAATAAATCCAGATTCTTTTTAGCATTGATCCTAAAGTTGTAATCATTGTGATCAGAGAAGAAAATTAAGAGGAATAAATATTATCAAGGGTAAGACAAAATTACCATTATAAGTAAAATGAAAGCTCACCTAGAAAATCCAGTAAATCAATGGCAGAGTATTTTCTCTAATAATATATTTCAGTAGTGTTTTGAGTTACAAAACAAACATATGCAAAAATAAAAAGATCACATATGTACCAACCATAACCACTTAGATAAAATAGATGAGCAGAAGTAGTCCTTTTAAAAGAATGCTGCTAAAGTATAAAATCTCTGTGAATAAGAATGACCTAATAGAGACATTCACTCATAAAATGCAGTCATGAGAACAGGGACTTTGGAGTCATAGGGCTGCAACTGTGAACACACACACACACTTACACCCACGCACACTTAAATACACACCTCCTCTTTTACCTGAGCATCTCTGTTTTACCTGTTTTATATATTGGAATCCCTTAAGATTCATATTCAAAGTTTTCATGATGGAAAAAAATTCTGAAACCATTTCTCTCAAGCATCCTAGTCTGCCTAAGAATTATTTATGCATGTCTCCATCTGTTCCTGGCCACGCTAATCTCCTCCCCGTTCCCATCAAGCGTTCTGTCCTCCTGCAGCAAGAATCTGGTCAAACGTGTTCAGTGGATGAATGAAGGAATGAGGAAGTGAATGAGTGGGTGAATGAGTGAATGAATCAATGGATGAGTGAATTAATGAGTGAATGAATGAGTGGATGAAACAATGACTGAGTAGATGAATCAATGAATGAGTGGCTGAATCAATGAATGAGTGGGTAAATGAGTGAATGAATGAGTGAGTGGATGAATCAATGGATGAGTGGGTAAATGAGTGAATGAATGAATGAGTGGATGAATCAATGAATGAGTGGGTAAATGAGTGGATGAATGAAAGCCTTGACACTCTTCCTTCTGCCTGGGCTCTCCTCCTCCACCTGGAAAACACTCTCATTCTAAAAATTCATCTCAAGTACCTCTGTCCTTTGGCACTTTCCTGACTCCTTCCTTTGTCCTTCGTGGTCACAGGTAGTCTCTCCACGTTCTGTGCTTATCTCTACTGTGGACCTCATCATGGTTACATATTGTGTGCTTACATCGCTGTTTTTCCCTAAGAAGCAAATGTTCTAAGACTTGAGACCATGACTTAGTCAACTTAATGCCTCTAGATCCAGGCAACATCATTGGCACAGAATAGGTGTGAGATTAAATGGATGTATAAATAAACGTTGTTATGAGTGTGTGTGTGCACGTGTGTGTATAGATTTCTAATGTTATAGCAGTGATTCTAGATGTAAATTTTGTTTTGTTTATTCTGCTTGAGACTTCGATTTGCAAATAATCAGAGGCATGTATTTTACCAAGTATGAAATATTCTTGGCCATCATCTCTGTGAATGTTCCCTTTTCTCTCTGGAATTCCTGTTAGATACATGCTGTTCCTTCTCATTATCTCTCTCCTCCTCTAACTTCTTTCATATTTTCTATCTCTGTATCTCTCTATGCTTCATTCTGGGTAATTTCTGCAGTGCTTTCTCATAGTTTATTTCTCTTTTTGGAGCAGCTATTAATTTGATGTTCAATTTATACTTTGCATTTTAATTTCAGTGACTTTTTTTCCCATTTCTAAGAGTTCTACTTTGTTCTTTCAAATCAAATCTGATTTTTCTTAAATACGGTTTCTTGTTCTCTTCTCCTATTATATTTTCAGTTCTTTAATTTGTTTTAAACATATTTGTTATACTGTCTGTAACCAGTCATTGTATTATCTGGAGCTCTCGGGCTTCTACTATTGCTGTCTATTACATCTGATGACAGGTGCTCAGGGAACGTTATTTCTCCTGGTGTTTGTCCTTTGGGGTGTGAGCTGCTGCCCCTTGGTGGCCAGGCTGGGAGAGTCCTGCGTGGCCTGAGTCAAGGGTTACCCTCTAGAGAGTTTCTCTCGCTTTGGTCAGATGCTCAGGGAGTGTTACCCACCTGGGACCATTTTTATGCTAATTCTTTAGTTAAAATGTCCTAAGGACACACATGTAGTCTGAGTTTAAACCTCTAAAATCAAGAAAGGGCTGTCTGTGGTTATAACTTTTGCCTCCCAGAATCCACCCCAATGAGTTTCCCCAATGAGTTGCCTGTCTTTGTCTGTGGGGCAGGTATCTCTTCCATAAGCCTTTTGATTGTCTGGCTGGCTTTATGTACTTTCTAGGGCCAAAACCATGCTCTCCTTCCTGTGTGGACCTTAGCCCCTTGGTTAATAGAATAAACCAAAGTTCCTGTAAACCCTAAGTTTCAAGTCATGGTTGCCTCTGGGCAACCCAGGGACTGCTCCTTTACTCTCATGTGTGCAGTTTACCTGGTCCACACGGTCCCAGAAGTGCACTTCCCTAGTGATATATTTCTGTTTTTGGAGAAATGAAGAGACTCTTTTTCTTCACTATAGATCCAGAGTGAACAGTGGTTATAGGTTATTTTAAGATATGTGAGCTATCTATATATGTAGAATAGATCATGTCGAGGTGTGTGTGTGTGATTGGAAGCATCTTTACATTCACCCAGGAAATGGATATTGCTAAATTTGATTATAGCTAAATATTTTGACAAATCCTAGACACTTCTGTACTTATTTTGGGAGTATTGTTAGAGCTAGCTAGTCCAGAGCTTTAGCTTTTAGACAGATTCATCTAACACTTTTATAGGAAATAAAGTACTCAAAACATCAATATCAACAGAAGGCATGATACATGGTGATGCCATGCTATTGTTGACATCCGGTTGGGTCATGTATAATATGACGTGTGTGTTTGTGGTGTCTAGGTATAGAACAGCTTGCCCTTGGGATACTGCACTCTCTCACCTGTTTAAGTAATTCATGGTAAACAGAACATCATGCAGTGACGACTCATCTTATTTCTCAGTCATCTCTTACACCAAATGCATTAGCTTGGGCTTCCCTGGTGGCGCAGTGGTTGAGAGTCCGCCTGCCGATGCAGGGGACACGGGTTCATGCCCCGGTCCGGGAGGATCCCACATGCCATGGAGCGGTTGGGCCTGTGAGCCATGGCCGCTGAGCCTGCGCGTCCGGAGACTGTGCTCCGCAACGGGAGAGGCCACGACAGTGAGAGGCCCGAGTATCACAAAAACAAACAGACAAACAAACAAAAAACCCAAATGCATTAGCTTGGTAAAATCACCCACGTGTTTTATCTGTAAACTCTCACCATGAATTTGCTGCTTGCTGATAACCTTTGCAAAATGCATTAATAATAAAAAGAGACCCTGAACACTCAAAACAGCAGAGGACACACGTGATTGAAGTATTAAAGTGAATGAGGTCTATCGGATATAAATCTGCTATCACGTCGAGGTGTTCTCCACAGTGAATCCTTTAAGAATGAAATAAAACTCAACTATTTTGATCTAGGTTTCACAGAAGACCGTTTTTACTTATTTTTCACAAGAAGGATTACTTGCTGTATGTTCTGCTAAACTCAAGACCCCTCCCGGTTGTCTGTGATGGGGACTGTCCTGGGTCCTCGGTAGAAGCCGCGGCTGGAGATGCTCAGCACACACACAGCTTCCCCGGAGGACTGGCCGCTGGTGCCTGATGCAGGAATGGTTCTGGTGGAATCTGCAGGACTGAACCCAATTCAACTAAGAAGCAGCCAGAATGGAGAGGTCCTCGGAGGTCAATGGCAGGAGACAGAACCTGAAGATGGACAGACAGTGAGCCCCTGCCCCCTCCGTCTTTGGAAAGCATCTGGAGAGAAGGAATCTACCCCATGTGAGAGGATCACCTTGGAAAGAGTAAACTGCAAAGATGCATGAAGTAGCCAGAAAACGGACAAGCATATGCATTTGCCCTTTTATTTTCTTAAACACCGTTCCCCAAACATTGATTCAATTGAGAGAAATGCCCTTTCTTGTAGGCATTGCTATGGAAAGCTCACTGTGGCAATGAAAGTTCAAATTAATTCGAAATTAGCATATCCTGTTTTATTGCTTTGGGTACCACAAACACATCTTCCTCCTTGTCTCAAATCAAATTAATTTTGTGTAATTAACTTTGAACTTGCCTTAATATCTAGAAGTCAGTTTAATTATGCATACATAGAATGATCTATTTTGTGGTCTAATTGGCATAAATAGACCGTGTTTTGAGTTTGTAGTATAATCAATTCCTAGCTTCCAAAGAATACCAGCGAGGCCAACAGGTCTGCATTTCATGAAAAGTGCTTTGTTTTACCTCTTCTTTGATTAGGGGTTGGTTTTTTAAATCCTCTCTTATTGTTTCAAATAGTAACTCTATTTTTGACTATTTGTCTTGCATAATAAAATTACTGTTACAAGCACATTTCCTCTAAGTATCCGCATTACTTCTAAGTCCACTTCCCTTAGACAAGGGATTTTTTTTAATGTTTGAAGAATCCCCGAGATTATAAATCCTCTTCGACAATATGCTGAGAGAGTAAGTGCATTTACAGAATTGTCAGCATTTGACTACGTTATTAATTGAAAGGCTCGTTGAGTGTTTCTGATCAAGCCGATGGTGGACTGAAACATGCAGGAGCATTTCAGGATTCAAAACCCCACAATGTTCACCTCTTCAAATATCGGTTTGCCTTCCAGACTTAGTAAGTAATCATTGCTCTTCTATATGTTAGTGTTCTGTATGATGTAATGTATCGCTACATTGCTACAGTTTTATCTGTGTGCTTCTGTCTCCCCTGCTGACTGTGTAATGTCCCTGGACATAAACTCGGTTTCTTCCATCTTTGATTCCCAGTCATCCCGGTCCTTGACACATGTACACACTCAGTATTTTCATTTACTTGGCTAAAGCCTTACTATCTTAACTTAGCAGGGGACAATAGCAAAAACGTGGGCTCTGTCCCTCACGAGCATCTAACTTGTTCCAGTCTGTCTTTGTAAATCTTCTCTGAGTCACCAAAGGAGCCTAGACCTACAGCAACACGGTTATCTCTAACACAGCAATTTTGATCATCTACATTTTTGTTTGAAACCTTCTCTATTAGTGAGGAACGAGGGTGTAGGAAACCTGCTTTATTCAGGCCTGTGGCCCCAGTAAGAAAGTGTGACTCGTATTAAAGTAAACATCTGAAGGTACAGTGAAGAAATGGATGCATGAACGAAACTCAGCTTATTTGCTGTGGTGATAAGAATGCTCATCCAATGAAAGAAATGAATATTGTGGCCCCCCAAAAGGAAAAGTATCAAAACATTTTTATAAGTACCCGCTGTCCAAACATAAACACTGTATTTTTAGCATCAGACGCTGGGCAAATTCAATTATGGTTGATAAAATGTTGCCTTTAACTTTCTGCTTTAACTACAAGAATATTATTTACTGGGGTCACATCGTAATATACAGTGGTTGCTGAAATGCAAAATAGTAACATATCATTAAACCTTAGAGCAATTTCCTGATCTAGATCATCATATAGATGCAGTACAATTGTTTAATGTAGTATCATCAACCCTTTAAATGTCCTACTGTATCTGACCTTTCCAAATGGATCTTGGTTTCTCTTTGGCTGATACGTGTGATTGATTCCATTTACTGGAAGATTTTCAATTTCAGCAGGAATAGATTTCTTATCTGAAAAGGGAGATCAGTGGGAAGTGAGAAGGAAATTTAGAGCTGTTAGCAAAATCAGCTGATTAAGGTTCGAAGCCAGAGGAATAAAAACAAAGCACAGAAGAGATAAAACATACTACTAGATGTTTTCTTCTTTGTGCTGTGCCTGCTTTGGACTTCTTTCTCCTCTGTTACCACAGTGCTTAGGACAGGAACATCATTCTGGGAGAGAAGCTGAAAAAAGAAAGAAAGAAAGAAAGTGAGAAAGAGGCCATCCTACCTCATTAACAAATAAAACTTTCTGAAATTCATCACATCAGGGAAATCGGCCATGATCCCTCTTATTTTTAAAAATAATGACAACTGCAGCTTTTAACTTTTATTAGTTAATTTGTGTAATTTAATTCTTGCCCCACCCCCAATTTTAAGTTGTATGTCTTCTAACAAATAAGAAGTGAATAGCTACTGATTTGAATCTTCTTAATTTTAGAAGCTTTTATCTTCATAAAATTTAAGATTTAGGGTTAACTCTTTGAAGTGTTTAATACCTGAAATATAAACACTAAAGTTATTAGAAGCAGCAGATTGGGCAGAAAGAAGCAACAGAGGGGTTTCTATCATGTTTAAATAATCCACAGTACCAAATATCCATTTAAATTCATTTCTAAGGAAGTGTACGGTTTTGTACATTTGAAAATTGAAAATAAATTTGACAGTGAAGATGCATCTGAGCTTCATCATATTTCTCCTTAAAATGTTACTTATTAACATTTTCAAGAGTGGAATTGGTTTAGAAAACTATAAATTTATTTCTATAAAGAATGACAAAATAGTAATAGTAGTAGTAATAGTGAAAGAGTGACCTAATTTCTGCTAGGTCACTATATCATTTCATTTCCTCATTACTGGAGGGAAAAGTTAAAACAGAATGTTAATTATTCCACCAGAAGGATGAACATATTAAGACCAAAAGAGTCATGACTACTGGTCTTGAAGATTCCATAATCCATCTTTGGAAAAACTAGTTTTGAACATTTTTTACTGATTCTATACCTTTCTATGTAACTGGTTGCTTTTTAATATTCTTGTGTAACTTTTTGGATTTCTCATATTATCATCTCACAATTAGACTGTTACATGTGGAGCACATCATTCTGACCTTCAACACTAATGTTTTCAGAACTTTTGACTTTCCGTTAATTTGTAAATGTAAAGATAAAATGACAGTTAGGCAACACGCCTGGGCCTTTTCTGTAAATGTTCTTTTTCTATGTAGAAGGATTTTGACCCAAAAACACAATGCAACACTGGTGAGCTCATAGGGGTCACTTATTTGGACTTATTTGAACGCTTATTTGAACTCAATTACTTCATGAATAGTGTTTTGTTTTTATTAATAAGTAGTTCAGATTTAGCATACAGGTGGAAATATTGGAGTAGTTCAGATAAGTTTAGAATGGGAACTGAGAATCAGTCAAGAGCTCACTTTGAGTGCTAATGGCTTAATTCCAGTCATTTTTCCTTTAGATTACCTTGGCTCTGATTTTTAAAATTCTGTGTTGTAATATTATATGTGAACTATATTTTTATATAATATATAATTTTATCAAAAATATGTAGCACATTTATAATCACAAGGACAGGTCCAACAGACATATTTTTCTAGAAAATATTCAAAAATAGGAGCAAAAAGGGGTACAATAGAACAGTAGGTCTTGGAGTAGAAGCCACATTTTCCATCCCTTTTTTCTTGACGTCATCAGGGTCAATTATGAGTAAAGGAGTATTTTTGTGTGTGCTAACAATCAATTTTATTTAGCTTTTCATTGAGAATTGATATTTATTAAAAAATTGGGATATTTAGTTTAATTTAATTTATGAATCTCTCCTGAAATAACCAGCTCTAATATTCCATTTCTGAAATCATCTAGTTGCATACTTAACCTTGGACAGGATTACTTTACTAGATAATTCCTGCATTTTAATAAGGTATTGTGGTTGAAATTTTCCCGAATTTTATTTTAAAAATCTTTTTAAAATTATGGATGTAGTATATTTTTATTTTACTCATTTTAACTTCTTTAAAAAAAATCCCAGTTTGCTAAAATGGAGATGCTGGTGTTTCTTACTAATATGACAGAGACATTCTAGCACACTCTTTGGATGCTATCATGATGCCAGGGCTGTGAGCTTTTGTACATGGGATTTGTGTTTCCCTGCATGCTTGTGGACATGCAGTTTTTTTCCAGAAAGGTTCAGTTTGCTATTTGTCTAATTACATTATCCAGAAAGGCCATCAAACTAACTACGTGAACAATTTACTTTTCTCTTTAGAAATGTTTTACTCTATGCTCACTCCTCCCCTCCCCTCCTCTTTCTCATACTTCCCTCCTGCCACTCCTTAAAGACTTTAAGGCAGGTTTATCACCTCTGATCACATATTTGCATGTTTGTTTCTTATACTAAGCTTTTTTTCGCTAGACCATTTCCCAAAGAAATTCCTCATTGTAGTGTTTCTGGGGTTTCATTTGTTTTGGTTTTATTTTGGCAAAAGAATGATTGAATTTCATAGCATCGACTTTTCTCTTACTTTTGCCAACCTTTGGTCAAAGAAAAAGAGTAAAGTTTGTGTTCACTACTGACTTATCAGCCAACTACCTATGGCCCCTCCCAGGCATATTGGGAACCTACCAGGTATAAGCAGAACCAGCCAGGGGTATCTGAAAATGTGGAGACACGTATGGAAACATTCACGTTTATATGAAAACGACCACACAATCAGTACTGATTTAGGTTTTATAAGAATATATATCAGGGGACTTCCATGGTGGTGCAGTGGTTAAGAATCCACCTGCCAATGCAGGGAACACGGGTTCAAGCCCTGGTCCGGGAAGATCACACATGCCACGAGCAACAAAGCCCTTGCGCCACAACTACTGAGCCTGCACTCTAGAGCCCGCGAGCCATAACTGCTGAGCCCGTGGGCCACAACTACTGAAGCCTGTGAGCCTAGAGCCCGTGCTCCACAACAAGAGAAGCCACCGCAATGAGAAGCCTGCGCACCGCAATGAAGAGTAGACTCCGCTTGCTGCAACTAGAGAAAGCCCGAGCACAGCAACGAAGACCCAACACAGCCAAAAATAAATAAATAAATTTATTTTTTAAAAAAAGAAAGAATCTATATCAGGAACATGGTTGACATGATCTCTATTGAAAAAGAGTCAAATTATTGACATTTAAGTTGTATATGTTAAATGAGAACGATTAAATATTTAAGTGTGTGAATGTGCGAATAAGTGGGGAAGAACAAATCTCTATGTGTGTGTGTGTGTATATATATGTGTGTGTGTGTATATATGTGTGTGTGTGTATATATATATGTGTGTGTGTATATATGTGTGTGTGTGTGTTTATATAGACATACATATATATATGTGTGTGTGTATATAATTGATTTCACACAATTGTGGAGGCTGAGAAGTCCCAAAAGCTGCAGTGGGTGAGCTAGAGCCCCAGCAGAGCTGATAGTATAAGTTCCAATCCAAAAGCAGTCAGGCTCAAGACCCAGGAAGAGCTGACGTTTCAGTTCAAGTCTGTAAACAGGAAAAGACAATGTCCTGGCTTAAAACAGTCAGGTGAGGAGTCCCCTCTTACTTGTGGAAGGGTCAGCCTTTTTGCTCTGACTGTATGAGGCCTATCCAATTAGAGAGAGCAATCTGCTTTACTCAGTTCAACAATTCAAGTGTTAATTTCATCCAGAAACACCTTTCCAGACACACCCAGAATAATAATGATAAATAATAATAAAGTATGTGGGCACCCTGTGGCCCAGCCAGGTTGACACATAAACAAGGCAGAGAGTATGGCTAAAATAGAGAGGGTTTTGTTTCAGGTGTGTGGCCTGGCCTGGCCTTGGCACGGGGGTCTGGCAGGAAGAGAATCCTGGTGGGTAGTGCCAAAGCAGAGGTGGTGGGTCAATGTCAAGTTATATGGTGGCCAGCTGCAGTGGGAGAGGAAGGTGCAGCACAGAAAGTGCAACAGAATAAGCATAGTCTGATGGGGGTAGAGCTGTGTTATGGGGAGTCGTGGAAAACAAGTAGGAGGATTTATTATGCAGGTGAAATACGTATAAGTAGAGAGTTGACATGATGGCAGTAAGTAAGCTTTGGGAAGATCGATCTGATGGAGAGCTCACGTGTACACTCATTCTCTCCAATCCAGAGGGACAACTACTTCGCATGCTCCCTATGGGTGGGATGTGAAGACCGGCCTTGCCTTTTTAGTGGGAATACCGATCTGGGCAATTTTCATAGGGTCTGATGAAGCACTGCTGTGAAGGAAGTGCAGAGTTTTGCTGGGCTCCTAGGAAGGACATCCAGCCTCCAAGACTCCCCAGAGCCAGTGGCATGTGAAGAAAACCAGGACTCCTCCTGGGTTTCGGATGTGTGTAGATTTATTTCCGAGTGAAGAGCACAGGGTGAGTGAGGGCACAGAGGTGGATGAGAGCAGGGTCTGTACGAAGGAGGGAAGGAAGTGCTGTGCGGCGAGAGCTCAGAGGGAACGAGGGTGACTTTGTCAAGACCGGCAGCTGGAGAAGGGCATGGACTCCATGACATGGCGCCCAGCAAGCCTTGCTAGCGAGTTAGTATTGCAAAGGCAACTGGAAGCCATGTACGCATTTTGATTTGGGAAGAGAGTTCACTAAATTTCCACCTTGACTGCATGCAGGAAAGTGGATTGGACGTAAGGTTGGAGACAGAGGCTCCTGCAGTGCTTGGGTGATTCTAGAATGGGTGGGAATAGAGACCCTGAAGCCGCCTCGCACCAACCCTGGCGGTTGGGGAGGAGGTGAGCTGAGCTGATCTCCAGATGCTGGAGGCTGTGGGGATCCTGGAGGAAGGTGCGTCTCTCAGATTCACCGTGAATGCAACGTCAACCCTGGTAGTCAGATTTCCACCCAGCAAGGGAGGAGGAAGGATTTGGACATGGCGGTTGTCCTGATCAGTGAGACTGGAAGGAAGGAGGGCGGGCAGAATAGGGCGGGTCATAGAAGTAATTCCCTTGAGAGGAAATTAAAGTTGCCTTTAGACCTGCCAGCTTGAAAAAACTTACTTGATATGTTGGTGGGTTACACGCAGCGTGGAGTTTTCACATAGTTAGCGCTGCACGAACACCCATGCGAGTCCGCGGCGGGTCCCAGGAGAAGCCGGAAGCCATGCATCCGTAGTAACTGTCCCTAAATGGTCACGTGTGGGAATGTCATCTTCTGGAACATTTACAGATTACAGACGTTTCGGTGCAGGTGTCTACCTCGCTCAGTATTTAAGACACAGGGTTACCTGTGGGTTTATCCCTCATCACGGTGCCTTTGGTGAGATTTCCCCTGAGGAGGATTTCTGCGCCTGTTCAGCCTTGACCGAGGCCTATTTACATGGACATACCTGCTGCCCCTCCCCCACACAGAGCCAGAGCTGGCCTGGTGTGAGCTGGACTTGGGGAGGAATACAGAACGCCCCTCCTCCACCGGCAGATGCAGCCCCCAGGCCTTGGCCAGTTAAACAGGTACATGAAGGCCAGGCCCAGCCACCGGCTCTGAGCAAAAACTTATCTTTCTCCGAGTTTCACTGATTCACTCACGTAATCACTGCTGGTTCTCTGTGTCTCTGCAAGAAAGAAAAGACGCCCCTTCCTTTGGCAGGAGGTGCCCCTGCCGGACACAAGGCTGAGGACAGGGTGCAGCCTGAGGTTGGCCCCCTAGCATGTGTCCTGGGCCCTTTGGGCAGGAGGCAGCCACTCTGTTCTGATGTCTCCACCTCTGTTTTCAAGAACTAAGTGAGTTCATCAGAAGCACAGAAGGCACTCTTACCAGGAAAGATGGTAAGAGTTTAGAATTTGTTCTGCCAGATGTTTTGAAGAAATATTCCAACTGATTAGAAAAATATGGACAAACTATTCTGGGAATGTCACAAGACCCGAAGTCGTTCTGAATGCGTAATTTATTAAATGGATTCTGTTCTTTTCCTGAAGACCACTGGCAGGCTTTCCTCTCTCCAAACAAAACAGTTTGCGGCTAATATATTAACATTTTCATTGGGGGAGATTTATAGATCTGAACCTGTGGTTAATAAGAAATCTTATTCATATTCCATGGAGGGGCGATTTAAAATTAGTTAATACTTTCCAGATAGTTTAAAAACAATAAAGAAAAGAATTTCCTTTGAGGAGAAAGGTGGGGTCGGGGTGCAGGAAGCAGCAGGTTACCATCTTCCTTCATAAACTAGTAAACAGGGCTGCCTTTGTTGATGCCAACTGCTTGATTTTGCCTTATCTGGTTTCTGTTTACATATTAAATTTCCCCGAGTAGAAGGCAGCTTTGCCCATGGTCGAGAAGACATTTTTCTTTTGTGTTTATGCGGCAGATCAAACACCAGCAAAAATTAGTGTTTGTGGTCTGTGAGCCTAGACCCCGTGAATGGGCCCGGCACATGGTTTGAGGTAGTGAGCTTTTTTAGTTCTTTTTTTCTTTCCTTTTTTTTTTTTTTTTAAATTTCTATTGGAGCCTTCATTCCCCATGTGTCCTAGGCACACATGCAGCCCCACAAGAGTCAGTTCCTGTCGGCCTAACAAGGGTGCCTGGTGAGCACAGGCAGGGCAGCTGTTTTTGTTTGTTCATTTATTCTTCAAGTAATCAGTTAATTTTTGAGATACAATTGACATATAACATGTGTAGGTTTAAGGTGTACAGTGTGTTGGTTTGATACTTTCATATATCGAAACGTGATGTCACTCTAGTGCTATCACCTCCATCACCTCTCATAATTATCATTTCTTTTTTTGTGGGAACAACTGTTAAGATCTAGCGTCTTAGAACTTTGATGTTTATAGTACGCTATTGTTGACTGCAATCACTATGCTGTGCATTACATCTCCAGACTTATTCATCCACCAATTGCAAATTTGCAGTTTTAATATGTCCGGCTCAACTGTGAGAGAGGAGGGTATGGGTGCCTGAAGGGGGACCAAGGCCCCTGAAATTTTGTTTTTTTGCAAAAGGTCATTGTTTGTATGTGATATTCAGATCAAATCACTGCCACCTTGAATAATTCCCAGTCCTCTTGTCCGAAGGGTGCCTTATGCTGGGGAGTTAGCATTTTTAATTTGCCCCTCTACACAGAAGAACTTTATTTCAAGATCTGTTTTCCTTTGCCACAAAGCATAAGTATCAACACATGTGTGCCCGCACACACACACACACACACACACACACACACACCTTCAATCACACACTCACAGGCATATATATCACAGACACACACATGATTTTGACTGTAAATTTGACCCACCTTAGAAGATGTATTCCTGGAATACTGTTTGTTGTCATGACAATCAACAAGTTGGAACAATGGAACAGTTGACTAGAAATAGCACAAGTCAACAGTTATTGTTACTAACTTATTTTAAATAAATTTAACTGTAGAGAAAACCTTTTCTTATTCAAAGCCCAAGTAGAATTTTGCACTGTTCAATTGTAATATGTATTCGTCTGGTTTGCTATTTTTTTATGTAAGTGAAAACAAAGTTATCTGTATATTTGGTACAGATGTGCTTTTCTCATAGTGATCTTTAAAAATGAGATTTATAAACTTAGCTGTTCAAAATAAATCACCTTCAGGTTTTGTAAAAAAAAAAAAGTTGGGGGGAGACCCAAGGAACCTATCAAAAGCAAACAAACAAACAAAAAAAGCTTTTCTAGAGCTACTAAGTAAGTTCCTCAAGTCACAGGAATGTGACTGAACCAACCATAGCTAAATTCCATTGTAATGTCAAAGATGCTTCAACCATGCACCAGCTTCTCCTGGAGGCCTCCCCATGGTGACAGAGACCCTGCCCAGAGAGGCAGCACGTGCTTGGAGGCATTTCTCAGAAGCTTTGCTGAGTTGTGAGTTTGTTACCGAACCAAAGTTGTGTCCGCTTGCCTACACACAGTAAAGCCAGTCTACACCACGATGTCGTGGTGAAGGAAATGGCAGCATTTGTTGCAGGCACAAAGCAAGGAGTCCAGGCAGCTCATGCTCAAAAGACCCAAACTCCCTGTTGGCTTTCAGGGAAAGTTTTTGAAGACAAGGTGAGAGAGAGGGTTGCAGGGTGTTCAGCTCATGGACACTCTTCTGATTGGTTGGTGGTGAGGTGATTGGGCATCAACATCATGAACTCTCTGGTCCCAGCCAGTCTGGGGTCTATGTGTTTGTGGGTGGCATCTAGTAATTTTCTCCATTTGTGGGGGGTTTCCGTATCTGCAAAGCAGCTCAAAGAACATGGCTCAGAATAGCGTCTGTAGCCCTTGAGGAGAAGCTAAAGGTCCTTGACTTTGTTTAATGGTTAAACTACTATTATTTCGTCTTACTTGACTGTTTTCCTTTGCTTCTGCATTTTCTCACTTTTCTGATTACGTTTATTCTTTGAAACTCAGGGAAGACCTAGGAAGCTAAAGTTTTTCATGAACAAGAGGCAGGTGGAGGACATGCCGGGGTGGTGGAAGGGAGTCTGTCCCAGGAAGGCCCCAGAGGGTCCTGCTCAGTTACAAGCTACTCCGTTTCATGCCTGTAGTGCAAGTATAGAATTGAGTCAGAAGAGAATAACTTAATCATAAAATATCCTATGAGATCTTAAAAATATCCTATGAGATCTTAAAACCTCATGAGACTGCATTCTATTTAAAACATATCCATGTATAATAATAATTCCACCTCTTATTTACCTTCCCCCTGCATTTTTAAGCAAAATTTTAACTTGAGGAAGATGCCTTGTGATGCTGTGCAATTTTCTTCCTCCTCCCATCCCTCTGCAGGAGACTTGTGACTGAGCTGAGAGGCCCAGAGGGGTCAGGATGGAGTGTGTGTCCCTTGGCCAATTCCCGGCTTGGAAATCTTAAGCAAGCTTCAGTTCCCTTATAGCTTAAATGGGCACAATGATAGCTCTGCTTTTCAGGATCCATGTGACGATTAACTGGGACGTGCTTCTACAATATCCAGTGGAGTATTTGACACATTCTCAGTTCTCACCACCTTTCCCTTTGAGTAGAATTAGTCAAACAGCATTAATCCATCAATGATTTTTAACATGCTACAGCCTGATTGTTACAGCCTTCTACTCCATGGTGGAAACAACATCTGGAGCATTCCCTTGATGTGTCAGTCTTTTGAAGACAAAACAGCAACGATTCCTGGTTCCACAAATGCTAAGTCTCTGATGTTTCTGGCTCTGGACATTGAGAGATTATCCATACGTGGCCAAACGTTACTGTTCCAAGCTATGTATGAGTTAAAAGGAGATGATAAAGAAAAAAACAGATTGTTTGAGCTATAAGTAAATGATTTTGAGACAAAAAAGATAATATAAAAGACATTGAATATTGAGTTCTAAGATTTGAATACTGGGAATTGTGGAACCATTAATAGGTGACATCGTTGGAAACTGTCAGATGAAACACTTGTACATATTCACCTCGGTGGGTTTCGACCACTTTGTTGAGGTTAGGGGGGGAAACATCAGCAGAGCATGGCTAGTCTACAGGAATGACTATAAACCATGGCCCACAGTCATTCTTACCAATTTTCAAGTGTTAAAAATGTAGAAATGCACATGTGATTGTAAACCTTCGAGTGCTTCACAATGGGAAAAAATAATTAAAAAGTGAGAACTATGATCTTTTTCTTCTATTTACTCCTTTTATCTCAGAACAGACAAGCATATTTTATAGTTTAAACAATTCTACATTGTTAATAGCATGTGTTATAATTTCTCAAAATGTTCCTTATTTCATTTGGCTTAGTTATTTATCTGATTAAGAGATTCGTTAATGACAGAGCACATTGACTAAAGCTCCCCACATATGCAAGATATATTTTTTCCAGGAAGTACTCTAATTCTGCACACACATTGCAACCTGAATATAGAAAGTACATCACACACAGTACCTTATTTAATTATCATTAAATCATCATGAACTAGAAATGGAGAATTTTTTTACTTCACTTTTAATCTGTTTTTACTCCATTTTATAGACACTAAGATAAAAGTTTAAAATGTCATCAGAAAGGGTCAAATAGAACTCAACTCTGTCTCAGATTCTTGGTTGTAATATTTTACTAGGCATATTTTTCTAGGATTACTTTGTCCTGTGTATGGTTTCACTATTAGGTGATTTATTTCAAAGGGAAAATAAGCACTTTTCATCTACAAAAAGTAAACTTTTAGTATTTTCTGGTACTAATTTTCCCAATTTAAGATACAGTTTTGCTGATAAGTGAGACCTATATTTCTGGTGAAATCGACCTACACATTATTGAATAGTGGGAGAAATGTAAAATTTGCATAGAAGACATCGAGGTCTATTTTTTTGGATCATCCTCATACCAACAAGCTTTCTGATTACAGAGGAAAATCCAATGAATCTTAAAGCATCATTCCTGCCATCAGGCCAACTGCCCTCTAAAATCCCCTATTTTGATTGGGTTTCTCCTGAGCCATTACAGACTTAATAGCCCTGTCTAAATTGCCCAGATTAACTTCGCAGGGCTCCTTCTGCCCAGAATTTTACTGTTACATTCACACTGCTTCATGGAGCAGGTCAGAGCTGCTGTAAATTCCCACCATACGCTGAGGTTTAAAGAAATATTTGAGTTCCCCATAGGTGGAGCTTGTTAATTGATTAACTTTAAGAATGTGAAAAGGAACCATGGTGTTTTGCATATTTGACTTTGTAATGTTACCAGGAGCTAATTATTCTTTGCAAGATGTCAAGTGGCCACTCTGAATGGAATTCTAACATATGTTGTGATCAACAAGTGGGAAAGAAAAGAGGGCACCAGGAACATGGATGGAAAACTGCCGTGAGAACAAGAAAAATTAAGTCATTAGAACTGCTTATCATTAAGACTTTAGTCACTAGAATTTTGTGAATTTTAGGCAAGATGGCTCTGACCATCCTAACCCAACCCCTTGCTAATGTGGTTGCCCTTGACCTTTACCTTTTGTTCCATGGCCCCAAACCCCAGCTCACTCATCCTCTGGGGAAAGAGAAAGCCCCCAGGAGCTGGTCCTCAGCTCCCCCCTGGTGCTCGGCTGCATCAGCTAAACCTCCTGTGTCCCCCTGCTTGGCAGTGATGTCCCTTCTCCACAGCCAGTGTCCTAGATTCTCATGACCTTCCTCAAGGCCACTTTGCCTCGTCATCTAAACCTCAACTACTTTCTCTCTTAAAAAACAGAAGCCACAGGCAGTGGTTCCTCCACTCGCTGAGATGCTTCTGGCCATTGGACCGTATAAGTCACCTGACCCTAATGTGGAGAAGGCAGTGTTCCTCTACTGTGCTCCGAGTCCAAACCCTCTTTCTTCCTCTGCAACTTCCTTCTCCCTTTCTTTTAAAGTTTTTTCCAGTCTTCATGTGCTTCTGCCTCAGCTTATAAGCTCCTGAAGTCTCTCGCACTCCCCACCTATTCCACTGGGCTGTTTCATTTAGACTCCTCCCAGCCAAGGTCAAGGACAAAGAAGTCCTCCCAGACCCCACATCCACACCGACAGAGTGTGCTTCTCGCCCACACCATCCTGTCCCTCACTCCTATGGTCTCCTTGCTGTTAATTCTTTCTTCATCCCTAAAATGTTAGCGTCTCCTTTCTGGGGAGCTCATCCACTTCCATGGTTTAGTCATCTGCATGTTGATGACTTCCAGACCTTATTTTCTAGTCTTTTCTGAATTTCAGATCCTTATAGCCAATTATTTCTTGGAACACCACTTGAACTTTAGCAAGTTGTTCAAAGTGAACACGACTATGGTAAAATACAGCCTTTCTCAAAAACACACTCCTCCTCTTGGGACGCCTCTCTGGATGAATGAGGCCCCCATACACCCCGCTTCCCCGGACGGAATCTTGCAAAGCATTATCGACACCTCTCTCTTCTCCTCCCCTGTGGCCAGCCAGGCCCCTCCTCCCAGCCATCTACCTCTCCATCTCCTCTGCCTCTCGTCCCTGCTGGTCTCTCACTGGGTCCACTGGCTTCTTTAGTTGCCTCATCTCTTTCCAGGGAATCTCACTGGGCTACGAGAATATTCTTTCTGAAACTCCAATCTGCTCATACCTGTTCTTTGTTTCAAGAACTTCGGGACAGCCCATTCCTTCCAAGACATCGTGGAAACTCTTCTGCAAGATACACATAACTCTGGCTACTTGTCCGCTCATCACCCATGGCCCCTCTCACTAGAGGCTCGGACTTGGCTGACCTATGCGAGTTCCCCACGTACATCATGCGTGCTCCAGCCTCTGTGCCTTTGTAGGTGTTGCTAATTATTCCAGGGACACCCTTGAGTCTTGGATTTGCTTGGGAAAACCTTACTCAAGTGTCACTCTTGGAACCGAAGCCTCCTCCCCGCCCCTAGCTTTCCTCCTTGTCCCCTTCCTACACTCTCAAAATCAGGCCAAGTTCATCTCTGTTATTCTGCTTCCACACTGCGTCACAGCTGTGTCTTCTCTTGTCCCTGCCCACGGATATACTATCTTTGCTCTTGAGCCTCCACGGATGACTTCTTGATCCTTCTATCCTCAGCTGCTAGTATTGTGTATTTGGTAGGTGATTCCTTTGTGTTTATTGAATGAAAGGAATAAATCAATGTGTTAATCAACCATTTTGTAATTAAAAGATATTGACAAAAAGAAATAATAAATTGCTCTAAATTTAAAATCCTGACTACAAATATTAATTACAAAGCATACAATAGAACCTGCCGAATTTCTATATGAAATACACAAAACACTTGTGACCTCCTCTGGGAAAGGGTGCAGCTCAAGTAAGAACTAAGTAAAACAGTGTGAATACATTCTGGTACAGCAAGAACTTTTCTTCCTTCCGGAAACATCATGTGCTATTATGGACCAAAGCCTTATAAACACATGGGGACACAATGTCCAGGTGATTTCCATTATCCTGGAGACCAAATATGGCTGAAGTGACTTTTAACCACTGGGGTTTGACCACGCACCCAGCCATAAAGCTATGTGCTTTTCCTCCTCACAGGTATTTGAGCAAGACCCTTCGAGAAGAAGTATCAACAGCAGAGCATTCTCTGAACAGGGAGAAATTCGCAGTTTGGAAACAAGCCCTGAATGTAATTGGCTTCAGTAACTTGGTGAGTCATGCCATAAATATTCCACCGAGAAAATCAACCCTCTACTAATTTATAAAAGTCATTCATTCAAAACACTTCTGTGCTCCTGGAGTTTGCATGCTAGGGGGGGATAGACATAAACAAGAGTACGCTCAGGGCACAGGTGCCCTGGAGACAGGCAGAGGATGGGCTGCCGTCTTCAAGGAGGTGGTGGAGACCTTTGCCCATTGGAACCGTGTGAGCAAAACACATCAAAGAACTTTGCTTTGACTCAACAGAAGACTGGCAGATGGAGGGAACTGTTTACTGCCAAGAATCACTTTGACGAGTAATTTAATCACCTTATTAAACTATCTTCTTCAACAACATGAACTAGTTTTTTCATTCTTAAAGAATTACCAAATACCTGCCAGCATTACAAAGCTGAAAAGTACTATTTAAAGGGTTTAAACCCACTGCTGTGCGGTGGAAATGTCTACGATTCTGGAAATGCCCTAGGTCTGTGCCATACAATATGGCAGCCACTGGCGCTGTGGTACCAGGGAAATGGAGTTTTAATTTTTCTTAGTTCTGATTACTTTAAATTGAAAGTCTTGTGTGGTTCGTGGTTCCTGAACTGAATGGCTCAGGTCTAGAGAATAAGAGATAGGAAATGACCTAACCCTGAGACCTCTCAAATTCCCACCAGTCTCTTTCCTTTACACATCCTCTCTGTGTCCCCTCATTCAATGTGGCATCAATTTGAATTACAGCCAATTCCTCGTTAGCGATCAATGTAAGATCTCATAGGGGTAACTTTGGTATGCACGTCGTTCAGGACCCCAGTTTTAGTCACAGATTTAAATATGCTTTTTTTTTTCTTAAACCAGTAAGTTGATTGATTTGGGTCTTTGTCTCTTCCCTTGTCCACATGGCTCATGGGGCAAGGAGTGGGAGGAAGGGGTGCGAAGGTGGCGAAAAGGAAAGGGTAAGGAAGTGGGGACTCACCCTAAATGAATTAGCTCGGGCCTTCACCCCAGCCTCACCCATTCAGAGACTGATGGAATCCTAGGGACGTGCAATCACATGGTACTTTGTACTTTGTTGCTCTGCTCATCCAATCTCTGTATTACTGTCTTTCCCTAATTCCTACCTGTTTGTACTTTTCTGTCTTTGCACTTGCTACTGTTGTACTCTTTTCTTATTGTTTTTCCCTTCGTAAGTGTCTGAAATCTCTGCTTCCTTATGGGAAACTGGGATATAGACGTGGGTAAGGAACCATTCCACCAAAATATCAGTTGCTTGGAAATGGGGCTTTAAAAATCCATGATTGATCCTCAGAGGCAGGGCAAGCAAAATATACCTTCCACCTAAGGCAACGAGTAGGGAATTTAAGTTTTTTGATGAAAGAAATATGTGCAGTTAAGCAAACGATGTGAAGGTAATCACTTCATCTTGATCCTTTGGGGTGACTGGGATGGTGACAACTTAGTCCACACAGGAGGAAAAGATCATGTCCCATAAGATTGGGAGGAAGGTATTTCTGGGCTGGCAAGACCCTTGAATCAAAGCTTATGACTGTGGTCCTAGGAGATCCGACCACAAAGGTGCCTCCACCCTGTCTTCCATCACGGACACAGAAAAGCAGCCCCTGCCCCTGCTCACAGAGCAGCTTATCTCTACCTACCTCTGTCTTGGCATCACAACACTGTAATCCGTGTTCAGGCTACTTTTCATAGCTCTGCCTACTTCACTGAACTGGATGGTCCTTGAGGACACAGCGAAGTCTTGCTGTCTGTATCCAGAAGTACCTCTCTCCTAGGGCACTGGGACATTTAATGAGGAGTTAATGGATTTATTTTAAAAAATTGGGGGGGGGGGAGAGGGAGGTGTCAAGCAGCTTAAGATGCTCGAAAAATGTTATTCAGACAAGCACAAGTAAATACAATTAGAGACACTAGTTTGTGATTTGGAGATTACCAAAAACATTTCTAAGTAATGCCACAAACATAGAGTATTATACCTGAAAATTACAGATTATCCTTTTCAATGCTCTCATTTTAAGGTAATAAAACTGTACCTTGTCCTGAAAACTAAAAGTTCTGGAGGAAATTCAATGACCATATTGTGTCAACTGTGTATTTATAAAGCAAATGAGAATTGTTCTTAGAAAAACTTCCACAGACAGGAGCTTTTTCTTCCCAAATTACAAATGGGGAAACTGGGAATTTAAAAGGTTATGTCACTTGCCCTAAATGAGGCTTAACCACTTTTGCTATTGACAGCATAACACTAAATAGTTGTAATTCTGGGGAAGTACCTTTTAACTTACAGCTTTTCCTTGACTTTTTATTCTTACCCCCAAATGACTGTCCAAAACCGAATCTGAGGTCTAATTTCTTTCTTTTTGCAGCATTCCAGGTTCTCGGATATTCTTTCAGCAAACACTCTCATCCTTCTGCTAACATCCATTTTTTCCCTGAGTTTTCCTTAAAATACCTTTAAAAATTAGCGTTTTGTTTATTTCATCATGGAAGTTTTCATCACACCTCCATTAATTTTCCAGCAGAAATGAACAATTCTGTAAGCATAATAGCAGTTTATTTCAAAACAGAGAGAACTAAGAGATGGGCTCTGATGCTCTCTGAGGAAGCAGCTGAGTGACCCTGAAGTCGGCTTAGCCTCTGGTAACAGTTCTCCCAGCCCTGGGGTGACATGTGTGAAGTCCGACCCTATAGGTGATGTCCAGCCAGTCAGACCATGGTTACACAACCATTCATGCTTCATCCTGATACTTATCCAGAAACCATTCATTTATATCAGAACACGTCACGTCCTCACTGTCTCTCGTTTAAGGAACAGAAAAGTTGGCTGCGAGAAGGAACACTGAGTTTCCCGATTTTGATTCTGAGCTAGAGATTGGTAGTTCTCTAACGGGACGTTCTGGGTCTGAAAAATCACAGTGCCCCATAGCAGGCACATCATTTTTAAAACCTACTTGGAGGTTTTTCAAAGGATTGGTCTTTGAATCTTTCTTCTGAGCAGCGCCGCTCATCTCCTCTATTTCTCAACCGTGTAGGAGGTGGAGAACGTGTGTGTGATTCTAGCGGCCACATTACACCTTGGAGACATTCGGTTCACTGCTCTGACCGAGGCCGACTCCGCCTTTGTGTCTGACCTCCAGCTTCTGGAACAAGGTCAGTGGGACAGATCTAACAGTAACCTCATTGATGTGCAGTTTTGCAGACTGGCCAGTGGATGGCGACACAGTACAGAAAAGTCAGGAGGAATCAACCCTTTTTTGCTGGAGTGGGATTCAGTGAGGGTGGCGGAGGGGAAATAAAGAATTGTATCCTCTTTCTTCTGCTTTCTTCTTTCTGGTTATGTGAATGAATAAGATGTACGTTTATGTCACAGTAACAGTGGTGATGCTTCGGCACATAATTGGGTTTATTTATATCGTTCTAAGTATTCTCCGCCCCTCCCCCTGCCATCCCGTATATTTGGGGAGCATGTTATTAGCTGAACATTTAAACAGAACACAGTTACTTCCCTTTAAAGATCTTGTCACAAACCTCTCTCTCCCTTGAAATTGCCTTGTCAGTCACTCCCAGATTTTTTCAAAACGCCTTAAAACCACAGGTTGTCGTGACCAGCATTATCTTCACCTCATATCAAAGTAATTTAACCAGGAACTGGGAAAAAGCATTCAGGGCCATTTGTGAGGGCAGGAGGGAAAGAATCCTGCAGTGATTTAATGCAGGAACCCTGAGAACTCATTAACGTTTCGATTCCTCTAAGTCATTGTTTCTCTAGCTGAATTTGCCAATTGCAGTGGCAGTTTCGTTTCTTTAATACACACATTTTCTAATGGGTCTATACAAACTCCTCAATTATAAACTACCATGTTCTCGCTGTCAAAAATATGTATTAACTTTATGCTTTCGTTTAGTGGCTGGAATGTTGCAAGTATCAACGGATGAATTGGCGTCTGCTTTAACAACTGATATCCAGTATTTTAAGGGTAAGTTTCTCTGTGAAAACGTTTACACTGTTGAGAGGCCATTCTGATGAGCTGGTCGCCTTTCTTAGCTAGTGACTCATTTTAGACAAATAAAGTCATCAATCCAAGAGGATTTATTCAATTAGAACATATGATGCGTTTGTGTATGTGGTGCCAGGCTGCCCTCTTCTGTGAAGAGCATCCTTTTCCTTCTTCCTCATCAGTCAGGATAAGAGCTGCCATTTATCGGGCACTTAAGAACTGAAGGGCATTGTGGCAGGTGCTGTAAATGTTGGAATTTTTAGTTCTTACAAATTGCTAAGGGGTGGGCTTAACTATTTCCATGTTAATGAATGAGAAAACTGAGATTCAAAGAGGCTAGATAACTTTGGACATGAAATCACCACTAAATGGCATGCTTGGAATCAGACTCTAATGCCATCGGACTCCCGAGATGAATCTTTGTGCTGTAGGATCTCCACTCAGTGGCAAGAGAGTGCCTTTTCTAAATGTTCTTCACTTATCCACTATAAATCATTGCCTTACCAAGCTGCCTCTTTATCGTCATTTTGAGGACTCACCGTCCAGCTGATATTGTTTTTTCTCAAAATCACTGCTATCCTTACCTTCTGTTCCCAATGGCCCTACTTGCGGAGACTTTGGCATGTGGCTTGTAAATTCCGCCTCATCCCTAGAGTTCCCTTTCCATGTTCCCAAGCTTTATGGGTCTCCCCATTATCCACTGAGTTGCCCAAAAGCCAGTCCTGATACTTCGTCCTCCTTCTGCACTGAGTAGATCAGCCACAAGCCTGTTCTACCCCATAAATCCTTCTCACTCTCACTCTCGTCCCTTCACTTTCATCCCCACGCCCTTAAACTATCTTTCTTTACTTGATGATGGCAAGAGAATCTGATTAGTCTTTCGCCTGGCCTTATCTCACTTTACCTTCCTTCCGCACTGCTTCAGGAATAAGCTTTCTGGAATGCAAATATGATTTTCATCCATGGATAACAGCCTTGAAAGGATACTCCAACTCCTTTAGAGTAAATATCATCCCTTTTGGAGGTCCTGAGAGGTCCTTTATTATTGGGGCCATACCTCACTTTTATGCTTCATCCTCAGCTATTTTCCCACCAGTGACCTTGTATCAAGAAATACACTTTCTTGAAGTTCTCCAAAGGCCTTATTCTTCCTCACGGCTTTTTTTTTTTTTTTTTAATTGAAGTAGAGTTGGTTTACACTGTTGTGTTCATTTCTGCTGTACAGCAAAGTGATTCCGTTATACCTATATATATATTCTTTTTCATATTCTTTTCCATTATGGTTTATCCCAGGACATTGAATATAGTTCCCTGTGCTCTACAGTAGGACCTCGTTGTTTATCCATCCTATATGTAATACTTTGCATCTGCTAACCCCAAACTCCCAACCCATCCCTCTCCCAGCCCCCTCATGACTTTTTAAAGAAACATTGAACACCCCATTAATATCTGTAATTTTAATATATCCAGGCCTCCCTCCTTACTCCCCAGCCCTGTGGGTGAGAACCCCACCATCACGTTAGCTCTAGAGACCTCCATCCTATAACATCACAAGTGACATCTGCTTTCACCGCCACTTTGTGTGGTTGCATCTCAGCGACCTTGAACTCATGGCCGCTTGACTCTTCACGACCTGCTGGTGCTTTTTTGTTTGTTTGTTTGATCTCAGCTTGCCTCAGAGGCGGGTCTCCTTTACCTGTGCCTCTGTTGATGGACAGCTCACTAAGCCCTCCTTCCCCATGGTCAGCATCCTATTACTGGACTCCCTGTGGGTTGAGTTGCAGTGGTACCCAGGTTGGCCGAAGCCATAGAATGTGAGCTAGATTCTCACTCCCTCTCAACTCTCCAGCATAAGTGCTGGCCTAGCCTCAATCCCAAATCATCTTCACTTATTTTTTTCTTGGTTTCTCTTCTAGGCTATTCGCCACCCAAAAGGTTATCACTCAAGATTTCAATCACCAACATTTTGAGAATAACATAGAAATTTCTACCTTAAGGCCCAATCTTGCTCCCAACCTCCTGACCCCCACTTTGGTTAGCAGGATCACTTCTTTGAAAATATTGAAAATGTAACGAATTTTCCAGATGCCTTGAGGAGGACTCCGTATCCAATGCAGTGAGCTGTTATCAGAAAGCTAGTTAAGAGGGCCCTGCAAAGAGTCAGTTCCCTCACTGAAAGGAGATGATGCAGCCTGCCTGGAGGTCAAAAGCTGGGGTCAACACTTGCAGCAAATAAGATTGACGTGTGCACGGCACTCACTTTAGAGAAATGTGTTTTCGTAATCACCAGCAGAGGCTTTGTCTATGAGAGTCATAATATGTTTTTTAACATCTTCTGCTGTACGTGGATGTGGAGGGATAGATAGGAGGACACAGCTTGGTGGCTTCTGAACAAGGGAAAGTCTTGTGCTTATGCCTCCTCCCTTTCCTGCTCTCCCAGGAGAGATGATCACACGGCGACACACCGTAGAGATGGCTGAATTTTACCGGGACCTCCTGGCCAAGTCCCTGTACAGTCGTCTGTTCAGCTTTTTGGTGAACACGGTGAATTGTTACCTTCACAGTCAAGAGGAGTCCAGCAGGTAGGTGTGACGGACGCTGGTGATAACCGTGATTCCCATAATAGTGACTTAACTAGACTCGCTCTTAAAGATGCTTCATAATCCAGTGTCACCCATAGGTTAAACTATCATTAAAACATTTCCTTTTAGCGCGATGATTTTACTTCAAGGATTTGATTGACTAATTTTAAGGGATTTAAGCCCCCTCTGCCCATATGCACACCCCTGGATAAATTAATCAAATCATCTCTCGTGCATAGAGACGCAAATGCATTCTCTCTGGACTGAAGGCATCTATGGCCTTTTAATCCCCAAGAAGTATAAAAAAATATATAAATCTGGGAAGAAGACAGTTCAAGAATATCTAAAGCACTTCAGTCCGTTGAGAAGCCCATGTCTCTCTGGAAACAGTTTGATGATGTGTTTCAGCTCGGCAATTCCTCCTGTTTTCTTCACTTGTTTTGTGGATTATTTGATGAAGCATCTCTATGGTAACCATTTTGACTCCTGGCCTTAGTCATCTTTAAGGAGTAGTGTTTCAGGGCTGTTTGATCATCTAAAAATGATAGATCTTCTTGGCATCTTGTCAGTGGAAAACTTTGTTAGTATTCTTGTCTCCAATAATGACCTTGGGCAGGGCAGGCCATTGGGAGCAAAATTGCATCCAGAAGTCTTTACACGTATGCTGGTCTTTGAATGCAACCTCTTGAGGATTTCTTTGTTGTCCATACAGACTTCACCAAATTCCTGAAAACAGCTCCTTTTAGAGGTTACTTGGAAAACATTAGGGCTAATATGTATTAATGGGAAAGTTCTTAAATAAATACAGATATCTCAGACGATTTCAAGGACAAAGGCATACTAAATTCTCATTAAAATATACACATAAAAAATCCACTGTGGGCTTCCCTGGTGGCGCAGTGGTTGAGAGTCCGCCTGCCGATGCAGGGGACACAGGTTCGTGCCCCGGTGCGGGAAGATCCCACGTGCCGTGGAGCGGCTGGGCCCGTGAGCCATGGCCGCTGAGCCTGCGCGTCCAGAGCCTGTGCTCCGCAACGGGAGAGGCCACAACAGTGAGAGGCCCATGTACCGCAAAAAAAAAAAAAAAAAAAAAAAAATCCACTGCACATTGATCAGCATGTTCAATATATAGTCTGTGACTTCAGGGTCACTATAGCGTTACCTATGTTTTAGCAGATATACATTGATATTGGATGTGGTGAGGATTCTGGATTTTATTATTTCTTACTCTCAATTTGTGATTTCCCTTTAAGTATGAAGTTTATTCACAGAACAGTACTAGTAGGCTAAGACTACCAAATTCATCTTGTATAAAATCATTGGGAGCTCTGCTGAACTTGACATTGAAAAAATTAACAAATAAATCCAGCTGCACGTAAAAACTTTTAGAAAATTTCCATTTGACATTTAAATCTTACAGAGCCTTAAATTATATAAATGAAAAAACTTATACAGAGTCAAGACTTTTGACTGCACACAGAGAAAATGAAAACATAAACCTTGGAAAACACATTACTTCCCTTTCAGTGGGAATATTGTGTCAATGTGCAAATTTATGATATGAGTCTTGTCTTTATGATTCTTTACTAAGCAAATGAATAAGGACAAGGATTATTGGAAAATTAGAGGTGAATTAATGTATCATAAGTTTAACTTCTAAAAGACAGTTTTCTCATTTGAGTCATAACTCCCATGTTTTCTTCTCTACTTCTCCCATGGGTCACCCAAACCTGAATTTAAATCCAAAACTAATGTAAAGAAAGGTTATGTTTGCAGTATTTCTAATTCACGGAAATTCACGGAAAGCTTAAAGATTTGCAGATTTACAGACCCATTTCCTAAGTCACAGAGAAGTCTCAAAATTTGGATAAACTTAGCATAGGCTTTTATTGTTTATGAATCCCCAATTTCTTTTGGAAATTTTATAATTGTGTTAGAAAAGATTATATTAAAATATATATATATATATATTCCTATGGCTAACATGGGCAGGCACCCTTGATGTTGATGGGAAATGTTTTTCACACTATGTAATTTTTGTAAAATTTGCAAGAGAGAATAAATATAAATAGGATATACTCTAACAAGTTATAAAGGGAAGACAAGTGAAATTTAAGTAGATGACATGTTTGTTCGTAGAACGCGGGGTTCATTTTCTGGATTATAGCAAAACAGGTACAATATAAATAATGTTACACATTTTAAAAAATTCTACTTCTTCTACCTAGTTTCCAAATAGGTTTATCATCCTTGTGATTGTGAAATGAAACAGAGATTCTTACTAAGGTGTAGCAAATAATAATAACTTTAAAATGTTCAAATGATAAATAATTTTTGCATCTCCTAAAATAGGACCTGTTTCACAATTGCTGCACTTACATTCCCAGGATTGAATTATCAGTGTTAAATTTGAAATTATTATTTTTCCTGAATCGAGATCTTCAGTAGATTTTTGGTGTAAACTGGCCTATTGCAGAGGCACCTGTAAGTTAAGAGAGTCTTGGACAGGCAGAGGGGTTGTGGAAACTTCCAGAGACGTCTCCAAATGTCTTCAGACACAGAAACCTACAGTTTATTTTAACTCATTTTCATCATGAGTTCTGACTGCAATGGTTTATATATACGGGCACACCTGAGAAATATAACCTATGGAACAATCCCCTTTTTATCATAGAAGCACCCTAACAATAAGTAGACTGAAGGTTATAAATAGATGAAGTTTAGGAGGTAACTCGCTAGAGGGGTATTGGAGATATACTTTATTTATTCATTCATTCATTTATTCATTGATGGCTGCATGATCTGAAATCCACATTTTTGGAGAGCACAATTTGGCATGCAAATATAATACAGTAAATAAACTGAGTTTCAAGCATACATATGGAGATTTTTTTGTTTGTCACTGAGCCTTCGGGGTCTTACATATGCTTATACTATATTACATTCTTTTGATATTTTAGTTGAGCTAAACATAAACATGTTAGTAATTTATGATTAATTACATTCCGTTTCAATGAATTATAGAAACTTTGGGAGAGTTCTCCAACTGTCTTCAGATACCAAACCCTACGATTAATTTCAACTCATTTTTATCCTGAGTTCTGTGTCCAAGCCTGTTCCTTTGGACGGCACCTGATTGCAAGAACTTTGGTTGGCTTCCAGGACTATCTGAGGATAAAAGAGGTCACACAAGGCTGTCCGCACAGTGCCTGACACAACCAGAGTGGTTTTGCTACGGTCAAATCTTCGTGGTCATGGCTGGAAAGAAGACTTCCCAGTTTATGGCCACTTATTGTGGAGAAATGAGGACTGAGAAAAAATGCAGAAGGAGGTCATGGTAGAAACCCTAGATACAGTCCAGTCTCTTCGTTTTCTTTTGCTTCGGTAATCTCGGTTGTTTGGAGAATAGCAGATAAAGGAAATAATTTGTTCTTTAAGAATACGAATGCCGCTATTCATGTACACTGCTGGGTAGTTTTGTTTTAAAATTCACATATCAATGCAGTGATTTAATTCCCGAAATCATCAGTCGGATATTTTTGGCATCTTACCCTGTTTCTAAATTCACATGGTTTAATTATAAGAAAATGATTTTGTAAGTCAGTATGGAATGTCCTAGGCATCCAGAAAGATTTCCGTCAGCTTATTGCCACGTGGCGCGGGTGTTCCACAGCAGTCTGGCTGAGTCATCGTAAAGGATGGAGATGTTAATAGTGGGGCCTGATGTCTCACAACTGACAACTCACTCTCTGAAATGAGACAAAAATGCATGTGCAGTAGGATGTGAATTTAAGGTCCTATCAGGGTGTCAGGCGAGCACGGTCCTCTCCAGCATCTGACAGCATCAGATGCATCAAAATGCATGTACCGAATCTGCACTAATAAGATCGGAACAATCAATTTCATATTCATATTCAGAAAAATGGCACTTCTTCATAGGTGAGACTTGCTATTTGCTCTTAATTAGAGGCAACAAATGTTTCATATAGGGGAAAAGTAAGGATAGCCTTGAAGAATCTGAAGGCTGGTTTAATCTGTTGGGTAGTCTGTATCTGGTCTAAATACTGCCTTCCTGAATGGCAGAGAAGCCTGATCTCTAGCTTGATGCTCTGAAATGAATGTAAGGTGAATTAGCCGGGTTAAGGGGATTTACGGCTTAGGTTTTCATTTGGGAATTCTCCTTAGTTTTGTTCTACTGAGAATTCAGTTTGTACACTATTAGTTATGAATAGTTAGTGGTGTGTATGCACGTTTGTTGAATTTCCAAGGATTTTAAACAGAAGAGAGTGTTTTGCTGTATATTATATTGAAATGATATCCAAGTTTCTTATGATTTCCATTTGTTTCTCATTGATGCAGTCAGGTAGCACTTAATGTACTTACAGAATGTTATAATGTATTTGGACCTTTTTTTAGGTCGAAGTCCAATTTGAGAATCTGATGAATGGCATAAACTCACACACAGTTTTCCATATAATTTGGGGGACTTATAGACTCTCCACTCAAAGAAATAAATGTTCTGGACTGTATTAACTTCTCAATTTGTTGATTAAACAAGTTAATAAATTCTGAAATAATACCGCCAATGTGGTTCATAGTCCCCTGGTAGTTCTTGAGGATTTTTAAGTCAAATTATTTTTTTGTAATTACTTTGTTGTTGACCTTTTCTTAAATAGAAAATTATCTTTTCAATTTTAGATAAAATCTGTGATTTTCAAAAACCTACACTGAGATACCACCTGATAGATGAGTAACGTAATTTTTACTACACTAATATGACAGTAAGAATGTTAATCTTTTTAAGATTATTTTCAGCGGATTAGATTTGCAGCTCTAACTGAGAATTTGTCAAGGATCTCATCC
This sequence comes from Hyperoodon ampullatus, assembly GCF_949752795.1. Taxonomy (NCBI): domain Eukaryota; kingdom Metazoa; phylum Chordata; class Mammalia; order Artiodactyla; family Ziphiidae; genus Hyperoodon; species Hyperoodon ampullatus. The sequence goes on along the minus strand of NC_136929.1, from coordinate 4,208,511 downwards.
ATTAGAGACAGGAAGTCAGTATCTTAGTCTATGAAGCTCTAGGGGCCTGAAGATGGAGCATCGTCCTCTGCACTGCAGGCAAACCATCAAAAATACCTGCTGGATTATGGTTTATACCTACACCGTTTGCATAGATCACCTATAATACTCTACCTAGCATCTTAGGACAGTTTTCAAATTCCATCTATAGGTTGTTTTTGCTTTTTGTACAGGGGGATATGTCATGATTTCTGTACCAGCTCGTATTTCCCAGGATGAAAAAGCCTGAAATTCGAATCAAGGATGTGTGTGTGTGTGTGTGTATGTGATTATTTTCTTCTTAAATTATTTAACCAAAAGGCTTTTTTAAAAAAGTCAGATGCCATCTATGACTTTTTAAAAGGACTAGTTTGTAGCCATAAATAGTTATAAATGGTTCTTACAAAAGTATAATTTGTTTTATCTTTTGCAAGGAAATAAGGTCTGTCAGGTTAACTCTTTGAGTTGAAAATTTGAGGATTAATCTTCTCCAATGGTGGCAGTCATTGGGCGCATCCCAGGTGATGAAAATCGCCCATTATTGGGACTTGAAATTCTCAAAACGACCTAAGCGCTTAAGCCCCCCAACCCGAATCCCACCCTGCTTCCTTATAGATGGTCAGCTTCGCCTTAGCTGAGGGCTCACCGTCATTCTCTCCAACAGGAAGGGTTAAGGTGAGCAATGTTTCCCTCCTTCCTGAGTCAGACGGTGAGGAAAGATTTTATTGAAAAGAAGCCAGGCGATTTGTCAGATGTCTGCATGCCCTACCCCCAAGCCCGCCCTGCCAAATCTGTAATGGAACTTGTGTAGTTGTCACCTAACTCCAGATTTAGGTATTTTTTACTCCCTGCGACTATCCACATCATTGACTAGCTGGTCTGTATGAATTCTCGTTAATTCAGGGCAGGGCTCAGTGGGGCTATGTGACCACTGCAAAGCAGAGGGATATCAAAATTAAATACTTTTGCCAAACCACACACCACGCTCTCCCAGTCCATTCAAGTAATCTCAGTGAGGGAGAGTTTGTAATGCTCCTCAGGATTTTAGGGGCTGCAATTGGTTAAGAAACTATCTAAATGGTAAACCGGGTGATAAGAAAGTGAAGTGTGGAGAAAATGTCTAGAAATTAAATGTTTTTTTCACTGTTATTTTGATAAGAAAATTGGAAATTGATTTCCCAAAGAAAACATCTGAGCATACGATATATTTAACATCACTTGAGAATCCCAAGTAAAATCTCATTCTCTGTCTCTCATTCGATATATATTTTATAAACTGTTATTAAAAGTTCGAAAAAGGTCATGGAGATTATCTGTCCCCATTTCAGACACAAAAGTAAACAGTGAAACCTGAAGGAGGGACTGAATGTGTAAATAAATCTGATTAAAACCCAAATATTTACTTATTAGTTTCAACTTTCCCCCTTAGCACTTTACTAAAATGATTATAAAGATTTAAGTTCTTTGATGGATATTACAAGTCGAAAAGAAAGATAATCTAAAAATTTATGCCAACAGTCCATACGTAATTAAGAGTTGGTAAAATGATATTTTGTACATTGCCTTATGAATTATAATGTAAAGTACTTAATTCTTAATAAATGAATTTATATCATTAATTCCCAAATGCCTTATAGAAATACTAAAACAGCTAATAGACATTCAGTTTTTTTCCATTTATTGTGTGATATCTTCCTTCATTAACTGTATTTGGGGGGGTGAAAGATTTAATAATCAAGAAGAGTACAAAGTGTTATAGGCAAGTCTTACCTATTATGTAACACGATTAATATTTGTCACTTTTGCTTCCAATTTTTTTTTAATGCAAAAGAAATAGAAAATTGCAGCTAAAAGCTGAAGTTACTTTTGTTTATCTACATAAGTCGATTCCTCTCCTTCCTGCCCAGAGACAACAATATCATCAATTCTGTGTAAATTTTCCACAGTTTTAAAAATTAATCTAGATATTGGTGTTTCATAACGAGTATATAACACTGTGAGTCATTAAAGAATTAAAGAAATGCTATCATAGAGTACATTGTACACTGTACTTCCCTTTTTAACTCCACATAGTTTTTGAGATTTAACTATATTGATACGTAATGGGCTAATTAATTCTTTGTAACTGCTGCACTAATTCCCCTGAAGAGAAACCAAAATATCCTCATCTATTTCCTTTTAGATGAACACTTATGTCTGTTTTCATTTCAATTACAGTGTCACATCCTGAGATATATGTTTAGAATTATCCCTGGGGTATATATTTAGTAGCAGAATTGTGGGGAGAATATTAATTTGCATTTCCCTGATTACAAGTGAGGTTGTACGTGGCAATGCAGATTCTACACTGCCCGGTGGTGATGTGCTCATATGTGTATGGTGATATTTGTTCAGTTATATACAATGACCTGACTTTAGGGACTTACCATAGACATTCTTTTCCTATTCCAAGGTCATCTTACATTTTTTCCTAAACCTTTAGATTTTCGATACATTGGGAATTTATTTTTGTTTATATGAGAAATTGATATAATGTTATATTTTAGATGGATATTCAACTATCCCTATCCCATTTATTAGAAATGCTTTTTCACCTCCTCCTGATGTTTAATCTATTTGACTAAAACTGTACCAATAATATATTGTTTTAATAAGTTCTCATAATAAGTTCTTACTTTTCTTATTTGTTTTGGTTATCTCTGGATCTTTATTTTTGCATATGAATTTTATAGTCATTTTGACTTAGTCCATAAAAGAAATTCATTTGAGATTTTGATGAGAACTACATTTATAGATTAATTTGGGGAGAATTGGCCTTTTTAGACTGTTGATTCTTTGCTTCCATAAATATGATCTATATTTCTTTCTCCATACATTCTTTTATTTCTTAAATATGTTTGTGTTTTTTCTATCAATTTCTTGCACACTTCTATTTGATTATTTTCTAAGTACTTTGTACTTTCTCTTGCTATGATGAGTGCTATTTTTCTATTATATTTTAATTTGTTTATTGGGATACTCAATCTTGAGTTTCATATGTTGATCTTATATCAGGAAACCCTGCTGACTTTTCTTATTAGTTCTAATAACTTTCCTGTGGAATATCATAATGTAAATGATCATAATTATCTTTTTTGTCTTCCTTGTCATTTATGTCTTCTATTTCTTCTTATTTTATTGCATTGGCTAGCACTGCCAATACAATGTTGAAAACTTGTGGTGATAGTAGATATTCTTGTCTTGTTTCCCAATTAATGTAATACCTCTAATTATTTGTCAGTAAGTAATCTGTTTATGTAGAGTTCCAGTAGATAATCTTTGCTAAATGTTTTCAACCATAGATGGATGCTGTTTCATTGAATATTTTTCTTTTATCTATTAAGATTATTTCTCCTTTTCTTAGCTTATGTGGCAAATTTTATTGATGTATGTTTTTTGATGTCGAATAATTCTTCATTTTTGATGTAAACCCTATTTGGTCATGATGAACTAAATTCAATTTTCTAGTCATTATTACGGATGTTTGCATTTATTTTCATTAGTGAGATAAGATTTTATTTACTTGTTATACAATCTTTTGCTATTACATCTATGTTAAAGAGTAAGCTGAGAGCAGTTCTGTTTTTCTTCTCTTCTAGAATGGTTTGTGTTAAATGAAGATGATATATGCCTTGAATGCCTGGTGGCATTCTCCCTAAAAATTTTTGGGAAGGTGAAGGGAGAATTCACCTATGAATACTATTCTAAAACTTATAGGTCTAATCAGATTATTTTCTTTCTTTTTAAAGTCACATATATTCTAGACAGTCCACTTTTAGATTTTAAATGTATTCACCAACTAAATCACAGTTTTGTTTTATTTATAATCCTCCAATCAATAACTCTTATAATTCTAGTTTGACAACTTTACATTCCTGACATTCTTTATTTATGCCTTTGCTCCAGTATCATTGGTAAGTCTTGCCTGAAATTTGCCTGTAAGAGTTATTTATTTTCAAAAATCAATTTATTTTTCTTGTTGTCATTTCTCATGTTTATGTTATTTATTTTTACTAAGCTCTGCAGTTTTAGGATACCCTATTTTGACTTTCTTTGAAATTTTCTCCTTTTTTTTTGTGACTTGCTGACTGGAATGTTTGTTTCATACTTTCTGATGATTATGTTGACCCCCAGCCTATAAAGTATCTCCTGAGTACCTCTTAGTGCATTCCAGGTGATTTATATGTAGCACTTCCTTCGTTTGTTTAGTTCTAAATATTTTGTCTTGATTTTTGTTTCAGAGATGAAATAACAAGCAGTTTGTCAGAAAAATAAATTTTGCACACCATGTTTTTCCCTCCTTCATCCAAATTGGGGAACTTTTTCCCATTAAATAATGATATTTCTTTGATTCTTATGAATATGGTACGAGTGACTTCTATTTCTGCATAGACGTTTAAATCATGGTGCTTATTGTCATGACAACCAAAACTACACAATTTAGCAAAATATCTAAGACAAAACCTGCCTTCTAAATAATTCTCCTTCTGCTTCATTTCGTTACCAAAACACCCATATGTGTAATGATTTCCTAAAGAGCTAAGAACCTTTTCTCTATAATTGCACATTTGCTTTTCATTTTTTTGTGAGATATTTTTTTTCAAATAGAAGGATCCAGAGAAATAAAAAATATGAGAGGTTTACCAAAGTAGCATGTATATTATATTACTCAAAAATTAAATATTACATAATAAATACAAAATGATGGCTAAAAATTTACCACCCTTATTATAAAAATTACCATGTACTATGGACACAATAATGGTTAAATATAAATATTAATCATGATAATGTGATAAATTGTTTCAAGAATAGTGCAGCTTATTGAACCAATGAAGAGCTACGTATTTTTCCCTTAAGTGCATGTTTTTAGGCAATGGGAGGAAAAAACGAGATTTCTTTCAGATCTATGAGAATATGGCATTTTTAGTATCGAACAGTAGTGTTTTTCCTTTTTGATAATGGCTATTATGTAATTTGCAAATATTATTTGAGAGTCAAATAGATTCAGTATAGTGTGTAAGAAATTCAGTGATTTATAAGGCTAATACAAACCCGCGAGCATTCTTCTCTAGCTCTTTCTTGAGCCAAGAGTGCAGAGGCTAAAGCTTGTATATTTTATACAAAGGATAAAATTCATTGCATTGCTGGCCATGCCCACGCTCTTGTTTCATTTCTCACTGGGGAAATGCATTTGGCCTCTTTTCAACCCCCTGATACCCTACCCTGCTGGATAGAGTTAACCAAATCTGTATTTATTATGCTCCTCTGTGCCTGTCATTTGAGTGTAGTGGCAGTTCTGCCAAAATAAATAACGCCACCATGCAGCTCAGAGATGAGAGCAGGGTGTCCCATTCTGGGTCTTGGTGACCCTGCCGCTCCCTGAAGAAAACACCAGGAAGGAAATGTCAGTCGCATAATTTAAATATTGTTTGCCTTTTCCTGATATAATTTTCTCATTGAGAAGGATGGGCTTTTCAACGAAAGGACATTTTTAGTTTTTGTCAGCTGCACGCTCTTAACTTTTCTCTCTTCACGTACAGTCTTATTAAACATACATTTTCCAAGCAGACGGGAGAAGTGGGGAAGGTGCATTTATTGTGGTTATTGTTTACTGGATGTTACCTGTAAGTGAGCCGGGCTTTGCACTGGAGATTATTACATTTAATATTGACATTAGCATGAGGAAGGAATTATTGTCTCCCCTCTTCAGATAAGGAAACCGGAGTTCAGAGAGGTTGCGTAATTGGCCCAAGTCACACAGCTAGGAAGAAGTGGTAGATTTGGAGTATGAACCCCACTATGTCAGACTTGAAACCTGAGTTTTTCCAAAAATGTCTCCCACATTGAAACGGTCAGAAGATGATTTTAAAAAGCATAGTTTTAAAGCTACCTTTAAAATTTTTAAATGGTTTCTTTATTTCCCCAAAAAATTATTATTTAAAGTCTAACATATCTATATATCGACATGTCCCTGAGGATATGATTGTCCTCTGTTCTTTGTATCTGTGTCTCTAGCACCCGGCAGAGTGCTTTGCAAAAGTAGGTGCTCAGTACCTAACCATTCAAAAGGTGAGTGAGCTAATAAATAAAGTAGTTAAAAGCCACTCTCAAGTGAAGAAGTGTTGGTAGATGGCAAAAATGGCCCCAACTGCTTATTCTCTGCATCCATGCCCTGTCCAATATAGCTTTGACACTTCTCTTATCAAGAGTTTAGGTCTGTTTTCACTTCCTTCGAATTTGAGCTGCCCTTGTGACTTGCTGTAGCTGAGAGAATACAGCAAAAATGATGATGTGCCAGCTCTAAGGCCTTGCACTAGTCTAAGATCCCAGTCATTGCCACTGGAGCATCAGCCCAGGCTCTCCTGCAGATAGTGAGAGGCACTGCTAGCCAGCCAACAGCCGGCCAACCCCAAGGCATTTAGCGGAGGAGGTTATCCTGGACCTGCCAACCCCCCCGCCAGGCCACCCACACTGACAAAAGGACTTAGAACCATCATAAGTACTTCATGTTTTGGGGCACTGAGTTTTGGGGTGGCTGGTTACCCAGCAATATCCACTTGCTACAAGTCACTATCTCATTAATTTAACTTTGAGCCACAAGTTGTGAGCACATATACTTGAAGGTGATTGCTGGAAAGACAGGTGTCCATTTCATAGGTGGTTGGAGGGATCCTGAGATGATCTCCCACCCCAGTACTTTCACACTCTCTCTCCATCATCTTCTGGGGGGCAGTAAAGTCACAAACCTTTGGGTAATAAGAATTTATGATTTTCAAACCTTACTATTAAATTGCAAAGGTATCCTGAAGTGCTCTTTAAAATCTTAAATAGCAGAAAACTCATAAAAAGGGGAGGAGGGCAGTGTATTCAAAGAGAATTATTATGAAGGGAGAAAAGGAACCCTATTAAGAAAAGCATGATAATTTTGCAGTTGTGTAGCAAATCAGCAGGGTGTATACCTTAAATTGACACAATATTGTATGTAATTAAATCTTAGTGAAGCTGGTGAAAAAAAAGAAAAGCATGAGAAGTGAAAAATGAAACAGCACTTTTTACTATAGTTTACAACTAGTGGGTTGAAATGTTATGTAGATCTCATGTTTTGTGTATGTGTATGTATGTTCAAGTACATGGTAGCTCATTTATTAATACAGCAACTTTATCTTTTAGCTGGGTTTTAATTTTTTAAAAGGGTGATAGAAATCAAGAGATCTGGATTTCTATTCTGAGCCTGACACAACATTAATGAAATTGTTAGTAAGACATTTATGTCTTGTGAATATTAATTTTCTCAGTCTCTGAAACTGTGATAATCACATTTCAGTTACCTACAAATGGAGCCTTGGGTTATCTCTCTGGCTTGGTTTTGCTTTCAGGACCCGTGAGTCTATGAGTCCTGGTTAGGGTATTTTGGAAGATGTCAGCCACATCCAAATACCTGGTGGCTCACTGCTTTATACCAGGGGGTGAACTCTGAGTCAGCCCCCTCCAACACAAGTTATGCTAAAATGCATCAGATTCAATGGATCCTTGAGTCTTAGTAGAACTGGTAGTACCACTATTAATAGGTGAAATTTAAAGGTTGCAGATCAGATCACACCTGCAAGTTCTCACAACCATGCCTGGATTAGTTCACCTCTTCCAGTGGCTCTAGCCTAACAAGACCAAGCTCCAGAGAAGGTCAAGAACTCCAGGGAGGGTCAAGCCCTTTGCCTGTGTTGCAGGCCTCATCCACAAGTATTTGTGGCAATGCATGGCTGACTCTCTCTACAGAATAGCTTGTGCCTGCTAGCACTTGTCCACCCGTTCACATAGGGCATTCACACGCAGGGGGCACTCCCCTCCCCATAATTAGTACTCACCCCTTTTCTTTAAAGATCACAGAAACTGCAGATGAATTACTTTGATGGCATTCTGAAAACCACTCCCACCCAACCTACCTGGATTACCCACCCCTATGGAATCCTTCCTTTACTCTGCCTTCGAAACCAGACCCACCCAATTGGGTTTTATACCTTTTGAGTTTCCCTGCGTCTATCCAGAGCATCCCCTGCCTGACCTTGGCCATATACCTTGACTCACAATCTCCCCTGTGAACCTTGGGCTTGTCTAAAGCCAAAACATGACCTTCAAATACACCTTCAGAATTCACTCTTCTTTCAAGCCTGTCCTCTATTTGATGGACATGGATCCTTTGGATCAGGTGGCATGGATCTCCCAAACACTCGGGGTCAACCTGATCTGAGTTCTGAATCCTGCTGTTGTATTTCGTCTTGCAGTCATCTACGAACTGACACAGACCAAAAGGAAAGGAGACATATCTGCCTGATATGAGACTGAAATATACATTTCCTGGGAAAGACAAATAAGCTACAGAATTCCTGCATCTTCGTATAGGTTTTTATTTTGACAGTTGACAATTTACAAAAGGTCGTTCAAAAGCGATGATACAGGATCCTAGGTTAGAGGCATATGGATGTAACACCGCTTGTTATTGTTTGGCATATAGAATATGGTTGCTCCCTGACTTTGAAACAGCAAGGATACTGCACAAGTAACCTACAGCTGAGTTGATTTCTTGTTGTTGCTTTGTTTTTCTTCTTTGAAAACCTTTCAGGCATGGTGTGCTTCTTTGGTTGATGTGTCCCTGAAGGAAATGCATCACCCCTCCTTCCACCTACATACATCAGTAACACGGAACCTCCCTCTAGCTTCTCTCTGACTCACTTATCCAGAGAATTGGTTGAACACAAGAACTTACTTCTCTTTATTTTTGTTGGAGGGACTAAGGGCACTAATCTGAAGGCATCCGCAAGAAATACAACTCTGCTTTCAAAGAGTCAGCAGACATGGGAGGAGGTTAGATACAAATCTCAGACACAAATGGAAACAATAGCTGCATAAACACTGCTGTGATTATATTCAACTGCTAGAAGAATGTATTTCCATCTCAACCTCAGGGTCACTCAAACATCTTGCTTGTAATTTTGTTTCCTACTCAAGTCTTTATATTAATAAATGAAGCTTGAGCCTCTTGTAGGAGCCAAGGCCAACCATAGGAAGCGTCACTATTCTAACATCATGGCGGACGGGGCAATACCAAAGTAAGCATGCATGTGAGTGCTTCTCATTTAACAAATATTCAACCCCAGATCTCTCTGTCCCTGTGCATAGTTGTGATCCTAGTAAGAATACCATTTTCTTACTGTTTTATTGAGGACTAACAAGGCAGAAGTGCACGGATTCTGTAGAGTTCAGCAGATTTTACATATGCAACCTGGCACATCACCCCCACCACAGAGCGAGATGTGGACTCTTCCTCTGCCCACTGGTTTACATCTGGCTTCCTTTGCTGAATGTTACTTATGTGAGATGCATCTACAACGTTGAGTGCAGCAGTAACCCAACCTTATTCTACTTCCAAGTAGTGTTCTTTTGTAAAAACGTGCATGGACATACCACTAGTTAGTTCTGTATTCAATTACTGATGGGCACTTTGGTTGTCTCCAGTTTTGGGCTCTGTAGATAAGAAGCCATGAATGTTCCCACGCATGACTTCTAGGGGACAGGCACTCATTGCCCTGGATACCCACCCGGAGTGGGATTTCTAGGTCATTCAGTAGATGTGCATTAAGCTTTAGTAGACGAGGTCAAACCATGTTCCAAATTTCAGATTTAAGCTGCGACCAGCAACATGAGAGGGTTCCAGTTGCTCCACATCCCATACATACAGTTTTGCATCTGGATTTTTTCATTGTGGTAACTATTTATCCATATTTCTATCTAATCTTCATAACTATTGCTTCTAATAACTGCAGAATACTTAGGAGGAGCAATGATGTCATAAATTAGTTAAATGGTCTGCATTGTTCTCAAATGAGGGTTATTTCAGACTAGGAAGGTAAGAGTTCATATAAACTAAATATCATTTGTGGTTTGAAAGAAGTAAAGTATGTGGTAGGTTATTTTTGTTTCTAAAGATGCTTTTGTTAAAAATACGTGTGTGTGTGTGTGTGTGTGTGTGTGTATGTATCACTGTTTTAAAAGCAGCTGGTAGTGGATAAGGACATAGGTTTGTTAAAAGTACTAAATATTGGTGCTTTTCAGCTGTGAGTTGTAGCTTTCACTGACAGGAAGGGTTTAAGTGATTTTTTTTTTATTATTTGTGCTCTTACTACCCCTAGAACGGGCTCCCTTCCTGGTTTCTCTGTAGGTCAGAACTAGCTTTGTTTATAAGACCAAAAATTGGAAGTGGCTTTATATGATACTGCATCAATAAAACATTAGTTCTGGTTTTCACCCTCATGCCAGGATTTCTGTGCACATCCGGGCTAATTAGCTACAGTTTTCACTTCAAGGGGTCTCCAGTTTTTAACTTCCTAACTTGTATTTCCAGTGGGGGGAAAAATACAAAGAAGGACGGGTTTAAGAACAATGTTGGTGTGCATGATGCCACAGGATAGATGGATGCAGAGGGCTGCTTTGTTAACCACTAGCCCCACCTGTCACCCAGCTTCTAATGAAACTTGTCAGCAACTGCAGACTTCTTCCCTAATTTCTGAGGTGTTTTCAGAAAATGGTAAGTCTCAGGTACTTTCTTCCGTCAAAGAATAAAAGGCAGGAACTTCTGAAAATACGCAATCCTGGAGCCACATCTCCATCCCAAGTTCCTCTAAGACTACAGAAGACGCTTGCAGAGTCAGATAAGCTATGGATTGGGCAGACGTAGCCACCACGATGAGTGCGCTTTGCCGATTACAAACAAAGCTTATTTTAACCAAATTCTTCAGCGTATTGGTAGTAGAGCTTGCAAACGCCATAGCATAGCCCAACTTCTCCAGGGACGTTGCACCACTAACCTCTGTGCAAGGCCATCTGGTCCCCAGGGCAGTGTGTCTGGACAGCCAGATTGCTCAAGTCTGGAATGCTTTTATATTTCGCTCTTACCCCATCTGGAGTCTGACCCGTCAATGATCAGCCAAAGAGGCTGATTCAGCTCTGGCTCCATCTGAGGGTTTTGTGCCAAAAAGGATTCAGCTCTTCCCTATACTGGCTTTTAGTTACTTAGTTCATCTCCTTGCCTGGGGATGATCGAGGACAAAACCTGATGTGTACAAATCCCCGGACCTCTCTGTCCAAATAAAATTAGTTCATCCATGTTCCAAAGTGGACAGTCATTTTGATTCAGACTTTCCCCTTTCTCATACCCACAAACCTGGAAGGCAAATCAAAATGAGACAGATGCCTTGGCATTTAACATTTTGTCTGATATAGAAGGTGGTGTATTTTACTAATGAGTTAACGTGGCTTAGAGTTTTGTTAACCATCAGGAAAGCCCTCAGGAGAATTCTAAGGCAGAATTTGAACTAAAACAGATCATCTTATTAATATGTTAATTTTGCCTAATGGATTGAATCCCGGGTCATCTGATGACCTCTGTCTGCTCCTCCGTCCTAGAAATTGGATGTTGAGTTAAATGCCTGTGTAATATGAGTCAAGATATCAATAAGAGAAATGACAGAATGGGCATTTTGCTGGCTACAGGTTCTTAGAACCCTCCTGCCAAGGCTGCTATTGCCATAACAGTCACATATTTCACTCAATCATAAAAGATGAAATAGATCACCTTATGTCTGTCAGTAGTTGCAAAAATAATCGTTAAAATGCATTAAACCTGCATTCAATTTTTTCCTGACAATGTTTTTTCCTTTCTTCCCATCTTTTCCTTTTTAATTTTTATTTTATAACCAAATATAGTTTGGAATCCAGTGTGTATGAAATGTGAAAAAATCATTTAAAAGGAGTGTTCTTTCAACCAAATATATGCTACTCTAAATTCCTAATTAATTTACCGTCCCCAACCTAAACCAGAATCTTTCAACATTTTACTCACCCACATACAGCTGGCTAGCCTCAGCATCCTCTGCTGGTCCACACGAAGCCACAATCCTTATGAGAAAGGGAAGGACATATGTCATGAGGTCCTGCCACCCGTAGCTCTTCTCCTTACCCCTGACCTCTATCGATGCTGTGGGCTGTCACTACAGGACCTCTGCTGCCAAGGCAGCTGGGAACCAGGCAGGGGAACTGGGTCTGAGGGCCTGAGAGGGAGTTCCTGGTACATGCTGGCAAGAGCATCCATGCTTTGGACCAGCACGTGGCCTTCAGGAAGCCCCTGTGCTCCCTCCAGACTCCTGGGGTCCCTGCTGCACCTCCCGTCCCTGGAAAACCGACACTTGTCTCCACCGTCTCAGCGGGGCTCCACTTTCCTCTTTCTGCCCTGAAGGTTAGGGTTGTCCTTCCTCCACCAACTCAGAAAATGCCCAACATGTGTTGAGTCATGTGTGTTTTAAATAAAGGCTAAAGATGGAGAGTGCTCTAATACCCACTCTAGAACATTTTAAAAATTAATAAATCACCGCTAGGTCTACCATTCGAGACATTTCCAGGTCTTCTTCTCGGGCTGACTGTACTTCTGTCTAGGTCTTCTGGATGTGTAATTGGGGTTATTTATACAGACTTTATATATTGATTTCTATTAACATGACAGTTTCTCTAAATTAATCCGTCCTAGGATGGATGCTGTGTAATTAATTGTGTCTTTAGTGTAGGGTATTTGTTATTTCTTTTTGTTGTTTTACTATAATTAAGATAACAATGAACATCGTTATTCATGTCTTTAATTGCATTTCTGATAATTGCCTTAGTATAGGTTCCTGCTTATGGAAGTCCTGGTGCAAATGATATGAATATTTCAAAGCTTTGTGCCACATAAGCATATTTTTTTTTAAAGAAGGCTCTACCAATTTCAACTGCCAACAAAAGTGTATGGGGATATCTTTCTCATCATAATTTTTTAAAGTTTATTTCTTTTGCAATTTTCATGAGATTGACATTTTAATATGCCTATTAGCCATTTATATTTCTACTCTTAGCCACCCTCTTTATTTCTATAGCAAGTTTAAACAACTATTTTTAAAAGCAACTTTCAGTGACTGGAGACACACTGTGTACCAGCTATTACCCTAGAACTTTCTTTACATCACTTCTAATTGTAGCAAATATCTAGGTGGATAAATGTGACTTGTTATCTTAGTTTTATAAATGATGAAACTGCAGCTCAGAAAATTTAAGTAACTTGCCCAAAGTTATCCAACTAAGAAGTGTTTGAATCAGGATTCCTACCAAGACGGAACAACTCCAGAACTTGACAGGCTTCATCACTAGGCTCCTCCAAGTGAAACGATGCAGCTCATTACATGGAAAACACACACACGCACACAACAAAACAACAAGTCAGCCTAACCCTCAAGCACCATGGTTCCCACTTAGTGAACATCATTCCCGATGTCTTTTTGTGCACATTATAAAGGTGGTGGGATGGGAAGAGGCGTAGATGGATGGAAGATGATGTATGACTGGACACATAGTCTAGTAGATTGAGAAAAATCTATGAAAATGAAGGAGACAATGCATTTTTAAATAATACTTACCTCTAACAGAACTTAATTTTATTTTTACAGTTTATCCTGCAAAAGAATTTAGTCTTTGCATAATCATGTTTTTGAATATTTTCTCTTGACGTTTCCCAGAACTGAAAGCAGAAAAAAATGATCACATTTGTTTTCCTGTACATGTTTACAGTTTCTGGTTCTAACATTTGGCTCTCTAATCCATGTAGAGTTTATTTCGGCACACAGGGTGAGATACAAAGCTAACTTTATTTTTTTCTTCTAAAATACTAAATCAATTACCTAGAGACATCCAATGAATGCTTCTTTCCTCCCCTCACTGACTTATACTCTTTGCCATGTAACGTTTATATGAAGGGCTTTTAAAATGCTCTCTTTCCTACTTATGAAGCTCATATTTTGTACCATCTACAACAAATAATCTTAGAGAAAGGATATCACAGAATCATTAGTTTGCCTTTTTTTAGAGAAAAAAGTGGCCATGTAAGTGACAAATTATAGCCCCTAAAGTATTGTGATTACATCCTGATTGTGAAAAACACAATATAGGTACAAAAAGGGATTTGGTGGCCAAGGGGGTCTGCAGTTTGGATACATCAAATTGAGTGGAAACAACAGCAAAACATCTGCACCAGCAGGGAGACTGCTAATGAAACAGTGAGCACCATCGTGATGAGGAATCATCACTTCCACTGGCAGAAAATGCAGACAGCAGTCCTCCTGATGATACGCTAGACCAGAGACATGGGAGGGGTGGGGTGACCAGCGTTCCAGAATCATCTGGGGCTTTCTTTGCAAGAAGCACCTCGTGCACACACACCCGTGCTGCTCCCATATCCCCACAGAATCCAGGTTGTCAGGGTTCCCGGGTCACGTGAGGTTTCATTCCTCCTTTCCTCACTTACTGTGTGTGTTCCGACATCTGTGATTTGACCATCCAAGACTGTAGCAAATTCCAAGAGCAACAGTTTCCGTGGAAGAGAGAAGTCGTTACTTAGATTTCTTTCCATTTTGCACCCAAGTTTCATGATCTTCATTGTTCTTTATTTATAGGGACTCCTTTAGGAAAATCATAATTTTTGGAGTGGCTCAAACTGAACTATCAAAAAACATGCACATGGCTTAATTGTGACTTGACTTGTACTTATGTGTAATGGAGAAATTGCTTGATTTACTGCTGGTGAGACCCACCTAACAGGTCGGTCCAAATTCCTTCAGAGAAAGCAGGTCTATTTGAAGGAGACAGACACAGAGACTTTCAGAGAAGTAAATATTAAACTACCCATATATCATTACATTTTATACTTAGAAATCAATTCATTTTTCTTAATGAGTTTGTGTTTGAATCAAAGCATTAAAAGAACACTTTTTCTTCCTAATTTTCAGTTTTCCTCCAGATGAAGATAATCATTTGTGTTTTTACTTCAAGTTGTCAGTGACACGCTACGTGGCTGTATTTCTCCATCCTAAAGTAGCAATGGGAAGCGTTAAGGATGCCTGTTCACTGTGTCCTCTTCCATTTCAGCTCGCAGACGTGGGATATTGGAATATTGGACATCTTTGGTTTTGAAGAATTTCAAAAGAATGAATTTGAACAAGTAAGTGGGTTTCTTTTGAAATTTTGTTAACTTGAATGTTTTTTTCAACTAATAAGGTATCTCTTTTTAATTCAGTGAAGACTATTTGCACTATTTCTTGGGAATATGTAATTAAAATAAGGAAATAAGTACTCTGTTTTAAATTAATATTCCTGGTTTGTTGACTTAGTCATCATTTTTATGTGGTCTTGTAAACCAGCATAATCCTTTTTTTTTTTTTTTTTTTAAACAGAGGCACTTATTTTAAAAGACGGCATTAGATGAAACCAGAGTTGTGCTTATGGAAATGCCATTTCAGCAGGGTCAGAGACTCGGAGGGTGTCTCTATTTGAAATCAGTCTGAAGGTCTTTAGAAACTCCAGCCAAAAATCAGGATGGAAATACTTTCTCATGCTAAATGCTCTTATTTGTAGTTTCAACTTTATGTGACATGTGTGCATATGACTATGGCCAACTCATAAAAATTCATTACAGAGGTGTTGATTATTTTTAATCTATTTACAATTTAGGGCGCTTGTAAAAGCACTATATTATTTAGGTATCTTAATAGTATAGTACGAATAGTTTAATCGAATTAAGTATATCTAAAAATTAAGTGTTAAGGGTAGAAATAAAAGTTGCTTTAGCAGAGAAGGAAAACTAAACCTGTAAGATGGTACAGGTGGGAAGAGAGAAAACCATGCTGCATTAAATTACGTGAAGAATTTCAAGTATGCAGTGTTTAGAGTGGTTACTGGCACTGGGTAAGGAATTAAATAGAATGAGGTTGAAACCCAGTTCTGCAACTTGTACTAGCAGAGCTGTCCTGGCCAAGATGAAGAATCTATAATGAGCTTTGGTTCCTTATCTGTAAAATCAAGATGGTAATAGACCTACGGAGCTGTGAGAGTGAACAAGATGACTGTTATAGAGGTTCTGGTGTCATTTTCCAGCTCACTGTACACATGTAAGAAATGGTGGGTAGCTACCTTCGCTGCCGTCAATGGGAACACCTGAAAACCTTTTCAGATTTGGCCTTTTTTTCCCTAAAAAAGTGGTTCAGGGTCCTCTGAGTAGATCTTAATCATGCCGACTCACTTAACCTAGGGTGAATCATCGTGAATCATTTCTCTACAAAACTTTACAGGAAGTCTCACCTAAAATAAGAACAATGAGACCAGAGATTTCTTCTCCCTTCGTGATTCTGTGTCCACGGATTAATGGAAAAGGGAGGACTTTGTGGTTCTATTTATTTATTGCTTATTATTAAGAAAAATAGTGATGAACATAGGAAGAGGGCAGTTAAAAGAGTCACGAGCAGGATGTCCAGCAAGAAACATAGGTCTGCAGGCTGCTTCTGGTGACGGATTTCTCAGTGCAAGTGTTTGAATGTCGTCTGGCAGTCTTATTGATTCCTTACATTTTTGCCTTAGAAAACATGCAGGCTCGGGTCTCTAGTGAGACTCACGGTTTCTTCATCTCCTGGTTAAGTGACATGCAGAAGTCACAAGTGGGAAGGTGTCTGCAAGGGCTGGGCTCCCAGCCTCCTGCTCCAAACCCAGACTCAGTATCTATCAAGTCTGTGCCGGCAGCTGAAATGTGCAAAACATTTATGTTATCTCCTGATTAAAATGTACTTATTTACTATAATTACATATACCCCTTATCATTCTTTCTTGCTGTTAAATATTTTAATTATATATTTTAGAATATATTCATGGCCTGAGATTTTTATTAACAAAGAATGGCATTTTAGATTTTAGATTTTTCAAATCTAAAGAACAAGTCTCTGTTAAATACTAAGAGCTAGTTTTAGGTACTTATGGGTAAAAGCTCAAGACCAATTTTTAGACCTTGATTACAAAAACAATATTTTTAAAGATGTACCTTTAGTTTGCTTGGCAGGTTTGTCACGCACGTTTAGCAAGTTTGCTAAATTATTGGGCGCAATATACCCAGGAACCATTTAGAAGGATAAAATTATTTTCTTTGTGGTTAGTCCAAATCTCATCTTACAGAGTATTTAGCAAATTCCTAAATTTGCCTGTGAGCTTTTTAAAGGTCATTGGTTTGAATGATACATTCTAGATTCTTGAGTTGCTAATAGAATGGTGCACTTCCTCATTTCTTATTCCACTGAAAACTTGCAACAGAATGATTAGCAGGTCAATATTATATTCAGAATCTAACCCAGAAGAATATTAGTGCCTTTATAAGCATCTGTTCTCTTCTGTTTCGAGCTTATTGACCTATCGGCTATTCAGTAGAATGTCCACGCCCACAGGGCTGCAGTTGTGTGTGGTACCGCATTGTGTATATAATACGAGCTTAACAAATCCATTTCAACTGAAATTTAAAGAGTAAACTCATAAGGAAAAAACCTTTAGTGGATTTGCTAGGGGCTTTTCTTGCTCAGGAATAAATGTATACTGTTTGACAATCATTCATCCATAAGAAATTTGACGAACAGGGACAATCTGAGGAGATACTGAGAAGCACTCCAAAGCATCAGCATGTCCAAGCTCAGTTTGCCCAAATAGCTCTAAATCATTACATGGAAGCTTGTGATATTTTAAATGAGAATTTGTTTCAGCTCATAGGAAATGCTAGTCCTGTTATCGCTGACTTTTAATAAGTCATTTCTATTCAGAACTAATTTATATAGTACAAAAAGATAATTTTTATAGTAAAAAATGTAATATATAACTCAACAGCAGTTTGATGCTTCAATGGAGGGAGCGCTAAATTATCTGAGTTCCAGAGTACAATTCGGGAGGCTCTGAATCAATCGCCCTGATTAGTTATGTAATTACATCATTACCAGGTCCTGTCTGCCATGTGATACTTACATCTCATGAATTCTCATTTCCTTTATTATGTATCTAGCGCTATAAACCTATCTCCTAATGCCCTAAAAGAAAAGCCTCTTTGATCAACTCTCCAACTTGACACAGCCAGGGAATTCCATTTATGATGCTTGAAAATCAGAAAGAAAATAACCAAGACAAAAGTTCCCTTACACATCGCAGTGTCAATGATGTTAGAAAAGTGAAAGCGATTCAGGGCACGATGTGGGAAGGAGAGGCAAAAATACTTTTAGTTCCAGAGACTATTAATATTTAGAAAGCTGAAAAGAAAGAATGAAACATTGCTACACACAATGTGAGGATTTGATAAAGTAGCCAGCTGTAAATCAGCAGGCAAAAGACTCTTATATGTTCTTAAAATAGTTTATCAGAAGACATAGAGGAAAGGAGAAAACATTTACATAGTCAAAAATCAGTAAATAGCCTAAATGAGGGCTAAAATACCCCTGAAGGTTGCATAATTACAGTTAAAAGTGGAAAGATATGCTGCATTCCTAGAAAGGCTTGATAGTACAAAGATCCTGATTCTCCCTAAGTTAATGTATAAATATAACCTGATGCGGTCTCACTACAAATAAATGAAGAATGAGTGACAGAATTAGAGCAAGTCAGTTCTACAGCTCCTAAGAAGTAATGAATCTATGCAAGGAGTATCAATCACAGCTAACATTACAAGAAGGGTGACAATATACCAGATGCATATCAAGTGTTCTTGTCAAGAAAGAAAGAAAAGAAGGAAGGAAGGAAGGGAGGGAGGGAGGGAGGAAAGACGGAGGAAGGAAAGGAGAAAACCTGAATATAATGAAAGGTATTGATGTAACTACTAATTATCAGAAACTGAGGACAGAGAAACGTGATAAACTAAACCACAAGAATTCACTCTGAAAACTCCAGACTGTGAGAAACAGTACAGGACAAATGACCTGATTTCTTCAACATATAAAATGCAAGGATAAAAATGTAAAAGAACAAGGTGCCTGGTAGATTGAAAGAGATCTAGGAGACATATAAATCGGTTAAATGTATGGACATTATGTGGATCCTGATTTGCTTAAGTATAAAAAATTATGAGTTAATTAATGTAATGTGAAATCTGGATATTTGACAAAATTAAAAAATTATCCTTGATAGAAATTATGTGATATAAAGGTACTATGGATACATTTTTTAAAGTTCTTGTAGCTTAGAGAATTATGCTAAAATATTTGCCAATTAAATGACACAGTGTCTGAGAATTGCTTCAAATGAATTTAATTTTGAGGGCAATATGGAAATGGATAAAGCAGAATAGGCCATGAGGTGGTAATTGTTGATAATTGTTGGAGTTGGTTGATGGCAGATGAGGTTTATTACATTATTCTCTTCACTGTTGAATATGTTTAAAATTGTCCATAATATACATGTACACCTCAGAGATTTGCAGGTTCGGTTCCAGACCACAGCAATAAAGGGAATATGGCAATAAAACTAGTCATGTGCATTTTTTGGTCTCCCAGTGCATATGAAAATTATGTTTTTACACTATACTGTAGCCTATTAAGTGTGCAATAGCATTACGTCTAAAAAAATGCACATACCCTAATTATAAAGACTTTATTGCTAAAAAACGCTAACCGTCCTCTGAGCCTTCAGCAAGTCTTAGTAGAAACATCAAAGATCACTGATCACACATCACCATAACAGATATAATAATAATAATAAAAGTTGGAAATATTGCAAGGATTACCAGAACGTGATACAGAGACAGGAGATGAGCAATGCTGTTGGGAAAATGGCGCTGGTAGGCTTGCTCGACCCAGGGTTACTCCAAACCTTCAATTTGAAAAACACACAGTGGCTGCAAAGCACAGTAAAGCAAAGCACACAAAAATAAGGTATTCCTGTGCTATTTAAAATAAATGAGAAAACTTTGAGATTATATAAATATTATTTTAATAAATGCTAGAATATGTTCTCTCCCAACAGTTGTAAATGCCAAGTGCTGCAGACTGCAGATCTTCGCAAGGGGCATAAAGAACAAAGCAGTGGAAACTAATGATTTAATATTCAATAATTTCCCCCAGTTTCCCACTAGACACATAACATGCAGCTACATATAATGAAACTTTTGAAGCTATGGAATCTAGTAAAATTCCCTATCAACAATTTGCTATAAGAGTGCAGAGAATTTGGAAAGAGAGCACATTTGTTCAAAGTAAAAGCTTTGAAACATTTCCTTGCTTACAAATTCTTTTCTAAAGAGTGAGATTTCCTGGAAAATCCTGGTGAACAGGACAAGCTTGGGCTAAGTGTTCAATGGTTTGGAAAAAGCCAGATGCCTTGACTTCTAAAGTTCCACGAAGTAAGATTATATAGTGTGTCAACCTCAACCTCAGAAAAGCCCCATAAAACCCTTAGCTGTGAAATCACTATCCTAGATATGATACAAAGATAAATCAAAGAACATATTAACGACCATCGGTTGAACTCATACCATGTACTGTTGATGTAGATAATTCCATTTTACAGATAGGAAAACTGAGAGTGCTATGGTCTCTGCTCTCTGTAAGAATGTGTTTTATCGGTACCTAGAAGGATGCATTTGTTCTGGCTCATCTGCATCAGGGTACTCTGTGGTTCATTCATTCAATAAGTAGTTTTTGTATATGTACCAAGTTCCAGACCCTGTACTAGGCACTAAGAAATGTATGACATTATGGTGAGGTAGGTAGGGTACAAATATGAGAAGCATCAATTCTAATTGGATATCTTGGGAGAAGGATTAGGAAAACCTTAATGAGGAAGAGGCTGCTATTTTCATCCCTAGTATAGCAAGTCCCATGTATTTTTTAATTGAAGTATAGTTAATTTATACAACGTTGTGTTGATTTCAGGTGTACAACAAAGTGATTCAGATATATATATGTATATATATATATATATATACACTCACACACACATATATATATATAATATATTCTTTTTCAGATTCTTTTCCATTTTAGGTTATTATAATACAAGATATTGAGTAGAGTTCCCTGTGCTGTACAGCAGGTCCTTGTTATTTACCTATTTTATATATAGTAGTGTGTATCTGTTAATCCCAAACTCCTAATTTATCCCTCCCCCACCCTGCTATCCCTTTTGATAACTGTAAGTTTGTTTTCTATGTCTGTGAGTCTATTTCTGTTTTGTAAATAAGTTCATTTGTATTATTTTGTTAGATTCCACATGTAAGTGACATCATATAATATTTGTCTTTCTCTGTCTGACTTACTTCACTTAGTATGATAATCTCTAGGTCCATCCATGTTGCTGCAAATGGCATTATTTCATTCTTTTTTATGCCTGAGTAGGATTCCATTTTATATATATATATATATATATATATATATATATATATATATATATATATATATCACATCTTCTTTATCCATTCATCTGTCAATGGATGTTTAGGTTGTTTCCATGTCTTGGCTATTGTAAATAGTGCTGCAGTGAACATTAAGTGCATGTATCTTTTCAAATTAGAGTTTTTGTCTTTTCCAGATATATGCCCAGGAGTGGCATATGGCAACTCTATTTTTAGTTCTTTAAGGACCCTCCATACTGTTCTCCATAGTGACTGCACCAATTTACATTCCCACCAACGGTGGAGGAGGGCCCCCTTTTCTCCACACCCTCTCCAGCATTGATTATTTGTAGACTTTTTAATGATGGCCGTTCTGAGTGGTGCGAGGTGATACTTCATTTTAGTATTTAGTCATAGCTCATGTTCTGATAGTGATAGCTATTAGGTATCAGTATGATATATTTATTGCTCAATGAATTGACCTATGAATATAAAAATATTTTATTGTTAAATATGCAGATTCTCAAATCATGCATACGTTAAATATCTAACTCTGTCTTAACACATTTTCTGCTCTCTGATATTGAATTTTCTGAAATCTTTTCAGGAGCTCACCAAGCTATTGATAACACAGTTTAAGAAAAATTTGAATAAGGAATTTTTTTTTTTTTTTACATAGAAGAACCCCAGTATAGTCCTACTCAGGTTTCTATAGAAAAATACACAGAGTAATTAAGTAATGAGATGCTATTTTAATGTACTTCTTATAATAATATTGGATTCTGTGTTTTAAAATACTGTGGTTAGAGGTCCTCAGGCTAACAATTTCTGAAAACTTGTTTTGAGGAAATAAAAAATGAAGTAGAAGAAAGCAATTTTGACCATGTAAACTGTACATTTAATGACATTTTTTTCTTGAAACCTTTTAACTTAAACAATATCACCATTTTAGAGCTAAAGAAACCAAGGCTCAGATAATTTTTTTTTTTTTTTTTTTTTGCGGTACGCGGGCCTCTCACTGCTGTGGCCTCTCCCGTTGCGGAGCACAGGCTCCGGACGCGCAGGCTCAGTGGCCATGGCTCACGGGCCCAGCCGTTCCGCGACACGTGGGATCCTCCCAGACCGGGGCACTCGCGTCCCCTGCATCGGCAGGTAGACTCTCAACCACTGCGCCACCAGGGAAGCCCAAGGCTCAGATAATTTAAGTAACTCAGGGAAAGACATGTAGAACCAAGATCTGGTTCCAGAACCAATGATCTGCACTGTTTCCAGTTTCAAAGGTTCTTTGAAAGTTAGACTTAAAGATTTATTATTATTGTATATTTTCTAAACTTTAATTGCTTCCCATCCATAAGTATATTTTTTGTTTTTCTCTTAAGACACAATATTATTTATTCTATTACTTATAGAAGCAATAAACTTTGAATAAATTTTATGTGATATTGTTTTTTTTCCATAGTGGAGTTTTTCACCAAATGCATTTTTTTAATCCGAATAAATAAGTTAGAGAATGCAGGTATATCTTCTTCCTTGTAAAGTGAAGGCAGACCTCCTTTTATTGCACTTTGCTTTATTGGGCTTCACAGACACTGCATTTTTTACAAATTACAGTTTGGGGGCAACCTTTCATTGAGCAAGTCTACTGTCACGTTTTGGTAATCTCATAATATTTCAAATGTTTTCATTACTTTATATTTGTTATGATGATCTGTGATCAGTGATCTTTGATGTTACTAATGCAACTTGCTGAAGGCTCAGGTGATGGTTAGCACTTATTTTTTCGCAATAACTTATTTTTTAATTAAGGCATATACATTGTTTCACACATAATGCTATTGCACACTTAATAGAC
This sequence comes from Hyperoodon ampullatus, assembly GCF_949752795.1. Classification (NCBI taxonomy): domain Eukaryota; kingdom Metazoa; phylum Chordata; class Mammalia; order Artiodactyla; family Ziphiidae; genus Hyperoodon; species Hyperoodon ampullatus. The sequence continues at coordinate 4,185,352 of NC_136929.1, read as the reverse complement.
TATAGTATAGTGTAAACATAACGTTTATATGCACTGGAAAACCAAAACATGCATGTGACTCGCTTTATTACCATATTCCTGTTATTGTCATGGTCTGGAACCAAACCTGAACTATCTCTGAGGCCTGCCTGCACCAGGGTGGTTAAAAGGAAGTGTTACAGAATGTAATAGGGAGAATATATGGATTTGAAAATGTATATCAGGTCACTTTACAGAAGAGTGAATTGAGTTCTTTTAATGACAACTAACCAGGAAGAAGCTCAGCTTTCCAGCAGTGGCTGTGCAGGTGCAAAGGCCCCAATGTGCTGACTACGAATACGGTTCCATTTAGTTTTCTGCTAATAATCACCAGTGGCTACAATTTCTAGAGCCCCTGCTATGAGTCAGATGCTTTTCTTGTGTGATCACTAGCTCCTGCAGCAACGTTCTCAAAAAGCTAAGGGACGTCCCAGAAGCCTTTGCGGGGCCACGTGGGAATTCAGATGCAAATCCATCTGGTCCCAAAGCAGTGTTCTTTCTGCCATTTTCTTTCTTCCTTTGACACCTCAGGACCAGGGCTCTGCAGTCTGTGATTTTTTTCAGTATCTCTAGGCTTTGCATTTAATCCTGGATAATGACAGCTCTTTGAAAAAGACAATTATTTCAGTACCATTTGTATTTTTCAATCTGACGTTAGCAGATTGTTACGTAGAAAATGGCAAGAAAATTAGCCAATAGGTTTATTGTTGGCTGACCCCTTCAGTCAATCCCTCAAATCCCTGAAGAGTGGTGGTTTTTATGTTAAAGGAGATTATAGGCATGAGTTACACGCATTAAAATATTGGATTTATTTTATGAATCTATGTTGCACTGAGTAATAGAATCCTTAAAAGAAATGCTGGAGAGAGAGAGAAAGTGTTTTTTTTAAATCTGTGTAAAACCAGTGTCTTTATTCCTGTGAACTAACTGCCACCTCTATTAGCTTAAAACCTATTGCACAGAGTTTGATTTGAAAAATCTCAAAGAGAAACCAGGGGAGGAAAGGGTGTTTGGTTCCTTTAAGAAACAGTAATCTACCAAAAAGGGGTGGAAGGTAGTTTGGTTTTGGAAAACCAAAAAAACAAACAAGAGCAGAAGCAGGTCCCCGCAGTGCCCTGGGCCCGGGATCTGGGAATGAGGCTCCTGACACAGGACTCCAGCAAGGGAGCAGCCCTGCCACGCCACGTTCCCCAAGCATCAGGCTCCTGTATTTATGGAATAATATCAGAGTGCTGGCAGAGGTGGTCTTTGTCCCTGTTAAGTCAAGATAGATGGTGCCGGGAGGCAGGGAACATGTCCTTTCCCACACAGGGGTGGAGAGAAGAAAGGCTCTACAATAATAGGAATTTCAAAGAAGGCAAAATACACTATAGAAGTTTAAGGCTGAAACAGATCGGAGACATACTCTTCCCTCATCACCCCCACCCCTGCCATTTTATAGATGAGATGCTGAAATCAGGAATGACTGATTGGTTGGGGAAACTATATACAGTGGTCTCGAAACCCAAAGAGGCGTTCTTCCAAAGAGTAAGTTGGAGATGCAGAGTACACTTGATACAGTGAAGGCCCCAGGAAGGGCCCCTGCAGAGAATACTATGGGCTTGGCTTAGTGTTTAATAGGCTTCTGTTGTGTGGTTTTTTAGACAATAGTAATTGACGTCTCATGCAGTTAATATTCTGCTGAACATATCTGAGAAATACTGAATATCTGAAACCTCACGTCATTCCTGCCCCATCAGATAAAAATGGGTTAGCAGACATGTGGTCTTGTCCAAAGCCTCCATAGGACATTTAGTTCACATGAAAAGGTCCTTGAAATCTGGTCCTATCCAAAATGTCCTTGAGCATATTTAGCCTATGCCAAAAGGTTTTGGACAGGACCAAATGTCAAGGACCTTTTGGCATGGACCAAAGGTCTTACTGGCCAGATATCTGAAGGACATTTTGGACAGGAACAAGCGTCCTTTAATGTGTAACTGCATGATATATGCATCATGTGTATATATGCGTGTGTGTGTATGTATATATAAACTGATGTGGAAATCGGGTAATGGATTGTGTATGCCATCATCTATCTCAGTGTGTTCAATCATGTCTCCATATTAGAATCACCTGGAAAGCTTTCAAAATATATCAGTATCTGGGCCCTACTCTGATTTAATTGGTTTGGGGTCAAGCCCCGACATCAGCCTTTTTTAAAAGATCCCGGTTAATTCTAATGTTCAGTAGGATTTCGAATCCCTGTCTAACGCCTGGAGCTCTGTCTTCAACTGGAGTGAGCTTCAATTAATCTCCACTTTAATTCTGTGATGCGTACATCATGCTTTATTACATTTTTGCTTCAGATAAATTTCACTGAGTAATAAAAGTAAAGGGAGAACGGTTGGTGGAAATTTACTCAAGAAATTAATTTTGTCATTAATACAAATGATAGGCCATCTGGATAAGCCATGATAGTCTGTTACTAAAGACTGTTTTCAAAGGGGGCATGATTTTTATTATTAAACCACTCAGCAATGGCACCTAATGTACAAAGCATGTATTTTAATCAGAGAAGGTGCATGTGAATTAAACAGCTCTTAATAACTGTTCATTATCATTTATGAATACCTACCTTTTACCCACATTCAAGTCTCCTCTGAGGAATTCGTGGGAATTTAATGAAGTCCAAACATAATTCCGATGGATAGAGTTAAAAAGTAAAAATGATGATTGTTTTGCATTGAAGTCAGTGATATACTCAATTATTGATGGAGATTTATGCTTCTAGATACATAAACTAATTTGCCTTACAAATCTTTCATTCTATGTTTCTCTGATGGTGTTTAAACACACCCGCATATGCACACACAACACAGACAGCTCAGTGAAAATAAACCAAGAATGTGCAGGCTTTTGTCCTGATTTTGGCCACCATTTGGTTGGCGGGATATATTTTTCCACTTGCCAGCAAGGTGCCTGCCACAGGGCGATATGTCCACATTCGTCCCCTTAGCTACCTTTCCTGGCAGTTCTGAAGTTCATGCTATTAACACTTCTTTTATATTTTAACTTTTGTTCAAACAGTGAGTGCTCTGAACAGTTTAGAGCAGGGAAAGGCAAACTGTTTTAGTAAAAAAGTTTAATGTACGCCTTGCTTCAAAGTGAGTTTGAAAAACAGTCTACTTCAAACTCCATGCATTCCCCGTGATTTCCTTTAACACCCAGCTTCGCTCGCCTCTCTTAGAAAGGCAGGTCCACCTTCAGTTTCAGGAAACACCCCTGTCAAAAAAGCTACAAGTCAAAAATCACTCCACAGGCTGCTCAGCTGTACACATCTAGCCGGATTTTTCCTTGGGGATTTTAATAAATGACTTCTTCTTTCTCCCCAGAATACAAAGAACACAATGTACAATTAAAGGTTCAGATATATTGTAAGGATCACCCCATGTCACCAAGTCCCACCGGACACTGCAGCTTAAAAATAAAGCTTTACTTAAAAAGGAAAGCTCAGGAGGGAAGCTATATGTTTTATGAATCATTTTGACCAGGAAAGCATTCAACTGAGTTGCTCTGTTCAGAAGCACAGGCCAAATCATTTTTTTGTTACGCAAAGATTGGTACTCTGCTTTAGACTTTCCTTCCTGGAAAAAAAAAAAAGTAGAAAAAAAAAAAAAGAAAGACTAGAAGCCCTTTTCCAGCTCTTTCTTAAGATTGTGGCTTTATCCACATTCACACTTGACATCAGCATTCTTACTAAAACAGTGGATCAATTCAGTGAAGCCAATATTCAGTTCAGTAAAACATTAGGAAACAAAACCAATTAAAATGTCTAGTTTTTATTATAAAAATGCTTGAGTCAGCTGAAACACTACAGCCAGGTTTATATACAGAGATGGTCAGATATAAAGTCAGAAGCAAGAAGATTTAGTCAGTTGTCATCAAAAATAATTTTTGTAACTGCAGAGCTGAGCTCTATTCTGAATGCAAAATGATGAGAATTCTATTTTACAATATATGTGTCATATATTATATAACTTGTATATTTTATAATAATTATTATATTTAATGTGTTTGAGACATCCACATCTGCCTAGGTATTTTCAATTAGAGCATCTCAAAATGAGGGGAAAGATAAGTGTCATATAATTTGGATATTTCTTCTATAGTAGAGAATCAGCCGTTGGTGGTCTTATTTCAGAATCCTTTATCAGACGTTTTTATTTTTTCCTGCAGTAACAGACATCATGTTATTTTCATGGTTTCTCCATTTATTTCTTGAGTAACCTATTTCCCAAAATATATAACATTTAGCCACACTTTCCATGACTACTTTTAAATCAAACTGCTGAGATGTAACATCTATTTGTGTTGTTTTAAATGATTCAATGCATATTTTAATGTCAAAAAGTTTGAAAAATTACAATTGTGTGTATCATCTAATCAAAGAGAATCTTTTCCAGTGGTTTCATTTCATAATGGAGTCATTTATTTTCTGTACATTTACTGTAAATATTTCACTCCAAATTGAAGAAATTTCTTTATAGCATTTCTTAATCTTTGGTAAAGAAATTATCTCAGGACCAAAGGAGTTTATCACATTATTAGATGTGAGGAACACCTCAAAATATTATTTTTTAAGCAAATTGAATATTTTTTTAAATTTTTCATTCTTACCCTAACAACAATTTTCAGAAATTTCTGCTTTTCATTTATGGTTAAAATGACAGCAATAAGAAAATGTATTCTTTCACAGTGGGCTACTACTAGGGACAGATGCCACACAGTTTTATAGAAAATGACTTGTCTTTCCAGAATCATTCCTAGAGATTAATACACCATAAGTAAGATTAACATAGATCTTGATTTATCTATTAACATAGATCTTGATATCACTTAGTTTTTTTTTTTTAACGTCTTTATTGGAGTATAATTGCTTTACAGTGTTGTGTTAGTTTCTGCCGTATAACAAAGTGAATCAGCTATACATATACATACATCCCCATATCTCCTCCCTCTTGCGACTCCCTCCCACCCACCCTCCCTATCCCACCCCTCTAGGTGGTCACAAAGCACCGAGCTGATCTCCCTGTGCTATGCGGCTGCTTCCCACTAGCTATCTATTTTACATTTGGTAGTGTATACATGTCCATGCCACTGTCTCACTTCATCCCAGCCTACCCTGCCCCCTCCCCATATCCTCAAGTCCATTCTCTACATCTGCTTCTTCATCCCTGTCCTGCCCCTAGGTTCTTTAGAGCCATTTTTTTTTTTTTAGATTCCATGTATATGTGTTAGCATACAGTATTTGTTTTTCTCTTTCTGAGTTACTTCACTCTGTACGACAGACTCTAGCTCCATCCACCCCACTACAAATAACTCAATTTCGTTTCTTTTTATGGCTGAGTAATATTCCATTGTATATATGTGCCTCATCTTCTTTATCCATTCATCTGTTGATGGACACTTAGGTTGCTTCCATGTCCTGCCTATTGTAAATAGAGCTGCAATGAACATCGTGGTACATGTATCTTTTTGAATTATGGTTTTCTCAGGGTATATGCCCAGTAGTGGGATTGCTGGGTCATATGGTAGTTCTATTTTTTGTTTTTTAAGGAACCTCCATACTGTTCTCAATAATGGCTGTATCAATTTACATGTCCACCAACAGTGCAAGAGGGTTCCCTTTTCTCTACACCCTCTCCAGCATTTATCGTTTGTAGGTTTTTTGATGATGGCCATTCTGACCGGTGTGAGGTGACACCTCATTGTAGTTTTGATTTGCATTTCTCTAATGATTAGTGATGTTGAGCATCCTTTCATGTGATATCAGTTAATTTTGATGGGACAATTCAAGGGGATGAATGTGCTAGATTGTATGAGGTATGAGGAAGGAAATATGTTTCAGATGATATTTAATTACTGAATTCCAACCCTTCCTTTGCCAGCTCTCATGTGCAGAATTTATGGGTCTGTATCTGTATTCAAACTCTTTTTGCCTTATCAATCAAGAATTTAAAGTTAAATGTCCTATATGGTATGTTCTCAAATGAAGTGACTATATTTTTAATATTTTTATATTCAGGGAATTGATCCACAAAAGTGTGAGTTTATTTAGGAAACATTTAGTTTTAAATTTAAAAAACTTTCAGCTTTGCATATATCTCATGAAATCTAGTTGTCAGGGAGCAGAGGGGAAAAGCTCTGGTTAACCACTGGCCAAATCAGATAGAAGGAAGAAAATTCAAAAAAATTCAGAGATCATGGATGGAGTGGTAGAGGAAGAGATGATGCAAAAAAAAGGGGGATTTTGCAAGTTTGAACAAATTCACTCAAGGTCTTCAGGTTTTAACATAACTTCCAAGACAGAAGCAATGTGGCATAGTTATTTTATTTTTAACTATTTTTTCAGGTTTAAAAAAGGAGGGTTTAATTAATTATATACAAGCATGAAGCCAGACAAGGCAGGGGGCAAGGAGTCACCGGAAAGCACAAGTCCCCTGGGGCCCTCCCCTTCCCCTACCTGCTAAATAGCTAAATAGCTGGAACCAGGTCCCAGTGACCACCACTCCCTCCAGGCCCCTGGACACCCAGCTCCCTGGGTCCTCAGACTGCAGTCCACCTGCTGCAGACAGGCACTGACCAGGGCTGGGACAATCAAGGGGACATTCGGACAGACACATTTTTTTTTGGTTGTTTTATGTCAAGCTATTTAGTTGGGAATGGGAGATACAGATAACAATTTTCCCTCTTTCTTGTTCATTTTCTTAAACAGAAGATCTTATTTTGTAATAGAATGCAGTAGAGAAGCTTATTCAGTCTACAGACATTCACTGATCACCAAATTTACAGAAACCATTTTTTTACTATGAAACAGAGAAACAAGAAAAAATATTGGAAACAAGGGCAGGCACCCTGGGCCATCATTTTTGACCTGGAGCTAAGAATTATTTTGGGTTTTCTTTGTGTGTCAATATATGGTATTTAGATCTCATTTAAATATGTTATTTAAACATCGTATTTGGTATATTTCTACTTTATTCTCCACTTATTATATTAATAGTGAAATATTGATGTATGTTCATCATCCAAATAATGTGACTAGATTAGGTCATAAGAGCTTCTACATTTTCAGGTCTCCAGCTTATTCTTCCATCAGGGTAGTCCTGCGTCTGCAATCCTGTTATGCTCCAATCACCCTGTTTCTGAAGATGTTTGAGCTGCCTCTACTTACTCAAAAAATTCTGGTCCCAGCAAGAACTAAAGAATAGAACTTCTCAGCAAACCATTCCAGCCTCAGGACGAACTCCCTCTGTGTGCTGACCCATGCCCTGCATTCCAATATGTTGCTTCTTTTCTCCTCTGAAAAAAATTTCCCTCTAAGATTTCTTTGTGTCCCTAGAATCTCGTAAATTCCCATCCTCCCAAATAGCTAGGTCTATGAGAAAATGGAAAACTATGCGTGTGTTATTCCTAATTTATTAATTGCCACACCCTTATGGGCAGGCCTAGACCACCTGTATGGAGAATTAGGGCATTTCTGGTGTTGGTTATGGGGGGCGACTTGGCTTGCTGGTTGGAAGCTGGAATGTAAGGGCTGCTCTTATGTGTCCAGGAGAGAAGCCATGAGCTCCCAGCAGAGGGACAGGAATGTCTGAGAGGAGTCTTACTTAGCAGGTGTTGTGATGATACCAGACCTGGGAAAGAATTTGGGCACGTGGACAAGAGGAACCCAGGGCGGTCTCTCTTTTTTTGGGTGACTATCCCAGTCTTGTGCGATTTACAATAACTTTGGCATTTACTTTGTATAAATACATCCCATTTCACATTAAACATAATCCTAAATATTGTTCCCTTTGCAAATGAGATCTGATTTCCATTTACAAACGCTTTATCGGTAACTTCAATTTATATAAATTATTCATATTTAATTATTTTCAGTAAGTTACATAATTCTAAATATTTCTAAGTGACTTTGAATTCTACCTAGTATAACATAGTGCAGATGGGGGAACAGGATGGTCTGTGAAACTTTCTGAGCTCACAAAGGTAGTAGGTATAGAAATGGGTGACAGGAGGCCCTGGGTGGAGTTCTGGACCACTCCAGGATGGAGTCAGAGAAGGAGATGGACAAGGGGTGGTCAGTGAGGTAGGAACCAAGAGAGTGGATATCCTGGAAGACAGTGGAGGCAGTGCCCCAGGGAAGCAGAGGAATCGGCTGTAGATATCACTGGGAGGTCAAGGAAAATGAACATGGAGGGTTGAACGCTAGACTTAGAAATGCACATATCACTGGTGACTTCTAGAAAAGCCATTTTGGTGGAGCAGTGATGGCAAAAATGACCTGGTGGGGTTTGAATAGTGTGGAGGACAGGAATTTGAGAGAAGAAAAGACAACTCTTTTGAGGTTTTTGTTATTAAAAAAACAAAAAAAGCAGAAAATAGAATAGCCCAGAGGGAAAGCAAGACTTCATCTTGGCTAGATTTGTGTTATTTTATTTTATTTTCTAATATCTTAAGATATTTTTAAGTTAAGAAATTAAAACTGTAAGAAATAACACATTTGTTAACAAGTGTTGGTGGGGTGTGGAGAAAAGGGAGCCCTCCCACACTGTGGGTGGGAATGTAAATTGGTGCAGCTACCATGGAAAGCAGTATGGAGATTTCTCAAAAAACTAAAAATAGAGCTACCATGTGACCCTGCAATTGCACTCCTGGGTATATATCTGAAAAAAACAAAAACACTAATTCGGAAAGATACCTGCATCCCAGTGTTCATAGTAGCCTTATTTACAATTGCCAAGATATGGAAATATGGAAGCAACTTAAGTGTCCATCAAGAAATGAATGGATAAAGAAATATATATATAATATTTGTTGACAAGAGCCCAAATATATATTCCTTTTGGAAATATTTCTTAAATACTCAAATATATTTTAGACCCCAAATTTGTAAGTTAATGCTGTAATTATACTTCTTGTTGTTTTTAACATGCTCACCTTCAATTGTGTAATCAGACCATACAAAGTCAACAGCATCAAGTGAAGCTCTTTACTATGGCTTCTTGGGGACAACTGTAGTGCGACATCTAGATACACTAACTGTGCTGACTGTTCTTGAGTCAACATTTCACTGGTCTGAAATGTGTCCTGGAACCATGGATCTGCATGCCGAATCATCTTGTGAATTGTTTCCTTTTTCCCCACAATAGCTCTGTGTCAACATGACCAATGAGAAGATGCACCACTATATCAATGAAGTGCTTTTTCTACAGGAGCAAACAGAATGTGTACAAGAGGGAGTTACCATGGAAACGGCTTATTCTCTTGGTAACCAGACTGGAGTTTTGGATTTTTTTTTCCAGGTATTCACATAATATAATTAGATACTTTACAGGATGCATGCATTTAAATATACTGGAGAGAAAGAACTTTCTTTCACAGGGCCTTACTTTGAGGATATCTTTATGGGAGACTCAGATATTTCTAATTTACTTATAATCTTTCAGTGTTGATTGAGGAGCACATGACCTTTCTCTGAAAGGGCATTTGAAGGATTACCAATTGATTAAACAGACAACAAGTATCAGATCATTTTGTTATAAAAAATATTCAGCTGCAGTTATGTCGCTAAAACTCTCCTCTTGGCATAGTTATAAATACCCATTGTACAAATATAATATTTTATAAAGTAACTCTAAGACTAGCAAGACCATAAAACAAATTCAGCAGAATCTTGTTTGTCTCCAAATTTCTAAGTTTGAATATGGAAAACCTTGGCAGAAAAAAATATATATATAAGTACATATCATCTTAGTATTTCTGCAGGTGTTTATGCTTATCTTTATTGTTTCTACCTTACAAAGCAAGAATCTTTGCCTCAATATCGCCATCATAAAAACAGAAATCTATCACACAAACATCAGTCTCTATCTACTAATATAAGGCTTTATATAGATTCACCAGTAATATTTCTAAAACACTTGAACATTGTTTAAAACTGATACCATTTCGCTGTTGAGGAGAATAGTATATAATTTTCTACCCTTTATTTTTATAAATGTATACTTACAAATTACTTTATTCATTTTCCGAATATGTGCAATGTTCTTGTTTCTGGTACCAACTTGTCAACATTCCTTGTTTTAAGTACAGAAGAAGTTCTCTTCCTCCAGAAAGCCCTCCCTCTTCATGACACACATAGTATACAGTTTACCTCCTTAAGGTTATAAGATGGGTTGACAGTAATATATACTTACCTGTATATGGGAAGCCTTGCGTACCCACTACCCCCCTTCTCGCTTGCTGCTATGTCCTTGACTGCTAAACCGCAGCCAGCAGAATGAAGTTATTTCTGTCTCTTTGGTTATCACCCTTGGGGTCTCATCATTGGTATGGTTATTTCAATAGTGGGACCTCATCAGTATGAACTGGAAATGTCAGTGGATATTTCTGCTGCTACTCCTCTTTGATACCCCCCAAAATGAGATGAAAAGACATACTAAGTATAGGGTGAAACTTGCATTTTTACCTATAAATAGGTAGGTCTATATACCAGAAAGAAAACATACAACTTTTCTGTAGTTGGAAATTTTATTTTTATTAAGGTGAGAATATATATTTCAAAAAAGCCAGTGTTTTAATGACTTTAAAATACACTTATTTATTTTCAATTCCTCTAATCAATAAATACTACTGAGAACCAACACGACATCAGAAGTTTGCTAGGTGGTGCGGAGACGGCAATGAACAAAAATAGACATGTATTGATTATACAGACTAATTTATTTTCTCAGTGCTTGTATGAACATGATGAGGATGTAAGTGGTATGCATGAGCAATAACAAAAATAGCAAACTGAGTAATAGAAGGAAAATACTCTCTCTTCTTAACTTTCAGAAGCCTTCTGGATTTCTCTCTTTATTGGATGAAGAAAGTCAAATGATTTGGTCAATGGAACCAAGTCTTCCCAAAAAGCTACACAGTCTTCTAGAATCCTCAAACACAAATGCAGTTTACTCCCCCATGAAGGATGGGAATGGGAACCTCGCCCTCAAAGACCAAGGCACAGCTTTCACCATTATGCATTACGCAGGACGGGTGAGTTCCGAGAACTGAGCCATTTATGGTATGCGCTAATGGGCCAAAGGTCTTAAGAGCAAGCCTTAAAGGTTTTGATGTTTTAGATTTTTGATCATTGAAACTGGGTGAACAACCCACCAAATGTTTCTTTCCTAAGCCTGATAAGGACTTAGCATTTCAGAATGTGGGTGATGAAGCATGCGGTATGATTCTTCTCATAACGTTTCCCTATTTATAACTTAATACGAGCAAAAGAGACCTGGATTTAATACAAGAGCTCTTCCATAAAATTTGGTATATTTTCAAAATCCAAACAAACATTGGACATCTGAGTTTACTTACCCTCAATATAGTTGTTAGTATTAAATTACTTTTCCTAAACCTAAGGAAGAAAGCAACTCTCCGATCCCTCTCCATTGCCTAACCAGCTTTGTAAAACATGCTTCCTTCTTCAAATCCTTCAAGGACCGACTCTTATCTGTCTAAAACATGTCACAGTCCTGAGGCCAGCCTCCTATCAGGCTTCTCTGAGCTGGGCCCTGTCACTTCCTCCAAGGCTTACCTGCCACAACTCTCCTCTGCAAAACCCCTGTTCAGGTTCCTTTTTCCAATCCACTCCCTGTTTTCCTGCAGATCCCTCCCCCCACGCGTGATGTCTCTTCACACTCAAGCTGGAAATATCCTCCTTGTCTTCTTCACAAGGTCAAATTTTATCCATCTTTTAATGCTCACATCCACATCCCACTTAATCTCCGATCCAGCTTCCATCTATATTTAATTCTTCCACTTTTGCATCTGTAGCCGCCAGACTTTCCTCCCTGTTTGGGATGTAGCACAAATAACATTATTAGGGGTTGAAACCCCTAGTCACTCTATCACTCTCAGTGTATTTCGGTTCACTTCAGCCAGTGTTTACTGAGACTCTACTATATGCCAAACCCAGGGCACTAGAGGATCAAAGATGAGTAAACCGTATTTCTTGCCCTCAAACGTGTCACAGTCAAGTAAGGAAAAGGAAAGTCAACAAATACTTCTGCTATAATTTTCTCATAGCAATATTAGTCATATTAACAAAATTCCCTGTTACCACAGAGAAGAAAGAATGTATTTGGCTCCAAAAAAGAGCATAGAAACATTTTCAAGAGGAGGTAAAATGTGACCTTGGCCTCTAAGGGGGATGCTGAGCTGCCTGAGACTGTGGGGGAGGAACATCCCAGTAAAGACAAGGGCTTTTGAAAACGAATGAACCGTGCGTCTGTCTGGATTCAGTTGCAAAGGACAGAATCCTGCGTAGCTGTTCAAGCAGAAAATAACTTCAGTGCAGGAAAATCACTGTCGAGGGGACTCTAAGTTGAACTTTCAGAAATGACCTTAAAACCACCCCACAGGACAGGGCTCCCTCTGTAGTTAGGGCCACGTCTTTGATCAGGAAGCCTGCAGCCTGATTGAGAAACTGCTGCTACAGGTACTGACTCCCAGTAACTGCTGCCACCTAAACCAGTAAGAGGCCCATTCCCCGGCACTCAACAAGGAAGAGTCAGTAGCTGAGCCTGGAGCCTTCGGTGCTGGAGAAAACCAACATCTCCTGGACGTGCTCACCAGGTAAAACACAGACACAGCAGAAATGTAGCCTCCACCACTTCAACTTTCTAAATCTCGGGCAGTAGTTCAGACAGGTGGAAGCTGCAGAACGAGCGGACCCTAGCTGCAAAGGAGTCTGGGAGAAGTAATATTCGCACTTTCCAACATCTGCAGAACAGGAAGTGACCAGGATAAACCTAACACTCCACCATTTCCACCCATATCACAGTTGGGAAATGGTACCAGACGTTTGGTCAAGTGTATGGAGGTTGGTAGGAGAAAAGTCTAGGAAGGTTGTTTGTGGTGAAACCATGAATAAATATGCATGTACCCTCAAGACTTTGTCCTCTTGACAGTGTTAACTTATCAGATGTTTTTAGACAGGGTGGGGGATGAAGTGAGAAAACCAGAGGACATGATGTAGGTAGGTTGGGAAGAAAGGAAGGGGGACAATGGAATCACTCCAACAAGGACTGCGTTTGAGCCAGAGCGGCAGGACAGAGTGGTGGCATTCCCAGGGAAGAGTGAGTGACTGAATGTGTGGAGCCAGGGAGGGGACACAGCTGGAGATGACCCTGAGGGCCTCACCCTGTTGACTGATGGAGGTTGTTTTAGGCCAACCAAGAAGGGAAATCCTGGAGAAGGAGGCTGTTTGGAAGGAAAGATATTCCACTTTAGATGCTTGGAATTTGAGGTTCTTAATGGAAATTCCCATGAGATGCTGAAAATACTTGACACTGGGAGGCTGGCTGTTTGTAGAAACCTAGTCATAGTTTGGGAAATGTGTATAATTGCACATGGAGAAGAGGGAGAAAGATGTTAGTAGGAAAGAAAAGTATTACAGAAACGAAGAGAAAAGAGACGTCTGGGTCAACAGGAAGTGAGCCTCGACAGGACACTTAGGCCAAGGAACACCTTTGTGAGGAGTTCTGGTGGGACGGTGCCATATGATGGCTTAGTGGATGTGGGGAGGAAGTCAGTGGATGATTTTATATAATAAATAGATATCCTCAGAAATTATCAACTATCCTTTAGAGTTGAGAGATTTAGCCTTTACATTTTTTTTTATAACAGTAGCAATCTTTTAGTCCTATGTGCAGATTTTTTAATCTATATTTTCTTTATATTAAGAATTTACTAAAGAATATAGAAACAAAGATACTTGCATAATAAAATAGCATGTTATTTTACTTTTCAATTCAAATGTTAGAACACTAGAATACTTTCCAATTCAAAAGCTTTTGTGTCAGAATTTTTTTTATTGAGGTACAGTTCATTTACAATGGTGTGTTAGTTTCAAGTGTACAGCAATGTGATTCAGTTACACATAAATATATATATATATTTTTTTCAGAATTATAGGTTGTTCTAAGATATTGAGTGTAGTTCCTGGTGCTCTACAGTGGGTCCTTGATGTTTATTTTATATATAGTCGTGTGAATCTGCTAATCCCAATCTCCTAATTTATCCCCCCCCTTCCTCTTTGGTAACCATAAGTTTGTTTTCTATGTCCGTGAGTCTATTTCTGTTTTGTAAATAAGTTCATTTGTATCATTTTTTTAGATTCCACATATGTGATGTCATATGATATTTGTCTTTCTCTGTCTGACATACTTCACTTGGTCTGATAATCTCTAGGTCCATCCATGTTGCTGCAAATGGCATTATTTCATTCTTTCTTATTGCTGAGTGATATTCCATTGTGTATATGTACCATGTCTTCTTTAGCCATTCATCTCTTGATGGACACTTTATTATGCAAGTATCTCTGTTTCTATATTCTTTGATAATCCCCAGTGCCTAGGAGAGTATCTGGCACATAAAATGCACCAATAAATATTTGATGAATAAATGAATTATTTGATACTTAAAAATAATTTATTGAATTCATAGGATTTAGTTGAAAAATTACAATAAGGTATAACTAATGATTTTGGAAAATTATTTTTCTGTAAGTTTCATGGAAGCTATCTTCAGTCAGTATATACCTGACCCGCCTTGTAAGTCTGTGCGTCTTGTATGCTGAAGACATACTAGAGGTTCAGTAAGTGATAATTGCATTAAACTGAATGGTACCAAGCTTTGGAATAAAGTTTTGCTTGCTAATTATTGTATGTTTGCATTTAAAAAGTATTCTACAAGCACCTAATAAAATGTCAATGGTTTTAAGAAAATCTGGGGAAAAACAATGAGGAGTTTGTGTGAATGGAATCATTTCACTGAGTTCTGATAGGGATAAAGCAAAGCAGAGAAAGCCAGTTGATTAGTTGCCACATAGCTAAAGCCCTGTGGAATCAGGAAATTTCCTGTAAAAGCACCTTTATGTTTTAAAGCAGGATTTTCCATAATTGGAGTCAATTTTGTGGTTTTATAAAAGTCTTTCATTTCACTGAGATGTACTAAAGAGTCTTAGCCCAAGGACTCCCTGAGGACTCATTCACATGTTAAAGTATAGATTCTATGTAATTTGTGGCAATATGTCAAGGCATATGCCATTCTAATCATCAGATGTAACTTTGTATACTTAAATTTTGAGCTATTGCATTTTCAAGGAAAGCAGCACATTCTGCATTTTATAAATCAGGAGATGTGGCAAAGAGCTAATTGGCTTAAAATCAGCAGGCAGGGTCTATTTTGGACAGTAGGATGAGCAATCCTGAATAGCGCTTTGATGATCAAGTTGATCCCAGAGGAGATCTCAATGGCCTTGGGGTTCGTGGGTTTGTTCGTAGTCTCCTCTTGTCCAGATGGACGTCTTAGAGAGTTCTTATCATCACTTGCCCCTCCATGCCTGGTTTACCTAGTTTTGTTTGTAAAAACATGCCATATCTCATAGGAAGGACGATCGTTACTGCTGGTGATGATATTGGCATCCAGCTTCCCGCCCCCAGAGACCCGCACATCTGACTGTTCTGCTCTGACTGTGAGACCCTGCCATGCTTCTGAATCTCATTTGGAGAAGAGGCTCAGAAGTCCTTTTAGAAATGTTTAAGCAACATTATTTAAATTATAGCTGAAGTTCTTCCCTAAACACATTTGAATTTTTCATTACTCATAGGAGCGTGGTGTATTTTCCAATCTCCATTACAGAAATATTTTAAAGTAAATGGGATGAGGCTGTGCATGAAATATTAACAGGGTCTCACTAATGAGCATGAATTTGAATTAAAGAAGCTTTTAATTGTGTTTTTTTTTTATCGTTGTTATTTGTTTTAGCAAATTTTAAACCTTATATAGGGTTACCTGTTTTAGGAATTGCTCTTAAGCTTCTTTTAGTGATTTAAATGATGGATAAGCATTAAATCCAGAAGTGTGTCTAATTTTATTGGCTTTTAAAGTTAAGAATCTTGAAGGAAAGAAGACTTAGGATTTGGCAAAAGACGTTGGCTCTTAGGAAAGTTGAATTTCCATGAAGGTGATTCCTAAACTCCAATAAGAAGTAGTATTTTGAAGTTCCTACATTTTAACGTGAGAAAAGGAAATTGATTAAGAGATAGTAAAGCAATCTGAAGTAATAAAAGTTAAATCATGAAAACAGAGGTCAAGATTAATAGCTATAAAATATATGACACTTACATATTTGACCTTCTTTGGTGTCTGATCGTAAGGTCTTTGTCTGAAGCTTGTTTATTATGATCATTTCTTTTTTGGCATGAAGTGATTCTTTTGGGATCTCACATAAGTGTCCCATTGTATGACTGGCCTTGATGATTTATACGAATCATGCTCGTGGTGTTGCTCTTACCTAAGGTGACGTGCCTGTGTTTTAGCCTTCTTCTGTTTCCAAACCCATAAGTATCGTAGTGGATGGAATGGTGCCTGCCCCACACAAAAGACAGGTCCTCGGGCTCATGCCTAGAACCTATGACTGGCATCTTATTTGGGAAAAGGCTCTTTGCATATGTAATTAAGTCAAGGATCTTGAGACAAGAAGGTCTTCCTGGATTATCTGTTGAGCTCTAAGCCCAGTGACAAGTATCCTTATAAGAGGGGGGCCGAGGGAGATTTGAGAGAGAGAAAAGCAAGTGGAGACCAGAGTGATGCTGCCACAGGCCAAAGAAGGCCGGGAGCCACGAGAAGCTTGAAGAAGCCCAGAAGGAGGGCAGGGATGCCGGATTCCAGAGTGGTTGCTGGTTACAGCAGCCCCAGGAAGCTATGCACGTGTTCATTGGGTCAGTGTTTACAGATTAGAAAAGCAGTGAGGAATTTTAACTCGTAGCATTGTAGGTTTTTTTTTCTTTTAACACATTTGATCCATTTGAAAATGACTCCTGCATTTCTCCATCTCTATTTTTGCTCACATGGTTTCCTCACCTGTAATGCCCCTTTCCTCTTTCTTTCCAGATCATACCCATCTTCCCAAGGCCAAGTTCTTGGCCTGATCCAAATTTCCCTCCTCTGTCTCTCCCCTCATCAATAAGCACACCTGATGCTTACCTAGCAGTGTTCAGTTTACAGAGTGCCTGGGAAACATTTTCACCACAACCTTCCTTGTAAATATTACCGTGTCAGTTTTCCAGTGAAGTAAGCCTTGGTGGAGTTTAGTGGTTCACCAGATATTATACAGTTATGTGTGAGTCTCCTGGGGGCACCGCACCATTACGAAGTCCCCCATCCAGCATGGCTTAAAACTGTAAAAACATATCCTCTCTCACAGTTCTGGTGGCCAGAGTCTAAAATTAAGTGTCCACAGCTTGGGTCCCTCTGCAGGCTCCGAGAGAAATCTGTTCGAAGCCTCTCTTCCAGCTTCTGGGCTTGCCAGCAGTTGGTGTTCCTTGGTTTGTAGACACAGCACCCAGGTCTCTGTCTCTATCTTCAAAAGGTTTTCTCTCTGCGTGTGTGTGTCTTTGTGTCCCTTTCTCTTCTTTAAGGACACCAGTCATTGGATTTAGGGTCCCCTCCCATCCAGTAGCACCTTGTCTTAACTAATTACCTCCACAAAGGTCTTATTTCCATAAAAGGGCACATTCTGTGGTTCTGGGTGGGCATGAATTTTGGGGGCACACCATTCAACCCACTACAGACCAGTAGGTCACAATACGGTGTCTCAGATTTCTCACCCCCCCAACCCCCATATCTTTCTCTCTCCACCATGGTATGTGCTGACATCTTAGTGTTTTTTATCTCAGTCATGAAATCTATGTTGTGTAACAGAGAAGATGCACTAGGGCACTTGGGGCTCCATTGCTGTGACTTTGAGGGGTACAGTGACCCTCAGCTAACATACCCATGGGGTTTGTAATTAAGGGGAATATACTTATGAACCTCGTAAACTTGTTCTGAAGGGTAAGTGGTGGGCAAGCAATCAGTTCAGGTACAACTGTTTTGAGACGTTGTGTCAAAGATGCGAGTCCTATTTCCCCAACAACTGCTGAAGGTCTTTCCATGCAGGAATACCACCATATTTGGCAAAATTTTAAACTCGTCAATCACAAGTATAGAAGTCCTGAAAATATTCTGGAAATCACCTAATCAACTGGCTGTATTGAGAATATTAGAGGCCCAACTGACTTTCTCAAATTGAATCATTGGTAAATGTCCTTGATTAGTTAAGAAAGATATTTGTTAATTCTTGTATGTTATAAATGTGCTCACATTGCATAAATAAATGTTTTATAAATGTGTTAGAATATTTATTTTTATTTATCATGATGTTATTAATAGCGCTTTAGCAGATGATAAGGAATATGTAACCACCAAAGTGATAGTATGGTATTTTCTTGTCCTTCCTATCACACTTGAAAGACTTCAGTGCAAGGTAAGTGCAGGAAATTGAGATTGTCTCGATCTATGGAAACTATAATATTAAAAGAAAAAATATTTAGATAAATGTTTCACCTTATGTTAATGTGACATTCTGTTTTTCACTGACTATACAGGTGGTTTTTGTGATGGGTAACGCGCCTTGATTAAAGAGAATTTTTGTAAAAAATTATATTCTTTACCATTTAGCTTTATGACTAATATTTTAATCAAGCATACAGGTGTGTGAAATTTTACTGCAGATTTTTAAAGGTCCTTTCAATATCATTTTCCTTAAGAAAATTGAAGCTCTCTCTGCAATTTACATACATATTCCAAGATGTAATTTACAACAGAAGGAAAATGTATAGCCCATCATATAATGTGCTCGTGGGTGTGTCTTTATGTGGATGGAGTTTGCTTGTATTCATCAAGATTCCTTTTCCATCCTCCTAAATCACATCCTGGTGAGGAGGATAAAGTCCTAGTCCCAGACTGTAGACCCTGATCATTATCACCATGTCACTGATTTCCACAAGCCTTTCTGGGAACCCAATTACTAAAACATTGCTGATAGCAGTGATGTGTGGAAAAGACTGATTTGTGGCCAGTCTATAAAATACCTGAATTTTTTTTCCCTTCTCCTTGAAAAGGATCTATCCCTATTGTGGAATAAATTAAGTTTGAAATATGTCAGTTGAGATTTATGGTGTTGCCCAGACATCTGAGAAGCAGAGATCTCTATCTCATTGAGGCTGCAGTACATTCTAGGTGACAGAGGGAAGAAAGCCGACCTCTTTGCCCTCAGACGTATTTACGTAACGTGTATGTTGGTGCAACCGTGGTCCCTTCAATTTCCCTGTGTCACCTGTGTCAGGAACACCTTCTGTAGCTTGTCTCCTGGCCTTCACCTCCAGAGATTGGCGGGGGACACAGTGTTCCCAAGAAGACTCTGAAAGTGAACCTTTAAATCAGCGGGAAAAGGAGATGAACTCATCAATAAGGAAGTTTCCATTTATTTCCCTTTTTCTTTTCTCCAGGCAGAATCCCCAGACATAACAATGAAACCTGTCTGGTCCAAGCCAAACTGATACTATTAAAGGTTATTTGACAAAGATATTTTGACCCACACAAAGAGAGCTTAATTTACATCTGTATTTGTTCACCTCTTGGGCAAACTTTTAGAAGAATAAAAATTAACTCCCCCAGGCCCCTTGTGCTCCATTTCTTCCATCAATTTCACCTTTGGCATAAATACACTTTTGTAGACTTGATAAATGTTTCCTTATCCAGAGTTTTATTAGGAAGAGAAAATGCAGGCTCTTATTTAGGGAATCTTACCGTTTTTTTCAAAGATTTAACTGGTTCTTTTATCTTCATGGGCTGACAGACATTTATAAATAGGGACCTTTAGATTTCCTAGAATATTGATATCTTATTGTTAGTTGATTGGTATTTTTTCTCCTTAAAAGGAACCAGTGAAGCATGTTCATAAATTTCACTTGTGGTAATTTTAATTCAATGCCCATATCCAGAATCTAGATATCTAGATAAGGACTCTTAACAGTAACACTATGTGCTTCTAATAACTTTCT
This sequence comes from Hyperoodon ampullatus, assembly GCF_949752795.1. Classification (NCBI taxonomy): domain Eukaryota; kingdom Metazoa; phylum Chordata; class Mammalia; order Artiodactyla; family Ziphiidae; genus Hyperoodon; species Hyperoodon ampullatus. Next base: position 4,165,355 of record NC_136929.1, on the reverse strand, counting down.
CTGTTGATTAGTATTTATCAACTTAAAGTGAATCAGAATGAGAGCAAGCAAAACTATTAGATGGAATCACTTAATGGAAAAGTAAAAAATAGAAGCCTCTGCTTATAAATATTGATGCAAGAGAGAGATCAATTTACCACTACACATGAAATCCAGACATTTTTCAGCAGACCTCAGATAGAAAGCTGAAACCAGGCATGAAAAATTATCAGACTCATTTATATGTACTGAAAACGATCTTATTTCTTTTGCTAAAATCCAATCATTACACACATTCTGATGTGCTATAGTGAACTCAAGAGTCTATCTCAAAAGTTGCCCATTTTTATCAGCTGTTAATCCCACCTCTTTCCTAGGGATTATATTTTGCATCATGTAAATAACATGGTGGAGAAGGGGGTTATGAATTTGACTGATGAGTGAATTTACTTCCACTCTAAATATTGATGATTCCTGGGAGAGTATTTTATGTCTCTTTCTAGGAGTTTATATGCTCTCATGATTCAGTTTCGTAGATGACATGGCTCCCATGTCTCTCCAGTCTGTTTCTCTGTGGGCTTCACACCTACAGGTCTACTTTTTAGTGTCTCTGCTTGTGTGACATCATCATGTTAACAGATCCAGTGGCTAACTAAACTAAATTCCCAAACACTCTCTCAGCTGACTTCAAAAAAGTAAATAAAACTGATTTGCCATATTTGTCCCGCTTTTCAACTCATGGTAAAATCAGAAACCCAGTTAATTACCAAATACAAGCTACTCTCTCCCCACTTACCCTTAGAATCCAAATAGCCCTCATTTTTATTCCAGCACCCGAGGTCACATCACCTCCCCATCTTGGGTCCCTTCAACAGTCTCCTAACACTAACTGATGGAAGAAATGCAAATTATGAATAAAGGGATGAATGAATATCTTTACTTAAAGGCATATGAACTGCTTTTATTTCATTTATCTTCTTGTTTCCCTGGTGACACTGTCCAGAATTAAATGTGATTATTCTGATTCGACTTGTTAATAATAGTCCTGAAACAGTGGCGGTGATGCCTGCTTTCTTTTCCATATTTTTACCTCCCAGTTTACCTCCTTTGGTAGAAGAATAAACTCTGATTTCTCTTTTAAAAATCAGATCTTCCAGATCGTTTTAACACTCTTGGACAATGTCCCAGCACTTAGGGAGACACTGGGAATGGGTGATCGACCCGTTCCTGTTCTTCGTGTACCTGGTAGTTGAATATGCACAACCCGGGAGATGTAATCAGGATTCGATTTTTATTTTGGGTTCACACCACTTTTTAAAATATATTCAGCTGGGACAACCCTTCCTTTTAACCAGAAAAAAACCCAGGCAGCTCCAGCGATATTTCTGGTCTCTTCTAAGTAATAGAAAGTCCTTTATTTGCTTTCATTGGTGCTCACGGACTCAACTCAGAGACGAGGAAATTCTGGTCCTGTATAGTGATCAGAACCACAAACTTTAGCTGACAGTCCAGTCCCGTCAAGCCTCAGCCACACAGGAGACACTGTACCGTTGCCCGGAGCATCCTGTTTTCTGTTTATTCTTATGCTGGGTCCTCTCATTTCATCGCAATATGGCTTCACGCACACAACTCCTTTCGATGTTTAGGGCTGATGCTGGCTTGGGTGCTTCCATGTGTCCCTGAGATGCTCCCCTGGGGGGGGCTTTGAGGCCCTTCCCATGCCCTTGGTGATGCTGTTCCCCCCTCCTCCCTAGCTGGCTGCTCCCCTGGGGCCCTTGTTTCTGATGTTCACCCACAGATGCTCTCCACCGGACCCCACTCCTCTCAGCCTCACAGATAGCCTCTTGGGCAGGATGTAGCCCAACTTGGGATTGTGGACCAGATGAGGACACTTCATCACACCCTTTGTAGTTCATCAAAAAACGTAATATGTCCTGCTCTCCACTTTCTGGAGCTGACACACAGCGGCCCTTCCTCCTGCAGCAGGGCTGTCCCTCCCCTCACATGCACCCCATCCTCCTGCCCGTTTCTGACTTTGTGTTACTTAGTGGGGGTCGATCACCCGTTCCCAGTGTCTCCTTAAGTGCTGGGACATTGTCCAAGTGTATGAGGGCGTTCCATGAAGTCTCCTCCCTCTTGGTTTAGGTGCTGGGGGAAGAAACTGTGTAAAAGTATTTATGGCCCTATTTGCCTGCTGTATAAAGCAATCACTGCTGTGCCCTCAAATTGGTTTGAGAGCAATAGATCCATAGACCCATAGATAGACAGAGATGTCCAAGTCAAATACCGTACTTAGAGAAATATGTACACACACACACATATAAAGGAAATATCAGTGCTGCCAGAAGCACACGTAAGCCATCCATGCTGTAGTCTAGGATGTCCTGAAATGCCTCAATTATCACTGAGGGTAGCTTCATTAGAGGAAGTTGAACTTTTAGCACTTAACCACATGGAAATACAGATTTCCACATCGGAACTACATTAATTAGGTGATACTATAATTAGCAATTCAGTTTGTCCTTTACATTTTGCCTTGCAAGGTAGAGTGTCCACTCTGGAAAAGGCTCTCATTCTAATGCAGTGTTTTATATGTTACTCTGGGTAACGTCTCAGCCCAGTAGCAGAAGGAAGGACAAAGAAGACGCAGGAAGTCTAGGTAGCGAATCCCTAAGTGATGCCACAAAAGGCCCTCCTAAGAATTCTCCGCCCTTGTTTTCCCACTCAGGTGGTTTCCTGTTGGCTTCCTGATTCTGGCCTGAAAGGAGCATTGGTTGTGACATTTCCGTTCCTAGCCTACAGTGCCATGCTCTATTTGTTTCCATTTCTTTTTCTCTAACCTGCGAGACCTCGCTGCAGGTATGCTGAGACCCCCCCTGCCCTGCTCGCTGCATGTGGTTCATTTCACGGGCTGCGATGCTATCTCCTTGCAGCCTCAGGCTTCTCAGAACGAGTAGTTTTTATCGCTCTGTGTGCATCCATCCGTTGGCTCTTCTAGGACTGCCTTGCTCCCTTGGCTTTCCGTCATACCTTCAAGAGCTTCATTATCTCTCGTCAGGTGTTCTGAACTGTGATGAGCACGGTATCTCTCCTTGTCCTGTTGAGCTGCAGAGCAGGTAGAAGCAGCTGAGCTGTCAGCACCAAGACAGGAATAGACAGGGCGAGAAATTGGGGCTGGTGGAGGTCAGCCGGGGTCTAGCCTGAAAAAGAAACTGCTCCAAATTTTCAAGCAGAAGAAAAGGAGGACAGGGATTAGGTCCCACAGGAAAAGTTGAGACAGATGGGAGACGATGAGGTGACCTGGAGACGTGTGAAGCAGCTGCCTCCTCTGAGGCTGGAGATGGGAAGGAAGAAGACTGTTCTACGGGGAGTGGAGCTGAGGGCAGCTGGTGGGAGCACGGCCGACTGGCACACCTTCCTTGACCTCGCATTGCCCTCCTCCTGTGTGCCAGCGCCTGGAGCGGGGCTGAGACCACAGACGTTAGGATGTTGGACCCCAGCTCGGGCAGACCCCATGCTTGCCTTATCCAGGTGGAGTAAGCCAACTGCTCTCGCTTTAATGCAGGGAATTAAAATCAGAGGTGGTGGATGGAGCCATTTCCCTGGACCTCACTCACACTTGCACTTCAGTTTCCTTGGAGCTGAGCCAAACCTGAGCTTGACAGCCTCCAGTTGGGAAGACAATGCATGTGGTTTGGCCTTTTGTAACTTTTCTTTGTGGACCCAGGAGACGAAGTATCTTGATGGATTGTGAGTCACACCCATGGTGAAAGTTTTATAACCCCCGTTTTTATATACAGCAAACATAATTTTTCTTTTAATTGTATGTATTGCAGTGCCGGAGGGTTACAGCGAGTACATCCAGAAAGGGAGCGCGTGGCCGCGGCTCTCTAGCTTACACCCTGCTCACTCGGCACCCTCACCAAAGCATTTAGATGCGTGTGCTAACTGCTGAAACGTGAGGAAAATGCTAAATTTCCTTGGGAGCCATTTTATCGAATGGAATCATTCCAAAGGAAATCTTTGACTACATGACAATTTCCTTTAAGATTTGTATGGACCTGTATGCATATAAATTTCTCTGTTACATGCATGAGGGATGCTGTCACTTATAGCATGAATCCTTAAGAGGAAACAAACAAACAAATAAACCTGAGTTTCAATTATGTAAAGACAGAGGGGGCAATAGAGCATTTATCCTGGCCTCTATCTTTTGTGACTTTCAGGTTTTGTCTCCTTTCATCCCCCAAACAATAAACCGGCAGGAAAAGGAGGGGTGGGGCTGCGAACAGAGGAGCTGTCCTGAGTGACCTGGAAAAGCCCATGCCTGAAACCTGCTCCTGCCGTTCCAGCAATGCCCGCTATGTCCCTCCCGAGTGGCACAGCTGAGGCAGGACAGGCCTTATCTGTCGCCCTGGCATCACAGACTCACAGAGCTAGGGGGATTCCTAGGGTACATTGAGTTTTTCTCCTTGCTGTTTTCCCATTCATACAGATTCCTCTGTCCACTTAACTAGGCTCTGAGGCTCACTGCCCTTTGAATCACCAGGAGCCCAATGGGGTGGCCTTTTCCCACTCAGTGTTGTAGCATTCGTGGCTTCTATGCAACCTTAGTGCCTCTCCAGGCCAGTGGTCCCCGTGAGGTCCGGAGGCTGACGCTAGGTGGCTGGTGAGTGTAATGTGCTTTTACTCTTCCAGGGAGATGGGCTTTATTCGGAAGCAATTGCTTTGTAAAGTAATAAATGAATTTTCACTGATGGCATTACAGCTACAGGATGATAGCGTCCTTTTCGGATGGCAGCTCATTTAGCAGCCTCATGGTTAGGTGGCGTAGCTGACTCTGTGAGTCCTTCTCGGGGCGGTAATGTAAAAATATTCTGGAACAGGGGTGAGAGGAAGGTACGGGTGAGCGTTAGAGCAGATATGGGGGTTGCTGATTAGAAAACTGTAGGTACTATGCAAAGCTAGGACTAACATACTTTTTCATGCATCTTCAAAATCATCCAGAGAGAGAGAGAGAGGTTGACATTGCCATCCATGTTCTGGAGATGAGAAATCAGGAAGGCTCAGTACCTTGATGTCCTTACCTACCAGGCACCAGGACTGGTTGAAGCTGGAGCCCAAAGGCAGCTGTCATGCAAGGCTGGTCCTCTTTCCAATACAGCTTGATGCCTCCTACCTAGATGTGGACCTTGAGAAGTAGACTCGTCTTTGGCAGCTGGTGAAGCTGGAAAGACTTTTCTAAAAAGAAAGGGGAGCACCTGGAAATAGTCCATATGTCAAAGGATTGTATTCAGTGAGGTGGACATCTTTCTGTAGAAAGTGAGGATCTACCAAGGATTTGACACGAGCGATCATGGAGTTAGATTTTTGGTTTTCTATTCACGTCTTCTTCTGAAAATTAACTTTTAGTCCTCGTGTTAACTTAGGACTAAAAGGAAGTGTGTGCGTTATCACCATCCAGATTATATATATATTTTAACCGTGGCCAGCTCGTTTGCTATAATTGTCTTAAGTGAAAATAAAACCCAAAATCTTTTAGTTACCTTTATTAATAAAATGACAGTGCGCCTTTTTAGAATGTGCAGTTTTGAAATGCTTAGGCACCGTTCAGATTTCAGTATTGTGCGAAGTTTCTGCATTTGTCTTGTGCCACCACCTCCTTGCTGGAGGGAGGGGATGATGTCAGAGGAGTGAGGGGAGGTCAGGACTCTCGCCACTGCCCAGAGGTAACCCACCGCAGGTGCCCTCTCCCCACGCCCACTTAGGAAGCAGTAAAGAGGCACGTCGACCCCTTCCACCTGCTCACCCTGCAGCCAGGGAAGTGTGCCTGGAGACCCAGTGGAGACCCAGAGCTCCTGCCCACCCAGCGGCAATGAGAATCCCCCGTTCTTTTGTGTCAGAGGAGGTTGAGCGGGGACCCCGAATTCTCCACTTGACAGTAATGAGGCTATGCCTCTCTTCCCCTGCTGAGTGCTCTCAGAGGAGGTCAGCTAACCAGAAGGTTAAGTGGGAAACTTCAACGTCCTCTTCTCAATTGATAGAACAGCTTTGTGGGAAATCAGAAAGGATGTAGAAGAACTCAACACCATCAACCAATGGGATCTGCTCATTTATAGATGTGTAAACCAAGAAAAGCAGTATACTCATTCTTTTCAAGTCCATGCTTCAAGGAAGACTATATTCTGGGCCATAAACCAAACCTAAAATTCCAAAGGATTGAAATTATACAGACTGGGGCTTTCCTATCACAATGGACTCAAACTCAAAATCAAGAAGAGAAAAATAACAGGAAAATCTCCAAATACCTGGAAACTAAAAAATACCCTTCTAAACAATCCATAAATCAAAAATGAAGTTTCAAGGGAATTCAAAAATATGTTGAACTGAATGAAAATGAAAATACAACATATCAGACTTTTGAGACAGACCTACAACAGTGCCTAGAGGAAAATTTATAGCACTACATACACATATTAGAAAAGAGGAAAGTCTCAAGTCAGTAATCCAAGCTTCCACCTCAACAACCTAGAAGAAGGAAAGTAAAATAAACCCAGAACAAGCAAACGAAAGGCAATCCAAGAGCAAACCGAGAGCAAAATGCGTGGAATTTTTTTAAAAATAGAGAAAATCAATGAAACAAAGAGTTGGTTTTCTTAAAATAACCATAAAAATGACAAACCTCTAGTAAGGAATGACAAAGAGAAAAGACACAAATTGCTGATATCAGGAATAAAACAGGAAATATGAATATAGACCCTGCAGTCAACAAAAAGATCAAAAGGGAATAAATACTACAAACAACCATCACATATAAATTTGATGACTTAGATGAACTGGACCAGTTCCTCACAAAACACAAATGACCTCAATTCACCACATATGAAATAGAGTCCCGAGTCTTCCCTGCACTGATGTCAATATCCTGCTGGTGATGGTTTTGTCCGATGTTATCATTGGCCGGAATGGGGTAAAGGGTCCACCGGCTCTATCGGTGTTATTTCTTACAACTGTGAATCTATAATTATCTCAGAATTAAAAGTTTAAGAAGTATTTAAAGGGGATGGGAGCAGGTTATCTATGGACATAATAAACGGGCATGAGTGGATATCATTTATTTCGATTTTCTAGTTGCCTTTGACAAGGCCAATACCAAACTTTATTGGATTGAGGAAATCATCATGGTTAAATGACCAAGTCTGGAAACAGATGGTATTTTACCCTTAAAAAGAAAAAATAAACCCATCTCAGATGTATGTGCACACATATGTGTGTTGTGTGCATGTATTTCTCAGCTCATCCCCTGAAAAGTCCTAGAAACCCTGACTAGCTTGATAATACTATGCTATTGTGCACCTCTAGATCTCTAATTTCAATTTTCCTATAAAATATGAAAGGGCTCCTTGAGGAAATATTTGATTCCAGATTTGGGACCAGGAAAAAAAAAACATGATATGGAACCATGTGTTAGCATTCCACTAATGCCAAGTTTATGTAACATAGTCGTTAGCATTATTGTATTAATTATGATAAAATAAGCTATCTTGGGGGGTAATGTCTAATACTTCTGTTGAGCTGTCAACTCAAATCCTGTCAGTACTGTAATCATCCATGTCTTAGGAATAGGCTCAGAAGCTCTTAAACTTGGAATGCCTTTGCAGAATATTAATTTAACACATGAAGAAAGACTCAAAGAGCTAAAGCAGTTTTCCCATTGTCACAAAATAATTAAGCTCACCTGCTTCAAGACTCATTAATTTTATATGAAGTAAAAACTTTTGCCCAACTCCATGCTTCCTACAAGCATCAAACTGCCCTTCTTGAGTGTTTGCACTTGTATGGATTTTGTTAAGTATCTTTTCCACGTAACTTCTCCAGCTGGTGTCTCCAACTGGGAGGTTTTGAACTTTAGTTTTAATGGGAGACCTTTAGCTTTTTGTCTAACTATCCAAGTACAACCAGGATTCCATTCATGAGGACTTCCCAGAGCACATGATCTTGTGATAATGAAAGACTCATCGACATAATCTTAAATAAAAAGGGGCAGCACGATGTTATGCTATATGTGGTCACAATATAACGAAACCTTTTTGTTCATTTCACCAAATAGTAAATGAATCTGCCCAGTGGACAAAGCATTTTGCTTGTTGCTGCAGAGACAGAGCTGAGCAATCCATAGTCACTCCCTCAAGGTACAGGAGGAAGGCCCATCACAAAGCAAGGCATGACAGGAGCAAAGACAGGCAAGGAATGTATTTAGAAAAAATCAGGTAGTCCAACTGTGTGTGTGTGTGTGTGTGTGTGTGTGTGTGTGTGTGTTTACTTCAGAATCATCAGATGCCCGTGAAAAGAAGAGGTTAGAACTATAGATTGGAACCATACAGAGTAGGACCCTACATTGCAGGATCAGCTCTGGGACATTAAATAACCTGCCAAAGTCCATATAGACGCAGAGCAGCTTAGCTGGGTGTCTGTGGTCTCTGGGCACTGCTGTCTCTAATACAGGAAGACATGCAGAAGCCAAACTCCAGGTTAAGGTTTCTCAACCCCAATCCGATGGTCATTGGGCGCCAGCTACTTCTTCACTGTGGAGCTGTCCAGGGCACTGTAGGATGCTTGTAGCATCCCTGTCCTTCCAACCCTTCCATTGTGACAAACACAAAAGACTCCAGGCACTGAAAATGTCACCATCATCCCTGGTTGAGAACCACTGCTCTAGATGATGTAAAAATTGTTTATATTCAACAATGTCTAATATGTAACATGATATATAGCTTGCATTTTAATATTGGCAAGCCATGTTCTGGCCTAGGGGCAAACTGGATAATTAGATAATGATTGAGAAGTATCTTAAAGTTGTTTAGTTGTTTGCCTCTTAGCTCAAGCAGTCTTCTGATCCAAATTCATGTTGGAAACTCTGGGAATCTGGAGGGTATCTTGGGATTTCTGTGCCATTTAGGCTCTTGTGGCAGCAAAGAATAAAATCTCAGCAAGGCTTTATTGTAAGGATGATACAGTTAGGTATTGAAACTTGAAAACCCGGTAGGAACCAAGACTCACTAGGGTCATCTGGCCTTTTTCTAGCTTCCTCTCACTGGCCACTCAGCCTCTTTCTCGTGGATTCTTTCTGTCTAGTTCCATCTTGCTGCCAATGAGACAATCTCCTCTGGGCCATCCAGTTAAAATTCCCGAAGGAGTCGGGTGATTATCACCTTCACTGGTCTAACCACCCACACTCCCTCATGGTGATGCAGAGCAAAGAGACATCACTGACCAGCTGCCCTCCTTGGGGTCAGTCCTGGTCTGGAGCTCACACTTGGCTGAGGCTGAGAGAGACAATAAAACCATGTCTCTCTTCAAAAATCAAGTCTCCCAGACCAGATGGGAATACCAGCAAAACCAGACAATAAAGTCATTTAAATATGTTCGTAAGTAAACTGTGACAGAAAAAAAAAAAAAACTGTTCTTTGAATAATCCAGAATTAATTGTTTTCTGAGTTTTCTTTGTTTTAAGGACTTCAGATTTTATTCACTGCTTAAATGATCCAAAGGAACGCTTTTTTTTTTACTGAAGTATAGTTAATTTACAATGTTGTGTTAGTTTCAAGTGTACAGCAAAGTGATTCAGTTACACATACATACGTATATATGTACACATCTGTTCAATATCTATTCTTTTTCATATTCTTTTCCATTATACGTTATTACAAGATATTGAGTATAGTTTTCTGTGCTCTACAGTAGGTCCTTGTTGTTTAGTATTTTCTATATAGTAGTGTGTATCTGTTAATCACAAACTCCTGATTTATTTCTTCCCCCTGCCCCCACCCCCGCTATCCACTTTGGTGACCATAAGTTTGTTTTCTACATCTGTGAGTCTATTTCTTTTGTAAATAAGTTCATTTGCTATCATTTTTTTAGATTCCACATATAAGTGACATCATATAATATTTGTCTTTCTCTGACTTACTTCACTCAATATGAGAATCTCTAGGTCCATCCATGTTGCTGCAAATGGCATTATTTAATTCATTTTTATGGCTGAGTAGTATTCCACTGTGTATATATATATATATATATATACCACATCACTTTTATCCATTCACCTGTCAGTGGACATTCAGGTTGCTTCCATATCTTGGCTCTTGTAAATAGTGCTGCTGTGAGCATTGCATGTATCTTTTGGAATTAGAGTTTTCTCTGGATATATGCCGAGGAGTGGGATTGCAGGATCATATGGTAGCTCTATTTTAAGTTTTTTAATAAAGACAGCACTCCATTTTTCAAACTGATGCCTCATTTCCTTCCCTTCCAAGGTGTCATGAAGTCTTCCTGCTTGGTTTAGAGAGTTTTATGAGCAGGAGAGGGTTTTTCAGAATAAACATGCTATGATGGCTGTGAGTCAGCACCCCTTTCTCCTAAACTCGCAGTTGGAGGAGGGCTCCGGCGATCAGAACAGAGGAGGCGTTTCTGCCTCCATGTGCAGAAGGAGAGCCTGGGAATGGGAGCTTTGAACTTGCCTGGAGCGAGAACTCTAAGACCTGAAGACACTGCTCTTAGGAATAATTTAAAACTGCCTCTGCGTCAAGTTATTCTTTAAAGGAAATTACTTTCATGGTCATGTTTAACCATTAGTAATTATGCCACTTTCTTTTATTACAGGTAATGTATGAAATTGTTGGAGCAATTGAAAAAAATAAAGACTCCCTTTCACAGAATCTTCTATTTGTAATGAAAAGTAAGTTTTCCCCGTACGGTTAAAATGCCACACATACTTTATGTCTCTGTCTCTGAACATGGTCCTATAAAAGATGCCACAAGCTAAGGCTAATTGAACTATCTTTTGTGTTCTAATGCCCAGAATAATAAGGAATGGATCTTGCCATGCTACACACTGGTTACAATTTAATTTGGAGTCTAGTAGAAACCATAATTTAACTAAGCTTTTAGCAGATAGAAATATAAAACACCTTTACCAGTTTGGCGTGTGAATGTAAAGAAGCTCTTGTGTGAAGACTGATGAAGGTGCATATGGCTTCCACAGTTATTTAGGCTACAGCAGGATGATTTTCATTACTTAAGATGACTCTGGAGCACATCTGAGGGTGGTATTTTATTCTTGTGTACTTTCAGCTATAAAAAACTAATGCTTACAAAGTAAAATGAGGGTACAAATTGATATATACATACACACATGCATATATGTATATATCCATATAAATTTATAGGTGACATCTACTTAGTGAACCTTAGTACTTTATATACATATCTCTATACATATATCTATAATTCTATACTATATGTAAAATGATGTACTGGGTTTATATGTGGAATAATTATATATATATATCTATATTTACATATACATCTATAAATTTACATATATTTATAGTTCTATCTCCTCTAGTAACTATTTTCTTAATAGCAGTTCTGCAGTGATTCACATTTTCTTAATAACCTCTTCAGCGAATTAAAATGTATCATCCTTGTGCTTTAAGTTGCTCTAAGTGAGATGGAGCCATTTATCATTCCTGGGAAAAGAAGCATATCATAACCTTTCATGAAATAGTTGGATGCCTTTGAGCTGGAAATAAGACACCCATATCACTTCCGGATGGAGGAATATATTTACCTTAAATCAAATAGTAGAGTTGCAGTATATTGCTTTTCATGGGGAATGACTCTGCTTGCCTCTCAGAATGTATGGTTATTGAGTTCTCTTAAAGGCTGAAACTAATGATAAAAACATGGACTTGGAATAATACTGTGTAAAAAGAAAGAAGTGAGATAATTGATCTTCTTGATTATCACTGGAAATATCTTCTAGTTTTCAAATATTTGGACTTTCATTCATAACATACTTAAAATTTTATAACATACATAAAATCCATGTATTTTATGAAGAACTAATATACAGCATGTTTTCAAAGTTGGCACTAGGCCTCCTTTTTTTTGTATTTCATGGTGACAGAATATGTATTTAGAAAGAAAACATGATGGCTTCAGATATTGCAATTCTGCTTATCTTAACAGAGCCCCTATATCTTAAAGTCATTCTTTTGTGTATGCTTGCTAACAAGTGCCAAGAGAAAAGAAGCAAATCTTATTTTATTCTAAATATTTTAGACTATACATACATCTGAACAAGAGGACAAAATTTGCAATGTGCCCTTCTATGTTCATATAAGAGGTGCGAAGCATTTTCTGCAGAGGGCTAGAGAATAAATATTTCAGGCTTTGCGAGCCATAAGTTCACTGTTGCAACTACTCAACTCTGTTATTATAATGAGGAAGCAACCATAGACAATACAGGTGGATGTGACTGTATTTCAATAAAACTTTATTTACAAAAACAGGCAATGTGCTGGATTTGGCCCACAGGCCACAGTTGCTCACCCGTTCTATCACACAAGCAAAGATGCATGGTTGTGATAGTATTTTATGAATCTATGGAATGTTTTGACACTGAAAATAGTTATTAAAAGCAAGCGTAATTTATAGATAATAGGAATAATTCCTGTTTCCAGGTACCTTGCTGAGTACTCTGCTTACAGAATCTGATTCAATTCTCATATTATGCAAAAGCTCCCAGGTGAGGAAGGGTGCAGGATATCTACAAATCCAGCTGTGTCTGTGACACCCCTGACCAGTTCAGACAGGGAGCTGGGTGGCACAGCTCACACAGACAGTGCCCTCGTTGATGCCCAAGATGAGAAATCAAGTCCACTTGACTCAGAAAGAAGCAAGTAAAGTCCAGATTCTTAAGTCTACTTATAAGTAAAGGAGATCTTACTATTTATTGTCAATGATGCTGTTGGCATTTCTGCATACCTGCTTATAGACTGTGGGCACCTCAGTTAGCTCAGCCCATTTTACAGGCAGAAAGGCGCCCAGTGCGTTGTGTCTAGAGCCCAGAGAGGGATGCTTCCCATTGCAAAGTGTATACAGGGTGACATGAAGAAAAATGCCTGCAGCAAGTGACTCCTAGAAATAGGGAAGGGAGGCCAAAGCTGTCTCTTTGCTAGGGACTTCCTTCTCAGACTCTAGGTGACAACACGATGGCCGAATTTCTCTTTTTAATGTGCCGAGGAACCTGCTCTCACCTCCCACTGGCTCAGCTTATGGGCCAGGCTCTACTGTTAGGGCTGAGGCCTGATGGCACCTCCATCATAGGGTGACACTACCCCTGCTTTACCTTCATGCAGCCTGGGTGTGTGATCCAGAGAAAGGACAGAAACAGGTCAGTTACATGTTTTGGTTCATAGTTATGTCTAGTGTTTATAGATGTAGTAAAGCCTTTTTCCCCAGTTATGGGAGTATCAAGTTGCACTATTTATCTGTGGTTCCATCCATCCACAGACTAGCTAGAAATATAAATTATATTTTTAATTAAGTTAAATAGGCCATGGTATTATATGTTTATTGTTTCACTGTTTGTTTTGAAATGATTTCAAACTTAAAGTCACAAAATTAGTACAAGGAACTCCCGTATGCTCTTTTCCCAGATTGACTTTTTTCATTTCCTTTCTCCTTTTCTCTCTTCCTCTCTCCTTCCTTCCATCTCCGTGTGTGTGTGCGTGTGTATGTACGCACACTCTCTGAGCCACTGGAGAATGGCCAAAAATGTCTTTGTGCCTAAATACTTTGGTCCCTATCCTAAGACCAAGGACATGATCGTAGATATCCTCAGTAAATTATCAGACTATTAAACATTGATATGATACCAATATCTAATTCAGAGTTTATGTAACACTTTACCAATTATCCCACTAATGTCTTTCATAATGATTTTTCCCCCAATTCAGGACTATTTGCTGAGTTTACTTGCCATTTCTTGTTAGTCTTCTTTAATCTGTGACATTTCCTCAGCTTTCCTTTTTCTTCATGACATTAATATTTTAAGAAGTGGAAGCCCAGTTTTGTCATTATTTTGATACTAAAATTGCCCAAGACTTGGCCAGTGAGAACCCCTTCAAGCTAGTTCCTATGTCCTTTTGACAGGTTCTCATGTCTTTTGGGACACTTTCTTACATTCTGGCTTTCCAAAGTGTTCTAGGATCTTCTAGCTTGCCTCAGATCCAGAATTGGCCACTTATCCAAGAAGACTTGATTTATTTTGGAAGTGAATGATGTTAAGAATCACTAAGAAATGGGGGCAGGGTGAGCTCATTGCTACTGGGGTGTCATTGCTTTTAGACCCTTTCAGAACTAGAAAGTTTAAGATATAGGCATAGATTTTACATATATATGTGTGTGTGTATATATAGATATAGATATAGATAGATATATTGCTGTATATTATTGTGATACCTATAATTTCCATCCAACACCACAGGGCTCCTTTTTGCCTTCCTGCAATCCATAATTGTATCTCCCTTCTCTGACCCTCCTCCTAGCTCCCTATTTGTTTATTCATATAGCGACTTTTCACTGAAGGCACTGCTAATATATTAGCTGGGCAAACAAAATAATCTGAGTGCAGAAATGGTGGAAACTAAACCACTTTGCTCCTAAACGCTGCCAGCTGTCCGATGGGCTAAGACTGATCCTGAATGATTTATGCATGCTACATCACACTTTAATCTTGCAGGAATCCACAGAGGAGGTAATCGGGTGGTTATTTCGCAGAAAAGGAAATTAAGGCTTAAAAACTGTCTACATACAGATAGAAGTAACCCAAGAAACATGCCTTCTAGATCCTTAACTGTCACAGACATGGTTTTCACTTTGCTATTCAAATGTGTCCGTCCATTCATGAGCCCATTTCTCCCTGAGGTGTCAAGAAAGACATATGGACCCAGAATTACTAGAATTTTTATAACCTAACATCTAATATATCAACTTGCTTTCACCTTTCCAGCTTAACTGGATCAGAAAAAGAGGCACTTTTCCCCCTAACAGCTGAGACAGCCGAATGAGACAGGGGCTCTTCCTGGGGACGTGTGTCCCTGGCAGTTATTTTCCTGGACTGGAGAGCTGCTGACCAAAACCATTTCATGACTTGATCAAGTGCACTGAGGCCCCTTAGGTCTGAGCAGGTCCGATCCGGTTCTGGCTGTTAGGAGAGCAGTAAGTGCCACTCAATTCAAGAGCAAGGGATTCAGGGCTCAGGTGGGGGACAGGAGAGCATGGGATCTGGACCAAGGGCCAAAAAGGTCAGAATTCATCACACAGCGTGATGAGTTAGTGGGGAAAATAAAAAAGAGGCTAAAGGAAAGGTAGACTCCTAAATTCCCTCCCCGCTCAGAATGTTTTAGTGGTTAGAACGCTCGGATGACGTGTGAGCTTAATGCTTGCGTGAATTACGATTTTAATGCCGCTTACAATATTCATTTATTTATTTCCTAGCTAGTGAAAATGTCATGATCAATCATTTGTTCCAGTCGAAACTGTCACCAACAGGAGCCCTCGTACCTTCCTCTCCTTCTTTTAAATTCAGAGGACATAAATCTGCCTGGCTCAGTAAGAAAATGACAGCTTCTTCAATGATTGGAGAAAACAGGAATTATCTAGAACTTAGTAAGGTAGGAGTTTTTATGATTCGTGTCTGGTTGTTTTGAAGTTTGCTTATTAGCACATTTGCTTCTTCTTTTAAAGAAAAAAAAGCACAGTCCTCAATGCTAATGGAAATAAATTGATATTTTAATTGAAAAAATTAAAGGAAAGACTGCTTACCTAAAGTACAACCCTCTGAGAGAGGACAGTTATAAGAAAGTGCAGTGGAGTGAAAATCTGATAGCAAATAGAGTATCAGTCATTTTATTTGTTGTCTGTGCAGCATCCTTTTTACGTCTCATCTCCGTGACTGTCTTTTTGATGAATGGGAGGTAACTTCAGAGACAGTAGGATTAAAGGGAATAAACTTAGCTACCTTATTCTGTTGATATTAATCACTTCAGAGGCTTTAGGTCTCTAAACAATAAATTGTAGTTTCTCATATAGACATAGTGTATTTTTCAGGTCCTAGAGTGTTTTCACTGTGTTTTGTAGATTTTTAATTTATTTCGGCATTATACTAATTTTTTATTGGGGTATAGTTGCTTTACCATGTTGTGTTAGATTCTGGTGTACAACGAAGTGAATCAGCTGTATGTATACATAGATCCCCTCCCTCTTGGACCTCCCTCCCCCACCATCCCACCCCTCTAGGTCACCACAGAGCACCGAGCTGAGCTCCCTGTGCTATACCCCAGGTCTCCACTAGCTATCTGTTTTACACATGGTGGTGTATTTATGTCAAACTTAATCTCCCAGTTTATCCAACCCCACCCCCACTGCCCTGTGTCCACACATCCCTTCTCTACGTCTGCGTCTGTATTCCTGCCCCGCAAATAGTTTCATCTGTACTATTTAATGGGTATTTGTCCCACACCAGCGTGGTTGTACTTACAACCTAAAGATTCTGACGATTTGTAAAACAGAACCAAAAATTCAGTGAAGGGTTGTTTCAAACTGAAATGTTTTAAGTTTATGAATTCAGTGCCCAGTTGTAGCCCAGTTTGTTTTGCTTGCCTTTACAAAAACTCTTAAAAAATGAGAAATATGGTTGGGAAGGTGTCCAGTACAATCAATCTTAGAAATTCAGTAATTGTAGCTTGCTGAAATGCATTTTAACTTACCAATTAAAATAAAAGCATACTTAAAATCAACTGTATTATAGAAGAATGGCAGAAATGTGTGTAGCATATTAGAAATGTGTGTGTGTGTGTGTGTGCTCCTGAGTGTGTGTGTGTGTGTGTGTGTTTAGCCATTAGACCCTAGATTTAAGGATCCTTTGATATAGTTGTTCCAGAACTGGACCATCACAGGAATTCAATCTCATTGCATATAAAATGGCAACTTTTACATACAAAGGACAAAGTGTTCCCCTTGTAAAAGCTCAATCTCTACTCCTGGTGGTTTCGCTGAAACTTCTGGCCCTTCCTTTCTCAATCATCCTGGAAATCATGAGCAAGAAATCGCCACACACCTCCAAACTGTAATTTTTAACCTTAATTATTAAACATTACCAGTCATAGATGCCATTAGTCTTTTCCCTGAAGGACTGCAAAAGCGAGATAATTCACAGCAGTTCCTCCACCCAGAAAGGGAAGTTGAGTGTTCAATTTCAAGGGACGAAGATTTATTTATTATGATTTTTCCTTAAGTGTTCCATTCCTCTCTTCCCTCTGAGGGTCCTCACCCCTGCACACCCATCCCTGTGACCAGCACCCTTCAACTGAGCATCACGTTTGGCTTTGTGTTTGTAGAAAACAAGTTGATCTCAGACCAATCACTTCGTTTTCCATTCCCTTGTCAGTTACAATTGATCTTTTCAGCTTGACAGTTCATCTGAACGGAAGGAAATGAGCTATTGCCATGATAGCAATAGCACCATATTGACAAGAATGTTTCATCAAATTTTTTGTTCTATCGAGACCTTTTATTTTAAGATAAATGATTTTGGATCGATAGATCTGTTGGTCTCAGTCTGTATGATTTTGTGAAATGTAATAGTACATTAGTGGCTGAGGTTTCTTTTAACCCCTGGTGGGATTTAATTAATTACTTTCTGCCCTTTCTTTCTTCACCCACTGGCTTCATTTTCACTGACTTATCTGCATTATCATTTAATCTTTGCTACGTATGAATTATTTTCTTTTAAGAGCTATATATAACTCCTTATCGAAGAAAACAGTCTACTGTCATTTTTCACAGGCAAGTAATTTACTAACCCCTTTTAGTCATTAAAAAAAAAAAGAAAAAGAAAAGGAAGGGAAAGAAAAAATGAGTAGGACACTGATTATAGTTAAACTTATGGAACAAACCAGTGATTGTTAAAACATCAAATCTTTGTAATGTAAAATATCAATAGTACCCTTTTACCCCAGAGTATGCTACATTTCATGATAACATGCACAATTAGTAATACAATCAGGATACCAGGGTGAGTTTATTGTACCACCAAGCAAGTCAACATCTGTCTATTCTCAAATTAAAGTAGATGCAGGTTAGTGACAGCCATGGACTTGAAAGGCTACAGAAATGGTTATTTTACATGTAGTTGCCCATTTTTCTAGCTCATAGTACCATTACAGAAAATCATTTGGCACTGATTTTTATAGTCTGTTTTAAATCTACATCTGCCTGTAAGTGAATTTATATGAATCAGAGGGTTAATTTTTTCCCTCTAAACTGGAATTTAGTAAAATAAACCCGCTCACCCTTTCCTTTTGTTTTCATTACAGTTATTAAAAAAGAAAGGAAATTCTACATTTCTTCAAAGACTAGAACGGGGAGGCCCGGCTACCATTGCATCTCAACTCAGGGTTAGTGAAGTTTTCAGATTTCAATAACTTCCATTTTGATTATATCAGCTGTAGAGGGTTTGCGTGTAGTTTTCCTCCATTTTCAGCACTTAAGGACCTTCAAAAAAGTAAGCACACACACAAAGCAAGTGAAAGCATAATAAATAAGAATCATGGATTGAAGATAAAGATTTTTATTTAAAAATTGCTTTACCTTGTCAGTCGGTGTCTTCTTTGGGGAATCAGTTGTGCTTTACTTCTCTCCTTAGAAAACTCTGACGGATATTACTGGAAAACTTCAGAAGTGCACTCCACACTTTATTCATTGCATCAAGCCCAATAACTCGAGGCTGCCAGATACTTTTGATAATTTTTACGTGTCTGCTCAGCTGCAATACATTGGGGTCCTGGAGATGGTGAAGATCATCCGACATGGATACCCAGTCCGCCTTTCCTTCTCGGATTTCCTGTCAAGGTAGGTTTTGCTCTTGTGCCCACTGTTCCCAGGAACATGTTGATAATATTGTAGCGTGGATCTTCTGTTTTCTTTTCTGGCATTTCTTTTATTATTCATATTCTTTTATC
This sequence comes from Hyperoodon ampullatus, assembly GCF_949752795.1. NCBI lineage: Eukaryota > Metazoa > Chordata > Mammalia > Artiodactyla > Ziphiidae > Hyperoodon > Hyperoodon ampullatus. Next base: position 4,146,504 of record NC_136929.1, on the reverse strand, counting down.
CTGAGCAGACAAAATACTCTGGGAAGCAATGAAATACACTGACAAAGCTTATATAAAAAGTTACTGGGCTTCCCTGGTGGTGCAGTGGTTGAGAGTCCGCCTGCTGATGCAGGGGACACGGGTTCATACCCCAGTCCGGGAAGATCCCACGTGCCATGGAGTGGCTGGGCCCGTGAGCCATGGCCGCTGAGCCTGCGGGTCCGGAGCCTGTGCTCTGCAACAGGAGAGGCCACAATAGTGAGAGGCCCGCGTACCGCAAAAAAAAAAAAAAGAAAAAAATGTGACTAAACTTTACTGCAGACCCGATAGTTTGGAAACAATTTTCATGTTCCCTTAAATTTAGGTTTCCTTGGATTTAAACATTTATAAAGTTGTTGCTTATAATATTGACATAAAAATTATAATTTAATATAAGAAACTAAGTATGTGATTATTTTCTCCTTTTATATGTATGAACAAATTTTTTTTAGGTCAAGTGTTGGCAAACTGCATTCATGGGCAAATCCAGCCCACTACCTATTTTTTGTAAATAAAATTTTATTGGAATACAGGCAGTGAAAATAATGAGGATATCTGTTTTCAAGCAATCAAACAATAAAAGGGAGGATGGGCAAAAAGGAAACAAGAAACTATTTGATAATCTTATATAAAAACATGAAATTTAAAAATAACATTGACATAAAATAATATCAGTATTACAAGTATAAAATCTAGCATTTATGGTTAAAAACTAACTGTACAAATAGTATGGAAAAATCTGTTTGGCAAACCATTCACCTAAAAAAAAGAGATTTTAAGATTTTGTTGACCAGAAGTTCCATTTGAGCCACTGGTTTGAAGAAGTTGCTAAATTCAAGCAAAGCAATCAACCAAAAAACTAAAATCACCAAGTTGGAAATAATCAGAACAAAGGGTATAATATTTAAACTGTGACTAAAATTCTATGATTAATTTGTATCACATTTGTTTTTCCAGAGGATAGAAGTAGCATCTGCTTGTTGTATATTTTGGTAAATTTCACAAAAACACAAATAAGAAAATCAACATCATATGAGCCATTCATTCTCAAAGAGCTGACAGACTATTCAGAAGGGAGGAGATAAAATCCACCACATTTCAGTGTAAAGTATCTGGAGAATGAATATGTTTAACCTGCAGAGTGTATAGTGTAGATAGACAAGATAATTGTGTTTAAAAACTTAAAAGATGCTAATTCATGAGCTAATAGACACACTGTCTACTATTTATAGGGAAGAACTGCAAAGTTGGGCATTACACAGGGATACATTAAGAATTAATATGTGCTGAATATGAGAATTCATTTTGCTTTTGTTGGGGAGGGATGATGGTGTCACATCACTGCTTATTGTACATTAAGAGGTATCTGGTAGGGACAGCTCTGATCTGCCTCTTTCTGTTCCCTCAGTGGACGTCCATTTATAGTCTCCAGAAATGTTTGGTCTGTTAATGAGTATATATTTCTTACACTTTACAGTTTAAATATTAAAAGTCAGCCTTCCCACCCCTTTAAGTCCAAGTGGTCTTTGAATCAATGAGTTTAAAACCTGCCCATAAACAAGTTTAAAGTAATAGATTCCCACATTTACCCCAGACCTTCTGAATGACAATCAACAGAGAGTGGGGTCCAAGGACCCCCTGGTTTGTCTGATGGGGAGGGGTGTGGTGCTGTTATCTGCTGGCATCATATGGTCTCAGTGGGTCACCAGCCTTGATAAACTGTAGTTCACTCAGCAGCACTGACTTCCTTCCCAAGCCATGCTGAGAATCATGGTTCTGCAATGTTAGTGTCCATCATAGGCTTGTTAAAATACAGACTCCTGGGCAGCAGCCCCAGAGTTCCTGGTTCAGTAGGTCTAGGTGAGGTCTGTGATTTAGCATTTTTAGCGAGTTCCCAGGTGATGCTGATGTTGCTGGTGCGTGGACAACCTTTTGAGAACTACTGCCCTAGAACATCTACTCACTTGGAGTTTACCTCTTTGTTTGGTTTCATTTTTCCCCAGACAAGGGTTGGAAGTAGGTGAATGCCTTGATAATCAAAGGGAACTTGTTGAGGATGCAAAATCTCAGGCATTTACTGATTTACTGAATTAAAATTTGCAAATTTGTTGAGATTTCCAAGTGATCTGGATGCACTTGAAGTTTCAGAAGCACTGTGAATGGATTCCTGCACTGGATATTAAATAGGATTAATCTCATCCTATGAATATTTTTTAAAGTGCATTCAATGCATTTTCTGCTGTTTATTTTGTAAGAATGTCTTCGACTCATGGAATCAAAGAAGCTTGGCATTAAAGTGTCCCTCAGAGTTTCTCTAGTATAATCTTTAGTAGCTGCATGGATCTTTCTTACAGCTACTCCAACAGGCAGTCACTTGAATTGTCCTATTTTCCCAGAAAAGGGTGGAGAACATGGCTGTGTGTGTACATGTGTGTACATGTGTGTACACGTGTGTGTACATGTGTGTATGTTCCCAATATTATATATCATAATAATTAGAAAATCATTTTACCTTTGTTATTTGTATTTGTCTAGTTTGACATATATACATATATACCTACCAGAATTCCTTATCTCTATTACAATAGTATATGTAATGATTATCTTTTAAAATTAAGTACAGTCTTCCATATATATGCATTTCTTGCTTTACTCTGACTTATAGGCAGAGACCATGTCTTATTCAGTTACAATACCTGTGCGTTTGGGTTTTAGTCAATGTTTTAGGAATGAAGCTGGCATTGGAGATTAATAGCTGTTCAGTGTAAAGTAATGTTTTTCCAAAGCAGAGACGATAGCTGCACTATGTTTGTTGAAAAGAATAGTGGGGATGGGAAATGATACTTTTTGGTAAATCTCTGCTTTTTTTTAACTAGCCCCTTATGTAAAAGGAGATGTGATTTCAATTTATCATCTTTATTTGTAATTGCACATTAGTAGAAATGGAATTATTAATGTACTTCAGTGAGAATTTGTCACTGTCTCTCTTACATAAAGGATGCCTATCTGGAATATTATCACAAAAACACTGATCTGTAGAGAGATTATCAGTTTCTACAGAACTTGAATAAAACATAATCCACACATTGTCACATCAACAAGTAACGTATTTATTCAGAAAGCTCATCAGAACCTTGAAATTCCCCCAGGCAATCAAGTATCGTTGTATAAACAAAGCCTCGAGGTGCAATTTAATAGAAGTTTTTGGTTGCCAAAATATCAGATAACAGTTCCTATGTAAAACATTTCTATTTGTATCACCTTATCTTAACTGTTAGAGAATAAAAACCAATCAAACCAATTACTTTGTTTGGTTTACAAAGAGGAATATGGTTACCACAAAAATGCTGGACAAAGAAGAAAAACATGTCCAGTTTTGAAACCAGCACCTACTCATCTCAACAGCATTTATTGCTTCTGAAACCCAACATGACAGTAAATGTGGATAACGGACATTTCTGCAGAATCTGTAGGTGGACGTGATGGTATTGCAAATTCACTTCCTGGTATCCTGGCTTTAATAACTGTCCATCAGTCTGAGTCTTCCTAATCAAAACTGGACAATTGTGTGTGTCGAGAAATCCTATTTTGATTAAAGGAGAAGCATGCTTGTTGAATTTTTTCCCTAAGAGCATCAATAGTTTCTGAATGGGGTAGGAAAAATACTAGTTCCTATCTCCATGGCAAGAAACCTCACAAGTTTGGGTATATGAGGAAGAAGGAAAGGAACAATAGAAGTAAATCATTATGTGCAAATCATGATACATAATTGGATCACCTATTGCTGTGGACTGAATTGTCCCCTCCACAAAAACTCATACGTTGAAGCTGTACCCCCCAATGGGACTGTATTTGGAGATGGGTTCTATACAGAGGGAATTAAGGTTAAGTGAGGTTCTAAGGGTGGGGTTCTGATCCAATAGGATTGGTGTCCTTATAAGAAAAGTCACCAGAGAGCATGTCCTTCTTCTCTGCTATCTGAGGATGCAGTGGAAAGGCAGCTGTCTGCAAGCCAGGAGGAGACCTTGTTAGACACTAACTGCCCCACACCTTGATCCTGGACTTCCCAGCCTCCAGGACTGTGAGAAAATAAACTTCTGTTCTTTAACCCGCCAGGTCTGTGGGATTTTGTTATGGCAGCCTGAGCTGGCTGCGAATACTTGTGTTCATAGGTGTGTGTTTATATGGTCTCAATAGGCAGCATAGCTGGACAAGTTATGCTGGGAAGTTTTGGGGACTTTATTCGTATTATGTGATACTCTCGTGCTAATGGGAAGAAGTCTAGTTTACATGCACATACCATGTGATATCAAAAACTTGTGTCTTTGTTCATGGAATCATATTCTTTCTATCTCTTTCCCTATTTACTCAATGGCATTTACTTGATATTTAAGATTCACTCAAGCATCCTCTCTGTTGAAAAGTCATTTATAAAATCCCAAATTGGTTTGTGTCTCTTCTCTAAGCTTCAAAAAGGCCTTAAGTATTTTACTTATTATTTGCTCACTGGAAATATTCATTTATGTGAATATTTAACCACTTAACCACTAGAGCAGAGGTTAGCAAACTATAGCCACCAGATCAGATCTGGCCTGCCACCTACTTTTGTATGACCTGAGAGCTAAGAATATCTTCGACATTTTTCAATTGTCAAATTTTAAATGGTTATATATATACCTACGTAATCTCCTCAAGTTTGCCTCTTGGCATACAAAGCTAAAATATTTACTCTCTGGCCCTCTACAGAAAAAAAAATTGCTACCCCTGTCCTAGACCATATGCTCCTTAGATGAGGGCAGGTATTATTGCATGTGCAGGTGCTAACATAATGCCAACCAGCCATCATCCTTCTGGGTCCAAACTCTATGAAACTGAACAAAAAAGATTTGACATCCTCTTTCATTTCAACAACTGTCTCTAATGTTTGTTGGATTCTTCAGTTTGTGAGAATTTTTCTGATGGCATTGTAAAAGACAAACTCTCACCAGTACAATCTGTAGAACATAAAATTCCAAGTCAGTGGCTTGCAAACAACGAAGGTTCCTTTCTCTTTTACATTATATTTGACTGTGTTTAGAAGTTGCACACCTAAGCTCGAATCAGCTCTGATTTGGGACTCTTTTTCATGATGCACCCTGGGGTTCAAGAATAGTCCAGATCTAGGACATGCCCTTTCTGTGCTAGGGGAGAAGAGATGTGGCTGAGTGGCTGCTACAACTTGTGCTGAGATGCAGCATCTGTCACTCTCTTATTTTTTTATTTTATTTTATTTTTTTTTGTGGTATGTGGGCCTCTCACTGCTGTGGCCTCTCCCGTTGCGGAGCACAGGCTCCGGACGCGCAGGCTCAGCGGCCATGGCTCACGGGCCCAGCCGCTCCGTGGCATGCGGGATCTTCCCGTACTGGGGCCCGAACCCGTGTCCCCTGAATCAGCAGGCGGACTCTCAACCACTGCGCCACCAGGGAAGCCCTGTCACTCTCTTATATTCCATGGGTTAAAGGCAGTCACATGGCCCAGGCCAACGTCAGTGAGGTGGAGAAGTGTCTTATTCATGGGAAGTATCCCAGAGCACGTAACAAAGAGTAGAGGTATGTACACTTCTGGCTCGGTTACCAGTTGCCCCAAAACTTAGTGGCATAAAACAGCAATTTGTTATTTCTCCCAGTTCTGTGGGTTAATTGGGCTTAGTGGGGCATTTCTTGCTTGGGGTTTCTCCATCCATTGCAGCCATACAGCAAAAGAGGTTGGTGTCAGCTGGGCTGGATGGATAAGACGGCATCTTCATCCCTGTGTCTGGTGCCTGGATATTCCTTCATGGGGTCTCTCTCTCCAGCAGAATAATCTGGACTCCTTACCTGGCAGCTCATGGTTCCAAGGGGCATGGAAGGAAACTTGCAGTCCTCTTACAAGCTGGGCTGGGAACTAGCACAGCATCACTCCCTCTGTATTTTATTGGTCAAAGCAGTTGCAGACCAGCTGAGATATTTTCACTGGGAAGCAAGCAAGTGGCCAACTTTGGGACAAGCTACCACATCTTCTTGAAGGGAGAACATGCAAGTAATTGGGAATGATGCCTAAAGCTCTGCCTATGTGCACCGACACTGAATTGAATCTCAGTAGACAGAGTTTTGGGTGAAGTAGAAGAGAATAGCTTTATTGCTTTGTGAGGCAAAGAGGGACACAGCGGGCTTGTGCCCCTCAAAAACTGTGTGTCCCAACCTGGGAGGATTTGGTGAGGAGTTTTATAGCAATAGTTCAAGGGCAGGGTTGCTGGTAAGATGCAGGGTGTGTGCAGGGCCTGCATTCCTTTAATCTGGCCTCAGATGATCTCCTGATGGACTTGTGTGGTTCCTTTAATCTGGCCTCAGGTGATCTCCTGATGGGCTTCTGTGGTTCTTTTAATCCGGAATGAAGAATGCTAACATCTTCCATTTGTTGGGGGTTTTAGTTCTGTAAAGCACTCAAAGATATCGTTATGTGTATCCCTTGAGGCGGAACCAGGACCCTGCCCCAAGCCTGCACTATTGTTTCCTGACTGCTCCCCACTTGTCTCTGCATCCCCTCCCTTCCCTGATTAGCAACTGTTTGAACCTCCCCCTTGGAACTCAGGGAAGGTCATGGAGGCCGAACAGAGAGGCTCCTGTGCCCAGGAGCCCCATAGGGTCTTTCTCGGCTTCAGGAACAGCAAAAAAAATTTCAATAGTCATGTCTATACCTATGAATTGCTATTATATCATCCTTCACCAGTAAGTGTATCTGCATTTGATGTGCTGAATACTGTAATACCAGAATTTTTTTTTCCAAATTGTAGAATTGAGGGAAAGAATAATATGAGGCAATGATGATGAAACAGTTTTGAGGTGTCTTTAAAGGTAAGGTGCCATGCCTGGTACCTTGTATGGCACTGTACCATCGTTTTTAAAGCTTTCTGCAATACCCTGTATGCTTGTGACATTATAATTATCCTGGCTTTTTAATTGTCATCCAAGGCTGTGCCAGATTTTAGTCCTTTGTATCTCTACTCTTCTCAGGGTGCTAACCTTCTAAATGTTCGTCTTTTTCCAGATTTAGAAGGGACATCTTTTGGAATCTAGCTGTGGGTCTTGGGTGGCAAGTGTGGAAGGGTCACATCATACATCTGTGGACTCCTTTGTGGTTGACAGGGGAGAGCAGATCAGCATCACCACGGGGAGAGGTTGACCCTTTAACGGGGTGCCCTTATTTGGAAAAGACAGAAGGGCTTGTCCAATAAAAGCACCACAGGGACTGGTATTATGCTTGGCAAGGTGAGGGCACATGATCTGTGTTTTGAGATTGTTACTGGATGAGATCCCTCGCAGAAATAGTAGGAGTCATTTGGCTTTGTTAAATGACACAGTTGCTGCTGAAAGGGCAGGCTGTGAAAGAACATAGCCATGATGTTAAATTGGGTGTGGGGAGAGGGATGAAGAGACACACTTCAGCTGATTGGATTAAACTAATGGGCAGCGGCCGCCCAGCCCAGCAGAATCACAGCTACAGATCTGGGTTGGAATCATCGAAAAGTTTTCTTTGTTCCTTGGAAGTGATGTCAGTTACTGTCAATACATCTTTAATAGAAACATGAGTTAATACGTTCGAGAGCTGTTAAATATTCTAATTCAACTGGCAAAGGATACATTTTCTTCTGGGTAATTTTGCCAAGTCTCAACGTATTCTTTCTGCTAAAACCACTCTGCAGGGTTGGCTGATTGTCTAAGCTTTAATGACATTTGGAAGGAAAGAGGGCCTGCTACTTTTCAATGAAATATAAAATAGGAAAGAGAAGTATAATAGATTCTCGAAGCTATTTTAATTTAAACATAATTAAGTCTCTTTATTGGGAATTTGTTATACTGTTCAATGGATTAGGAATCATAAATTACCCCGTGATCCACTCTGGACATCTGAAAACTTTTTCTTTAAGAGACCAAATAGTAACTGTGGTAGGCTTACAGGTCACGAGGTCGCTGACCTATGTATACTCAACTCTGCCTCATGGCAGAAAGTAGCCATAGACAGCAGGTCAACAAACGGGTGAGGAGGGTTTCCAATAAACTTTGTTGGCATAAACAGAGGTGGGTGGTTTTGACCCAGGGGTACCTAACCCTTTATCTAGTCCCACCCGTCCTCATTCTGATAGATTTGGGGGACATTTTTCCATAGAAAAGGGGACAGATAATGAAAGGTGACAATGTTTGCATTTGTACATGCATCATCTGGCTTCGATCCTAATTTCTACTCTGATAAGCTGGATGATCTGCCATGACAGAATTCATTCACTCATTCCTTCACCATTCACTTCTTCATTGTTATTCATTCACTCTTATTTTATACTAGCATTTTATGGAATCAAAATGCCATTATGCCTTTAATTTTTTAATGATAAGTTATGTCAGGGAAAACATAATCACAAGATGACATTGCTTGCAGGGCCAAACCAGTTTTAAATAATTATCTATGAGTTGCTTGTTTCATTATTATAAATTATTTAATTCTGTTTATAGGGCAACAATGTTATGTAGTGTGATCATTAGTATATGATAGTTTTCATTCATGGTATCTAAATGATCCTCATAACTCAGGAGTCGACAAAGAAGCTCAGGTCATCATTAGGACTTTTGAGGGGACCTGATTCATATCATTTTTCTTACCCAGTTCTTGACCAAAATGAGAAGACAAAAATCATCAAAATGTCATCTTTCTTGCATGTAAAGTCTAGAATGAAGGACAGTGCTTGGCGTGAGAGACAAAGTGTCTGCTAATAGAACCCCATAATTAGGCAGAATTGCACACACACCCCAATTATGCACAGTTTGGGCTCAGGTAGACCTCCCAATGAGGGATGCTGTTCAGGCAAGGCTTGGAGAAGAGAAGGAAGGCAAGCATTCCTTTGCAAGCAGTTTGTTCTCAAACAGCTGAGAATCCCCTGTGTTGTTTTGTTTGTTTCTCTCCAGAATTACCAGTTAGATTAGTCAGTCACTTCGCCTTCCCTCTTGGATTGTGAAGGATAAGAGAGTGACCCAGAGTGTCACCCTACCTCCATGTCTAAGGAAACATCAGAAAAGAAGAGGCACTGCCCTTGGCTAACCCTCTGCATTGTTTTGTGTTCTGAACCAGAGAACGCATCCAGGAAGCCTACAAATAACAAGGGGGGTGGTTCTGCTCTTGGTGGGACGTCTGAGTCTTTCAGAATATTCTCCCCCCATCTTCATGAGCACCCACTGCTTTCTGGTGTTATCTTTCTGGGACCACTGAGAAGCAATATAGATTTTTGTACCCAAAGATTCTGCAGTGGGCCAACAGTGCATTACTTTAATTGATTTCAAGGCCACTTTGTATTCAAGACTATAAATGAATTTTATTTCTCAGCCCAAACCCATCCTGACATATTGTCCAACAGAGCCCATCAGGGATTCTGCAACCAGAATAAATGAAAATATTAAAACAAAAGAGCAACTCAAATAATAAAATCCCAGTGGCCTAAATATTCCCAAATTTGACTATGAATCTTCTTCCGTTGTTAAATTCCCAGTGAGAAAAGAAAGTTCAAAGATTAATACGTCTTATAAATTCAAGTCCAGAGATACTCAGTTCCAAAGGAATTGAAATCCCAAATATGATTATCTTGACTTTCTGAATTAAATGTCCAAAATTCCATATGCATATGAAATTACTATTTCAGAAGCATTCTTTCCATTTTTCTAACTTGGCTCAGACTTAGCTAAAAAGGTTCCATATGTCTTGGTGGAGCTGGGGACTCTTCAGTGTAACATTCTGAGCAGTTAGTCATTATATTAGTCTGTTTGGGCTGTCGTAACAAAATAGCATAGTCTGGGTGGCTTAAACAATTAGCATTTATTTTCTTACAGTTCTGGAGACTGGAAATCCAAGATCAAGGTGCCATGGCGACAGAAAGAGACAGAGAGAGAGAGAGACAGAATAACTCTCTCTGGTGTCTTTACTTCCAAGGATACTAGTCCTGTTGGATTAGGGCCCCATCCTTATGAACTCATTTAACCTTAATTACCTCCTAGAGGCCCTATGGACGAATACAGTCATATTGGGTATGGGGGCTTCAGAATATGAGTTTTTTTGCAGGAGGACAGAAACATTCAGTGTGTAGTAGTCATCTTAATGATGTGACTAATTTAGATCTCATTTGTTGTGTATATCACTGCCAAATCGCTTATCAATTTCACATCAAGTCCAATGAGTAAATACTAACCATAAGGCTATTTGGATACCAATGTCATACACACTAAATTTAGAACTAACATACACACTAAATTTAAAACTATTTCCCTAGTCCTAGAGCAGAATATTATAGGAAGAATTATTCTAGAATCTAATATTTTGTGTTGCCAGAGACAAGGGTGATCATATAGTATATTGACAAAACCAGGGCATGTTTTAAGAGTGAAATGGGGCCACTGTTAATAATTTTGACAGAAATACAGGTATAACCTGGGACTGTCCCTGGCAAACCAGGACATTGGTCACCCGAACTATCTTTACCCTGCACTTAACCTTCTCATGAGTTTCACTGCATTTCATTACCAGGAATCTTTCATCTCTGTCATTCCCAGTAGATTATAAGCCCTGTTAAGGAAAACCTTCCACTATATGCATGTAATAGGTGGCCAACAAGCATTTGTTCAATAAGCTAATAACGTTTTAGTTTTCTGTATAGTTTTATAGTTGAGCTCTACATTGTGTGTCCAAGATGTAGTATTCATTGATAACCTATGATGCGTTCCTAACTCAAACCAGCTGTGATTATCAAACCACCTTAAAATATATGGTTTCATTATGCCTAAACATTTCCTTTTCTTTTTGGCCATGCCACGTGGCATGCAGGATCTTAGTTTCCCAACCATGGATCGAACCCATGCCCCCTGCAGTGGAAGCATGGAGTCTTAACTATTGGACCACGAGGGAAGACCCTAAACATTTCCATTTTAGGGTAGCCATTTAAACCTTAGGGTGAGATAATGATCCCCGTCTTGCCTTTGTCACAGTTTAATAATATTCTCACTCCTCAAAAAGCACTGAGTCATTCTCTGAAATTCCTAGCCATAACTGTACAATAATTCATGGGTTAGTGCTCTATATTGATTTTTAAATGGATTTCATTTGATGGTTCTTTCTTTGTTCTTTGAAATGCTTTGTTAACTGAAAGTACTCTGTGTTTTATTGCAAGGGGAGGATCAATTTATTCAGTAAAAATATTTTTAGGAATAAAAACATCACAATAGACACTGGATTGATGATCCATGCTTAGGGGAGAAGCTATTACTAAGAGTAATTTACAAGTCAGGCTGACCCATTTAATACTATTTCCACAGTATATTCACTTGAATCATTCACTACAGCTACTTTATTGTGAGACCCTATTACTTAAACTTGAAAATTTACTTTTGTGGCAAGTTAATAAATACTTAAATTATGTGAAATAAAGATTTCTACATTTAGTAGAAATTAATTTTGAAATAAAAGTATTGTTTTATTATTAGGAAATCCTTACTATTTTTTAATCCATGGTTTTAAAAGTATGGTGATGACAATGTGTTTTTAAACTAATATTCTTACAGATCTTTCTCCACTTATGACCAAAAAAAAATCCCGGTATATTTCTGTACATCATTCTCAGCTATTTTCTTCACAGCTGTCAAAAATGGGATAACTTATATTAGGAAGGAACTTATAATGTATTCAAAACAATGAAGTTTGCAGGAAAATGAATCATGCAAAGTGACCTGAAAATTATCAATGCACATAGTGAGGGACTCAAGAAGAAAAAGATTTTAATAGAATGAAAAGCCTTCTGACAACTGACAGATGGTTAGAGATGGGGCAGTGTGACTTTTTTTCCAGCTCTGATCATCATGACACTAAAAATCAGAGTCCCACTCAAGAACTAGAATACCAAACGTGGCATTCAGCAAAATTACACCCTCTCCTTCTTTTGAGGAAACTTCTATTAGATCTCTACAAAGCTGAGGAATAGAAGTAATCATTTATACATTAGATTTAATAAAGCAATGATTATTTAACAAAGTAATAAAACGAGAAAGCTGTATCTATACATTTCCCATTAGAGATAACCTACACATCATTTCTAGATTGACTTTTACAGATTTATCAGGAAGAGACTTATTAAGAGGAGTCATTCCATGGCTATTTAAAACTCTGCTGCTCTTGTCCCAGTGCAAGATGTATTTGGAGCAGGTACAGATGCAAGAGAATTTACTTTCTATGCCCAATACACCTCACTGCCAAGACCAGCATCGACACCGCAATCATCTTCCTGCACTTGAACAGCTGAGCATTGTTTCATTAGGTACTTTTATATGTTGACTTCTAATTCGTTATTGTGTTTTGATGCTTACTCCAAATTAAGCATACACATGCTGATAACAGGACCTGCATTTCCCCCAATGCTTAACCCAGAACCCTTATTCGTGGCAATTGATTGACAGCCTCATCTAGCAGCAGCTTCTGTGTCCTAGTTGTGTTTCTTGTTTCATAGTATGGTTTGGGCCCCCTTAGTGAATACGCTCATGGTGCACGCCCACTGAGAATGGGTCATTTCTTCATGCCACGCCGTAAAGTACCTTAGAAATGCAGTGTCAAAGGCACCTTCTCCCATTCCAACTCTTATTGGGATAGGAAGTATTGGAATAGAAAAGATTTGGAATAAAGGAGTTTGGTCTTCCCACTCTACCATGATATCGCCTTACAGCCTTACCTAGATGGAACCTTAGTGACATATACAAGTGTCCTCCCAGAGATTGTGTCCCCAGCACCTAGCACAGGGCCTGGTACAAGGCTGGTGGCTAATAACTATGCTGTTGCTATTGAAGTGATTAATAAATCATTCAAACCATTTTGCAGGGGATTTTCTTCCTCTTTATGCCTCCACTAATGTTTATAAATTCTGTGTCATTAAACACACACACACAACACACGTACGCACACCAAGCACTTGTCAGACCAAATTCTTTAAATCGGTACCTCTCAACCATGGCAGCTCAGTAGACTCATTGGGGTTTAAATTTTTTAAAAAGTACGGATGGATGTGTTGGGGCCTGGGCAGTAGGTAAGTTTTTCAGGTAAGACACAGGATACCCAGTTAAATTTAAATTTTAGATAAACAACAAATGTCAAATCCATTTTCCTTGCTTTTTTTCCATCAAGAGGAGATATTCCTCTGGTGTTTACTTACATACAAACTAAATATCAGAAGAAGCGAGAACTTTGGTTTCTATTGTAGGCATCCAGAACAGATTTTTTGTTAAGTTTCTCTGAATTCTTTTTATGAATATGAATTTATTTATTTCTAAAAAAAATTTAACAGTTTTAATAAACTATGATTGACTTACAATAAGCTGCACCTGTTTTTTCCGTTTAAAAAAAATGACAAGTTTTGATGTAAACCTACATCTCAGAAACCATTTCACAAATCAAGATGGTGAACCTGTCCATCGGCCCCAGAAGATTCCTCCTGCCCCTTTTGTAGCCTCACCTTCTTACTCATCCCTCATTCCTCATCCCCAAACAATCAATGATGCTTTTGTTTACTAAAAATTAGTTTTATTTTCTAAAATATTTTACAAATGGAATCATAAATTGTGCACTCTTTATCTGGCTTCTTTTGCTCAGCATAGTAATGTTGACATTCAACCACGTAGTTGTGTGTTACCAGTGGTTTGCTGGGCTGTATTTCTTTTTAATGTTCACTCACCTGTTGATAGGTATTTAGGTTGTTCCCAGTATTTGGTTATTACCAGTACAGCTACTATGAACACTTGTGTCCCAGTCTTTACATGGACATGTTTTTATTTTGGCGGTGGAGTTGCGGGTAAAAATATGGGAGTGGAATGGCTGAGGCATATGGTTAGCATATGTTTAACTTTTTAAAATACTGCCAAACTCTTTTCCAGAATGGTTGTACCATTGTGTATTCCCACCAGCAGGGTATGAGAGTGCCAGTTACTCACATCCTCCCCAACACTTGGTGTGATCAGTCATGTCATTTGTTACATTCTAATGAGTTTAAGCTGGTATCTCATTGTGAGTTTACTTTGCATTTCCCTGATGACTAATGATGTCAGCCATCTTCCCATGGGCGTGTTTGCTATCCATACACCTTATTTGGTGAATTTTCTGTTCAAATGTCTTGCCTAATTTTTCAGTGGGCTGACTGATTTTTAGACTTCTTTATAGATTCTGAAGACACGTATATATTAAACATTTAATTGGCACACATTTTCTCTAAGATTGTGTCCTGTCTTCTACATTGTGAAAGGGATTACATAGAATTGGTGTTAATTATTCTTTAAATATTTGGTAGAATTTACTAGATACACCATTTAAGCATGGAGATTTCTTATTTGGAAGGATTTTAAGTATGAATTCAATTTATTTAATAGTTCTCAGGGTATTCATGCTGCCTAGTTCATCTTGGTTGAATTTCAGTAATTTGTAGTTTTTAAGGAATTGATCAAATTTATCTATAAAGAGTTGTTTGTAACATTCCCTTACTACACCTTTAATATCTACAGGGTCTGTGACAATATTCTCTATTCTGATAATTTTATCTTCTGTCTTTTTTCTTCTTCTTTACCAGTCTTGCTAGAGTTTTATCAATTTTATTTATTCAAAGAACTAGCTTTTGATTTTATTATTTTATGTTCAAATACTTTCACTGATTTCATCTCCTATATTTATTATTTATTTCCTTCTGCTTGCTCTAGGTTTATTTTGTTCTTTTTTTCTCCAGTCTTACAGTACAACTTTAGCAATGTGAAATCTTTCTTCTTTTTGAATATAAGCATTTAATATAAATTTCCCTCTACTTATCGAAATATCATCATTGAGCTGATGGTGAGTTTCCCACATTTTTCCGGTAACCACTGGCTTGGAATCCAGGGAGCTGTAGACCCAGATGTTGGTATTGGTGCAAGTAGAAACAGCTCCAGGAGCAGCCATCTACTCCAGGCTCAAGGGGCAGGACATGAAACTAGTAAAGATCCAAGCATGTGGAAAGGCACTGTTTTTATCCCCTCCAATCTCTCATGCCTCATCTCAAGCAGGCCTGTGGCAGAAGGCTCATAGGCAGCTAATTCTCTGAGGGAGGGGGACTTTCTTCCCCCAGTCAGAAGAGCTCCCAGGAGGGTGGGATGAACCCCTATTGATCTTCTCTCTTTCCTGTCAACCTGCAGCTCAGCCCCAGATGCAGGCACCGTCAAAGGGATGCACCATGGAGGGGATAATAAAGCCCCAGTCTTCAGGCTGGAAGACAGGAAAGGGGAGACTCAAGGAGCAAGAAAGTGCTAGTGAGACTGGGAAGGAGGGGGAGCCCTGGAAGGGGACACAATAAAGCCTTTTAAGAACCCAAGGCTCACCTCCAAGCTATGTGTGTGAGGGTCACAGATGTATTTCACTTTTTTTTTCCGTTCAATTTATTTTTTTATAGACTATATTTAGAGCAATTTTAGGTTCACAGCAAAGTTGACTGGAAGATAAAGAGATTTTCCCTATGCCTCCTGCCCCCCCCCGCATGCACAACCTCCCCCATTATCAACATCCCCAAGCAAAGTGGTACATTTGTCACAATAGATGAACCTGCATTGACACATCATTGTCACCCAAAGTCCATGGTCTACATGGTTCACTCTTGGTGTTGTACATTTGCACCTTCATTTTTCAAAGATATTTTTACACGTTAATTGAGTAATTGGAGTATGATGCATCTTGGAGAAGTTTTCTTCCTATGTCCTGTGCTTGGGGTTCATCAAGCTCCTTGGATCTATGAGTTTCTTGTATCTATGAGTGTGCAGCTTTCATTAAATTTGGAAAAATTTTGTCCATATTTTCATGGAGGATTTTTTCTTTCTCACCTATGATTGCCTCTCATTTAGAATCTACAATTACGTGTGTATTAGGCACTTAAAGTTGTCCCACAGATCACTGATGTTCGTCTTTGTTCAGTCTTTTTTCTCTGTGTTTCATTTTGGATAGTTTCTGTCGCTGTGTCTTCAGATTCATTAATCTTTCCTTTTGCAGTGTCTAAACTACACTTAATCCAATCCAATGTATCTTTTGCTTCAGTTGCTATAGTTTTCATCTTCAGAAGTTCAACCTGGGTCTTTTAAAAGTCCTTCATGCTTTTAATATATTTAATCTTCATTTTAGTATATATTAGTCTACTAATTCCATTATCTGCCATTTCTAGGTCAGTGTTGACTGGTTAATTTTTCTCTTTATAATAAATCATATTATTCCCCTTCTTTGCATCCTCGTAATTTTTGGTTACATACCAGATATTATGAATTTTAGTTTTTCAGATGGTACGTATTTTTGTATTTCTATAAATATTCTTGAATTTTGACTAAGAAACAATAAGTCACTTGGAAAAGTTTGTTGTTTTCAGTTTCTCCTGGCATGCTTCATTAGTTAGAACCAAACAAGTATGTAGTCTGAGCCTAATTATTTTATACTACTGATGCAAAACAATTGAGTTCTCTTTCCAGTGCCCCATGAATTGTGGAATTTTTCACTCTGGCTGATGGGAATAGTCCAACTTTCTTCCTGTCTTTGCTGTGAGGATGGTTCCCTCTCCTCCATTTGGGTGGTTCTTTCCTGGGACATCGGTGGTTTATTCACATGTATGTGGTGATCAGTATTCTGCTTGAGACTCAAGGGTGCTCTGAGGATCTCTGGACTCTTCTCTCAGTACAGCTCTCTCTTCTCAGATTGTCTGCTCTGTGAACTCAGGCTGCCTTGGCATCCCTTATGTCCCAGCACCATCTCCTCCACTCAGGGAGAGCCTCAGGCTTCACCTGGGATTCTTCTTTGAACCACAACCTGGAGCGTCCTCCCATGAAGTAAGCTGGGGGACTCTCAGGGCCTAACTCATCTGTTTTCTTGTCTCTCAAGGATCACTGACCTTCATTGTCTGGCGCCCAGTGCCCTGAGAATCATTGCCTCACATATGTTGTCCAGTTTTAAATTGTTTGGGGATGGAAAGTAAAACTAGTCCCTATTCCTCCATCTTGACTGAAAGCAGAAATTTATAAATTTATTTTTTATATTGGATTCCTACTGGATGGGTCTTTTACCTATTAAATTGTTTCTGGGCTAGGTTGTGAGCACCTATAATCTATTCTTACAACAGAGAACTTCCTAAAATGAATGCTATTGTTTGAAGGCTTGTATTTTTTAGGTAGTTTTTGATACTCTGGATAATAGTAGACTTTTCTCCTTTGATCTTCAAATTATGTATACCAACTTTTCCTAAACAGACTTGTGTCTCTGTAGAAAAATTAACATAGAGCAGCTGGTATTTTATAAAATGCTGATTCTAGACAAGAGTTTGGATAGGAAGTGGAGGTGAATACTATATTTGCTTGAATGTGCATGGGATTCTAATTAAGCTAAAATTAAGCATGTTAGAAATTGTCCAGGAAGCTGATGACTTTTTTCTTATTCTTAGAGAATTCATGGGTTGGAAGTTTCTATGACCAAAATGGCTAGAATTGCATATTTATGTGCAGGGCCCTGAATAGACTTATGAACATTCTACCCCACACCCTGTGCCAAAAAAAAAAAATTATTTTGACTCAAGAAAAAAGTTCCACCTGCTTTGCCCACAGTAGAATTTTGAGAGTTAGCAGGAAATTTCCCATTCTCTCATTGATGATCTACCAGTGCTTTAACCTAGGGAAACCCTGAGACATAAAAAGATCTTAAGGTATTTCAAAAATTAATAAGTAACAAGGATAGATACCTTTCACTGACATTTCTCATATGTTATCTCAGAAATCTTTACAGCCATTACCTGAAAATATTGCTATAAGCATTTATCAGATCAAGAGTAAGACTCAAAAAATTAAGACTTAAGCAAATGCCTCTGGCCTTTACTGTGTACTATTGCCATTCCATTTCAGTGGTCTGGGACTATATAAACATACATATGTAGCATATATAGTATAATATATAATATATAGAATACTAGCAATAATTGATCTGTTTCAAAGAAACAAACAAAAAACCTAATCAAGACAGGCCTTGAAAGGTATATATATAAATGAGTATTTATTTTATATATATATAAATAAATGAGTATTGTACATTCTTTCCTTAGGATTTTCATGTTATACATTCATTTACTTAAAAAAATAAAGTCTTCATATGAAGCTGCAGATACATCATTCATTGATGTATTTAACATTAAGAAACGTAGCAATCACACATGAAACCTAACAAAGTGCAGTGTTACATGATGCCTGTATTTCATTTCCCCCTAAAAGTTATTTTATTTCTTGCCTTAAATCTTACCCAGGACTCCTCTAAAGACCTACAAGCTTGAATGCTAAAACACATCTCTAAAACAGTTTTTCATTAGAGTAATACTGAGTTCCTACAAATGACCCAAGGCCCTGATAAGTGTTAAGGATACAAAGATGGGTGAGTCTTGCCCAGATCTGATATTCCTCCCAGGTAAGTTGGGCGAAGAGATGCATGAGATGGTACTGGGGTGCTGTCAGAGCCTATAAGTAAAGCCCATTATCCCACCAGAAGGAATGCCAAGAGGACTCTTGAGCGATGATGAGAAACAAGCTCGCTGCCAGAGGTGACGGAGGAAATCCCAGACTTAGAGTAAGACCTGAGGGTCTGATGTGAACAAAGGGAAGGAGGAAAGAAGCATCACAGGGCGTCTGGGGAAGACATTCTCATTGCAGTAGCCTAAGTACATTAGGGAAAACGACAGCTGAGAGGAAGGCAAGAACTGTGTATTTTAGGTACAAAACTTGGAATTTATCCTGTAGCTAATAGGCACTAAATGTTTAAAGCCATGTGATACTGTGGTTTCATTCCCCTTCAAGCCAGATCAGGGGTTGGCAAACGATGGCCCACGGGCCACATCCAGTTGGCAGCCTGTTTATTAGAATGTTATTGGCACCCAGTACCCCATTTGTTTACGTGCTACCTGTGGCTCCTTTCACGTTACAAAGGCAAGATTGAGCCTAAAATATTTCCTGTCTGGCTCTTTACAAAAAAAGTTAGCTGGTACCTCCCTGAGCTAGACCTCTCCAGCACACTTTCTTCACCTGACACTGGACCAGATCATTGTTTTGGGGCAAGATAATTGTTTGTCATGGTGGGCTGGCCTGTGCATTGTAGGATATTTAACAGCATCCCTGGACCCTACACACCATAGTCCAGGAGCTCTCCCATCCCCGCTCATGACCTAAAAACATGTCTCCAGACATTGCCACATGTGCCCTGGAGGGCAAAACCACTTCGGGTTAAGAACTGTCTCTATGGATAAGCATCAAGGTCCTACTGTAGAGCACAGAGAACTATATTCAATATCCTGGGATAAACCATAAGAGTATGAAAAGAATATGAAAAAGAATGTATATATGTGTATAACTGAGTCACTGTGCTGTACTGTGGAAATTAACACAACTGTGTAAATCAACCACACTTCAATAATTTTTTTTAAAAAAAAGAACTACTTCTAGTAGCTAGGTTTTAGTGAACATGACCTTAGCTAAAGTTGAAACAGTGGGAATTTGAGGGAACTGAAAAGACAGATGTGGGGGAAAAAAAGCACATTTTGGATGTGGAAGTAGCACCACTTAGTGATTATAAACATGAGGCTTCAAGCAGATGAGCATCAGGGATGACGTCTGCAGGTCTGGCGTAGGTGTTCAGTCCTATGCCTTGGGTCACAGTTAGGTGTCCTTCACTGAGATAATCACAGAGGACAAGCAAGTATCAGAGGGAAGAAATGAGTTTGGCTTTGGACACAGTAGGTTCAGGTACCTTGATGTGCTAAGGTAAAGAAAGCTAATAAGCTGTTGAATATGAGAAAATTCTGGCAGAAGAGGTATATTGGAATGTCAGTAGATTGTGGTCAGGGTTGAAGAAAACCAGAGGGTGCAGCGTCAGAAAATCCATGAGAATATGAAGCCTGTGGGAACTGTGACCAAAGGAATTTCTGCAGCAGAGAGAACCAGAGAAGGAGCACAGGTTGTCTGCTGTATCTGTGTGTGAGAGAGAGATGCACAGAGGGTGCCGGGCAGAAGAAAGAGTGTGTACATTGACGTGTGGCTGAGAGTCCAGGACTTTTGAAAGATAGAATGAGAAGAAGCCAGACAAGAAAAGATGGAAGGTCAAGAGCTCCATGGCCTCCAAGGAATACTGTAAGGAGAGGCACCACTTAATGTGGCCTGAAACCTTCCCAAGACTAGTGTAGGTGAGCAAGACACTTTGCTTAAATGATTTATAAGGGCAGGTTCCTTATAAATTAACTCCTAGCGTGTACAGACATCGCATTTGACAGGTGGCAATTGTGACAGCAGGAGAGGGTTTTCAAGGGCACCAGCATCACAGCAGGTATTGGCAACAATTTGTGAAAGAGGTGAAGTGTCTGGGGATGCAACTGAAGTTGGAGCTTGCATCTCTCCTTTTGTAACATAGATAGATCTAGGGTCATGTGTGCACTACACACCTTTCTAGAGCAACACATGTATTATGTATTACATATAAACACAGGTGTAAAGTTAATCCATTTTGTCATTTTCACTGAAATTGATCCACTCGGCAGTCCTGCTTTTAGATGGTTTGGGGATAGTTTAAAAATGGTTTTAAATAAATCAGCCATGGGCTTCCTTTAATACCACCCAGTCAGAACATGTAGAAGAAGACACATCTGAAGAAAAATGGGGACTTGAAAAGTGTTTTAAACAACTCAATGAATAAGAGAAAAGGTGTGCTGCTAGGTAGCACTTGTGCAGGGCACAGTGGCCTGGAGAAGAAAAGATCTTTACTGATTTCTTCTAATGACCACATCTGCTCCCCCTGCTTGGGTCCAATGCTGCTGAAGTAACCAGCACCTCTTTGCTGCTATGAAGTGAGTCTGTGCAAAGGTGGACAGTGAATTCCACCTCGGAGATGGTGACCAGGTGCCAGCTAGACAAAACTGGCCAATTACCCTTAATATATGTCACAAATACAAATAAGAAATAAGTGACTATGAAATTGTTGTGCTTTCACTTGATGTCTAATATGCGATGTGATGGTACAATCATTAGTTTTTATATATTTACATAAGGGGATGGTCACCAGCAAAACAATATCCCTGAGTTATTATTAAAATAATATTAAATATTAAATATTATTTAAGTGCGTTTACTTTATAAATGCATATACTTATATACAAATCTTATAGATTTAATTATCTTACTATATAAAATAATATTTAAATAACCATTAAATTTTATTTTCTCACACCGCCTCTCACTTTTTCTTCCTATCCTTCCGTTAGTCACTCAGCCAGCAGTAGCTTGTGGAATGTCTTCAACATAATAACTACTGTGCAGTACTTTAGGTATAAACATATGGAATGCATAGAATATTCTCCTCTGCCTCGGAAGCTAGGGAACTCGAGGATGAGATAGAAGAGGATGCATGCAGTGTCTAGTCCAGGCAGGTAGGTTTCCAGGGAGAGGGTTCACAAAGTCTCCTGGAGTAGATGTCATTGACCCCAGGCTTGAAGACCACTTAGGATTAACCAGAAAAGAAATCAAAGAACACTTGTCCACACAAGCAGGTGCAGAGCACAGTGATAAGGATGAATTGTGAGTTCAGTAAAATGCAACGTGGCAGGAGTGCGTGATCCTGATGGCCGGGAGATGTTTAACTAGGGAAACACAAAGCCTGTAAAAAACCAGGACCGCAAGCTGAAGGTGGGGAGTCCCCGAAAAATGCTGAGAAAAATGGTGTGAGGATTTGGAAAGACCGGGCAAAGCGGGTGCAGTTAGGAGACTATCGATTCCAGGAATTGAGACATAAGTAGATGAGGCTTTATGGCGAGAATGTAATTGAGAGGAAGAGGACAGAGACTTTAGAGATGTTTAGGATGTGAAATGATCAATACACGTTGATGGACCTGTCTTTAGAGACGTCCAGGTTTCCAGGTGAGGAGGTGGAAAGACGGTAGACACCACATAGGAGTATTAGGAGTGGGTGTGGAACTTGAGGCGTGCGTGGGAGATCCACACTGGCTGTCCAGGAGGCAAGGGGGCATATTGGGGTGAAGTTCAGGAAAGTGGTTACTGTGTCTCACATACACACAATTTTAACATCAGTTTATAAGGGATCCTTACAGCCTTGCGGGTTTTGAGACGGCTCAGGGAGAAATTCCAGGAGGGGCAAGAAGCAAGTGCTGAAAAGCACATGTATTGATGAGAAGGATGGAGGGGCTGAAGTGTATAAAGGAGGCTGAGACGTTGTGGAACAGCTGAGGGGCAGCCTCGAAGAATGGCAAGGAGACTGTTTCAATGAGGAAGGAGCCAGTGGTTTCATATGCCACAGAAAGGTCAAGTTATATGAAAACAGAAAGGGTCGCAGGAGAAAAAAGCCCTGAAATGCAGCCATTGGATTTGACGGTAGAGAATTTGTTAGCTATCTTGACATATGAGGTTTCGATAAAACGATGGGCACAGAAATGGAAAATGGATTGCAGAGGTTGGAGAGTACATTGGGATGAGGAAGAGAGTTGGATTTGATTATTGTTCCAGTGCTAACCCACCTCTTGCTAATTCTCAGTTACCACATCACATTGTGGTAAAACACAACTTTCAAAATGGGAAAATCATGACTGTCATACAAATGTGTTATGAACACCTATCAAAGATTTTTTTCAGTTCCTTAGGTAAAGAGGAGACTAATAAGGTGCTAAAACCAGATCTGATTTACAAGGGAAGAATTTATTTACAGAGATTATATTCTCTAGGGGCAAAATTTATTTACCCCGCCATGACGAACATCCTTTGTGTTGCTTTGGACAGAAACTATCTGCATGTCATCAGTTTCTATAGTTTAAGTTCTATCACAGCAGAGCTGCAAAATAGCTGAGTTAAAAGCAATCAAAGATTATACCTCTATAGAATTCGGTAATCCCCAAGGATCCACTGGACAATGCCCAGCATTCTTTTGAGAGGACATGCAAAGACAAGACCATATCTTGTTCACCATTTTTCCCAGTATCTAGCAAACTATTGTACACATGTTAATCTTATTGGTAATTATCAAGAGAAGTGATAGAAAAGCTAGAGATGATTAAAACCAGAACTTTTAAGTGTGTGCAATACCAAAGGTGTATAGTATGTTACTGGACATGAAGAGAGAGAGCATTTTGCATATTATTAATTCCTCTAGGGTTCTAGTCAATACTAACTTTAATCATGCCTTCTCTGAATTAAAACTTTCATTAGAGGCATCCGTACCTAATGGTGAGTGATATACTTAAATTTCCAAGATATCTCCAATAGCATGCATCTTACATCATTTGGACTTATCCAGCCAATATTTTCAAATAGTAATAATAAGTAATCAATATTTAATATGACAATTATGTGCACATCTTATTTTCCCTCAAAATATGGGTGTACTGGGTTCTAATTCAAAAATGTTAGTTACCCTTCACTATTTGTTATATCATTCAAGATTAACATTATCTGTATTTAAAGTGTCTCATTAAAAGAGAAAAAAAATAGATGTTAAATTTTTGCTTTTGATCCTATGTTCTTAAAAATGTTCATTCCTTTCATTTCTTGCCTCAAGATGACAACTCAGTTAACTGACATTAGAATTTACTGCCGCTGATTTTCCATGACTCACCACAATACAAATGTCAATTTTGTCTTTTTTTTAGTTTCTCTTTTTCTTTTTTTAATTTTCATATAATTTTTATAATATATAAATTTCATATAATTTTTAAAGTTTACTTTCCATTTGCAGTTATTACAAAATATTGGCAATATTCCCACTGCTGTACAATACATCCTTGAGCCTATCTTATACCCAATAGTTTGTACCTCCTCTTTCCCCATGCCTACATTGCCCCTTAACCCACCGGTAAGAGTTTGTTCTCTATATCTGTGAATTTGCTTGTTTTTTGTTATATTCAGTAGTTTGTTGTATTTTTTAGATTCCACATGTAAGTGATATCATTTGGTATTTGTCTTCCTCCATCTAACATTTTACTCAGCACAATGCTTTCCAAATCCAGCCATGTTACTGCAAATGGCAAAATTTCATTCTTTCTTGTGACTTAGTAATATTCCATTGTGTGTATATACCACATCTTCTTTCTCCATGCATCAGTGGACACTAGGGTTGTTTCCATGTCTTTGCAATTGTAAAGAGTGATGCTCTGAACATTGGGGTGCATGTATCTTTTTGAATTAATGGTTTTGTGTTTTTTGGATATATACCCAGGAGTGGAACTGCTGGGCCATATGGTAGTTCTGTCTTTAGTTTTCTGAGAAACTTCCATACTGTTTTCCATAGTGGCTGCACCAATTTACATTCCCACCAACAGTGTGCAAGGGTTCCCTTTCCTCCACATCCTCACCAACATTTGTTATTTGTAGAATTTTTGCTGCTAGCAATTCTGGCAGATGTGAGGTGATACCTCGTTGTGGTTTTGATTTGCATTTCCCTGTTGATTAGCAATGTTGAGCATCTTTTCATGTGCCTGTTGTCCATCTGCATTTCCTCTTTGGATAAATGTAAGTATTGGATGATGGTATTTTAAAATTAATGCTTTCTGTGTGGTATTTACATACAATGGAATATGTTATTCAGCCTTAAAAATGAAGGGACTTCTGGGCTTCCCTGGTGGCGCAGTGGTTGAGAATCTGCCTGCCAATGCAGGGGACATGGGTTCGAGCCCTGGTCTGGGAAGATCCCACATGCCTCGGAGCAACGAGGCCCGAGAGCCACAGCTACTGAGCCTGCACGTCTGGAGCCTGTGCTCCACAACGAGAGGCCGCAATAGTGGGAGGCCCACGCACCGCGATGAAGAGTGGCCCCCACTTGCCGCAAATAGAGAAAGCAGTCACACAGAAATGAAGACCCAACACAGCCAAAAATAAATAAATTAATTAATTAAAAAAAAAAAATGAAGGGACTTCTGCCGTTTGTGAGAACATGGATGAACCTGGAGGACCTGATGCTAAGTGAAATAAGCCAGACACAAAATGACAAATACTGTATGATCTCACTTATATGTGGCTCTAAAATAGTCAAAATCATAGCAACAGGGAGTGGAAGGGTGGTTTCCAGGGGGTGGGGGGGGAGGGGAAAACAAGGAAGTGATGGTCAAAAAGTACAAAGTTTCAGTTCTGCAAGATGAGTAAGTCCTAGAGGTCCGCTCTACAGCTTTGTGTGTATAGTTATCAGTACTGTATTGTTATCTTAAGAATTTGCTAAGAGGGTAAATCTTACGTAAGTGTCCTTATCACAGTAATAATAAGTAAATAAATAAAAATAAAGAAGGTAGAAGGAAACTTTTGGAGGTGATAGTTATGTTTATGGCATTGATAGTGGTGATGGTTTCACAGAGGTGGAGTTATTTCCAAACTCATCCAGTTAAATGCATTAACTATGGACACACCTCAATACAGCATTTTTAAAAATAATGAATACTTTCCAAAATTAACAAACATTATTGGGTTCAGATACTGAACCCCAACTCTTCATTCAGCTCTTGTCACACATTTTCAAAAGTAGACATTCAAAATAAAATTTCATCACTGTGCAAATCGGGAGATCTAGTTTCAGTGCCAGGCTGTTCCCTCAGAGCTCATAATAATTTCATTCTTCTTCATGATCTGCTAACCAATTATAATAACAATGATATTCAGAATAACAGGTTCCTATGTAATTCAATTCAATATCTGAAATCGACATAAATGTATTGAAATCATAAAATAACTGGCATTAGCCACCAATCTTCATAAAATTTTTTAGCCATTTACCTGGAGAAGAAGAGTCTTCTGTGTTTAGTAGGGAGAGAAAACACTGGAACAACAAATATTTCCAACAAATAAATCAACCTGCCTTGGTTTCCTGTTCCTACTAAAAGATAGGAGGTCAGACTAACCTCAGTGGATATTTGGTTAGGGAGCAAATTGCTTTAGGAACAGGATAATTTTACTGAAACCACAAAGCTTGGAGAGGGCTCTCATTTCGGCTTAAACAACAAATGAACAGCTGTTCTTTTCAGTTTAAGGAAACAAGCTGTTCTAGTACCTGATAAATACAGGCTATGGCTCAACCAGTAAATTCTGCAAAGTGTGGAGGGGGAAGGATGGAGCAGGTCAGCTTCAACGTCCTCACCGACTGCGCTAAGCATCCTCTTGGGCATGTGTAACGGGATCTGAAAACAGCAGCCTTGGGTCCTTCTCCTGCAACCGTTAGTTCAGATCCATCGCAGATTCAGTCCCCCGAGAGGGCCCAGCTTTAAATGTCCCCACAGTAGGTGGCCCTGCAGTGCCATACATGCACGGATGGGATTTCTGTGTGTAAAAAAATCCTCCGGCCCTATTAGAAGCAAGTACAAC
The DNA here is from genome assembly GCF_949752795.1 of Hyperoodon ampullatus. Taxonomy (NCBI): domain Eukaryota; kingdom Metazoa; phylum Chordata; class Mammalia; order Artiodactyla; family Ziphiidae; genus Hyperoodon; species Hyperoodon ampullatus. Next base: position 4,120,039 of record NC_136929.1, on the reverse strand, counting down.
CCTGGCCAAGAAACAGGTTACCTGCTGCAAAGGCTGCTCAGGAAATGGAACTCTGTGTATATTTCATACCAGGACACTTTTAATTGAGTGTTTCACTTCCATCCATTTACTGAATAATTCGAATGTTCTTCTGTTGTACAATTAAAATGAAATAATGGGACGGGCTTGAAGTAAGAGAACTTGAGGGCATTGTCATGTAAATTCTAGGCAGATGCTCTGAATCCATTTTTTATCTGCAGAGTGGTACTGGCTAATCCCAGAAGCCAAGGTAGAATTTCACATTCTTTTTTATTATTCAACTCCCATATTGTCTGGGATGAGAGCCTCTGGCTTAATTACATGAAGTGCCTGAATGAATGCCACACAATTAAGGCCGCACCTCCGGACAGTCTGCTTGGCCACGGGATCTGGAGTGAGATGCTTCTGCGGAAGTGACCATGGTGTGAGTGGATTCGTTTTGGTTGTGGTCCTCGGTACCCACCGCCTTCACTGTGCCGGCAGCTCACAGGCTGCAGCTGGTTGGCACATTAGCAGCCATAGCCAAGAGAAACAGCACACCTTCGGTAGAACTCACACAAAATCATCCCGGGGGTTTTCAGATGAAGGCTAAAAGGGCTTCTCCAGGGCCTCTCAGCTGGCCCAGGAAGTAGGGTCCAGGATTCCCCTCACTATTCTGTATTATCTCCTTTCTCTTGTGTCTGCATCTCCACCATCAGTGATGTAAAAGCCAGGCACTGAGTTTGAATTTTGGATGCTGTGTTTTAGAGTCGTAACAGATAAATGCCTAATAAATGTGGCTGTGATGACATTAAATAATAGCATAATAATGTCATGAAAATAACAGTAACAAAAGCAACACCCCCCAGCATAATGAGGGAGGAAGAGAAGGAGAGAGAGAAGGGGAATATCATCTTGACATAGGAGGCTTGGAATTTAAGGCAGTAGCATGGAGTCTTGCTCTTTACATTTCCTGTTTTATTAATAGTCCTCATTTATACATTAATCTGTATGATGGTTACCTTCATCCTTTCAGGCTCAAAAACAAAAGAGGCAAGTATCTGTTTTTGTCCCATCTCTCGTACACATTTAGTAGGAGCCATATTAGACCCAGAATTCTATAGCCTCGACTAAGAACTTAGCTTTGCTGTAAACTAACTTCTTGCAGTTATCATGTAATCTCTGTAAATGTCGTTCTGCGGTTACTGTGAGAATTCAGTGATGCTATGCACTGACCGATCATCATACCTGGAATCTTTAGGCACTGGATAACTCTTCCTTGGTGTTTCTCCCTTCCTTCCATCTCTCTCTCCCCACCTTGCTTCTCCCCTGACCCCTTTTGAACTCCAGAGAATTGCATGTAGAAGTTAAGAATGACCCTCACCAAGCTAGTCACCCAGCTTCGGACAGAACTGTCATGTGGGCATGCAGCTCTGGGGTGACATCAATGGGGCAGCTCTTCCACCACTACCGCCCACCCCCACCCCCGGCAACTCTTCCCAAGGACTCTGCTCCTAGGGGGCTCTTGAACCAGGAAACCCATGGGAATGTGGAGAGCCATGGTGCCTTTGAATGGTGTAACCATTTTCTAAAGATGACAGCAGCCTATTTACCATCATTTGGAAAGAGAAGAGAACCGAGTCTTGCCCAGTGGCATGAGCAGTAGGTCTGCAATTGTCATAGTAACGATGGAAAGACTTGTCCCCTTAATAGAGTCACGTAAATCCTGAGGGGCTTAATGGTGGTCCCAAAAGATGTAAAAGGAAACTCAAGACCAGAAACCAGTTCTGAACACTCCAGGAGACCCCAAGGCCATGGCAAAAGACAGCCAACATCCCCTTCCGGTTCTTCCTGTAAATATACAGGAAAAGGGGGTGCCTACTGACGAGGGGATGTAGGTGAACCCACTGGAAACTGTATCAGGCTGACGAGGGCACAGCAAGTGCAGAGAAATGTTGGGGGGCAGAAGTGGCTTGATAGGCTTGATACAGAGGACCTGTGGGAAGCTGTGAGAAGACGGGCAGTTGCCTGTGATGAAGACTCCATGTGCTCCACTGAGCAGCTCAGGCTTTGCTCTGCCGCGGAGGTGATGGGCATGGCGGGTAGAGCAGAGCCTGCCCATCACAGGACCGTCAGCTCCGGGGGCTAACACCCAGACCAACCGACAACCCTAACTGGGATTTCTAAACCTTAAGACTCACGGAAGAAGACAAAGAATGGGTAACACTTAACACAGTGGATTTTTGTGTGAACTAGAGGATTTTGGACTTTTTGCTTTCGCATCCTTTTCTTTAAAAGGAACAAAAATATAAGTGATCCTCTTTAGTTGAAAAGCACTTGTGCAAATCCTCTCTCTGTGTGTCTCATTTCTCCTTCCTGTCCTCCCCCCACCCTCCACGTTGAAATAGATTCTATTTCTCTCTCAAGCCCACTTGTGCTCCTGCGTCTTCGTACTTCTCACTATCTTCATGACGTATGTCAGTCCCGTTGCTAGGCAGCTGTTATGCTCAACCCCCCACTCAGCATCCTGAATGCTGGAAATGGGCCCCAAATTGCTAGAAAATCACCCTTCTGCACCTGCACTGTGTTTACCGTGAGAGCAGGAATATGAAGAGTACAATGACAATCCAGGCAAGTTTGTGGAAGGGGCAAAATGCATCCCTGTTTAACCATAGCCAGACGGCTACGTTCGTGCTACATGCCAGGTAGAGAAACCACACAGGGCCCTGTGGGAAAATTTCAAGGGAATGGTTAGAGAAGAGCCTGTGTCCTCATCCTGTCAGAACTAAACCTTAATGAGCGAGGTAACCTGGAGGAAAACAGAAATACACAAAAATAAGCATGGATAGAATGTAGGACTTGTAGATTTCTACAAGTGTTGCCTATGCAGTATGAACCTTCTTCGTTGCCACTGAAAAGCAAAACACCCCAAAACTTTGCTTGATTCTATTTCATGCTCAAGCTGTGGACCTTTTCTTTATTTATGCCATGAACCACGAGAGCCTGGTCCTCGTGCTTCTCCACCATCTTCTTATGTCTTGATGCCGTAGGATTCTGGTTTCTTCTGGACATTGACTCAAGTCCTCAGTCACAAATCCAGCAGCCCCTTGTCAGTGCTGACATGCTCGCACCTCTCCACAAGGGTTAGTGCTGTGGACCCCATCTCACATCCTGCCTTCCCCGGGCTGCTCTGAAATCACACAATCCCAGCCCCATCTGCCGCTCTCCCCCTCCTCCTGCACCTGCCTTCACCTGCTGTCTCTCTCCATCTTTCCTTCAATGGAGAGCTGCCTCCATGCTCCATCTTCCTCTTTCTGTGGATTATCCAGGCCTTTCTCAGATAGAAGGAGGTTAACGGGAATCTTCAAGCATTCTTTTGTTGTTCTCAGATAAGTAATTAAAATATGTCCCTAATGAGAGAAATGTCATCAGGTCTTGAAATAAGAAAACCACATCTTTCTGGAGATATCATTTTAGCCAGGAAAAGGCACGTGTAGTATTTGAGCATGTGCAGTGAAATCAGAACCCGTCTCGGTGACCAGTGCATTTCTTGGCATAGTATCTGGCTTGTAATAGGTGCTCAAAGAATATTTGCTGAATAGAATTCAATTTTAAGTGGTTTCAGGATTGAAACTGTCACGACAGAATTTTCTTTGAGAATGAAGAGATGAAGTCAATATTCAGCAAACAGAAACAATTTCAGAGAAATTGCATCTAAGTTTTTTTTTTAAGCATTAGCTTAATATATATTCCTTGCATCTTTCTAAGGCAATGATTCTACAATTTCATGATAGTCAACTAAGAGTCACTACAATGTTTAACCAGATGTCTACGGTCACTGCATAAGCCTTTTTTTTTTTTTTTTTTTTTTTTTTTTTTTGTCTCTGGGACTATGAGGGATAGAATGTCAAGGTTCTCCTTGAAACTGGAAGGAACAACCACTTTTGAAAAGAGGAATATTTATTTCATCCCTTTCCTTAGGTTCTATTGTACTTTACATTTCTTAATTGTTAGCTTTTTCTCTGCTACTTCAACTTCAATCTACCCATCTTAGAATACAGAGACCCCAAAATGAAAAGGACCAGTAATGTGGTTCTTTCACTTATAATTTTGTAAGGTGTGGTCATGTCTGTTATTCTTCTGTTGTCATCATATTCTTGATTCTGTAAGTGCATTGAGGAGAGGTTTCATGAATCCTTGACGTAGAAAGAGCACTTAATGACGAGTGTGTGTGTGATAGAATTTTTCAGTAACTATGATGGAACTTGCTGGGAAACCCCACACTTATATACTGGCAACTTAGGATGTAGACTGGCAGAAAGGGGAGGATGAAAGTCGTCAGAGACACGTTCACAAGAGAAGTGAGGCAAATGGAGCATCTAACACAGTTAGAGGTTTCAACTGTGTTACCCCAAGTAACAGAGAACCCTGAGTATTCAGAACCATAATGGAAAGAGAACCAGTTTACCACATGGTAAGTACTGTCCTGTTCGGTCAGACAGAAGGTCGTGACAGAGAAGAGACTGACCCTGGCTGAGGAATTGACAACCAGGGAGGCACTAGGTCTGGTTCGGGGGTGTTGGTGACATTGGTCTATACCTCCTTTGGGAATTTCACCTCCACTCCCCGTTTCTGGTTCTCCTGAGTTGCACTGACTGTTTCCTTCTGTTTATGCAGCATTGGCCCAGGGAAATAACTACTCTTCCCAGACTACTCCATCTCAGTAAATGTCAACTTCATCCTCAGTCTCCTAGGTCAAGAAACGACATCATGCTCTCTTCCCTTCACATCCACATCAGTGCACTGGTAAATCCTATTGGATCTGCCTCAAATATGGACAGAGTTCAACCAGTTCCTACCATTCCCATTGCTTCCATCCTGGGCTGTGGGAAGAGCGTCCAGAGGGTCTCCCCAGCCCCCCACTCATTCCTTCTGCCTGCTCTCAGCCTCACAGCTGTGACGATTCTTTAAATGTCAAGTGATGTGACTCATCTGCTCAAAGCCTTGCTCCCCAGAACTCTCAGAGTCAAAGCCAAAGTCCTTGGCATCACCGGTGGGGTCTTTGTCCTCACCCCGTGTGGATACCTCTGTGAGTCCACTCCTCCATCTTTCCTCCCCCTTTTCTTCTCCAGCCATGCCTGCTTCCTTGATTCCCTAAACAGGCACTATCCCACCCCAGGCTTCCAGACCCCATGCCCTCAATTTGGATCCCTGTTCCCCAGAGAGAGCCATGCCTCCTTCCTCACCAACAGGTATCTGCTCACCCTGAAACCTTCCCTGCTTTATTTTTCTCCATCTCTCTTGTCATATCTGACATCCGTCCTCATTTACATTTCTATTATCTCTCTCTCCATCATGGGATGTAAGGGGTATAAGGATCTGTTTTGTGTCCTGCTGCATTCCCAGTATCTATTTTGTGCTCAGTCAACATTGGTTGATTGATTGAATGAGCCCGAGTGAATGAGCCACAGGACCCATATTCTGGACGCGGAACTAGGTGCCAACCATGCCCCTCATCCCAAACCAGGATGAGGCAAGAGTGAGTCAGCTGGGAGAGTTAACATTGACTTCTTAGAGTCGGCTAGTTTATCTGGGACACAGGGCAGGTGTCAGCCTGAGGATAGGGAATCTTCAGTGGATGGAAGTGACCACTTCTTGGGCAACAGAGGCCAGGAGGGTGTGGGGAATGAAAGCAAAGAAGTCCCTTCTCCAGTCATACCAGCACTCTCAGGACCATGTGCAGCTCCAGGCTCAGGATGATTATTTCCATTTGGTCTGAAATTGAAGTTTCTATGAGATCATGCTTCAGTGCAGTGATGGGCCCGTGACACCACCCAGAGATGACACTCACATTCCAAAAGACAAGATGTTTTTAATTACACTAAAATAGAGTACCTCACCCTGTCTAAGATGACGTTTTTGTCTTTTCGGTTGAAATGTCAGAATTATACCATTTTAGGTGTCAAAAGAACAATATAAAATGAAAAAAAAAGGCACCAAGTGTTAAGATTTTTTGTTCTGACTTGTTAATACTGTATTCAGATACTTGAATTATGTCAATTCACTTCTTGGTGATAATTAGCAAAGTTCCAGAATGAGACAATTATAAAAGAATGAGAAGATAATTTGAGTGATTTCATTTCATTGTGTGACTCTGGGTAAGTGGTGGAAACGCGCTGATTTTCCTGAGTGTTTGAATGAGTCTGTATGTCATTATGAGTTTAGTTTACTGCTAAAGAAAAGCTCAGTCACCCAAAGGTCAGAGAACCAAGAGCTCTTATCTCTGCATGTCCCGTATGCTGATGGTTACTGTGCGTTTCGCCGTTTGGTACTTTGATGTCAAGCTCGTCCCTTTTCACTCTGGAACCATCTGGGGCCAGGGCTGCTTCCTTCCTGCCTTGGCTGGAGCGATGGTGGTAGAGACATTGCCTCCAGAGTCAGGCTGCCCCAGGTTCAATCCCAGACCCTTTCACCATCTGTGTCAGGTCCCTAGGGCTGCCCTCACAAAGCACCACAAACTGGGGTGCTGCGAACAATGCAGATGTACTTCTCACAGTTCTGGAGGTCAGAAGTCCAAAATCAGGGCATCGCCCGAGCCCTGACCCCCTGAGACTCTGGATGGACTCCTTCCTTGCCTCTCTGGGCTTCGGGTGGTGGCCCCACAGTCCTTACAGCTGCGTCACCTCCCTCCCCACCTCCATCGTCACATGGCGTCCTCCCTGTGTCTCTGTGTTTACGTGGCATTTTCTCTTCTTATAAGGACACCAGTCCTGTGGGATTAAGGCCCACCCTACTGACCTCCTCTTAACTGCATTACATCTTTGAAGACCCTATTCCCAAACAGGTCACGTTTCTTTTGGGGAGACACTATTCAACATCATCTGTGTGAACTTGGGCAAGTGACTTAATTTCTGTGACCGTCAACTTCTCACCATCAAAAGATTATCATCCAAGGCCCCTGCATCTTGGAGGAGTGTGCGAAGCGACTTATGAAAAGTCCCCTGCATTCATTCGGTGCTCGAGAAGTGTCCTTCCCCATCCTCCACTCCCCCAGCCCAATTTCTTCATTTGTGCATACTTTCTACATGCATAGGCAATCGAGCAGACACCATGGGATGTGCAGAGATGACCCCGAGCCCTGGGGAAGCTCGCACACTTTGAGGACAGATAAAAATTAAATTAATGTTTATAACAGAACATAGAATTTGGGTCTCACACATGTGCGGTATTGAGAGAGGGGAAGATTACCCACTCAGTGCTTTGCCAAGGGCCTCACAGAGAATTTGCTGCAGAGCTGGAACCTGAATCTTGGTTTAGAGCCCCAATCCAATTTCTCTCCTATTCACATTGCGCAGTTATATCAGTTATCATCTTTGAACCACTTAAACATTATAACACATAATCCCTGTTTGCCCACTGATGCTCCAATGTCATGTACCAGCATCTTTTGGGGATGCCCATCACCTTCAGGTGGCCCCTCCATGACCCCCATACTCTCTCCTCCCGGTTCCCGGCCTTCCGCACACTGCAGGGTAGAAAATCATATTCTTGCCTCTTATCAAAAAAAAAAAAAAATCACTGAATACTTCCATCATCCATAGATCATTTCAGACCATTCAGTGTGATCAAAATGATGAGCAAGATTTTTCAGAGCCGTGCCTCTAGCACTACAATTCATGTTCAGTCTCTGTTGCTTGCTATTTTTACCCCCTCCTGTACCCTGAGTTGATACATGAGCAAAAATCTATGTGTGAGAAGGGAGGGTGTTGCTGATGCAGCCGTATTTATTTTGTCTGACTCATGGCTAGCAATATCATGACAATTCTCAATCCAGGGCAAATAATACGGTAAGTTTTTGGTGACAATGCTGAAAAGATTTTAGAGGGGAACTGAAAGTCTACTACTGAAAAAGTCACACAGGGGTATTTTCTCAGTATTTATGTTATACCCCAGACCCACAGTTCCTGCTGCGCTTCCCCCTCCAACCTCGCTTCTCTACCGCACTTGCAGAAATAAAGAGCTGCGGTGGCCGCCAGTGGGACACGTCCAGCCCTCTCAGTGCTCTGCTGGATGGGGGTGGAGAACCGGGTGTGTAGGTGACACACCGCCTTCCTTAGATGCCCTCAGGAAACAAAGGACTCATTTGAGAAGATGCCAAATTTGCTGCAACAAACTTTAGATGAAAAGCTGAGATATTTTACAGAAAACTTAGGTGATTTCATTATCACCTTTGAGTTCCCAGGGCAGCCCAACGTGAGGGTCATAAACACACCAGATGCAGTTAGACTTTCTTCTCGGTTCTCCTGTTTCTCTCCTTCCCCCACTTCCTCCCCTCCCCCTTCTCCTCCTCCTCCTAATGTGGTTTGGCTTACATGTCAGGCTAGATGCCATACGTGCACATGAAAACTTCACATAGATTTGTTTTTAATGGGTCATATAATTTTGAAAGGCATTTTTTTTAGAAACCCATAGGAAAACTTGATAGAGTCATGAATTTCAGCCAAAGAGTGAAATTTAATTATTCCGAGGAACTTTCCAAAAATAAAATGTCCTTCTAGAAGATTTAAAATACTCAGTATCTACTCAATGGGGAGGAAGCTTCTCCACCTCTCACTTAAATAAAACTTTTGGGTGTTTTGGTGTCCCTTTATTATAGATACTAACTACCTCTAGATTCACTCTCAAACACTAACAAAGAACGTTGGAATACCTTAAAAGGTGTATTTTAAGAGTATTCTACAAATTTAAATGAGAACTAATAGACTCATATTCTTCCTCTTCGAAGTTTCTTTTGATAAATGCTTTGCATCACTCCTGATAATATTAAAGATACATTCAGGATTGAGAGATGTATTTGGTTCCTTTTAAAATAATTTTCCTTTTAAAGGATAAGGGCTGTTTCTTAGTGGTCCAATGTGAAATGCACAATGGATGGAGATTTGGGGGTGCGTGGGATAAAGTAAGAATGGGAAAAGTTTAAGAAACAGGGTAACAAAGGCAACCCTGTTGAAGATAATCCTTTGATGACCAATTCAGTCATGGCTTTCCTGTCCCCACTGCTTTTTGCAGGTATAAGCCCTTGGCTGAGACCCTCCCGGATGACAAGAGGATGCTGCCGGCTGAGGAGAGATGCCGGCTGGCTCTGCAGCAGTGCCCGTTATCAGGCTGGCAGGTGGGTGACCTGCAAGCTCCTACCAGAGCAGTTAGGGTTTCCAGTAGGGGAGCAGAATCCCCATGGGGAGCTGCCCCAGTCTCACTGGCAAAAACAAATTTCTGTGGTGTGTTTGCAAAGAGAGACGCTAAGTGTAGTCCCTGGAAACACATCAGTCCTTCTGACTCACTGGTTTCATCAGCAAACACAGGATGAAGGAAGCTCGGAGCCTCTGTTTACAGCGTGGGGAGAAGTCCAGAAGCCCCACTAAGTTTGCCCACATCCCAGACCCCAGTGCTGGTACCAGAGCTTTCTGTAGTGTCTAAAAGGGTGCAGAAGTCAGAGGATCCAAAACGGGGCGGGGGGGATTGGAAGAGCTCAGGGGTCTGCTGGAGGGATAGCCAGGCTTCCAGAAGGAGGAAGGAGCAGGAGACAGAATAGCAGGGAGATGCTCCCCAGAAACACAAGGGCATAGTTTGGATTTTGTTTAATCCCTGAAGCAACTCAGAATGCCACCGTGACTAGGGTTAGGAAGAGAAAGAGGAATTTAAAAAGTAAAACAACTGAGAAGGTAATGTTAGAGCAATAACAGGAAATAGAATAGAGTCCACGACACCAGGAATTATTGCAAGTTCCTAGATATAAAACATCTGAAAGTGCATTGGTGGCAAGCAGCTTGGTGGCCAATAGCTTAGGCAAAACATAACCATTACTGGAAAGCAGACATAAATCTCATTTTTTAAAAATGAGAGGGAGATAGAGCATCTTCAAGTGAAAATGCATGATAGTTGATGAGGCCAGAAAAGAGTACTTTAGTGCAGAAATGACATAAAGAGAAGGTTCAGAATTGCTGATGTGTCTGAAAGTGGCCCCATGTGGGTAAGACAGGTATTGAATCCTGGATTGACACTAACACCCTTATCTGTCTACGATGAAGAACTAAGAACCTCGCATTTTAGCATCGATGAGTAACGTTTTCATCGTCGGTGCCCCCCAACCTCTTTCTTTATTATCCTTTCCCCCGTTCTTTCCTTTTTTTACCTAATAATGGAGTTAAGCTTTAAATAGCGGTCTGAAGGAGGACGCTCACACAGTCGGTAGTAGGCATGAACGCACATTTGTGCCAAAAGATGGGATAAAAAAAGGAGTAAAGAGGACTTGCTAACACAGAGTGATGTCAGCTAGCCCCGCTCCAGTCAGTGGCATAAGATGTGGGCTCACATGCAGAATTGTTCAACAAGCCTGTAGGCGGTGAAGTTCTTTCAACTGACTCATTGTCAGAACTTTTAAGCCAGTACCTGAACAGTAGTGTTTCCTGAATATAGAACACGAAGATTTTCTCGTTGCATTTTGTTCTTTAAAAAAACACAGATAAGAATAATTTACTTTATTAATGTTGAGAAAGAAGGTTGACTTGTCGAGACAAAGTGAGGGAATCTGGAAGAATTCTTCCACTGTGACAGTGACCAGCAGGGACCATAACACCTGACCAGCCATCCTTCCTCCGAGACACCTATGTAGAGTGTGAGGTCAGACGTGAGGCGGCAGGGGGGTGGGGAGCAAGCCAGTGCAGCCTGGCAGCTGTCCCTCAGCCCACGTGTGCTAGGACACTTGACAGTGCAGCTGGGGACGGTATGACACTGAATCCCACATACATTGGGACTTTGAAAAAGTGCATCAAAATAAAAAATGCGGAAGAGTTCCCATTTCATTACACTAGTTTATTTTCCCTCACTCTTTATCTCCCCAAAGGAGGCCAAAAATACAAGACAAAGAAAAAAAAAGAAACGTATTCATTTGCTGATCATGTTTGCTTATGCGTTCCCTATTGAATAGTTAGGAAAGACGGCATTCTCCAGCTTCTCCAAGATGTAACACTTCATATACTTTATGCTATAAGACAAATCATTGACTTCGCAGAAATAAAGCTCATTCATGTTTCACTCTTGTGCTAGTCAAACAGCAAATGAAGTTTTTAAAAAAATTATTTATTTCTGACCTAGAAAGGCAGACCCCTCAGTTTCAGAAACAAAGCATTTGTTCGAAACGCATTGATAGTTACAGGCAGAGTTGTTACCACCATCTTCTGGTTGGTTAATGAGGACGAGGATTAACTAGGAGCTGTTTGAAGCAACAGCAGGTCCTAACGGGTGGTTCTTGTATGGGCAGCCTGATCCTCAAATTTCCGAGTCCAACTTACACTTCTGTGAAGCCGCCTGTGTTCATCTTTGGCTGTGAGCGGTTAGCGAGAGATTAATGGCTATTCTTCTCCAAGTTTTTTGGAAGCAATGCTAGAACATAAAGGGATTGGAGTCATCCTTTGCTGCGTGAATCTGCGTAGAGTGTTAGCTAGAAATTCAATTCTCTTAGCTAAAAATATGATCCTTTAATTGTGGCTCTGTTGGGTCTTGGGGATCTTGTGAGATTGCTTCCTTTCTCCCAGACATTGATCAGAGCCTGTGCAGGAAAGCCTCTGCATCATCAGTAGCCGGATTCTAGCCCCATTGTTCCTGTTCTTTCGCACGTTAGAGCAATTCCATCAGTGGTGCTGAGCACCGGGATTTCCTTCTGTTTCAGACGAGGAGAGACGTCTTCCCTTCCGTGTTGTGCATTTGTTTACCAATCCGTGTGTGCTGTTTATTGTTTATGTAGCCGTGGGTTTGGAGTCGGTACGTGAGGCACTGGAAATCCTGATATTTCATAAGTAACGATTCCTCTCATCCTTGGAATTTGTTACAACTATTTATAGGGTTTTTTTGTTTTGTTTTGTTTGCTTTATTTGAGTTAAGCCCTATAACAATTCCATGCAGAAGAAGGAAGGTAGGCAGTGAACAGGAATAACCTCATTTCAGACGTGAGCAGGTCGTCTTAGAGCGAGACATACTGATCAAAACACAAGGTGTGGCAAATATTTCGTTTCGGTGGGGAGGCCCCTTTGCTGGGACCAGACCCGGGTCTTCTGTGCTGTGCTCTTTCCCCTGCACTCGCCTCAATCTGCATCTTTTAATGTAGGTACCGAAAGTCCCTTTCCTCAGACTACAGAACTTGAAAGGCATGGATTATGCATCCCGGCCTGAGCTTCCATCAGAGGCACTGGTAGCTTCGTTTATGAGTCGGAGCAGATTGCTTCCTGTAGTTCGTGTCGCTTTTCTGTTTCTGATTCGCCCAGTAGATGGAGGAAAAACAAGCTGGCTGCTTCCCGTTGCTGGCGATTCTGATCGGAATGTTTCTTATGCAACCGTCAGCCCACTGACCCTTCAGCAGCCAGGGCTTTTGGAGGCTAGGTCCTGACTGCATTTTGCAAAGAAAAGGAGGAGAAGGAGAAAGGGAGAAAAGAAGGAATTGGACTCAAGGGAAGAAGTGTTTGACTCTGGCCAGTGTTTAATGTCAGCTCTAGTCTGAGAGCGGAGACTTGGATGCTCCGGGCATCCGGAGGAAACAGCAGGTGTGGTGACGATTCTCAGGCCAGATGCGAGTCTAGGGGACGCTCGCCTCGTGTTCACCCCTTGGGCAAAGGCAGGTGGAGAACAGCCCTGCTGAAGCATGCAGGTTGCCAGCTTTGCTCGCGACCAAGCCCCCACCTCCCTGTCCTCTGCTTGTCCTCACTCGTGAGGTTGCCCACCTTCGACCAAGTGGCTGTCTGTCTGTCCTCCACCAGCGAGGAAGTGCATCCAAGGAGGCCGCGGCTGCCGGGTTTGCTGCTGTGTCTCCAGCACAGGTGACGGAAAGATGCAGGCAGACACTCTGTGCAGATTTGCAGGGCCAGTAAATGAGTCTGTGTCAATAAGAAGCTACCAAACCTATGCTATAGTTTAGATACGAGTATACACAGACATATACGTTAAAACCTGGAACAATTCACAAAAACCTAACACTGCTAATATCTGGGGAATGGTTTTGGAATGAGAATCAAATGGAATTTTTAGCTTGTATCTATGTTTAGAAGGTACATGTATCTATGCATTACTCCTGTAATTATAAATGACTTTTAAAATTTGTAGCCACTCCCTAAGTACAATTTAAGTGGAATATTGTGTAGGGTCAACTTAATTATTTTAAGCTTTTATGAAAAAAACAGTAAATCACACTGACCATGCTTTCCCTAAAGCATTTTTGTTTCCAAATAATAATTAGCCTATTGCATAATTTACACCACCGGCCCTTTCTTCTCAAAGGCATCTTCACAGGATTCGAACTGGTCCCCACAAGTTTGGGCAGACTCACTCAGGCCATTACTCCCTTTACATACTCAGCATCACTGTTTTAACAGAAGGGGGTTTTAATTTGATGAAGAGTGAAGAAAAATCATGAGGTAGTGATGACTGGAAAAGCATCCTGTTTGGTGATGGTTTCTTGTTCATGTTGATGAAATGACATATTTTAAAAATATGCTGGACGAATCAGAGCTTTATCCTTATTTCAAGGCAGAATTTAAGTTGCTCAAAAAGAAATAGAAGGTTCTTGAAATGATTTGAGTGGACTCTACATGACTGCCTTCCAGGACTGTGTTCTGTCTCACCAGAGGTATTTTTCTTTATGAAACAAAGAGTCTGTGGCGTACTTCGTTTGTGGTGAAGAAAAAATCTACACAGTTTGAAAACAAATTAAATTAAGCTGCTAGTTATTAACCTTCTACTATTTGGTGTTTTCTAAATTATTCAGGTATTTCATTTATTTGAATATATACATTTTTAATTCAGTCCCACTTTAAAAGGTAACTTTAAAAATAAGCCCTCCAGACTGTGTACATTTAATCAAACACTTTCTGCCCTGATTTGCCCCAGCCATAGACCAGCGACTGGCAGGCACTTTGGCTCACATGAGACGTGCGTGGTTTGCCATGTTATGTCATTTATATAAAGGGAAAACTTTTGAAACTAATTCTAAGTGGAAAAATAAATGGTATCATCTGATTTTCACACATTTTATATGAATCAACTGGTTAGAGGATGCTTTCTTCTGTGTAGTTATTTGAATGCTATATTCATTTTAAAGCCATCTGGAGGGTGACGAAGAGAGAAACAAATCTGTTAGAGCCCGTTCACGGGTGCCAGGGGTGCCGTGCAGCCCCCAGCACTGGTAGGGCCCAGGGGGAGCCGGGCTGGGGGATGGCTGACTCCCACTTAGCAAGGCTTTCACCGGGATAGGTTGCACTGTCGTTCCAGACTTTTTTAGAACTTTGGGGTGAGAGGAGCTTTGCGGACAAGCAGAGTGTCCTGTGTGACACCTGTTGCAGGACAGCGTGGAAGGAGAAATTTCGATGATAACCTGAGAGGGACTTCACGTTTTCTCTAAGGCTGTATGAATGGGGGGTCAGACACGGGAAGGCTGCCGGTGACTTGCTCAAGATGGTACAGACAGGAAGTAAGAAATGCAGTTAGAACTTTAACTTGACCTCAACTACCCACCTGATATGATTCTTACTCCTTGTGTGCGTGAGAGAGAAAGGAAGAGAGACTCTGAAGGAAGTAACAAAGGGCAGACTCCACATTCAATGAAATGTACATTTCCTGTTTGTGCTTATTCACTAACAGAAACAATTACAGGCCTTCCCTGGCGCTACCATTGCAGGGGGCACGGGTTTGATCCCTGGTCAGGGAACTAAGATCCCACATGACAAGTGGCGTGGCCAAAACCATAAATTAATTAATTAAAAAACAATTACAATAATTATTTTCGTTGTCATCATCCTCTAATGTAATTTTCATTCCTTATATCTTCTCATGTAAGGCATGGCCTAGATTCTACTGCATGTCTCTCTAAAATATACGGCCTTGGAAGGACTCACTCTGACAGTACTAAGAATTGCAAGATTAACATAACATTAAATAAAATCATTGGATGAAGGAGTGATTATTTCATTAATCCGAAATAGTCCAGTAGAGAAAAGATAATAAAAGTAAGAGCAAGAAACTGCTAAAAGTTTTAAACATGCTCCACTTTCTTTACATCTTTGAAGACGAGACCATTGTATAAGGGACCTTGGCTCTTATTAGGACAATAAATTAATGGTTTATAGCCTTTGTTTTATTACTCGAGGGGCACATCATAAATCAACCATAAGTTCAAGCTAGAAAATAGCCTATAAAATTAATCTTTCTCTCATATTCCTCCTCTTTCTCTGGCATTATTAATGTTGAAAATAATAAAAATTAGGGACCTAAGAGTATCTCTTGGTACTATGTGCATTGTGACTGGGACGTGCTATATATGTGCACGTATATGTGTTTCCTTTTTTCTCGTGTACTAAACACGTACGTATACACATATATATGAATATAATTTTGTTATAGTGTTCAATCTTTATAAGAAACTTGAAAATTAGAGAAGAAAATATAGATCACCCACAACTGAACTACCTAAAGATAATTACTCCAAACCCTTGGTGCGTATTCACTCAGTATTTAAAAATAACATTACAGATGTTTGATTCTTGGACATTGTGTTTCCCTTTTCACTCTGAAGTTTATTGAGGACAAATATGACATCTCTTTTTTTCTTATATATTTTCACACACACGTGTGTGTGTGTGTGTGTGTGTTTCATGATCACGTCTCCTGGGGTCTGGGTCATAGTAGACAACCAGTGTTTGTTAACTGAATGACCGAACGAACCTCCTACCTATTACACATTTCTTTTGGAAATGAAAGTATCCACAATCAAGTCTGGCTGATATGTGTGATAGTTTCTTTTTTAAAGTCGTTTTATGTTTTCCCTCTCAGCCTCATTAAGCAAAAGGCTTAGTGTAATATCTGGCACTCAACCATTGCTAAGTGAGAACAGGGTATGCCTATGGCTAATGCAATTTTCAGGTCTTAGGAATCAATCTACTTTCTTCTAAGTCCAGGTCAACGAGCCTTACTGAGCATCGTTTGTGTCCTGAAATTACACAGGCAGTTGTGATGCAATGTTAAGGAGGAATGGCCTGTCCCCCTCACAGGGGTCTTACAGTCTAGTCTGGGGGGGGGGATGGGAGGGTGTACCATGAACAGTAAACGAATAAATAATTACAGGTTAGGGTCCTGTAACTCCTCACTGGTAGGGAACCAAGGTGGACACTGTGATGGCGAATCCCAGGGTCCCTAGCTCAGGTGGGCGGGGATCATAACGGGCATCTCCACAGCCACCATGTTCAAGCTGAGACCTGAGGGCTGGCAAGGAGCCAGTCACGTGACGGGGCAGGAAGCAGGGCGGGGCGGGAGCCCTCTGTGCCATCCCGAGGGGAGGGCAGCCCAAGAGAAGAAAGCTGATGGGAGCAGGATGGTGGAGCCCTGAACACCCACCAGTGACAAGGGGAGAGACCACACTGCGGGGCAGTGTTTCTCAGCCTTTGTTATTTCACTGTCGCTCCCCTCCATGGGAAAAAATGAATGAGGGAATAGGACTGGGGGACAAAATCTTAGCTGTTCCAATAGTTTGTGGCCCTTCAAGGATCAATCTTCCTGGACAAGCTTGGCTCTTGACAATGACTGAAAGAATGGTGGTCCTGCCTACACCTGATCCAAGTCCATCTCTTCTGCATCAGTCTTGTCTTCCCCACTCCAGACTGATGTAGTCATTCAATAAGCCCTTATTAAGCATCTGTTGTACGCCACCCATCTTGTCATAGCTAAGGGGGGTTTTGCCCTTCAGAAGCCAATGTCACCCTCTGAGGCAGAATCCACCTTGCTGAGAATGGATGCTTAGAGGGATGCAGGGACCAGAACCAGGGGGACTCATATGAGCAAAACACTGTGTTCTACTTCAAGTTCAACATGAAGCCATTGATGAGCTTTAAGGAGGGTGTTAACATGATCTGATTTAGGCTTTAAACATGAAAAAATGTATCGTTGGAAAGCAAGACTAGAGCTGGGAAGCCAGGCAGTCAACTTAAGGTGGTAACCTACATTAGGCAGAGCAGAGGTAGATGGACAGAGAGGGTAGCTGAGGCAGAGAAGGGATGGAGCCTCACAGGGACCTTCAATCAACAGTCTTATCACATTTGACTGACTCAAAGAGTGAACTCTCTTTTAAAACCGGCACATTAGTTTAGGTCAGGAATATGCCCAAGCTCTTATATGCAGGTGTGAATTTGCTGCACAAAATATGTGTGGCACTCCAAAAGATGGGAAAGACCATATGATATTGCTTATATGTGGAATCTAAAAAGAAAAAGAAAAAAAAAAGGTACAAATGAATTTATTTACAAAACAGAGATAGAGTCACAGATGTAGAAAACAAACTTATGGTTACCGGGGGGAAAGGGAGGGGAGGGATAAATTGGGAGATTGGGACTGACATATACACACTACTATATAGAAAATAGATAACTAATAAGGACTTACTGTAGAGCACAGGGAACTCTACTCAATACTCTGTAATGGCCTATAAAGGAAAAGAATCTAAAAAAAGAGTGGATATATGTATATGTATAACTGATTCACTTTGTTGTACACCTGAAACTAACACAGCATTGTAAATCAACTATACTCCAATAAAAATTATTTAAAAAGATGAAAAGGACCTGGCCCTATTGGAGTTGAAAGCAGAAGACAGTTCACAAAAATAAACATAGATGAGTCTCAAATCAAACATGAACACACCACAGAACATTAGGAAAGCTAGGTAATTTTTTAAAAGTCTAAAACTCTAAAAATACTCTTAAAGAAGATGATCAGGATGAAGGGCTATGAGGATTCATGTTTTTAGAAGTAAAGCAAACATCAAAGTACATAAATGGCAGTAACGTGGCTGTTGCTGGTGGTGGCAGTGCTCCCCGAGTTTGTGTCTGTACACACCCCAGTGAGGACAATGGCTCTGATTGTGTTTATGCTGCTGTTAATCATGTATAACATCACATTCCACAGGGCAGGTGAATATTATTGATATTATTGGGCACATTTTGTTAAAAAGACAGACTAAAGGTGCTCCTTAAATGAATCCGTTAACTTATCCAGTGCATTTTCCTCTGTGATATTGGAGCTAATCAGCCTCGTCTGGGATCGGCACTGGTTTGTTTTTCATAATGTGTCACTATGGGGTGAGGAGATTTGTTTTTTTCTGTTAAGCATTCTTGACCATATTGGTACGATTTCCATAATGAAATAATACATATGATCACATAGTGTGTAATTCACTCGTAAGCACAAAATTGTAGTTTTTATTCATCACTGCTTGCTGTACAGGTCATACTGTTCTAGGTGAGAGCAATTAATTTTTCTTAGCCTGTAATTATATGTAATTCGAGCCAAACCACTTTCTTCAAATACCAGAAGATACAGTACTCTTTTAGATGTGTGTAGCTGTAATTATCTTTTCTGCATTGAAGTTAAACTTCAAGAATAGTCTATTTATAACAAAGAGAAAAGAACTTGTATTTTAGTACAAATGTATCCTTTGAGGATGTTTAAAAGTACATTCAGAGCCAGACTGAACATTAGAATATTTATATTTAGTAGTTTTTCAAAGCCACCACGAAAATGTAAAATCTTGTAGTATTATTAATAAATGAAAATATGCAAAATAGTGGTCTTCTGTAGACACTTAAGGAATCAAAGAAGCAAACAGGGGAAATATGTGAATTCAGCCTGAAAAAGATGGCTTTTAGTTAAATGGTTGTTTTACTGAACTTCCTCAAAGGATAAAGCAGATTCTATCCATCCTCATGGTCCTAGAGCCTGGCACAGTGCCTGGTATTAGGAAGGCCCTAGGCACATGTTTGATTTATGACTGGAGGGATGGAGGGGTGGATAGATAGAAGGATGGAGGGATGGATGGAAGGATGAAGGAATGAAGGGAGGGATGGAGGGATGGAAGGATGGATGGAGGAATGGAAGGATAGATGTAGGGATGTAGGGACAGATGGGTAGATGGATGGAAGGATGGAGGGATGGAAGTATGGATGGAGGGATGGGTGGAAGGATGGAGGGATGGAGGGATGGAAGGATGGATGGAGGAATGGAAGGATGGATGGAGGGATGTAGGGACAGATGGGTAGATGGATGGAAGGATGGAGGGATGGAAGGATGGATGGAGGGATGGGTGGAAGGATGGAGGGATGGAAGGATGGATGAAGGGATTGATGGAAGGATGGGCGGATAGAGGGATGGGTGGAAGGATAGAAGGATGGAAGGAGGAATGGAGGGACGGGTAGAAGGATGGAGGGATGGGGGATGGATGGAGGCACAGATGGGTGGATGGACGAATGGTGAGTGAATAGATGGATAAGACAGACAGATGGTAGGATAGGTGGGTGAATAAATGTGAGACAGGAAAACCAGGAAAAGATATAAGGTACAATGCACCTAAGTACTACATGAAAATGATAAATAACCAGGAATGTGTGAAGGACTCTCCATAGCGTGCCTGTGGAAATGCTGGGCTTTGGGAGCCTGCTTCTGTTTGAAAGAGATTACCTGGTAGGTATAGAAAGTGCTCTGCGTGGTAAAAAGGAGAAAGATCTGTGTTTTAAAGGAACACAGTGACATTCTCAGATCAGCAGGAAGAAAAACAAACCTGATGGGAGACACAGACATCAAAACACATAAAAAAGTGTGTTGTTCTTATGATTGCCAATAAAGCTATTTTAAAAACTGAACAGATTGACATTGGTAGGGCACTTTAAGAGATAGATACCAGGGCATTTTTTGAAATTCTAATATTACAGTAAAAGAAGTTGACTACTTTTAATCTAGCTATGAAATATCTTGTCTTTAAATGGGAAGCATTTGTTTGAACAATGCTTAATGTTTATAGAGCAAAGGAGATTAAAATTTTTTAAGAATAATTTTTTGTCTGTAATAACAAGCATACAGCATTTTGCAGCAAAGATATAAGCATCCTCAATAAACTATTTCTCATTAAAATATAATCTGGTAATTATATGTGGTAACTATTAATAAAAACCTTCCAATAATATGACATACAATACATAGGAGACATACGAGATAGCATCTAACATAACAATGGCAGCAGTGGTGACACCATTCAGTAAGAACTCTGTGCTCAGATGCTGTAGGCCCTTGATACTGTCTGCACAAGCCTTGAATTGGTTTCTACTCTCAGGGAGTATGTGGGAAGTTAGAATAACAGTCAATAGCATCTCTTTTAGAGGAGGGAAATGTGTTAGATCTTCAGAGATTAATAAAGATCATATTATGGAGGGCTTTGAATACTAAACCCTGAAGTATGCATTTTAGCTTAGAGGCAGTATAAAAACATGGAAGGTTTCTGAAATATTAAAAACTTGGAGGCAGTGAGCAAGGTGAGTCCAAGAGTAGGTAAAGAATTAGAGGATGAAATAGGTCCTAGGTTTTGGTTTACAACTATACCAGAATGTGATGGCACCAGAAATATGAAATTTAACATCTTTGTTTCTTGAACTGCATGAGATGCATTTGTTTTTTTTCGCGGTACGCGGGCCTCTCACTGCTGTGGCCTCTCCCGTTGTGGAGCGCAGCTCCGGACGCTCAGGCTCAGCGGCCATGGCTCAAGATGCATTTTTATAAAATGAATGAATTCATATAGTTTAAACAGATATAATTTTTTAAAGATTCATTTATTTGAAGTAAATTAAATTTTAAATATCTGAGTTCATGTTGTAGCTCATGTCCCTTAAAATCACTTTCTTTGAAATTCTGCTCTTTCTATTTTGTCATTCCATCTACTTTCCTTCACCCAATATGTCTAAATTATGACCTTTATATTTTTCCAACATTATTCTAGTCCACAAATACTTCACAGTCAAGTTGAACATTCAGACAGGTCTACCAATAATGACAAAACCGGGAATTCAGTGGTATTCTAGAGATATCTTCAAGGTACATTAGTGACATAGACACACTACTGTAATGAATTCATTGTTATAAAGTATACACTAGACTGAGAGCTGATGAAGCCATCTGGGTTTTGAAGGATGAACAGGGGCTTATCAAGCAGATGATTTAGAGAGAGATGAAGACAAATAAACAGTATACGTTAAGCCAGAAGAAAAAAACAAGTTCCCATTTTGGAACTGTAAGAACTATGGTATAGTTTGAGAATAGATAAACTTGAATGCATTGAAAAAGGATCTTACTACAGAAAGTCTAACAAACATTTCAAAAGAGTTTGAGCAATATCCTGAAAATCATGACCTGGTATTACATTTTTTTTTTTTTTTTTTTTTTTTGCGGTACACGGGCCTCTCACTGCTGCGGCCTCTCCCGTTGCGGAGCACAGGCTCCGGACACGCAGGCTCAGCAGCCATGGCTCACGGGCCCAGCCGCTCCACGGTATGTGGGATCTTGCCAGACCGGGGCATGAACCCGTGTCCCCTGCATCGGCAGGTGGACTCTCAACTACTGCACCACCAGGGAAGCCCCTATTAGATAATTTTAAGCATGAAAGTAACATAGTGAGATTGATGTTTAGAAAGATCGCTCTGAAGATAGTTCTGCCCGTGGTCTGCCAATCAGCGAGGAGTGGTCAGATGGGGGACGTCCCTAAAAAGGTGAGGCCAGTGGTATGTGCTTCCTGCTATGGAAACGGGAAGTGTGGGTCCCTTTACGCTTCCCAGAAGGGCAGCCCTCCTCTGCATCTGCCTCTCTGTGATTGAAATCAGTAATCAGTGATGATGATGAAGGGAGGGAGCGCCAGGGGAGGAACCTCACAGGTGCCCTCCACATCTCTCTACTGCAGCGTCCAGGCCACCTACACTCCATGGCAACTGTCCATCCAGCTCTTGTCTGTGCTCCTACAGCCTACACCTCTAAAACAATCCCTGGAAACTGTAGCGGTGATCGAAACTTTCGAAGTCGTCGATGACAATTGTGTTTAATCTTTTAAAATCTGTCACTTCAAAGAAGAAAAAAACAAAAAACCTAATGGTTTTCTAATAAAAATAGCGATGACTCTAATTCACAGGTGGTTTACTTTTACAGGAGTCAGAATGACATTAACATTTTCATCTCACATAGGAGATGATGCATCTAGGAGTTGCACTCTCCATCTAGGGAACACAGAAGCAGAGAACTCAGTAGGAGGACGTGTCAACCTCTCCTTTTCTCTGGTTGTGAGAGCATCTTTTTATAAGAGAATGCAGCCAAAATCAAGAATGTAGGTGATCTGAACATTTGGTCTCATTCAGATGAATCTTAATTTGTTGGATTTGATATAGCATACTAAGGCACTGATTACAGAGAAACTGTACATGAATTCATCACAGAGACAAAATTAAAATGGCCAACACTTTTCTCCTAGTCAGTGTCATTAATAGACAATGTAAATCCTTGAAAATTTTGAGATCTTGTCTGGGTTTTCCTGATGAAGATAGATTCCTAGATTTACGTCCCACTAATCCATAGTATCAGTGAGAGCAGAGGCTGTAGGGACTAAAATGTATTATTCAGAATGGTTTCTGAGGAAGGAATCTGAAAGACTACTAAATAGCTAATTTCACTCTTTAAGGAGAAAGAAACATTAACTAAAAAACCAGCACAGCCAAACAAATGCTAAAATTTCTAGCGAGCATCTCCAGATATAGGCAAGATAGGTCATGTGGTAAGCAATAAAAATAAAGAATGAATGAATGAATCTACCTATTGGATAACTGTAAAGTAAACCCAAATAGCTAAATAAAAAATTTTTTAAATCATCTGAATGTGATGGCAGTACAATACCTAGCCATTTCCACAAAGTCTTCAGCTGTGTCTTAGCAGGACACTTGCAGTGTGGATTCAGACTCCCTTCCTCCCCCCTCCCACTGAATCAGAAACCCAGAAGCCCTCCTCACTCACAAAGCCCTTGGTTTTACCTGTGCAGGGAGAATTTCCACGAGTGTACCCATACCAGAATCTCACAAGGAGCTTGGGAGCGGCCCCGTCCTCTGGCTCCCACCTTCCCTGTGTCTGCCTGTCTAGCATCCCACCTTCCCTCGTATGTGTCCTGTGACTCACATTCCCCTCCTCTCCTCATTACCCCAAACCGTGGAACCCAGCAACACCTCCTTTTTTGCTGCCTCCGAGTCTGGCCTGACAGGCAGATCTGCCATGTGAAACAGTCAGACCACCTCTTAACTACCCACTATTGAGTCCTGTGAAATTTCTAATCATTGTGAGAAAATCCATTTCATCCATGTGTACTCCCCTTCAAATTTAGCTTTCCTATGTGACCTGAAAACTGCCTATTTCCTGAAAATACTCTACTACGAGGTTTCACTTTTTCTCATCTTCCTTGTCTTGGTGGAGGAGAGGGGTGCAGCTGAATCATTGCCCCCAACGTTCTGTCTTGTGCTTTTTTCTTTTATTCCCTCCATGGTTTATCCTATCACCTACTGAGTTCCAGGACTTATTTCCAGCTTGATGAATGACTTCTGGGCCGGGCTTATGTGTTCATTGTCCATCATGCCTTCTTTTCATCCCTGAGGACATTATCATCTGTCTCTGTGACTCATCTTATCCTAAGACCTCAGAATTCCTTGTCTTCTGTTTCGAATCTGAATCCACCTTCCCCACAACCCCACCACTTGTGAAGTGCAAGAATTCATATTCTTCAGGAGATGTAAATATACATGTGCAATGGCAAATACCTAATGCAGTACAATAAGTGAAACAAAGAATCATTCATAGGGTGCTGTGGGAACACAAATGAAGGTCACCCAAGCCCTACTGGACGTGGAGAAAAGGATATCAAAAATCCACTCCTGGAGGTGGGGTAAAAGGTAAATAGAAGTTGGCCAACAGACAAGCAACAGTTGTAGAATCTTCCAAACCCAAATAATTGATTTCATTATACTGTCCTGCTCACAGCCAAGCCCAACAATCCATTTCTCCGGCCAGTTTTAAGCAGGAACTTTATAAATTTTGAATACAGTTTCCAAAATTATTTTTATAAAAGTTAGACGGGATCCTCTTTAAATCTTCTAGTGTATACCCAATGTTCACAGGAAAATGTCTATGCTTCACAATGTGGCCACTGGTTATATGTGTGGCCTCTTCCCTCATCACACTCCACAGGGCTGCACCTCAAGATGGTTTGTCGTCTTCTGTTCCTTGCCTAGTTTTTCTGTCCCATATTCATCTTTTCCCATCATCCCTGGAAAATTTTTATATCCCCAAATCTAGCACAACTCTCAAGATAAACCTACTTTGATTTTTGGAACGGCTGTTAGAAATGTCACTAGATGATCTTATTTGCAAAGCAGAAATAGAGACACAGACGTAGAGAACAAATGTATGCATACCAAGGGGAAAAGGGTTGTTGGTGGGATGAATTGGGAGATTGGGATTGATACATATACACTATTGATCCTCTGTAGAAAATAGATAACTAATGAGAACCTACTGTATAGCACAGGGAACTCTGCTCAATGCTCTTTGGTGACCTAAATGGGAAGGAAAACCAAAAAAGAGGGGATATATGTATACGTATAGCTGATTCACTTTGCTGTACAGTAGAAACTAACACAACATTGTAAAGCAACTGTACTCCAATAAAAATTTTAAAAATAAAATAAAAGTTGATTAAAAAAATAGAACAGGGTAAGGAGTAAAAATAAACCATAATCCAATCCAAAACCAAAAAAAAAAAAAAAAAAAAAAAAAAGAAAAAGAAATGTCTCTAGAAGAGATCTTAGTCATCCCATGCAGCTGTCTTCCTGCCCAGGGTCTCCACTGAATTAAGGGAGTAGAACTAGAATCCAGCTCTTCCACCACCATCCAGAGGTCTTGCCCCCATGGTGCGCTTCCTCCCTCCATTAGTTTTCCCAGAGTGGTCATTACTGATTCTACCCATTCTGTAATATTGCTGCCTCTAACTCTCTGGGAGTTTCATTTTGGAACCCAAGTTTGCATGAATTTTGCTCTGGGGATTGAGTTTCCTGCAGTGAGTTACATACCACAGTCGACAATGAACAGAAAGATGACATGCTCCCTCCTTCCCAAAGCCAGCCTCACAGATTTGCTCTGTGGTGCTCACAGACAGTACCAACTGTTCTTCCTGTTGACTGCCAAAATCAGTCAGCAGTTGGGAAGGAAAAAAAAACTCTATGAATTATGGAAAATAACTAGGGAGAGAGAATGACACTACAATGGGGGGAAAAAGTGACAATTCTCTGTGGCCACCCATTCAAGTGCCTGCCTCAAATCTCAACCAATTTAAAGAAAACTAAATGAAGAAGGACATCTAGTCAACCAGGGGCCTCTGAAACAGGAGAGCAGTTGAGGGCTTGTCCTGTCCATCCAAGTGGCTAGCCCGACTGCCATAATGCAAGATTTGAGTCTCAATCTCTTGCAAAACTGCGTGCTTCATTAAGACAACAAATCTTGGCTAAGGGGAGAGCTACATAAGATGGGAAGTGACAAAATATGTTCGGAGTAAACTCCATTTCCATGTGAAAAGCTTCATAAGCTACCTCTGGCCAAGCACTCTAATGGCAAGTCTGACCTGTCAGCCTTTTTGGTACCTAATGGTGTGTATAAATGTGCCAGCTTCGGGTGTCCCTTTGACGTCTGACACAGGCTGCGGGGGTAGGTGGTGGTGTCAGCATTTTAGTGTCCGTAGCCCATGCTTGGGAGCACACGTGTTGGTCTCTCATCTTCACAGTGTTTGTCTCAAGTGCTAAGAAGATGACTGTGAACATATCACAAGGTTTGCCTGAGCTGTATTTTTTCTGTATCTAACAGGACATCGCCTCTGTGTGTCCACAGCTCTTCATGTTAGTATTTCCCAGGCTCTTCTGCAATTATTTACGTCTGAGCATTTCCATTGTGAAGGGCATTCCTCACACCTACCACAGTCCTGTGAATTCTTAGAAAATAAGCACAACACACCAGAAAATTATTTTGAAAACGCATGGATGTGGCTTATTGTTATGTGTTTTCCAGAACTTTCCTTGGCAGCTCTTCTCATCAATAGTGGAACATTTGGACTGGCTTGCATACCACCAGAGCTTTTACTAGAAACTGATTCGGTAACATGCTGAAATTCCTTTTTTAAAATTCTAGACAAGGATGTTCATTGTATAGCTACTGTTTAGGCAGGCATCTAGAAGATTATTGCTCAGAGATGACGACATGGAGACTTTTTACTTTTGTGCCGCGGTTCTATCATTGCAGTTGTATAAACATTTGATTTATAATAACATATGGTGTCGTAGAAAAAAATCATTGAAATGAAACAGTTTTGTGCCTCACGTTTAAGTTGTTTTTGGTTTTGGTCTTTTTGTTTGTTCACTTTTCCTTTTCACAGACGCAGCCTCCCTGCTTTGAGTTGCGGAAAGAAAAGGATCATAAAATAAAGATAAGGGTTTAGCTAGCTCTGGGATTTGGGAATTCATTCATGGGAACGGTTGTATCTTCCAATAAAGAGTCAAGGCCCGTGTTTTCCCTTTGTGCTTCAGGGGGCAACCAGGACAGCTGTGGTGTATGGGTATTTGCAAACATTAGTGACAATGTATACACACAGCAAACATACTTATTAGAACAAAAGCTTGGGGATTCTGACGAAATGTAGAAGTGTGACAAGAATATGGCAGATGCACTGGAATAACTTTTGTTAGCTTTGCTCCTTCAAATCCTTTTCTGGAAAAACCTCTTGCCTGATTATTTTCCCATTGTTATTTTGGCATCTTCATGCTGTTAAATGTTTCCCTGCTGTTTGCATTTTAGATTGGTGTTCGAAAAGTATTTCTGAAATACTGGCATGCCAACCAGCTAAATGATTTGTGCCTACAGCTGCAGAGAAAAATTATCACCTGCCAAAAAGGTAAGAGTTACACACTTCACAGTAACAGTTCAGTGACATTTCTGAACTTTGATGACTCGGAAAATACAAAATCATTTAGTGAACCCCCAAGTTTAAATTTTAGGGAAACCTAACATTTAGGTTAACCTAAATATTAGAGTGGACCCTGCCATGGCCCTATGTCCATCCATCCCATGGTGCTACCTTCAGGCAAATAAATAGGTTTCAGGAGTTTCAGAAGCACTGTAGCTAAGTTGGCTATTTACTTGTCTCTAGATCAGAGTATGCAGCCACAGCTCATGCTTTATTTCATGATCATTCTATCTGTAATTCTGCATCAAATTTTCACCTAAGTCATAGTTTGGAAGAGGGGATATACATACCTTGTAATTTATGCATCCCTCCCCTTGAAAATATTCATGCTTGCTGATCCTCCAAGAAGCACAGGACAAGAAGAGTGTGCCTTTGAACCCACAGTGGGGAAGAAAAAACAACCCATGTGACACTCGGGTGCAGCTCTGGAGCCAGATTCCTAGGCCACGCCAGTCAGCGCCCTTGGTATGCTAGAGTCTGGAGGACTGCCACAGCCAATTAGCCAAACCACCTTTTAAGTAATTCCATGTATGCCTTGGATAAATGCTTGACTATTTTTCCTTTGTGAAGGGATAATAATATTTGGACTGTTATCTTTGATAGCAGATAACATCTATTTCATGTTAACTTTGAGAGTCCATTTAGAATTTTTTTTCCATCAAAACCCAAGTGACCGTCAAAAATAGGTACATTTTAAAAATCATAACTATGCCTCACATAAAACATACATACTTAATAGATTTTTAATTTTAATTTGCTTAATAGTTTAATTGTATTATATATCTCCAAAGAAAGGTAAAAAGGGGAGAAATTAACCTACAGGCTAACTTTTGGTGGAAGCAGCCGTGATGAGCTTAATTCTCTAATGTATCTGAAACTATTAAAAACAAGTGCATCTCAGAGAACGCGGAAAACTGCCTCATCCTGTTCAAGCCTCTGTCTATGCGAACCCCTGGGGGATTCCTTCAGGCACACCCCTGGCTGAAATCTCTGATGGGTCCCATCATTTTCAGATGATAAAAAGTCCTGCTATATGCTGGTCCCTCAAACAGACTCGGTTCAGAATTTAGCAAGTCCCGTCCACGGGAAGGTCAAAAGTCAGAATCTCATTCCAAGTTAAATCGTCCCTCTCGGCTCCCACCCTTACTTAGGTGCCCTCCCGGGGACGAGGGAATATGTAAGGGGACAGGGCCACCCCTCAGTCCGACCCACACCCATGTGACCTGACCTGGGGTTTCTCTGGCCAGCAGGCAGGCAGGGGTTAACAGGCTCTCTGCATATGTGGGTGCCTTTCAGCCCTCACCTGTGCTACCCACCTGGGAACTGCAAAATCTCTCCGTTGGGCATCACTTGGAACTCCCCGTTGACACTGGCTGTGGGCCTGGGTCCTCTCCAAGAGGAAGTCTCTTTAAATGACTCCTGGCAGGCATCTCTGTCTTGATAAACGAGGTCTGGTGGCCAAGAAGCACAGTTGGGGACCCTGACAAGTGAGCCTCTCCCCGTAGAGCCTCCCTGCATTCAGCTCCTGGCAGCGTCGGCCTCCCAGGCCACTGTGTGCTCCAAACTCCAGACCATGTGGCAGGTTCTCTGGCTGGTCCCCTGAGGCCACTTTCACCAGCCTGGTGCTCAGGGACGGTGGGGGGAGCCCCGGGTGAGGGAGGCTCTATGCAATCCTCGCTTCTCTCTGGGTTAGGGTAATCTGGCCTTCTCTGTCCCTCATCAGTGTAGGGAAGGGCTGGGCTCACAAGTCTCCATTTGACCATTGCCTTTGCAATTCCCTTCTGTGTGGTCAGTCCAGGCATGCCCTGGGAGCTGGTTAGAAATGCAGAGTCTCAGGCCCTGCCCCAGAACTCCTGAATCAGAATCTGCATTTGCAGCCTCAGGCTGAAAGTGGGATGGGGAGAGCCCCTTTCACAAGACCAGCGCTCTACCCCCTGGGCTGTGGAACCAACCGAGAATTCCATTTAATACCACGTTTATACATACATGGAGCGGGGTGTCGCTTTCTCCTGGGAATTTTCCTACATGTAATTAGAAGGCTGCGTACTCTGTCTTCCATCAGGGGTGCCCGCTAGTAATGTCTCCTCTGGTTGGTTACAAATGTTAAGTCGCTGTGCCCTATGGACCTGAAACAGAAGAAATTAGCAGAACTGTAGTTCTTTCTTTACCTCTAATGATAAAAATTGAGAATGGTTTTTAAAAAATGGATACAAACCACAATTTCCTATTGCATAAATGAAATAATGGCTGTAAAAGCATGTTTTTAAAATTACAGGCTCTTAAATGCAAAGCATTAATTATTGATTTTTATTTTTACATCTCTTAGAACCATTGCTTCAGTCCTTTTTGCTAGTATGAAATTCACTCAGAATTTATATCATCTGGAGTCATTTCCAGTTTTTTAAGAGTTCTCATTTTTTCTTTGTAAATATTGGGTGGCAGAAAGCTGTAGTTACACCTCAGTCTTAAATTTAATCATTTCAATTTCAAATTATTCCCAGCAGAAGTTTCCCTCTGACTGTATACCTTCATTTTATCCTGCATGAAATTGTCAGAAAGAGACAAGTATTAATTATCTATTTGTGCCAAATTTATTTGTATTAATTGTCTCTTAGTAAAGGTACCATGTTTTAGCAAATAGTATAATTTTTTTTTTTTAATTTTCAAAGATTGCTAGTGCAAAATGTGAGAAAACAGGGTCTGGACACAGGACAGTGGATTCCCAGGTCTATGTGGATCCAATGAATAGTCCTGCTGTAGTTGGAGGTCAGAAGTCTGGCTTGTCCACATTAATCTTCCCTTTATTCCAATAGATTAAACATCTTAAATATACCCTCCCATTGTCAATGTCTAGATTTTTTTTAATGTAACAGGAATGAGCGAATGAACAGAGAGCAGACCTTCTGCTTCTCTCTCTCACTGTGCCTGTCACATGGCTAAAATTTCTACATTTTATTCCGCATTTTTGATTCCTGGGAGTCTGATTGTACCTTTAGCTGTTTAATTTTTTTTCTCTTTTAGATTAGTTCAGCATGACTGTTTTTACAGTTATCTTAATACACTGCATTCCAAAGTAACTAAACACTTAGTACTGCCATCTGAGAAAAACCCTTGAGCATTTTAGACGTCTGCATATTATTTGCCTCTGAAGCCCTAATTGTGGAAAGTTGTGTTCGCCTTTCCATCTTCTAATCGAGTAAAGGCATCTAAGTGAATATCCTAAACATATATAGATAACCACACATTTATTCTCCTATAGCCAGGAAATATTTTAAAGCAGTTAATATTTGATAGGATGATCCCCCTTACAGAGGAGAATAAAGTGTCTTTGTTACCCACATTGGTTTTCCCTACAATTATAGCGCTTCCTATAATCCAAACAACTCCTTCTAATCACAGGAACTTAGAATGAGAAGGGACGCATCCCAGCATCAGATCAGAATTGCTCCCCTCATCTGTCAGAGCATCCCTGAGCGGGGGCCATCCTGTTTCTTGAACTTGCCTGGGTACTGGGAGCTGACTCTCTCCCATGAGACGCCTGATCTGTTTACAACCTGTGCTCATTGTTACAAGGTCATATCCTCATATTGATCCCAGATGTGCTTCCCTACACCTCCCCTGTTGTGACCCCCTCTCTGGAGAGCTACAGATTGCATCTACGTGGCTGCAAGGTAGAGTCTGGCCTCATAAGGGCAGAGATTTGAATCCCCGCTCTACCGTTCATTGGTTGTGTTTACCTGGAGGAATTTTCTCAGCCTCACTGAGCTTCTCTTTCTTTGGGCACAAAATGGAGATCCTGGTACATTAATGACCATCGAGTTTGGGCACTGAAAGATGGGTTGGAGCGCCTAGCACGTGTCAGTGCCTTTACACGGTGGGCGTGACCTTTATTTTCAAGCCTTACATTTGTTACTGACACATAAGTGATTTCAAAGTGTGTTCATCCACCTGTTCCCCCAATTCTTACACGTTTTTCTAGCCCTGCTTCCCCTGAAAGCAGAAGGATGACCCATATTTCTACACAGTCTCTTCCCAGAGCCTTAAATGCAGTGTTAGCTTTTCTAGGAGTTAAGTCACAATCCTGTTAACAATACGTGCATGGTTTTCAAAGATTACATCCGTAAGCCTCAGACGTTTCTGTTATAATCTGATATAAAAGAATGTGATTGGTGCATCCCCAACACGGTCTGATGAGAGCCACACCCAGAATTCTCTGGGGTTTGGACTTAGTTCCTTCCATCAGTGTTCAGCCTGTGTTCCCCCAAGAAGGAGGGAAGCTTTATTAGAATACTACCTGCACGATCTCACTCAGGGCGAGGATTTTTGCCTCCGCTGTTAACATTACTGAATGTAGATGTCTTTTTTAATATAAGATGAGAATGTTTTAGTAAAGTCCTAGACTGGGTTAAATACATTTTATTTTAGAGCTGCTCCAACATAATTTATTTGGACTTGTTGACGGACATCTGGGTTTTTTGCTTTCGCTCCTCCCGTTGACCCATCATTGTGCTCTTTTCCTGAAGCTATCAGAGGATTTTTAGCACGCCAGCACTTGCATCAGAAAAGGAGCATTAGGCTTCAAGAGGTCACATCCATCAACAGCTTCCTGCGGATTACAGAGGACCTGGGGCTTAGGACCTATGACGCACTGGTCATTCAGAACGCCTCGGACATCGCCCGTGAGAATGACCGGCTCCGGAATGTAATGAATGCTGCTTTCCACAAAGAGAAGTTGGAGGCCAGGAACAAGCAAGAGGAAGGAACCAAAAGGTAAAGGCAGGTAGTGTGCAACTTCAGTGACCTACGCGATCGATCCTGGGGCGTCAAGAAAATGCCGATAGCCCTTAACGCAAAGTTTAATCACTTATGACCGTAGGGAGAGGAACAAGCACATATGCATGCGCAGTGCGTTATGTGAAACCTCCTGACATCTGAAAGGATGCTTTTCCTGGGCTTTCCTTTCACAAAATAGATGCTCTACATGTTACTTTAGGTCCCATGAAATAATTGCTTCACCTACCGTGCTTGCATCACTGACCATCTCAAGCACAAAGTTTTAAGGCATCTAATCTTTACGTCTTAGCAAAGATATATAGCTTGGTTCTTGACATCTTTATGCAAGTGTCACGTATATAAATAAGGCTGACTCCTAGAAACTTCTGAAAACCTGACCCCCAAAATGGAGAAGACACTCTAAAAACACAAGAGCAGTGAAATCAATGAATGGTTGCCTGTATTATATTTCCCTCAGGAAACTGTCACATCTTCTTTGCCAAAAAGGAAAGCTTTGGGGAAAGATTTTTATTTTAAAGTTCACGTTGGATGCTGAGCTTGAAATAGACATGTGAAGAAAACTAAGTCCGTCTCCACTTTACTACCCTTGTTTCTCTGTGACAGATGAGGACACCTGTGATTTACAATCCTCCCTGGGTCTTTCCATCCTAATTTGCTGTCAGGGAGATATTTGTTTTTCCATAGGAACTTAGTAATACCTAGTTGTTTCTCACCGAAAATGACCCCCCTTTGCCTTGACTGGGATGTCGAATGATTTTTTATTAAAGTGGAAGTGGTGGTGTGTCTCTCACTAATTAGCCTCAAATATCTCAGTGATTAAATACTGAAAAAATTCCCTTTGTACGAAAAACTGTAATTAAACATTACAGGGAAAACAAATTATCCACTGAGTGCCATGCTTTCATCTTCAGCTAGTTCATTTCCTATATGGGCGTCTGGCTCTGCCTGGCAGTAGATCCCAGCTCTGTTGGTGCCCTGCCACAAAAAGATATAATTATAAAAACAAATGCTCGGAGACTCCTGGTAAAATGAATGCATTGGCATCTCCCTGGCACATGATTACATTGACATGTGAAGCCAGAAGGAATTTTTTTTTAACCAGATAACTATTAATTTTTTCTGACTTCCAGAATAATATTTATTATTTTCTCTGCTGGAGCTAAACAGCCACCCCAATTTCTCAATTTCATTATGTATTCATTTGCCTGATATAAAATTAAGTGAAGAAGTATTTGTCTATTTATTTATTGAATACCAGCAGTTCACTTGGCATTGGGCAACCAGATGGAATAACAGAAGAAAAATAACAATTCCGCACATAATTAAATAATTGCTGATGGAATTTAAATGGCAAGGGAAAGAGAGAGAGAAAGAGAGAGAGAGACAGGGAAGATGAAAATCTTTGATCGTTTTAAGTAAAACATCTACTCTTTTGCAAGGGCAAACAGAGAACTCCCAGCATGTGATGCATCAGTAACTCTCTATTAAGATGGATTTCCCAGAAATTATCATTCAGATTGAAATTCTGGTTTTTTGATTTGCTTAATAATCAGGGTGTGAAAACTTCACTCAGCGAATGCCTGATAGCATTAAGACGTCTTGGGTTCCGGTGAGATTTTTGTCTAAAGTAATAATGATGAGTCTCGAATGTGCTTATTTATCATGAAGCAAGGGCTGGAAGGATGAAATGGCTTCCTCTGGATGCGCTGGCTACCAGAGCACTGCACGTATCCTCCAGCCTCGGCGGGAAGGCTGTTTACCAAAAAGCCGTGATTATGTCTGCTTGAGCCGGTTCATTGTTCCCATCTGAATAATGCATCTGGGTCTCTCTGGCGGGGCTGTTTGTGTTTGTTTCCCCACACACACCCAGAGCTGAAGACAAGGGTGGACCCAGGCGCCTCCACTGCAGCTCCGTCCCAGTCCCTATGGCGGTAGACAGCCTGATCCAGTCCCAGGCTGGCCCATCCACCCCGCCTCCTCCTCTGCACTCGGTGCTCAGCCTGGATGACAGCAGCGGCCTCCCATCACCACGGAAACAGCCTCCGCCCAAGCCAAAGAGGGACCCCACCACGCGGCTGAGCGCCTCCTATGAGGCCGTGAGCGCCTGCCTGTGGGCTGTCACCAAGGACGCCTCCAATGAAGGTTAGCCTCGGGGAAGGGAGACCCCGACCCCTGTTGGGTTACTGATACTTGACTTCCGGTCTTTGAGTGCGCCATGGCAGTACTTTGCCCTAATATATTTTTAGTAGAATTAAATCCATTGTTGGCTTGCCAGGGGCCCCCCTTTCTTTTTTAATTTTTATTTATTGATTTTTGGTTGTGTTGGGTCCTTGTGGCTGCACGCGGGCTTTCTCTAGTTGCGGCGAGCGGGGGGTACTCTTCATTGCGGTGCGCGGGCTTCTCATTGCGGTGGCTTCTCTTGTTGTGGAGCACGGGCTCTAGATGCGCGGGCTCAGTAGTTGTGGCTCACGGGCTCTAGAGTGCAGGCGCAGTAGTTGTGGCGTACAGGCTTAGCTGCTTCGCGGCATGTGGGATCTTCCTGGACCAGGGCTCGAACCTGTGTCCCCTGCGTCGGCAGGCAGATTCTTAACCACTGCGCCCCCAGGGAAGCCCACCAGGGGCCCTTTAATCGTTAAACATAAATAATATTAATTCAAATCTCTAAGCCTCTTAGGGAAAAGCTACTTATATATCATTTCCTTAACTCCTCTCCCGACTTCCACATTGAATGAGGAGCCTCAAACCAGAACAATTCAGAAAGTCGGTCGCTCGTCCATGTAAACTTTTGTGAATTAAAAAGCTAAAAAGATTCATCTGGCTTCCCTGTTATCATAACTTAATTAAAAGTTAAACCTGCTTTATCACCACACAGTAAAGTGAAATGATTCATGCAGAGGACAATCATGACTCAGCAAAATTCAGTGAGTGAAACTTTGGGGACTAGACAACAAAGGTTTCTGCATCGGTGGTCTAGACATATTTATGCAAAACCACAGTTTATTCTCAATTAATTCTCTCATAGATTAGTTCATGTGATATTATTGCTTAATTTTTAATTTTTAGAATTGTGAAAAGCAGAGGAAGTCCTTCTTTGCAGAACATTTACTAACCTCACAGATTTTACTTATCACCCATGAGTATGAGGCCCTATTCTAGGCCCAGGAAGGTACACAATAAATAAAACAAACAAAGTTATCTTCCCCCATGGGGTTGGCATTCTAGTGGGGAAGACAGATGGTAAACACAATAAACAAATAAATACACGGAATATTTTACTTTTTTTTTTGTTTTTTGTGGGGCCTCTCACTGTTATGGCCTCTCCCATTGCAGAGCACAGGCTCCAGACACACAGGCCCAGTGGCCATGGCTGACGGGCCCAGCCGCTCTGCAGCATGTGGGATCCTCCTGGACCGGGGCACGAACCCGTGCCCCCTGCATCGGCAGGCGGACTCTCAACCATTGCGCCACCAAGGAAGCCCTACATGGAATATTTTAGACGATCCTGGCTGCAGAGGGACATAGAGTAAGAGGTGGTGATGCAGGGTGAAATTCTAAATGAGATGACAGTGTGGGTTTCACTAGAAAGTATTACATGAACAGAGAAAAGAGCACAATTTCTTTGGTAAGTAAACGAGACAAAAATGCAAAAGCACAGCAAAGCCATAAGCTCATCTTTGTGAAGAGACAGCTGACACCAAGGAGACAGTGGGCAGACCAGGGGCCGGAGGCCTGAAGGAATGAGTCGACCCTAGTAATCTTCAAAGATGCTCTTCACTGGTTGCTTTAGAAACAGTAGATCTTCAGGAGAATTTTTTTTTAAATTGCTGTTGTCATGTATGAGTCATATTACAGTAATGCTTAGATGGTGATGTAGCAGAAATTCATTACTTTGGGGAGAAGAGGACAAGTGTGTGTTTTTAGCATCATGGTAACAAGGCAAATAAAAACATTAGAGAAACCATCTGGAGGAGAGTCTTCAGGCGGATGCAGACGTGAACATAGATGGAAAGCAAAGGCCCTCCAAAGAAACAAGCCGTTCTTCTGTTCTCCCCAGTGGATGACACAAACTAGAAGAGGCTTATAGTCTATGCAAGTCATAAATACTCTCCCTGAGAAGGTAGGCCAGGTCCCATTTCTACCATTATTACTTGTAGATTTCTGTAGTGGATTTACGGTGCAGATCTCTGTGTTGAAATAAGATTTGGGGGGCATATTGGGAAAGGTAGAGTAGCGTCTAAAAGGATAAGCCTAATGAGATGGGAAAATGTGAAATAAAGACTCAAGACAGCATCAGAAATTGAAAAAAAAACAATATGAAACAAGATTGAAAATTGCAATGTATATAAGATGGAGCCCCATCCAAATTTGAACACCACAGATAAACTCTATAAATTTGGATAAGCAGGCCTCAGAATAGCCTGTGAAGCCTAAAAATGCTTTTTGTTCGTGTGCATGTGAAAAGTCTACCTGCCCTGGAGTTGAGATTTTGGAGGAGTCGGGTGCCAGCTCGTCACATAGTTGAGAAAGGGGGTAAAATATTGAGGATAGAATTGAGTTCTCTCATCTGGACAGCAACAAAAAAGGTAAATTTAAAAAATTACTCAAGAGGGCTTCCCTGGTGGTGCAATGGTTGAGAGTCCGCCTGCCGATGCAGGGGACACAGGTTCGTGCCCCGGTCCGGGAAGATCCCACATGCCGCAGAGCGGCTGGGCCCGTGAGCCATGGCCGCTGGGCCTGTGCGTCTGGAGCCTGTGCTCCGCAACGGGAGAGGCCACAGCAGTGAGAGGCCCGCGTACCGCAAAAAAAACAAAAACAAAACAAAACAAAAAAAGAATTACTCAAGAACCACAGGAGATAAAAATATACATAAAAGCAAGTGACAGGAAAAAAAGATTAATGAAGAGGAAGCAAGAAAGACCCCAGGTGTAAAACTGAGATTCCCACTACCGCGAGGAATCACAAGGCTCTTAAGGCCATCTGTTTAAAATACATGATGTGGTATCATCAGACTTGCAAGACTTTTATATAAATTATAGGTTCTTGGAACCTAATTTCAGCTCACATGTGGCTCTAAGATGCTTTGGGTGTCTCCCAACTGAGGCCCACCCCGGGGGAACTCATGTTTTGGAGGCTTGTGACAGGGCCGGTCAATAAATCAGTTCCTTCTTTACTATCCACATTATCGGTTCTTTCTTACAACACATGATTCCTAATCCTGATGGCTTGACAGCCACCTCTGCATCTCCTGCAGCTAAAGGTGAATTCCTGTGTTCAGGAATGTACTTTAAATGGGTCTTTAAGGATAAGAAAATTAACCTGACTGATTGGATAGAGGAGGTGTGCTGGGGGATTTTGGTAGCCATAGGACTGAGGCTTAGTCATTCAGATAAGCAGTGCCTTGGATTTCTAATAAACTGTCCATCAGCAGTGGCTCTGGTCACCTTTACGCCATAATGACAGGAGCTGAAGGTGTCCAAAAAGTTGCCACTAACCACTTGTGGCTATTTAAGTTTAAAATAATTACAATTAAATAAAGTTTAAAATTCAGTTCCTCAGTCATTAGTGCCAAGGACTCAACAGCTGCAGGTGTGGAATTTCCCATCATCACAGAAAATTCTATCAGACAGCACTAATTATTTTTTAATTGGAGTATAGTTGATTTACAATTCTGTGTTAGTTTCAGGTGTACAGCAAAGTGAATCAGTTATACATATACATATATTCACTCTTTTTTAGATTCTTTTCCCATATAGGTCATTCTAGAACATTAAGTAGAGTTCCCTGTGCTATACAGTAGGTGCTTATTAGTTATCTATTTATATATAGTCGTGTATATATGTCAATTCCAATCTCCCAATTTATCCCTGCCCCCCCACCCCTTGGTAACTGTAAGTTTGATTTCTGCATCTGTAACTCTATTTCTGTTTTGTAGATAAGTTCATTTGTACCATTTTTTAGATTCCACATATACGTGATATCATATGATGTTTGTCTTTCTCTGCCTGACAATTCACTCAGTATGACAATCTCTAGGTCCATCCATGTTGCTGCAAATGGCATTATAGACAGCACTGATTTTAAATTCATGTTCTCACCACGGGAGCAATACTGAGTTTTTTACACCTGGTGATATGTCACACAATTATCCTTCTTCTGCGTAAGATGGGAAGGAAATCTGATCACTGCACGAAGTGCTCTGTGAACACTGTTCATAAGAATAAGACCACAAATCAAGTTCAAGATCTTTTCTTTTACAAATGAAGCTGCTAGTCAATTCAGAAGGCTATAGAGTGAAAAGAGATCTGTTTGGAGAATGAAGGCCAAGAGTCAACACCTTTTATGCCCAGTCCTGTTCTTATTAACACATGCCTTTCCTAGAGGTTTTCATCCAGTATACACGGTCATAGTGAAGAGAGGCCGGCCAGAGGGCTGGTTTTTCTTCTCTACCTTTGTGCCTGAAAAGCTGGAAGCAATTTTATGAGCCAGTAAATTTTAACACTCGTTTGCAAACTATTAACAAGCCAGAGCCAACTATTTGAAAGTATGATTTTTAAAAGTTTGGGGTTGCTTTTTGCAAACAGAGACTAGGAAAGGAAGAACAGGGCTGCGACTTCACTTCTTCTTTGCAGGGAAGCTCCCAGCTGAGAGCTTTTCTGAAGAACTGAGTATCTAAACCCAATGTGACGGCTTTCTCCCCAACACAGTGACACCTGGATGGTGAAATAGCACAGGACAGGTTTTTGGGGGGCAGCTCTAGGCGCCACCACTGAAACCCGGTGATGTGAGATGCATACCCAGCCTCCCTCAGACTCCAGCCACCCGCTCCTTAGAAATAACACCTGAGGAATCCGTATTTCTTAGAATTGCTGTACAACTCCCTTTGCGACAAAACACAGTTTATATGAATAGGTACGAGAATGGTTCAGCTGTGTGGCTTAATTTGGAAATAGCGTTACATTTCGTTCCCTTTTTTATTGCCTTGCTTATATTCTAGAATAGCACTTGACACCCAGTAAGCACTCAATAAATACTTATTGAACAAATAAATCAATATAATAGAAAAATATTTCTTTGTGCTGCTTTCATGAAAGCAGAATTAGCTTCGTATCAGTAAATCAAAATGAGCACAATTTGGCAAGTTTCAACATGCACCCTTGAGATGTGTCAGACTTGGTTTGTCAGCATTATTTTTAGCAGAATCCCCTTTATGATATTTTTTTCTATTACCTGAAAGTTGATGAAAATTAGGTCCTCTGTGAACGCTGCCCTGAGAATGTGTGACGGGGCATAACAGGAGAACATAATTATGCTTCACAACTTATGGCTCATTTGTCCATTGAACACATGTTAATTCAGTGTATTCCACGAGCCTGGCCCCTCCCCCAGGGCCTGAGAGACCAGTGGGCTAGGAAAATGGGCAAACAAATTATGAGAGAGGAAGAGTAACAGCAAGGGCACCAAAGAGCACAGAGCCAGAGGGGCTAACCCCCACTGGGACCTGTGGAAGGGGTCGAGAAGGGACCTATGGAAGGGACATTTAAGAGGCCTTACACACGTGGAGGGCGGTCAGCGGGGAAAGCTGGGCTGAGAGCAAAGGTAACAGACTCCTCCCTCAGAAAAATGACCTAGCAAGGTTGTCATCTATCACAGCTCAGTAGAAGCCCTTCTTGTCCAGTTTATAAGCTGGTTGTAAATCGATACTGACCTCACTCAAGTGTGCAACAGGCCCACCAGCCAGGGAACTGGCTTTATCCAGGCATCCTTCATGTCTGAGGTCCTGAGCAAGGCACACAGTTTGCTCTGAAACTGGGCAAAGTCACACTGGAAGAGTTGGAAAAAAGGATAACAACACACACAGATACAGGTATTTTCTTGATGAGCGATCTTCTCATTTCTTTTTTCTCATAGATTTAATATGTAGGCATCTTATTCTCAGTGAGAATGGGGCCAAATAACGTGTGTCTTGAGGCAAAGTCACCGACATGCCTTAGCAAAAAACTCAAAGGGAAAGTATTTTGTACAAGAAAATGTTTACCTCCTAACAGAATCTAAAAATGACACAAGTCCCTAGATCATTGCACAGTAACTCAGATAAGAGTCAAGTTTAAGAAAAAATGAGAGGGCTTGAGAATGTGGGATTTATCCCTTAAGTTACTGTTAGGACACTAAGACTTGCCCTTAAGGTGATCCGTAACCATGAAATGTCTCCCTGATCCCATCTCACTTTTACCCATAAATCCAGGGACTAAAATAATTGTTAAGAAAACTCTTAATATAAATTCACTCTTGACAGCCCTTAAATCCTTATTTGTAAATGAACAATTAGCAAGGACTTGTGTGGATACACACACACACACACACACACACGCAAAGGAATAACCATAAAACCAAATTAGACTCTTAATTCTCTAACTGTGGTATTCTAATTTCAGTTTATGAAGAATGAAGCTTTCCAGTTTCTGCCCCAGATATTCTAATTTGGTAGTTACAGAGAAGGACAGGAACTGTGCTCTTTACATCCTCAGTAAAGCACCCCAGGTGATCTGATATTGATGAACTGCAGACCACACCCTACAGAACCCTGTTCTATGACTCATGACTAATTTCTGGTTCTGTAGTAATAATATGATGTTGATGGTAGCAGCTGACACTTAACAATTGTTTATCATGTGACAAACACTATGCTAAGTATCTTCAATCTTTAGAACTACCTGATGGAGTGAGACTGTCACTGTGACCCCTCTGTAGATGAGGATGTTGAGTCAGGGGAACAGTGGTGTATCCTGTCCCAGGCTACACACCCAAGCAGTCAGATTCCAGAGGCCAGTCTCTCAACTGCCTCCTGATAACCCATGCTACTTTTATTTATCATCGTTTAATTCAAAAAAGCTTTTCTCTGCATCTACAGCAAACCTTGAGGGAATATCATATCAGCTATCTATTGTTGCTTACCAACTCCTCCAAAACTTGGATATTTAAATAAAATATGATTATTTTATTACTGTCTCAGGTTCTGGGTGTCAACTGGGCTCATCTGAGTGGCTGTCCCTCCAGGTCCTCCATGAAGCTGCATGTGGTGGCTGGAATCACCTAAAAGCTGGTCACTCGCATGCCTGGTGCCCATAGATGTCTAAGGACTGGGACTGCTTGGCCATCTCGGTGTCTAGGTGGTCTCTCCACCCAGTTTGTGCAGCCTGGACTTCTTACGTTGACAATCAGTGTGTCCCTGGTGCCTGCTCCAGGAAAGAGAACGCCGGGCGGTCACTCTCTTACCTTTGACAAGCAGCCTTGGAAGCCACACAGCATCACTTCCATCACTGCCACCAGATAGTCTCAAAGGCGCATCCAGGTTGAGGAAGGTGAAATAGACTCTAACTCTTGATAAGACTGGGAACACTATTGTGGCCAATTTTTGGAAAATACAGGCTGCCTCAATCCATCTTCTGGATAAAACAATTCACATCCCTCCCACTTGCAAGATGCACTCATCCCTCTCCCATGCTCCCCAGAGCCTTATCCCGTCATCACATCAGGCTCAGGTCCAAGCCCCAAATCCCATCCTCTAAATCAGGTCCAGGTATCCTGGCTGCTCAGGTAAGGCTCCTTAGGTGGGCAGGTCCTCCAGAACTGTCCCTAACTATCAAAGACAAGCTGCCTATTCTCCACACAACTAACATGTTGCTTGTGCCTTGGTTAGGGTTTAGTCCTGGTACCCGGAAATTATTTTTCATGGCCATTAGGTCCGTGCTACGGAATCTTGGTTCACCTTTGGATATTATTTCCTCGTCCACAAGAGGTGACATGTTTGGGGCTGGTCGTTTTCTCAGCCTGATTCCTGCTCATAAAATTTTGAAGCACCAGAGCCTCTTTATTTTGTATTGATCATATCTCTTTCAACGCAGCTGATACTATTCCTTTAAAAGCTTTGCAAGTTTCCTGTGAATCAATTTATAATCTACTCCTTTAGTCAAAAGCCACATCCACAAATCTCTTTGAGATAATCTCCTCTCTACTTTTTCTTTTCTGCAAGATTTCTGTGGGGCAATACTCTTGATATCCTTAGAAGTCCTGTGGTTTTGTTTCTTTGAAAAGGTCCAGTGAAGCACCACCTGAAATCTTTCTGAGGTCTTAATAAAGGGGTTCATAGTCATGACCTTGGCTTCAGCTTTATATCATGTTTTCCTGAAAATGCCCCAGATTCAATCTCTGCTTACAAGTTATTTCTTAACTTCAGAGTTATTTACTATCCTGATGGCCCAGTGATAAACTATTTTATTTTCAAACTCAGAAAGCCCAG
The DNA here is from genome assembly GCF_949752795.1 of Hyperoodon ampullatus. Taxonomy (NCBI): domain Eukaryota; kingdom Metazoa; phylum Chordata; class Mammalia; order Artiodactyla; family Ziphiidae; genus Hyperoodon; species Hyperoodon ampullatus. The sequence continues at coordinate 4,078,007 of NC_136929.1, read as the reverse complement.
GCTCCTTTATAGATAATAGTTTGTTCTTTCTTTAGCTTATCTCTTTACCCTCATTTTCCTGCAGGAAAGTAGAAGAATCCAGGAGGCTGCTTTTACACTCGGTCTAAAGATCTCCCTACCTAGATCATCCAGTTCCTTAAGTGTGTTGTCTGGTTTCCACAGTACTGCAGGTGACAGTGCTGCTAAACTTTCCACAAAGGTATAAAAAGGGTTATGTTTCCTTCAGCGTCCAGCATCTTTCTCACTTTCCTTTAAACATCACCAAGAGCTTTCTTGGGTGTCACGCTTCTGCTAACAGTCTCTTCAAGACTCCTCCTCCTTCCCTGGTGGTCCAGTGGCTAAGACTCCACGCTCCCAATGCAGGGGGCCCGGGTTCGATCCCTGGTCGGGGAACTGGATCCCACATGCCGCAACTAAGAAGTCCGCCTGCTACAACTAAACATGCCATGACGAAGATCCCGCCTGCCTCAACTAAGACCCGGCACAGCCAAAATAAGTAAATGAATAAATAAATAAATAAATATTAAAAAACAAAAAACAAACTCCTCCAATTTCCCAAGGCTATTGCCAGGCTTTTAAAGTTTGGGTTTTTTTGGTTTATAGCAGCACTCCACTTCCAGTACCAATATCTGTATTAGTTGTCTATTGCTATCTAACAAACGTCTCCAAAATTTAGTAGCTTAAAATGACAAAGGTTTTATCATCCTCTCTCTCTCTCTCCCTCTCCCTTCCTCTCTCTCTCTCTCTGTCTCCCTCTATCAGCGAAGCCCTTCTCATGCAAGCTCTCTCACAGCTGTGGTCAGACAGTGGCTGGCCCTGGGATGGTCCACAAGCTCAGTTCATTACATTTCTGGTGTCTGGGCTGGGGAGACCTGGACAACTGAGGGCTGGAGCAGATGGGGTCCTCTGGCATCTCTCTCACCTCTGTGTGGCCTCTCCACATGTTCTCCACAGCATGGGTGCTTCAGAGTAAGCAGTCTTCTCACATAGAGATCAGGGCCACCAAGAGATGTGTCCCGAGAGAGGAAGAGCCAGCCAGAAGCTGCACTGCCCCTGACCCACCCTCAGCAGGCAGGCAGCATTGCTTTTGCCATATTTTACTCATGGGGCAGTCACAGAGGTCCTTCCAGCTTCAAGGTTCTAGAAGAGCCCGAAGGACTAAAAATATTGTTGAAGCCAGTTTTGTAAAATACAACCTGCCATACGTCCTTTAAACTATTCACATCTTCAGAACAACTCTATAATACTAATGTTAAAATTTTGTTTGGTTCATTAACTTTCTAGGAGAAGCTTATGAGTTGCTGTGTTTTAGTACATTGAAAGCCTTTGGGACAATGCTCATTAATTACAGAATTGTGCATTTTGGGTATTTTCTACTCTTAAAAGTTGGCTGCTTTGGTGAACCCTGTATAATACTGGCCTTCAAAGATATCCATTGAGTTAGAAAATTAACTTTGTTCTTTTCCATTCTCATCTGGATGTCTCCCATTTGTTTCATGTTTACAAAGTGCCAGCATCTGAGCTAAGCACTTTACATACATTATTTTATTCCTCTGAGATGATTAGTGATATCACCATTTTAGGCATGACTATACTGAAGCCCAGAGAGATGTGACCAAGACCTCTTTTAAAATTATAATTTGCACCAATGCCACCGCTCAAACACACACACACACACACACACACACACAGACCCAATTCTGTGACTATTATGGCCTGTAGTTTCCCACCTCATAGCATGTATCATGTTCTAACATGCTATGGAATTAACTCATTTGTTTTATTTACTTTTTCTATTGTGTGACTTTACCCAGGAGGGCAGAGGAAGGAAGCAGACAATTACTGTGTATTCACTAATGTGTCTCTGAATAAATACTGGTTAAATGCACGACTAAATGAATGATAGCATGAAAGGGTGGTCATGCTGGGGTTTGAATCCAAGTCCATCTGACTCCAAAGCCTTTAATTTTAACCCTAAAAGTGGAGTTGTCACTCTGAAAGTGGAGATGGATACTCTCATATATGCAGTCATAATGAGAGAAAAGCCTGGCTGCCTTAAAACTCAAGAACTCAGCAAAATTAGATGTGCTTATTCAGATCAAGAATTCCTACAGATTAGCAAAGCACCCAATTGGTAAAACAGTTCAAGATTTTTGAGAAGTTTTGATATTTTAGTAAAACTGTATGTAATTTTCTAAAATTAACATCTTGGCTCCAGAGAAATTATATTTAATAAAATCTAGAATTTATAGTAAAAAATATTAGAAAAATAAGTCTTTTAGAATTTTTTAACTTAAACTTTAATAAATGTTTTGAGTCATATTTAAGTAGTTTTTCTGCCTCTTTAAAAATTAGTTCTCGCTAATATTATGCTCTTTTTCTAAATATCTTCCTTCTTTTCAATTTACGAAGTTGCCACTAAAGTTCTTAGTGAAATACAGCACTCTTGATTTCCCTGTTAAGTGTGTTAGGATTCAAATATATTAATTAACTGTAAAACAAGCCCTTGGCATCATTTTAACAACATTCTTTTTAGAAAAATAATCTTTCCATGCATGTAGTTGTTTTCAGTGGTGTTTTGTCGTGTTCGTTTTAGACCATTTAAATAATCCAGCTTAAGTATTTCCTACAGGAAACACCCACAGGGCACCAACTCGCTAATTTGCTGGTTCTCCCCAGTCTCCTATTTTCTCTTCTCTAAAAGCCACGGGGAGCAGTTCAGCCAGTACTTAGTCCACACATGTATCAGGCCCTTAGAACCCAGGCGTAAGCAGGTGCCAGCGCAGATGGAAGGTGCCCACCCCGCTGCATCCCAGGCCCTTCCTGCTGCAGGCGGCTGGCAATCCTGGGCCTCCTTACTGGCCACCTTACCTCTTCCTTGACTGGTGGGAGTTGTCCTCCCCCTCCGAGATCAGAACTGGCTTTCCCCTTGGCAGTCGTGCGAAGTGCGGGGAGACATGGACCCAGGAGGGTGGGGAGATGGGGAACCTGAGGTTGAAGAGAACCAGACCCTGGAGTGGGGAGGGACCCAGACCCCGCAGGTGGGGGAGAACTGGACCCTGGAGGGTGGAGGGACCCAGACCCCGCAGTGGGGAGCGAACTGGACCCTGGAGGGTGGAGGGACCCAGACCCCGCAGTGGGGAGCGAACTGGACCCTGGAGGGTGGAGGGACTTGGACCCCACAGGGGGGAGCGAACTGGACCCTGGAGGGTGGAGGGACCCAGACCCCGCAGGGGAGCGGACTGGACCCTGGAGGGTGGAGGCCGGGTCCTCGCCGGTCGCGGCGCCGGGGCAGCTCCGCGCGGTGCGCGAGCCTCGGGCCGGGTCCCCCGCTAACACTGCCGCCCTTCTCCGCCCTCGCACAGCTCTCAGCCGGCCCCGGCCGCACAGCGACGACTACAGCGCCGTGAAGAAGATGCCCCCTCGGAAGCCCACGCGGAGCCCGCACACCAAGCTCAGCGGCTCCTCGGAGGAGATCTCGGGCGCCCGGCCGGGGGCGGCGGGGGCCGGCGGTGCGCGGCGCAGGGCGAGCGGCCCTCAGTGCGCCCTGGGGGTCCCCACGCCGCCCGCGCCCCCGGAGCCCGAGCCCGTGTACATCGAGATGCTGGGCCGCGCCGGCAGCCCCGAGCCGGCGGAGGCCGTGTACGAGGAGATGAAGTACTGGGCGCCCCCCGAGGGCGGCGGCCTGGGGGCGGGCGTCTCCGCGTCCGCCTCGCACCCTCCGCCGCGCGACGGCCGCAGCCCCCTCCCCTCGGAGGACGGCGACGCCGGCGGGCCCTGCCGGGACGCGTGCGACATCCCCGCGCCCTTCCCCGACCTGCTGCCGCACCGGCCCCCCCTCCTCGTGTTCCCCCCGACGCCGGTCACCTGCTCCCCGGCGTCCGACGAGTCGCCCTTGACGCCCCTGGAGGTGAAGAGGCTGCCGGTCCTGGAGACCAGCCTCAGGTACCCCGTGCAGCCCGAAGGCGCCGGCCCCCCGTCCCCGCAGCACCCCAAAGCCCCAGAGGGCGACGGCGACCGGCCCGCGTTTGCCGGGCCGCACGGAGCCTCCCGTCCCCCCACGCCCGCCGCCGCCCCCCGGCCGCCCGCGCACTTCACCTCCGCGCCCGAGCCCGGCGCGGGGAGGCCGGCGGAGCCGCCCCGGGGTCCCCCGAGGCCCACCTCGGCCCCCGCGGGCGCGCCCTGCAGCCCCGGCCCCAGGAGCCCGCAACCCCCCGGGAAGGCGGCCCGGGCCGAGCCCAGGAAGGCCGCCCCCGGCACCCCCTCTCCGGCCGCCTACAGCCCCCCGAACTGCAGGCCTGTGGGCAGCCCCCTGGACGAGCTGGCCAGCCTCTTCAGCTCGGGAAGGAGCGTGCTCCGGAGGTCGGCGGCGGGCCGCAGGATCCGCGAAGCAGAAGGTGAATTTCGCACACGGAGGTAGAGGCGTAGCGGCAGACGCGGATGTGTGCCGATGTGCCGTAGATACGGTTTAAGGATACGGCTTGAGGTCATTGTGGGGGTCGTTCAGAGCAGGTACCAACTTAAAAACAAACATCTTATGCAACCAATATGGCCAGGTAGGTAAGAATGAAGCTTTCCGTCTCGTAGGTAAAAGTTCTCGATACAACAACCCACAGCGCTAAAACTGGGTTTAATACACGCTTGTGACTTGAGAAGTATTAGAGCAAGACTCAGCCTGAGCCGCTGATTTCCGTTTCCTGGTAATATTCACTTGCAACATGGAAGTGGCACTTTTGTCCCATTATGCCGAGATGCCCCTTTGGTTTACAGCTCACAGCTAACCCGCGAGTTCTCCAACCTGCTGTCCACCTCACTTCCACTCCCGGCATCTGGGACGGTTTCCTGTTCAGCTACTCTCTTACACTCACCCAGTACCACTTGTGCTAGGTTGTTCTGAATGAATGATTTTTGTTCTGTTCCTTTGCCACGCAAGGACAATTTTAACTCAGTTCTGTTATATCTGCATCTTCTCATTGAGCGGCTCAGCCTCATAACTAGTTAGCTGTTGACAGGCCAGTCAAGTGAGCTCAGGGCTAAGCTGTGGCAGCCAGAGGCTGTTGCCTATATTAAAAAGTATTTATTTTGTGTCCATATAAAAGCAGAAGGTAGCTAGCAAAGCAAAAAAACAAACAAAACCAAAAAAAGCCCTCATTAAGAATTTGTTGCTAATCTCTTGTAAATAGCTCACCATGTGCTAATTCATTCAGACGAGGTTGCCTTTGAGCCAGAGGTGCCATTTGGGCACAGATTCTCTTAATAGTCACAGAGAATGTAGTCATCTTCCAAAAAACATCTTAAGGCTTTTATACAGAACCAAAATATTTTCCAATGTTCTGTATTTGGGAGGGGAATTACGTGAATACAAAGCATCTTCTCTTTAAGGAAATTGTAGCAGGTCCCTCGACCATGATGCCATTAACCCGAATGTAGATGGCGACTACTAGCATCCTCACTTTACAGAGATGGGAAACTTCAAGGTCAGGAGGTTAAACACCTTCCTTAAGGTCAGGTGGTAGGACTGGGAATAAAAACTTATGATGTGACGTTTTATGTACGCGTTAACCTGCTCTTTCTCCTAAAGAAAATACATAAATATATTGTCTTTCATCATTTGATTAGGTCCAAAAACTCTAGAAAATCTAGAAAACATTCTCATTAAGTGAAAAGTAGGTCAAGACTAAGAACACTTAGCAAATGAGTGAATAACCTACCCCCCCATTTTTTCTTTCTTTCTTTTTTTTTTTTTTTTTGCGGTACTCGGGCTTCTCACTGTTGCGGCCTCTCCCATTGAGGAGCACAGGCTCCGGACGCACAGGCTCAGCGGCCATAGCTCACGGGCCCAGCTGCTCCGCGGCATGCGGGATCCTCCCAGACCGGGGCACGAACCCGTGTCCCCTGCGTCGGCAGGCGGACTCTCAACCACTGCGCCACCAGGGAAGCCCCCCCACACCCCCCATTTATTCTTCAGTCAGATAAGCTAATTGTTTTTTTAGCTAACAATTTCTTCTTAATTACAGTCCATTAATAAATGAAATTTTCATTGTAAGTTGGAGATGGCTTGAATTTCACAAGTCATATGTTTCATTCCAAGGAACAAAATGGACTCGAAGAGAAAAGCCTTAAATGAACAAATTACTATTTGCTTTCGGAACTAAGAGTTTATTAAAACCAAATTTTACCATAAATGGGAATTGGATGAATTCTTCTTGGCTGTATTCAAGAAAGTGAAATTAATGAATTTGTAGACAGGCGTCATCATTTGGAAATCCCTAAGTCTAGGACTTGAGGGGAGGATTCCAGGGAGGCCTCCAGGCAGGGTGCGTGGATGTGCTAATATTTACCCTTGGTAACATTAACCGGTATTTGGGAACATGTATCAAAACCTCAAGTACAACATTGTTAGTGCAACTCTAAAATTATAAAATATCTATTTTTCTACTGTGGGCTTTTACAAAACACTCTTTATTTTGAAAAGATTGTCTTGAGCCACTTACGACTTTCTCATAAATATATGAATTGGCAGCTTCTGCCCCAGCACAGTGACTGTAATAACAGGAAACTGCAGTAGGAGATGGCTCGTCCCCTCGCACCAGTTGACAGGAGTCCAACTGTGCAGCTGAGGCCGGTGTGATTCCCGATGGTCCACGATGTAGGAAACACGTTGACCAGCATGCAGGACGTATCCTCCTGGGATCGTACAGGCTATTCTTTTAGAATGTCAAAGGGGCTTAAAGAGAAGACTTGGAAGAAAAAATAGTCTTGATGCTGGAGCTAATCACTGGAGCTGCTTATATGATTATTAGGGTTTTTACACAGTGTGATCCTGAAGCCGGTAATCCATTTTCTTCTGAATGAATCGCATGGTTGGTGTTCGTGATTTACTGGAGTCCTGGGACTTCTCCCCTTTAAGATTTTAAATCTTCTTCTTTACCCTTTTTATATTTCAAAATATTCTTCTCTTCACCTGAAATAGCTTCCTTACCAAATAATCCAGTGGGCGGCTAATTCCGCCTCAATGCACCTGAATTAATTACAGCTCATTTCTTGGACCGTTGTGATATGGGGAAACTGCACTGCAGATTTGCAGAAGGGTTCAAAATATTCCCCTCACTTCTTTAGAAAGTGACCTTGCAGAGATTAAACTGCTCCTTATTACCCTGCTAAAGGTATTTCCAGTTAAAATATAAAGGATGGTGAGCTGCGTATAGAAAATGAGGTCCTTTGGTGTTTAATTCTACAACGTCACTACTCCATAGACTTAATATCCATATGCGATTTCATAAATATCATGTCCCTCAAAACAGTTCATTTTCTATAGACTCTTGGATATTCAATCTGAGGTACACAGGTCACAGAAACTCTAAGAGTCCGGGATGCAGGTATAGACAAAATGTGATTGTGCAGGTGACAGATGTGACTGCAGCCTGGGAGGGGTAGTATCAGCAGCAAGTAGCTGCAGTGCTTTCTATGCTCCAGGCATTGTTTTAATAACCTGTTTAGTTCTCACAAGACTAAAATGTATCTGCTGTTAACATCCCCATTCTACAGATGGGAAAACTAAGGCATAGAGATTAAACTTGCTCAAAGTCTCCCTCCTTTGAGAGACACAGCCTGACTTGAATGCAGTGATTCTGGCTCCAGGGGCATTTGTCTTGGCTACCTGCCCAGGACTGCAGGGAAAAAAAAACCCCAAAAAACAAAAAACAGAGGATAAGCCTTTAAAAATTCATATTTGCTCACCTGACGTGCAACAAGTAAGAGTCCTACAGTTTGGATGGAGAAAACTGTTTCATAAAGTCAAAAATTCCAAACATGTACTTTACAGATCATGGATGTAAACAATTGTGGAATACCCACTGGGCCCTTAAAATGAAGAATGACTAAATGTTTAATTGTCTGTGACTTTTTGGTTATCCCATTCATTCACAAGGTGTTTTTCATCTGATGCCATAATATGATTAATATTATTATGCTAATTATTTATAGTTACTTAGTTCAAAAAGTAAGAGACCTAATTCAAATGCGGGGGGAAAGTCATTGGCTTCTTGGGGCCACGAGGGTGCGCCATTGTTCCAGATGGCTCCATGGCAGCTGGTTGTTTATCTAGAACATGAAGTAAAATGAGCATGTTATTCTGTACCCGTTGAAAAAGATCAGGATGATCGAGCTTCAGGATGATCGAGCTTTGACAACAATGCAGTACACCTCAGAAATCTGGAGAAGAATGTGGAGGAGTCTGATTTGCAGAATATTCTGTGAAAAAACATTATTTTCTTACTCTCTGATACTGTGCATCTTTAGTTTATATGATATAAATATGTAGTTAAAAATTATATTGACAACAAAAAATATAGAGAGACAATATTTCTTCGCATATAATAGGTGTTTATTAAATACATTTGATGAAAACCTACCTGAAAAGGAAAAAGCAGTTTTACATATATTTGGTAAATCTGGCCCTTGTGGCATTTTTACACATAAGAACCACTGAAGCCAAATGGCAATTACTCTTAATTTCAAATATTTAATTTCATTGCATAAACACTCCAAGTAAGAATATTTTGAGTTTTTAAATCAAAGTATTATTCAAATGAATTTTTTACAGCATGATACTTAATTCCACAGGGCCATTTGTTTTCAAAAGAATTATTTTTAAAGTCGGCTTTATGGAAAATTTCAAACATACAAAAGTAGAGAATAGATTAATGAACTCTCTCTGTGGCCAATCTTAGCTCATCTCCAGTTTTCTCCACCATCAATGGATTACTTGGAAGTATGTCCCAATGTCAAATCAATTTACTAATAAATATTTATAAACCTTTTATCAGAAAAGTCCTTTAGAAAAAATAAAAGGCTTATTCTTAAGTCACTTTAATTAGTACAGACCAGTCAATCCTTTTGAGCCTCATGAATGTGAGATTGTTGCTCAGGACAGAAGCCACCTCTGGATGCTGGAGACTCGTTTTTCATGATATAACCAAAATAATTCTCAGGAGTTAGCTTTCCACCAAAACAACACTGGCCTGCGACATCTTCCACAGGTTCTTTGAGCACAGCTCCAGACGTAGGCAGCTGTGCAGACAACTTTTCTACTACCACAACAAGGGTGGATTTCTAAATATCACATCCAAACAGAACTAAGTATGAAAGATCAAGGTCCCAAAAGACATACGGTTGCATCTTAAATCAACATTGTGTGAGGTTTTGATGCCTCACTGCCAAATGAAGTACAATTCCTTATGCGTTGTTCAGCAACAAGAAGATGCTTTAAAATCAGTGAACTATCACAGAATTACAGGCAGAAGCCTCTGACCTGCTTGAGCACAGTGTTGGTAAATTGCCATTCTCTGCTCCTGGTGTTTGAGACAGAAGTTGAGACACCATCTTTGTTTAATCTGTGATGCATTGTAATGAAATTGCGGCATACGAAATTGGTCCTCCTCCTGCAGATGTCTAGATGCCATCATGGGATGCAGGGCTTGACATCCCGGAGGCTTCTTGCCTCCATGCAGGCTCTACTAGCAGTTTATCCATGCCGAGCTGCTAATCTTTCTCACTCCCTAGCCGCTTTGCTTTCTCTCCATGGTGATTTATTTGTGAGGGGTGGTGGCCTGAGGCTTCATGAAAATTATAAAGGGCGTGGAGAGCAAGCACATAGTTTACTGATGTGTAGTTGAGCGCGCACTCCTGCCTCTCATAAAGGTCTCCCTCCTGTGAAAGGAAGGAATTCCGCTGCCTTCTGGAACCATTTTAAATCAACCCTAAGTTTCCCTCATTTTCCAAATGAGTAAGTCCTCCGGGAAGACGAGGTTCCCATCCCCAGAGAAGCAAGCTGTCCATTTATCACTAGGTGGCTATCAGGCGAGGATGAGCTATGGAAATGGCTCCCCCTACCGTATCCGTGAACCTGAGCTTTCACATAAGGAGAGTAGATCTCTGTGAGAAAAGGATGTTTTCACCCAGTTCCCGGCCCTGCTGCAGTGAAGGAGGGTATCTGTGTTTGGGACTGGCAACTGGACATTGCAGTGTTTCTAATTCCCCAGATGTCCAATAGAAATAATACTTTGTCTATCTCCGCTTGGAAATGAGCTTTCAAGCGGAGTAAATTGATCAGTAGCCAAACATACCTATGTTAAGAGCACAAAGCTCTTTGTCTTCTATGTTAAATTGGACAGTTGAAAAAAATGCCTAATATTTGTTGTGAATGTGGTGACATTTTTCTCCCAGTTTACGGCACCTTCTCTCTCTAAATGCCCAAGAATTCACGCAGGGAAATTGTGCAACCAGGGACCCATAAAACAGGACTTGTATTAACTTGTAGAGCTAATTCCCTTGTAGTCATCCAAAAAGCATTCACTTAATGTGAGCACGGGGCTTGCCACAGGGAATCCAAAGTAGAGAGAAAGAAATCGGTGCGCCCTGCCCTGTCCAGGCAGTGCGGGTGGCAGGTGGGTCCACCCCATTTCAATGAGAGGCTTTACGTGGGGGCTATAAACCATGAGTGGGTCTGTAACTGAACCCCAAGTGGCCTGTGAACACCAGGGGTTTTCTTGTACCTTGTTTCGGGAGAGGTTGCACAGACTTCATCACAATGTGCCGGTGAGCAGGGCATGGTGCGGGGCCGCTGCCGCAGATGTGCACAGCTGGCACGCCCGGCAGCCCAGAGGGGAAGTGCGTGACGGCTGCAGTCAGGGAGAGCCTCACGCCAGGGCTGGCATGTGGGCAAGAAGGGTGGTGGGGACAATGACGGGGCGTGGAGTTAGTTTCCCGGGTGCATAGGGGAGCCGGTATGGCAGCCAGAGGAAGCCACGTGTGGTGAGCCCTGCCTCTAAACGTGAGTTCAGGGTACCTGGTCCTCTTAGCATCTGGCCATGAGCCTTGAAGGAGAGAGAGAGAAAACAGAGGGCGCATGGAAGCAGGGCAGGATGAGCTTCCGACCTGGAAGCTCCACAACGAGGCCTGGAAACATCTCCAACGTTCCTCTTCTGTCCCGTGAGAATTCAGCATTCACCCTTAGGATCTCCCCTACAAAGTAAGAGCCAAAGGAAGAAAGAGAACCAAACCGGTAGTAGCAATTCTGGGTATGTGCATGTGACCTCAGAGGATGGTAACTACTCAGAAACGCTCTGTAACACTGGTCATGGTGTTCTGTTAGTAGTGTTAATAGCTAATGTTTGTAAGTGGCTCTTTCCTGTCGGCCAAGCATGCAGACGTCCCTCTTCTCCCCGGGTTCTGTCTGTGAAGCCAGAGGTGCAGGTGTCAGCCTCTCCATCCACCAACGAGCAGTCGTAGACTTTGAGGGATGAAGGGATTTTCCCATAATCGCAGAAACTGATCAGTCCCAGAGTCAGGAATCAAACACGTCTCTGTTCTCCCAGACCCTGGGTCCTTTCTACTGTGGCATTCTTCGTCTGCAAAAAACAATTAAAGTGTTAAAATGATACCCAGTCCCTGTCTCAGAAAGTAATTCCTTTCTGAAGTTAAAGATAAACTCCTTACCAGGAAAGGATATGGGAGGAGGACGTATAAAACTTTTCTTTTTGTAAAAACGAAAAAGCAAAAGGCCACATAAAACTGTTGTAAATGTTCCTAAGGGACACAGAAGTGTCGGTTTGGAGCTGAGGCCGTGTCCCCTGAGTGCCCCTTGGCCTTGCGCCCACCTTCTTGATAAAACCCTTTCTACTCTCTGGTCCCACAAACTGTCCTCCCTAGGGTCAGGGACCCACAGCACACAGGTTGGACCAGAATAATTCCTCACCTTCAAAAGGATTGCTTGCTCACTTTCTGTCTCCCTTTGACTCAGCCTCTGTGAGGTTTGGCTTGGGAACAGTTCCTGATTACAGGTGAGCAATCGCTCACAGCAGTTGTTTTCACTTGCAAAGCGCTCACCCAGCATCTTTCCTTAAGGAAGTATTTAACTCTGCGGGATGTGAGTGTCAGGATGTGAGTGTCCGTCCCGGGAGTGGAGCGTCTCAGATGCCTGCTCAGGACCAGCCAAAAGGTAAAGCTGTAGTGAGCTCTCACCCTGTCCCAGGGCCACGCTAAGGGCTGCACAGGTGATCAGAAGTGGTTCTCAGCAGCCAGCATGATTGGGGCGGGAGAAAGGCACAGCCAAAAAAGCCCTCCTCATCTGTGTCTCTATGGCAACTTTTTATTTCCAAAGTTACGTGGCTATAGAGACAGAAATATAGATAATGGCAAAATTAGAAACATGGCTGAAAAAAATAATAGTGTCAGGCCCGTACTCAGAGCCCCTCAATAAATGTTTGTTGGGAGAATCTTAAACTCAGAGGTCTCCTGAGCTTGGTACTTCCACCAGGCACAGCTGCTTCATTCTTCCTTGAAACCCAGGAACCAAAGCAACCAGAGAGTTGTGACAATTAAATATTTAGATCAACCTGATCAAAAAGTTACCCTTTGAATAGTGTGAATTATCCTGGGAAATTAGCTTAACGTCTTGGCTGTGAGTCTACAGCTGCCAGCATGCCTTCAGACCAGATAGGTATCTTGCACAAATAGTTCATCATTTTTGAGATGAGCCAGAAGAGGCAGAGAAGCCATCCCAGCTCGGCTGTTCTCTAATGCACAGTCAGTGGGAGGAGACTCTTTTGTACCTGGAATTCTGGAAAAAAGGGCAGTCTTTTCAGAAGTGGATTATCTTTCCTAACCAGTAAATATTTTTCATACCATCAACCCGTTAAAGCAAGCAGCCATTGTGTGTTGGGGGTCTCTAGACTAGGTTTTGAATTAAATGCCCACTGGGGGCTCCAAAGAGAAACCCCGTGCTTTATCCTCTAAGCCACTCAGCAACTCTCCCAAAGCAAGTTAATAAAGACCTTCCTGGCTATCCGCATCTCATTATTGCCACAGAATACAATATCCCGGGGTTTTCTTCCTTTTGTGAAGAAACTCTTAGAAGTGACAGGGTACGTGGAAAGTTTTCCTAAAGATGAGCTGGGCTGCTGCCATGTTCTCTCCTTAAGAGGATTGGAATAGAAAAAGCTGTTTCTTAATTACCTAAGAGTGTTTAGGTTCTTTAGGCTGGCTTGAATCATTTTTATGATTAATTCTCAGATTAGCCTAGAAAATTCCTCACCACCTGAGAGCCAGCTATATTCAATGTCATTTTACCCACTGCCCTATCCCATGAGTCAGCAGCCATCCCCTCACACCCGCTGTGTGTGAAGCTTCTCAGACCTTTTTCTATGCTGGTCTTCACTTCTTTCTTTTTCTGGTTTCTCCTTGAAACCAGAAATGTTCATACTTAGACATTGTACACTGACAATATCCCGGGCAATTGCAATTTTACATTCAGTAATACATGTTAATTTTAATAAGCCAATCTAGTTTGCTTTCCTCCCCACACACGTGACTCAGTCCTAAAATATGCAGGGACCAAAGCATGGCAGACATGAACTGGAGCCAAGATGACACACGTTTACAATGGAACACTCACGGTAGCATACCTGAGAATTTGTGTATTACCCAAGCCCTGCAAAACCTACAAAAGAGCTTCTTCACACCCAAAACTCTGACTCATGATCAAACATACTCTTCCCCCCTGTCCCCTGGCCAAAATGTCCATTTTAAAGAATGGAAGAACTGGCATATGTGCACTGTAGGTACAACAGGGTAATTCCCAAGCAAATGGGCATGTTTTCGATCTTAGTTTTACTATTCTCCTTTGCTGTGAAAAGATCCAGGAAGGAGTAAGAGAAGACTTGAGCAAAGCAGTGGGTGAAAACTACCCCTATTCAGGCATTTCCACGTTACTGAAACGGGAACCAAAGCTTGCAGCCCTTAAATTACTTCCTGAAGTCACATCTGTTTGTCGGAGTTATGTTCGCTTAATTCCAGTTCTCAGGTGAGCACCAGCAGGACAGGGCCAGGCTGGATTTAGAAGCAGGATGGAGGGCATCCATTTACATCCATTTAAAGTAGCCTAACGCCCGCAGTACTCTTACCAGTTCACATGTGTTTTTTCAAGTAAATAACCAATGCCCAGCAGCAGATTGTCTAGAGCAGAAGAGTATAGTTGTTTTTAATTTTCATGAGAATTATATTGACTTTGTCTTGTCTCTTGGTATTTAACCACCTTTATATATGGCTTGTAATGGATCCCCTCCCGGATTTTTAATAGAAACTTGTGTTAAGAATAACTACTGGGCTTCCCTGGTGGCGCAGTGGTTGGGGGTCTGCCTGCCGATGCAGGGGACACGGGTTCGTGCCCCGGTCCGGGAAGATCCCACATGCCGCGGAGCGGCTGGGCCTGTGAGCCATGGCCGCTGAGCCTGTGCATCCGGAGCCTGTGCTCCGCAGCGGGAGGGGCCACAACAGTGAGAGGCCCGCGTACCGCAAAAAAAAAAAAAGAATAACTACTTCATGGACCTAGAGATTATCATACTAGGTGAAGTAAGTCAGAAAGAGAAAGACAAATATCATGCGATATCACTTATACGTGGAATCTAAAATATGACACATGAACTTATTTACAAAACAGAAACAGACTCACAGACATAGAAAACAAACTCATGGTTACCAAAGGGGAAAGGGGTGAGGGCAATAAATTAGGAGG